>NC_132939.1:21385400-22026000 GCF_034638445.1 Ciconia boyciana | reverse complement strand
TCGCTGGACATGTAGAATTTCGATTCTGGGCTTTGGCGAGAGTTAGATGTAGAGTGTGGCACCTTTAGGAATCCACGCATGTTCAGATCCCAATGTTTGTGGGGCAGTCAGTGCGGTACCAAGGGAGAGTGAGGACTAGCAAGAGCTTTTACTCCTGGCAGCAATCATGTGGGAGCAATCACTGGACATGTAGTATTTCGTATTTGGGCTCTGGTCAGATTGAGATACAGAGTGTTGCACTTTCACAAGTGTAAGCAAGTACTTATCCCAATGTTTGCGGGGTAGTCATTTGTTTCGAAGGGAAAATGAGTACCAGCAACAACTTCCACTCCTGGCACCTGTCTTGTGGGAGGAATTGCTGGACATGTAGAATATCTGAGCATTGCTTTGGTGAGAGTGTGATACAGAGTGTGGCCCTTTTTGGCAGCCAGGGAAGTGTAGAGCCCCAGTGTTTTTGCTGTAGTGAGTGTGGTTCCTCAGAAAATTGAGGATCAGCAAAAGGTAGCATTCATCTCTTGTGGGTGCAATCCAAGGACTATAAAAGTAGCACTCCTTTCTTTTGGGTGCAATCCCTTGACATATAGAATTTTAGACCTGGGCTGTGGCGAGAGATACACAGTGTGGCACTCTTTTGAAGACATGGAAGTGCAGAGCCCCAGTGCCTGCAGGATATTAATGCACTCCCGTGGGACAGTGAGTACCAGTAAGAGCTTACGCTCCTGGCGCCTTTCTTTTGGCAGAAATTGGTGGACTTTTAGAATGTCGGAGATGGGCTCTAGCTAGGGAAATGTACTGGTGGATGCTTACGATCTTAGGTTTATGCATAGACCCTATATTTTTGTTGGGTTGTGCATACTCTCCACTTTTTAGATTTAAGTGTTGTTCAGTCTTCTCCTCTTTCTTTTAAAAAAGTGAACAGCAACAGAAAAAAATCCAATCACAAATCCACAACAGTGAAATTAACACAATCTCAAGGGAACTTCTGATATCAGCAGATCATTATTTGCCAAATGCAAAGCAACCTATCTCAGGATCTCAGCAGTCTCGAGCATTATTGTACTTTGTACTAACTAAAGTACAGGGTCCTTGTCTGTACAGGTGCGCAGCTCTGAATCCATCCAGGGTAACATTTGTGCAGTATCTATAGCCCAGCAATTCTGTAAAGTTTAACTCTACTTGTAACTAAGGGCAAATCACCCTCAGCTCTTGAGGAACACAGCTTGGTGCAACTATCAGGTCTGACTTTTTCTTGTAAAGCAAAGCTGAGCTGAGGAAATAATTAGATTTTTTTCTGACCTGAATAGGAGCTATGTTGTTTTCTCCTTAAGTTTTTTATTGATCAATTTTGCATGGTTTTAGGCTTTCCAGGGCTTCTTCATGGTTATAATAATTTGTCTCCTGAATCAAAAGTAAAGCAACCTTTGATTTTTCGTACCATTTCTTGCACTGCAGCCAAAGAGTATATTTAACATCTCTAGCACACACAAATAAACCACTAGTGTAGTGCTATCATCAGCATTGCACAGGAGCCCTTGAACAGGAAAATTTGCTCTGAAGCTGGAGAAGAATATAGCTCACCGTAATAAAGTTCAATCTATGTTTTCTTCTGGTGACAGTAATAGGCTTAATGTTGTGATCCCTATGTTTTCTGAAAACAGGTTTTATTCTTTGTAGAAACAAAGAAGGAGCTCAAGATTAAACAGATAAAAAATGGATGGCAAGACTTCCCAGAAAAATATATCATGACCTCTGATTCACAGGCTACCGCCAGGCTCAGCTCCTCTTCTAGAAAGGGCATTAGTATTTTTATTTACGAGACAGAATTAAGTTCTATAATATATTGTTCAAAATATGTGAAATTTTTCCAGCATAGCCAATCACAGGTAGGATCCTTCCTTAGCAGAGTTTAGTCTGATAAAGTGCAACCATCCACCTATTCCCATAGGAAGATATATAGAGTTACTTTGACTTCGTGGTTCCCGCGGTAATCATTTCAATTTTTTTACTTTCTGGTAATGATAATATATCAGGACTTATATTTGTGTGCATTTTTCTTTAAATACGAATTGGAGGATTTTAAGTACAGTGACACTAAAATTATTGTGTGATTCTTTTTCTTCACTTTGTTTTAAAACTCCGTCTGTTTAAAACACTGGGTGTAAAGATTACAACAGATCCCAACATTTGTGAGTTGGTATTTTGATCGGAAACAGGATCCCAGGAGCCTTTGTACTGAAGGTGAAGCTGTAAACCAGGCTCTGAGCAGAGCAAAGCTGTGTTTCTATGCATAGATTCCAAAAGGTCTAAAGCATTACTTCATTTCTGTGGGAATACTTTGATTTTTTGGGGAGATAGTACAGCTGGTGGACTGCATACAGTATGAAATACAGATCCTGTTGATTGTAAACAGAGTTATGCTTGCTATTTATCTTGTGAGAAGTTAAACGGGTAAGTGACCAAAATATCAGGTGTCTGACCTGATATCTAAGAACATCTGACTGTCTAAGAACATGACCATCTATCTGACCATCTAAGAACAACCAGAATATTCTATAATCACTCAGTTCTGACCACAACCAGCTCTAACAATCTAATAATTCTCAATCAATCAGCTCTGCGGGATTAGTGCTTCTGTCTGGATTTACCTGCTTTCCACATTAGAATTTAGACAATGCGGGATGCTCCCTTGGTCAACCCCTTCATCCAATAAAAGAGTACTCAAGACACTCACTGACATGAAAGACTACAGTGAAAGGAATAATTAAAAAAAAAAAATTCTATAGTACTCTTACCAATTCTAACCGATGCTTTTTTTGCCAGAAGCAGAAGCCAAAAATGCTCTGAAACCTTCATAACTGAAAGCATAAGCCCTTCAGATAGTCATGCAAGTACATAGATGTGTTGCTTACATCTTTTTTGTAAATATTATATTTTCACATGTAGCAAAATAAACGCTTAGAACTATAATTTATTTATAGTTATATTTATGGGATAAAAGAATATAAAACTGTGGCCCATCTTCACAGAAGTTACCCTATTTTTGTTATATTTAGCACACTACTATTTATCTAGTGAAATAGATTTGTGCGTCTACACTTTATAAACAGTCTCACAGTATTTCACTGATCACCCTTCTTACTAGGTGTGTACCAAGCAGATATCATTTTCTTGTATCCTCTAGAGCACTGAAACACTGGAACAGGTAGCCCAGACAGGGGGCTGATACCACATCCCTGGCAACCAAGTATTTTGAACAGAGTTTTGACTAAAATTTCATGTTCTGCTGTGGTGCAATTCATACAGTTGCATGTTAATTTTTTACATGAGTTTATGTTTGTGCTAGGGCTTTATTCACGAGAAAAATTAGTAACTCGCAGAAAGAGTAGTAACTGGTAGGACTTCCTTGACTTAACATTGTATGATGTTTGAGTATGTGACCTTTTGACCACGTTGCCACCAGACTCAGGACTTCCTTCTTTACTTCTCAAGTTATTCTGTATTTCAGTCCCAGCTCATGATAAGATGTGCATGAGGGCAGGTAGCATCAGTGGCCCAGAATGTCACATTCATGGTAGAACAGTTAAGTACATTTCAGAAAGTCCTCTGTTGCTCTTAGGGGTGTCTGACACATGATATTTAAATGCTTGCAGTCAGACTTCGGACTGAACATTCATTTAACCCCCAGCACTGTCATTAGCGAGTAACTTAGCTGAACTTAAGGCAACATCCGCCTGTGACAGAACTACCAGCTTTTTTAGTATATTCCCATTATTTTTAGCACATCTGATACCCAAACTTAGTTTTGAAGTGAATGGAAATAACAGAGAAGACTAGCAATGCAGGGAAATAGACTTTGCAACTTCTCATACTACTGCCTCATTTTTCAGGCAAGCCAATGTTTGTTACAAACTTTAACTTAATACACTTTAAATGAACTTGAAAATTGCTTTCAAGAAATCAGCTTAAATACTGTGTTGAAGTAATTGATGATCAGTGGAGCAGAAGTTATGAATGACATGAATTCTGCAAGACAGTAAAATTCACTACTTTCTGGAGTAAAAGAAAGAGATTCTAGCATCAAAGTTTTTACATGACCCTTATTTTTTTTTTCCTCCCGAGAAAGTAATTTGAAGGCATTTATAGAGAGGCAATGCACTAAACTTCTGAAATTTAGAGATTAGTGCTATTGGTATGTGAGGTTGAAAACTGATAACAAAATGTTATTTAAATATAACTCTGCTTTAGTTCTTTGGCATGGGTAAAAAACCAAATCTACTAAATAGCCCTCTTCTTCTTTTTCAAGACCTGCAGAATTCTAATTTGTAGGAAATTGTAAGAGATTTGCTCCTATCTTCTGAAGAAAATGGTGGCATCCTGGAATGGGAAGACAGGGGAAAAGGCATTTTTCTCATTGTTAAATCAGAAGCTCTAGCAAACATTTTGGGACAAAGGAAGAAAAATTACAGAAAGACATATGAAAAACTGAGCAAAGCTCTACGGTGAGTTAACAGGTAGCTGGTCCCATCATTTCAGTTGACTTCTAACTCAGCATCCATTTTTCATAACTATACTGAAAAACAGAGAGGGGGAGTGGGTGGCAGCATGTCTGGTTATTTTCTTCATTTTTTTCTTTAGGTCATGAAATAGCACCCGGTCTCCTTTGCTTCTAAAAAAATATCATAGGGCTAAAGGTAAAGTGGTACAGAGTCGTAACTCTAGTGATGACAATAAAGCTGTCACACTTTACCTCAGTTCAGAATTTTAGCATACATTTGCCAAATTACCCTGTGTGCTGTAGCAATTACACTGCTTGTTTCTTCTGAATGGTATTAATCTTATGAAAAATTCAACAAACCAAAGAACATATTTTTTTTTAATTCTTTAATCTTTCTAACAGTGGAAGGCATACTCCAAGGCATGTGTGAAAGTTTATAGCTCTTTAAATTCAAAAGAGCAATTTAACAGAAAGAAAGGATCTCTCTAACTGCAGAGAACATAATGACACTTGTGCTGTTCTCCTGCCATGAAGTCTGTATAAAGAACTCCTCCCATGAGACTTCTACTATTTTTTCCTCCATTGTTTTCTTTTCTCCCGTCCCATCTCGCACTTACTATTATAAAACTGGCATTTTTTGGAAGAAGTGTGCAGAAGACTGTTGTACAAATTTGGAAAGAATTCCCACGGATGGCAGGAGAACAAGGTATGAAATGCCCCATGCTTTGTGCTCAGCAAGAAACATGCCACAGCCTGAATAATCCAGCTGCAATGAACACTTCAGAGACTGTTATTCCACTCTCTCCCCTCTACTAGTAAGGAAGAATTTACTGTTGTCTGCTTCAAGAGATAGACTAGGGCAACAAAAATAGCACATCAATTTTAGAGTTGTCTTCCCCTTTTCGCTTTCTGCCAAGCACTGTCTTCGAGTACACCTTTAGAAATATCCTTCATGCTGCTCAATGGCTGAGGATTAATTTGGATATTTAAAAATATCCCTATCTCTGTGTCAGCCACTATGTTCACTGAGAATCCTTAAGGTCCTCTGTGATTCACTGCCACTTAGAAGAGAAGATTTTTTTTTAGGAACATTTGCCAGTTAAGTTCCTATACTTTGGAATAACACAAAAAAAGTATTTCATTTAATAAGAAAATGTCTTTTCTGATCCATTCTTCTCTAAACTATTGCATTTCTCAAATGTACTAGAAATCAATGGTGTCCACAACGAACTCTTCAGTTGTCTCTATTAATCTGGATTTACTATCTCCAGTCAACGTCTGAAGATATTATGTCCAGTCTCTTAACAAAGAACTAAAAATCTCAAATATAGTAGAAATCAAAATGTTGTCCAAAATGAACTCTTCAGTGCTCTCTATTAATCTGGATTTAATATCTGCAGTCAACGTCTGGAGATATTACGTGCAGTCTCTTAACAAAGAACTAAAAATCTACTCTGAATTATTTATAAAGAATCTACCGCCTATGGTTAGTAACTCCATCTATGCAAATATATTAATATATATAAACTTGGAGTATTTGGCATTTTGAACCTGAGTTCACAGCAATTATTTATCACTGTTCATTTTACTATATCGTTAAGTTATAATTGATCACACTGTATCGATTATGTTACTTGGCAGAATGAATATAATTTTTATTATGAAGAATTTTGAGGGGAAAATACTTCTATGAAATCCAAGTTCACTTTCTACAAATTCTTATGCATGGAAGTCTGAAGTTTCCTTCTGTTAACATTCACGAAGCTGAATTCAAATCAGTTTTGCATTTGGAACAACCAGCTCTGGAAAGAGTACAAGCGTTTACTGAAGTAGATTAATTTTGAAATGCAAATGAGTATTTGTGGAGAGGTTTCTATAGAGCTTTCGCCCACATCTGTGTGAAGAATTAAACCACATCTGTTTATTTAATTCTTCAAAGGAGCCTATGACATATGGTTGTATATATAATAACAAAAACTAATGTGCATTTTGTGCCCTCACCTGCTCTGTACATCAAGGTTATAAAAAGTAAATTGGTGGTATGTAAGGAAAGTAAAATGATAGGTGGTATATGAAAACTCATTTGTGGGTTTTTTTGAAAGCATAATAGGTGTTTGGTACTTTTATGGACATTGGGGTTTTTTTCCACATAATGGATTTAAGCAACAATTCTAAATCCTTCAACAATTTTAGGCCTACTGCAAGTGGCATTCAGGAAATTTTGATGAGTCTCTGGTCTTGCTTTCCAATGGATAACTCTGCAGCATTTTATTCCACATAAATTCAGTTCACTGTTGTATTCTTTTGTTCGTTACCACTAAAAGTCTTGTTCTTGCATCTCAGAAAAACATGACAGTGTCTGCAAGACACTGAAAGCATTTGGTTTGACAACTGGGATTATCAAATTAAGTGCTGCTGCAATACTCTTTTAGGTTGATACAATACTACACAGGGTTAGTGGGCAATGGCTGGGATATAGGATGGCTGTTACTGACATTACAACATAGAGCTTGTCGGGGCTTAATCTCTACCCAAAAAATATTGCAAAATTCAGACTATAACTGATGTTTCTTCCAAAAATTGTGCCTATCTGTATGGTATGCTCCTTTTACTCCTGTTTTTCAACCATTTTTTTATTTTTATGTGCATAACAGCTACACACACTCTTCCTGAGAGATAAATCACTTGAGGATATGAGAACTGTTTGAAGTATGTACTGTGAAAAATGCTCTGGTTTTATTTCTTCTGCCTGTTTCCTTATACGAGACTATGACTTTGCTGTAAGAAAAAGCTTGACCTCATAAAGACACTAAACCTGACTTTAAAATGTTTCTCAGTCTATTGCAAGACATAGAAATAAGGGATGAGCAATTTCAACATATATTTTACTAACTAAAATGCACAGATGTGTTATTAATATATTTTGTCCAGGCTACTAATTAGTCAAATCTTCAAAATCTTGATAATTTGCAGGAATTACCTTGTGTGTCCTACTCTGATGTTATTCATGGACAAATCATCATGGACAAAACCCACGCAGGTGGCCCTCCTTTTGACTCATACTCTGCCAAGTCTGAGAGATCCATTAACCACAAGGCCATACTGCACTTATGCAGATTTACTGTAAACGTGTTATTAAAATGTGAATGACTGTAAAATACCTACTTCTGGATTTGTATCGTTTCCTGCTAACTGCAATTTTTTTAACAATATGAATGAAATATTTAATATGCAAGACACATGGGTTTTTTTCATTTATATTTTCTTAACGAATAGCAGACATGCCCTGAATACCTCTGCACTTTTATAAACAGGTATCTATTACTCAAAGACAGAACTATTTCAACAACCCATCATTTGGTGGGGGTTTTTTTGCACATTGCTTGATTTAAAGAAAAAAGCTTCAGTAATGGATCACGTTATTGACAAGCCATGTGGGCTCTGAAGCATGTGTACTGAGCAGCTTCCTCATGCAGCATGCTGGGGTTAGCACGTATCTCTGGGTTAGCAATGATGTAAGATGTACAAGGAGGAAGACATAAGAGTGCACCGGTGCCTAAGTTACTGCTAGGGCCAAGGGTTCCAGCATCTCCACAGGGCCTGCAGCCATGGCGTTTCCCACCACACTGACAGATATCACGGCACCAGGTGCGCAGCGCCAGTATATGGTAACTCTCCAGGGGCATGGGCTTGTAGGTGGAGGTGAGGATCAAGCCCTGTGATGAGAAATGTGGTCAGACACAGCCCCATGGCTAGGCACGGCTGTGAGCACAGGGCCAGGCTTGTCCATGGGCTTTGGGCAGGGTGAGGGGAGGCAGTAAGCAGGGACAGTCAGGCCTGGTGGTGCACCCAGCTCCCAATACTAAACAATTATTTCTTCAAAAACATATCATAACTGGCTCTTGCTTTGTGCCAAAAAAAACCTCCCACATCCATGACAGATAGCAACATGCAGAACAGTTTTTCATCAGGATTAAATCTAATCCACCATCTTAATATTGTCCCCCAGTGGCCCAGCTGTGTAGCAGTAGCTCAGGGCTAATGCAGACCACATATCTGCAACACCACTCACAGCTGCCACAGCAGAGAAATCCCTGATTCAGTGCTCCTCACCTAAATGCCGTCAGCCCCTGAACACACACAGCACAAAGTTATTCCACGTGCTATTAATGACTAGGCTGGGCACATAGCATGAATCAGTTCAGGAGGGAGTGGTCTATTTCACTGCAGTTTAGTTAGAAAGTTATAAAAAACTGAAGGAGTCTTAAAAAAGGGTCAACTGGTGTAAATTGTTACAGAGTGGCAACTCTAATGGACCTAAGATAATTTAGTCCTATCAGGTCTGCACTTCAGCCAGGAATGAAGTTTACTCAGCTGTCTCCCCCATGCTCATGAATGTCCTGTACAAAGACCAAAGCAATTTAATACAATTGTCCCACAGCAGATCTTGCTTTTATTTCTAATACTGCAGTACCACAGGAAAACATACAGCTTCATTTCTCATATGGTGCCTTCCAGTACCACTGAATCATCCACGCACCAAAATAATGAAGAGCCTTAATATCACTGACTGTGGAAGCCATTTACCTACCATCATGCTCACCTATACCTTGATTTTAGCAAATAAATTTGACATCTGCACAGTATTTGCATGGAAGGGAGAATGAGAAAATAAAGATCTGCCTATATTATTTCTCAGCAGGATAATTTTATGTCCAATGATGTCAATATCCTGCCATTTAATGTCTCCAGGGCTAAACTCACTCAGCTCTACCTGCTGCCCTCTTACTACATTTAAACTCTGTGCGGTCTTGAAACCTCAACAGTAGTCACAGCTTCCACACTTGTCATCCAAGGTGGGTTTGTTGGGGTTTTTTTGTCAGATGATGCCTACACAGGGTCCTGAAGCAATCAATTATTCTCACATCCACAGAAAAGCAGAAACACGGAAAAAGAGCAGAGAAAGTTAAAGCTTCCAGGCCAGCTTCTACGTCATGCATTCAAACATACAGCATTTAAAGTTTCCTTTGCATTTCCAGATATGTGAAGAACCATTTTGATCCACATGCACAAAAAAAAATCAAATATTCTATTCTTCAACACAGAAATTCTTCTATTCTTCTATTCTTCAACACAGAAAGTGCTGTTCCTGGGCTAGATCTGTGAGCAAGGCACAGCGTGATTGACACCATGATATTAGATGCAAAGAATACTCATATTTAGCATGATTTTGCATTTTACTGAACATTCCTTATATTAAAAGGGTGCAGACATTAATTTTATTCTCAATTTACTTTGATATTCCAGTGGGACTACTTGTTCACAGAAGTCCTGTTGGTTTTTCCACTTTCTTAACAGCTATTTAAAAATCACCTGATAATCTGCAACACCGGGATAATCCAGCAGAGGCTATAGCTGAGCTACAACAGCTGTGCATTGGGAAAAACTCAGTTCTCTACCAAAACTCCAGAATCTCAGATGCTCATATTTTTACACAATTCTCCTATTTAGCTTGGAAATAATTCTTTCAATTTGCAAGATCTTTACATGCATTGACTAAAATGTAATAAAAGGAGATTAAATTTAAACAATCCCTATTAAATTTTATAGAAAAGGAAACCTTTTCATGTGGAATTTGTCAAAACAGCTTTTTATTTATACATAATACCTGACATGTCTCACTAGCTTTTTCTCAAATAAACTTGTCTGAACAGTTGTAAATTGCAGAAGCTCAATCTTTAGGTAGTTGAGACAACCTTGTAATAATGGCTGCATTTTTTTTTCCAGCAGTTACTATTTTTCACCTATAGCACAAGAGTTCTCTCTCCACATCACTTCTGAAAAGATAAGTTATAGGCAAGTGATGCTTAAGCACTTAAACAGTACCAGCACATGAGAAGATTCCACAATGCCTGTCACAAGCAAGTCCAATTGCACGATAACTTGTGTCACGCTATTCCTATAGCTGTAACAACATCACTGATGACAAATTACAATTCTAAGGCTAAGGAAATTCTTGGCATTTTATATGTTTAAAAATGTTATGGCTATCAACACAACATTTTTTTGTTAACACTTTAGTTTTAATCTCTTAAGCACCGTTATGTGTTACTGTTACTGTTAACATTTAATAATCTTTAATTCTTGCACAAACACAATTTAAATGCAAATATTAAATTTTGCAAATAACCTGGTGTTTCTGTTCTCCAGCCTTACAGTACCCATTCATTATCCCCTTCAATTTTTCTGGGAAATAATTTTCATAGAAGAGAGAATAAAATTAGCTCACTTGACCTATAATTATATGTCAAATCGAATTCAAAATAACATGCAAAATCTGTGATCTTTTGGTGTTTTTAAAAATCAAACCACTTTAAAGTTTTTAACAAATGCTTTAAAGGCTGTGATACCTACTGCTTTGCTCTAATAGCAGTTTCTCTAGGCTCCCTTTTTGCGAAGTGGAGAGAGATATTATATTTATAAAGAATACAGCAGTTTCCTATTGTAAGAAGTGCTGTCTTGGAGGAAGAGAAAGATAAAGTTATAACTATAGGTCTGTCCCCTATCCCTAATAGGCTTAGCCCTAACCTTAACCCTAACCATAAAGCTAAACCTAACCCTACTGTAACTCTAAACTAAAATTAACATGCCCTAACACAAATACTAATAGGGCCAACCTCTAATCCTAATGGTCTTAACCCTAACAGTAAAGCACGTAACCCCAGTGGCCCTAATTCTAATCCTATCAGTCATTAAACATAAGGCTAAAAATAACCCTAATGGATCTATCAATAAACCTTATCTTAACCCTTATAAACCTGAACCCTAACACTAGTGGTCATAAAAATAATCATAATGGCACTCACCTTTACTCTAACCCTAATTGTCACTCTAACAGTAAACCTAATTAGGTCCTAAACCTAACCTTTATCCTAAACAAAACAGACCTTAACAATAATCCAAAATCTATTGGGTCATATCTATAATCCAAACCTCTAACTCCCATCCTAAACCTAAATAAGCACCCTCAATCTAGGCTGAGTCCAAGTTCAAAAGAGAAAAATCTGCCATCTTCCACACCAAAGGTGCAAGTACTGAAATATGTAGCTGACACTCACCTTCCATTAGCTGGTTATTCACAATTGCACCAACACTGGTGCTCTGCGCTTGCTCTACCACCTAACCCTATGACTCGTCAGAGCCCAGCAACAAAAGAGATAGCTGCCACTTAGGGCTCCCATATAAAAGAGTCCAGTAATAAGGGCTATTTGTAGCACTCTTGGCACTTCTTTGGCAGCAAAATCACCACCCTTAAACGCCAGGGCTCTGTGCTTGTTCTGACACATAACGAACTCCTTCACCTACTGCTTTACTGTAGCCAGAGCTCAGGTCCAAAAGAGCAAACCTCCAGCAATGGTTCCCACACAGAAAGAGGCAAAACTGTAAGCTTTTTCTTGCTCTCAGTTTTCCCTTGCAGCTCCACCAACACTGGGACTGTGCTTTTGCTCTACCACATAATTCTCACCCTCACCTACTCCCTCCACCCGAGGTTAGCATTATAGATTGGCACTACGAGGTGTCTGCGTTAATCAAAGGCACTCAGAGGCATCTGGAGCACAGCTGAAAGCCTTCTTCCACACTTGTGCAGCAGCAAAATGTACAGGGATGCCCATCCCGCCCTTCAGATTTTTCAGGCTTTTGCCTGAACACACCAAAAGGCATTTGGAAGACCATGCACGTGAGGGTCATCATAGAAAAGGGTCATCATAACCCACTGGAGGTGGGTTATGGTAGGGTTAGGTGTATTGTAAGGTTTAGGGACAGGCATTCAGTCAGCTGGAGAACAGAAGGCCACTCTGAGGTCCTTGGAGATCAAAGAAAAGCACTCAGATCTTGTGGGTAACAGTGAACTGTAGAGGGGTAGCTTGGCATCAGTGAAACACTCTCAAGACAATGCTTAACTGAATACAACTCAGGAAAGCTGGAATGCCCTTAAATGTACTTGGACTCTCTACCTTCCCTCAAAGGGCACTTGGTCTCTCTTGGATTGTTACGTTTATCAGTAAGAGCAACGAGTATCAATGGGAGAACCATGGCAAGTACCGTAGGCACTTGGATATCCCACTGACAGGCACACAGAGGAAGCTGACCTGTTCCGCAGGACACTCGGAGTACCCCAGACAGCATGCAATGGCCCTCAGTGGCACTTCGACTTCACCAAAAAGCACTGGTATATTCCCCAGCTCTCAAAAGAAGGCATTTGGAGGAAGCCAAACAGACCTGGAAGACACTCAAAGGAGTCCGCAAGGAACACAAAGGAAACAGGAGGAGTATAGGCACCACAGAAAGGCACCCAGAAAGTAATGGATTGCCCACTGACAGTAGTGAAATGCAGTCAGGAGATTGCAGGCTACATGAAAAGGCTACCTGGACTGCTCCAAAAGGCTCACAGGTAACATGAACGGCACTGAAATGCAATCAGAGACTTCTGAATTGGAGAGAAAGGCACTCAGAGGCCACAGTCTAGACTGAAAGGAATGCAGGGGGCCCTGCATTGCACTGAAAGGCACGCAGCGTCATTTTGTTAGTACCAAAGAGAACTCAGAGGCCCCTGGAGCATACACAAAGGCATTTGGAGGTTGCAGAGCTGCTCTGGAGGACCCTGGCAGCACAGGATGGCACTCAGTGACTCTGCAAAGAACACAAAAGAGAAAGTGAAAAGACTTCGACAGCAGTAAAATTAATTCAGAGGCTGCTAGCTACATAAGAAGGCAACTGGGTGACCCTGGCCTGTTCCAAAAGGCACAAGGAGATCTTGGACTGCGCAAAAAAGATGCTGAGAGGATGCTGAAATTCAAAGAAAGAACCTCAGCAGTGCTTTGACAGTACTGATAGGCACTCAGAGACCCCTGGAGCACACAGAAATGCACTTGGAGGGCACTGCCATGGAGGACACTTAGATGAAAACAGACAGCACAGAAAGGTGATTGGAGTCACAGGAAAATAAGATTCAGGGGGCCCTGGGATGCCCAGAAAACCACAATAATCTGCTAACACTAAAAATACTCAGGAAAAAAACTGGGTTGCACTGAAAGGCACTTGGAGCCCCAGATCCCACAGAGATGCACCATGGGGATGCTGAATGGCCCCAGAAGACTCTTGGAGGAATCTAGGCAGACAGACAACAGTGGTGTGCCCTTTAGTTCCCAACAGAGAGTCCATCATATGCCTCACAGCTGGTGCATGAAACTTGAGTGCTCTCTACAGATCATGGACAGACATTACTTTGGATTAGTACAGTTGTGACAGCCAGTATGGTACCAGTTTCCACATTCTGCAAAACAAATAATGTTCTGTGACTCAAATTTTGCAGAACACATTTAGGAATATTAGCACGATGTTACACAATTACGAATTTTGAAAAACATGGAACGTGCCAGGACTAAAACAGTTGCTGGTCCTCACCTTCCCTTGGCAGCGCATTCACACTCCAGCAAACACTGGGGATCTGCTATTGCCCAGCCTCCTAATGGTCCCCACATTCTCTATGTCACTCTTGCTGGAGCCCAGGTCCAAAATTCAAAACATCCAGCAATTGCTCCAACATGGAAGCTGCCAGGACTGAAAGCTATAGCTGGTCCTCACCTTCCCTTGCAGCGCATTCAATGCCCTGCAAATACTGGGGCTCTGCTCTTGCCTGGACTCCCTACAGTCCCAAAATTCTTCTCTCTCTCTCAAGAGCCCTGCTCTGATATTCTTAACGTCCAGCGATTGCTGCCACACGAAAGGTGCCAGGACTGAAAGCTCTTGCTGTTCCTTACCTTCCCTTGGCAGCGCACTCACAGCCTTACAATGTGTTGTGCTCTTGCCTAGCCTCCTAATAGTCCCAATGTTATCTCAAGAGCCCAGCTCTGAAACTGAAAACATCCATCAATTCCTGCCACACAGAAGGTGCCAGCACTGAAAGCTATCGCTGGTCCTCACCTTCCCTTGGTAGAACATTCAAAGGTCCACAAACATTGGGGCTCTGCATTTGTTCATCCTCTCAGTGTTTCAACACTCTCTCTTGCTATTGCCAGAGTACTACATGTGAGGGGTCTCACAAGAGCATAGTAGAGGGGCAGAATCACCTCGACCTGCTGGCCACATTTCTTTTGATGTACCCATGTCATGATTGGCTTTCTGGGCTGTGAGTCCACATTGCCCCTATTTTTTTATCCACCAAGTCCTTCTCTGCAGTGCTGTCCCACATCCATTCATTCTGCAGTATGTATTGATAGTGGGCATTGCCCTGACCTTGGTGCAGGATCTTGCTCTTGACCTTGTGGAAGTTCATGAGTTTTCCTGGATCCAGTTCTCAAGCCTGTCAAAGTACCTCTAGATGGCATCCTTTCCATCTAATGTACAGGTGCACCAATCAGCTTGGTGTCACCTGCAAAATTACTGAGGGTACACTCAATGCTACCATCTGTGTCAATTATGAAGAGATTAAATAGTATTGGTCCCAGTATAGACTCTTCAGGGACACCCCTCTTTACTGGTTTCTGGTTGGACATCGAGCCATTGACTGTAAATCTTTTGGCACAGGCAGCCAGGCGATTCCTTATCCACCTAATAGTCCATCCATCAAACCCATCTCTCTCTCCAATTTAGCGGAATTTTTTCAGGGAGCTGTATCAAAGGCCTTACACAACTCCAGGTAGATGACATCCATAGTTCTTCCTGTGTCCGCTGATACAGTCACTCCATCATAGAAGGCCACTATATTAGTCAGACACAATTTGCCCTTGGGGAAACCATACTGTCTCCCTCTCCCTAATCACCTCCCTGTCTTCCAGATGTTTTGACATGTCTTCCAAGAGTATCTGGTCTATGCTGTGACTGGGCACGGAGGTGAGTCTGACTTCTCGGTAGTTCCCAGGGTCCTTCTTTCTGCTCTTTCTAATAATGGGTGTGATGTTTCCCTTTTTCCTGTCACTGGGGACCTCAACTGACTGCCATGACTTTTCAAATACGATTGCGAGTGGCTTGGCAAGAATGTGATCCCTTTCCGTCATAACCCTGGGATACATCTCTTTTGGTCCCACAGACTTATGCAAATTCAGATTCCTCAGGTGGTCTCAAACCTCATCTTTTCCTACAACGGGAGGCACTTCATTTCCTCCAGTCCCTGCCTTGAGTCTCAGGGGCTTGTGAGAGATGGGAATAGACATTACCATTGAAAACAGGCAAACAAAATTTGTTGAGTTCCTCAGCCTTCTCCATGTTGGTTGTCACCAGTTCTCCTGTCTTGTCTATGTTACTTATTTTCTTTCTTTAATTGTCCCTCTCTGGCCAATGTACCTATAGAAGCCACTTTATTATTCTTCAAATCCCTTGCCAAATGCAGCTTCAACTGTGTCTTAGCTTTCCTGATCCCATGTCTACACATCCAGGCATCATCACAGGACACGTGTCCCTGGTTCCAGTGCTTGGGTTTTTCCCTCTTACACTTTAGTTGTGCAGTTGTGACCAGGAGGTCCTTCCTGAGACATGCTGGTCTCCTGCTTTCCTTGCCTGATTTCTTACATGGTAGAATTGAGAGCTCCTGTTCTCTAAGAAAAATGTCCTTAAAGAGCTGACAGCTCTGTTCAGCACCTTTATCCCTGAGGACAGTTTCCCAGGGGGTCCCATCAAATAATTCCTTAAACAACTGAAAGTTTGCTCTTCACCTGGCCCCATCCCTCAAGATTTCCACCAGGGCATGATCAGTGCAGCCCAGGCTGCTACCTGTCTTGACATCGCTAACTCATTCATCCACGTTGGTAAGCAGCAGATCTAGTAACTCTTCTCCTCTGGTCAGGCTGCCTATTGCCTGGATGAGGAATTATCCTCAACGCCCTCCACGAGTCATCTGAACTGCTTACAGCTTGCTGTGCTGCTTTTCCAGCAGAATTCAGGGTGGCTGAAGTCCCTCAGCAGGATCAGAGCCTGCGAGCATGATGCTTCCTGTAGCTGATGTAAGAACGCTTCATCAACAGTCTCCCTTCCATCAGGCAGCCTGTAGTAAACACCAACCACAAGTTTTCCTTTGTTGGCTTGGCCACATATTTTACCCATAAACTCCCAATCTCTTCATCTCTGGTTTTCAAAGACAGTTCTTTGCCAACCAATCCATGTAAAAACAGATGGTAACTCCCTGTCCTTCCTTGCCTATATCTTCTGAACAGTTTATAGCTGTTAATTGCAGCACTCGAGTCACAGGATCCATCCCACCACATTTCAGTGATCGCAATTACATCACAGCTTCCTAGCTGCACAGTGGCTTCCAGCTCCTCCTGTTTGTTATACATGCTGTGTGCTTTGGTACAGAGAAACTTCATCTGGGATAGCTGACCTTGTCACCTTTTTTTAGAGGAACATGCCCTAATTCCGCTGAGGCATTTCAAAGGTGTTTCCCTGTTGGTTCCTGAGACATCAGGAGCCCCTGTCTCTTCTCTGTTGCTCAAAACTCCGTCCCCTTCCCCCACAAAATCTATTTTAAAGCTCTCTGGCCAGCTTCTTGGCGAAGACTCTCTTGGCCCAGTTGATTAGGTGAATCCCACCAGCACTCAACAGACCTGTCTTCTTAAAGGTAGATCTATATCACAGAAGCCAAAACCTTGATCATGGCACCAGCCATGCAGCCAGGCATTCATCTCCTGTTCAATTCGTCTCCTCCTTCCTAAACTCCTTCTGCTGATGGGGAGGCTAGAGGTGAATGGCAGCTGTGCTCCAGATCCTTTTAACATTGTTTTGAGAGACATGTAATCTCTTTTGATGGTTCTAAGTTGCCTTACTACTCCACGTAGTATCATTAGACTTTACATGGCATAGTGGGAGTGGATTATGATCTGTAGGGGGTCAGCAGGCTTGGCAGCCTCTCAGTGATGTCACAAATGTGAGGTCCTGGTAGGCCGAAAACTTCTATACAGAAATTGTCTTAACAGTAAATGTGTGGTTTGGTACCTTTCAGTAAGGAATGTCCAATTACTAATCTTTTACCTGCTTTTCTGGTGGCAATAGTTCTAATGTGGGTGGATTGTTGAATCAATTTTGCATGATAGACTTCTCCTGGATCCTGTCTCTTCATTCTCTTACCCTAGAGTGTTGTATCTGTTACGTAGGGGCACTTTAGGGGAAGTGAGAAGATTCTTCCTTCTGTCCTGAGCAGAGACAAGGGTCTTGTCTGCTCCATCTTGTCAGTTACTTGTGCCAGTCAGCTCAAGGCTGAATTCAGTGTTACCTTTCCCTCGCGCAGCATTAATGCAGGGCTGTCACTCAGAGTGGGAGAGTGCACAATATCACGCATCTATCTCCCACTCCCATTCCTGGATACTGCACTGCCTGTTGAGCTCCTCGTGTAAGACATAGCTACTTTTTTTTTTTTTTAAGAGTTCTTCTAGCTTGGCATAGTGGCAGCTATGACATCCACCACTTCTTTTAGGTGCTAGGGGGACTTCTGGTGCTGGAGGTCCATGCGACCTAAGGGCTAGACAGCTATTTCAGTCCTTAGGAGGTCTGTTTGGCTGGAGACATCAGCATACATAGGCTGTAGTTCTTCTGTTTGGATTTCAGCTTCAGTCTTGCAGTTATGGCAGGCTGACAGCACTTTCTTTCAGCAGGTCTCAGTCTTCTTGTAGTCCTCACAAAAAAAATGGCCCACTTATAAAATGGTAGTTCTTTTGAAAGATGTTGTCCTTCTAATTTCTTGGAGACCTCAAGCTTCTGGGTCGACTTGCACAGCCACCAGCTAGCCAGAGTGACCATCAGGGCTGCAGCCCAAGCTTGCAGGTGAGCAGAGCAGACAGCAGCTTGACAACTGGCAGAGTGTGCTGCCCTTCTCACATGTGCTTCCATGCAAACTGCCAATACCACTCCCTTCTCGTGGTGCTCCTGGCCGCTGGTGCTTCCTAGGGCCCAGTTATACATAGCTTCTGATGGTTCGAACTGGCCATGGGAACCACTGGCACCACCCCACTGTCACCTGCCCCTCTTGCATGACCTGTTGCCTGCCAGCTGGTTCCACCACACACACACAGAGCCCAAAGGCACTTGGATCCCAGAAACCTCCTCAGACACCCCCGGGGACCTCCCAAGCCTGACACTCCTCTCAGCATGCAGCATCAACTGTTTACTGCTGCTGCCACTGCCAGCGTCAGCTTCCTGTGGTTTGAAATGCCAATACAAGTCTGCCGCGTTCTACACTGATACTGTGTGCAACAGCACACCAGGAGATCCTTTTCTTTGTTAACAATCAAAGGGCATGCAGGGATCAGTCTACTGTTTTTGTCCCCGGATCCTTCAGCCCATTGATAGGTAGAGGAATCCCAGCTGACTGCATCCCAATATTCACTGGGCTAAGTAATTACATGACACCTATAGTACAGACACTATAACCTAACTTCCTAACTGTGTGTATTTGGTTCTCCAGCATGTCTCCCTGTACTTGGGCTTCCAGTTTATCCAAGTTCAATTGGTTTTTCAAACTCTCCAGTTTTGCTTGCAATTGTCTTGTTTTCTTTCTGTCATTTTCTAGGGCATCCTGGTGTCCAGGTTTTTCCAGTTATGCTCACAATTCGCTTGTTTTCTTTAGCTCACTTTCTAAGGTCTCCCCCTGTATTTGGGCTTCTAATTAATCCAAGCACAACTAGATCTTCAGATTTTTCCAGTTGTGCTTAGAATTCCCCTGTTTTCTTTCATCTACTTTCTAGGGTTTCCCCCGTTGCTGGAAGCAAGTTAAAAATAAATAGTACTTTGATCTGCCCTCTGCCTCATCCTACTCCTTGCTTCTCTAAACATTGCTTATTATCATCAGGGGTGAGGCACTGGGGTAATTCCTTCTCAGATTCACAAAACACTGGGGGAGTGGTGGCGGGTGTCACCCCATATAAACACTGTGTGACTAGCTCCTACAATTGTGTACAGGGCCACCCTGCAACTCATTTCTTTTCCTGCTCTCTACTATCCCTCGTCCAAAACGGCATTTCTTTTTGGAGGTCCATGGGTTGTACAGTAAGGCAGTAGGAGGCCATGGGATGCATGAGTACATAAGTACTTGGAGCCCCCAGGTAGAACAGAAAGGCACTCAGAGGCCCATGTTGCACCCAGAAACACACTTGGAATTCCCTGGGGTGCACAGAAAGGCACTCCAAACAAAACAAAACAAAACAAAATCTCGGAGGCCCCTGTTGAACACATAAGGTCACTCAAAGGCCCCCAGAGGCCCTGAGAACAGACTGAAAATGTCTAAACACAGAAGCAATCAAAGCCAAGAATCTGCACAGAAAGGCACTTGGACACCCCCTAAGCAGCACAGGTATGCACACAGAAGCACATGGTGTGTGGCACATGGTGTGTGGCAAACAGAAAGGCATCCAGAAGAACCTTGGGTTCAATAAAAAGGTACTCAGAGGCCTCTGGGGCACACAGAAAGGCAATGGAAGGAACCCTCTGGACAAAGAAAGACAGTAAAATTTGCATAGAAAAGCATTCAGAGGCCCCTTGGTCAAACAGAAAGGCATTGAGAGGCAGCTGTCTCTAACAGAAAGGGATAAAGAGGCACCTGGGAGACAGAAAAATCACACGGAGGCCCTTTGATTGCACAGAAAAGCACTTGGAGGTCTCTGAGCCACACAGAAAGGAAGTCAGAGGACCCTGCATATAATAGAAAAGCTCACAGAGGCCCTTGGTTCAAACAGGAAGGGACTTGGATGCCCCAGAGCCACACAAAAAGGCAACCTGAGGCTCCTGGGTTGAGAAGAAAGTTCAGCCGAGTGTCCTCCCAGTCCCTTTGTTGCCCAGGGAGTTCTGAATGTTTTTCTGTTTGAGCTAGGGGCCTGTGAGTGCTTTTGTTTTTGACTAAATGGTCTCTGGGAGCCTTTCTCTGCACTCCAGAGGCTTCCAAGTGCCTTTCTGTAAGGTCCAGGGGACTCCTTGTGCGCTTGTGCTTGACCAAGGGGCCTCTGAGTGCCTTTCTGTGCGGATCTGCAAGTGCTTTTCCATGCAGTCTAGTGCCCCAAAAGGTCTCTGGGTGCCTTTCTGTGCCATCCCAGGGTCTCTGAGTACCTTTCCTTTTCCATGTAATGGCCTATGAGTTCCTTTCTGTGTGACCTAGTGGCCTCCCAGTGCCTTTCTCTGAGGCCCGTGGGCCTTCAAGTGCATTTTGGTGCACCCCACAGACCTCTGAGTGGCTTTCTTTGCTTCCCAGTGGCCTTTGAGTGCCTTTCTATGTGGCCTGGGCCTTTGTGTTCATCTCTCACCCTTCAGTGTCCTTTTCTTTGTGGCTTCAGGCAGCCAAGTGCCATCCTGTGCACCTCAGGGTCCTCCAAGTGCCCTTCTTTGCAGCCCAGGGACCTCCACGTACACTTCTGTTCACTTTTCACCCCTCAGTATCACTTTCTGTGCTGACACAGATCCTCCAAGTACTTCTTGGTGAGATCCATAGGCTTCCTTGGGCCTTTCTGTGCACAACAGGGTCTCCATGTACTTTTCTGGGTGGCCTTGGGGATTCCTTGTGCCCTTTTGTGCAGCTGTAAGACCTCCAATTGCCTTTCTGTGTGACACAGGTCTCTCCCAGAGCATTTCTGTGTGGCCATGGACTCTCTGAATGCCTGTGTTGACCTGGGGCATCTGAGTGCCTTTCTGTGCAACCTAGGGCCTCCAAGTGCCTTTTTTTCACGCCAGGGATCTCCGAGTTCCTTTCTGTGTGTCCAAGGGGACACAGCCTGCCTTTCTCTGCAGCTCAGGTGCCTCCAAGTGCCTTTCCATGCAGCCTAATGACCACCAGTTGCCTTCTTAGGTGGCCCCAGGTTCTCTAGGTGCCTTTCAGGGTGGACCAAGGGCCTCCATGAGCCTTTCTTTGCTCGCTAGTGGCAATGGTGTTTTTTTCTGTGCACCCCAAGGGCCTTCAATGCCTTTCTGTGACACTGTGGGCCTCCAGAACTTTCTGTGTGGCCCAGGGCCCTTCAAGAACCTTTCTGGTCACCTCTGCCCCTCAGTGGCACCTTCTGTGCAGCCCTAGGGGCTTCCTGCGTCCCGGGGCCATGGTATATTTTTCTGTGCATCCCAGGGGCTTCTGAGCCCCTTTTGTTGGACCTGAGAGGTCTTGGATTGCTTTCTAGACACTTCAGGGGCCTCTAACCAGCCTTCTGTGCACCCTAGGGGCCTCCAGGTACCTTTGTGTGAGTGCCTCAAAAGCCTCTGAGTGCCTTTCTGTGTATCTCAGAGGCATCACAGGGCCACCTGTACAGCCGAGGGGCATCTGGATCCCTTTTGTTGTGCCCATGGGGCCTCCAAGTGCCTTTCTGTGTTACCCAGAGACATTCTAGTATCTTCCAGTGAGAGCTTCACAGCTCCCTGTGCCTTTCTGTGTTGCCCAGGGGGCATGGTATGCTTTTCTGTGCCCCCGGGGACCTTTGAGTATGTTTTGATGCATCCGTGAGTCTTCCAAGTGTCTTTCTTTGTAGTCCAGGGGTCTCCAAGGACGTTTCTGTTCATGTGTCAGCCCTCGGTGTTGCTTTCTTTGTGGCTCCAGGGCCTCCAAATGCCTTTCAGTTAGACCCATGAGCCTCTTCGGGTCTTTCTGTGTGCCCCAGGGGCCACTGTGTACATCTCAGTGAAACCTTTGGGCCTCTAAGTGCTTTCTGGTGCATGTCAGGGTCCTCCCAGTGTCATTCTTTGATTCCCAGGAGCCTCTGAGTGCCATTCTGTGCTTCTTTGCACTCCATGGACCCCTGAACGCCTTTCTGTGCTTCTCCAAGTGACTTTCTGTGCACCCCAGGGCCTCTGAGTGCCTTTCTGTGTGACCCAGAATCCTCACTCAGCATTTCCTGGGACAAGGTTGTTGAATAGAAAGCACCGAGAGCTTGGGCTGCTTGTGAAGTCATGCCAGGCATGCAGCAAATAAATTACAACAGGTTGAGACTGCCACAAGAGCTGGCTCTAGTGGTTTGCTTCACATGCCAGTCTTGCTCTTCCCTTTTTTAAAGCCTGCCAGGTTTTGTCTTTAAACTGTGGGATTTTTCTGTGTTATAGTCAACTTTGTTCAGTTAAAGTTAACTAAATACTTCTGGGAACACTTAAGTAGTTCCAGGAAGTAGATAACTAACCAACCCCTGCAGTCCGTAAGCACACCTTAGTTTAATAAGTCATCAGTTACAGGAGATTATTGCACAATTTTGTGCCTTTGGTGCTGAGTCTGCATGTCTCACAGCAACTTGTTCTGTACCTCACACTGTGTTACTTCTTATCCCCGTACCTTAAATATATATAATTTTGTGAAAATGATTTCTGAAAATTAACTGCTGGTGGCATCTAGCAGAGAAGAATATTTCAAATACCAGATATGCACCAAAAATATTAATTCTTCGACTCTTTCTGTCTTACTTGTCACTCCTGTTAGTGGAGTTGGTGGTCTTGGAAGTTGAACCCCAGGTCCCATTCTCTGTGTTTGTGGAACAATCTAGACTGCAAAACCTAAAAGCAGACTTTAATATTAAAAAAAAAAACCACTGCTGAATGTAGTTGTTTGAGCATTGATGAAGTTCAGCACTGTCATTTAGATGGAAGGCCTGAAAAAATCTTAAAGTGAGAAGTTCAAATACAGCATTTTGTATTAATGCTGCTCTTGGTGTTACAAATTACACAACATGTTAAGGACTTGGTGTCCTCTCCAGCAGCCATGAAAAGGGAGGTTCTTCTTTAAGCACATGAACACTGTCACAGAATGCACATGTAAATAGTTTAAGTGCTTTGCTGGACTGGAGCTAGGGACTCAACATCTCACAGTAGTGACCTCTCTTGGGGAGACAGAGGATCTGCAACTGACTTTGGTTCTGTTCTTGATAAGAATCCAACATTACAAATGGTAAGGGCCTGCCCCAAAAGTCAAACAGGACTATGCTTATTTAAATGTAAGCAGGATGCAGGTGCAGTAAGTACAACTAGTAACTTTAGTGAAATGCTGCAGATTCTTTAGGCTGTGTGTGCACTACGAACTGTAGCCTAGAAGAGCATGGATGGGCTTGAATGAGCTACTTGGAATAGTCAAGGCAATCAGCTGCCAGAGCCAGGATCTCAGCAGGCTAAATTAGCAGTCTTGCAGAGTGGGTGTAAATGTTTCTGTAGCTTCTTCACCCAGCGAGCCAATGCCTTTCACAGAGCGCGTCATGTGAAAAGTTCACCCTAGGCTCCCAAGCACTGCCACACTGTGGCTGTAGCCAACAGAAATAAATGAACTGGGTTGGATTTCATAGGAGACTCCATCAAAATGCAGATATTTATTGGGAAGCCCTGTCATTTTAGTGAAGCTAAAATGAGTCACTGCAACTTTCTTGCTTCATTAAGGTAAAATATTTTCTTTAAAGTTAATGTTTTGTATAACTTCCTTTCCAAATTAAATGTTTCATTGTTCCAGTTGCTATATAGATACAACACAGATATAGTCACAGGACCAGATTTGTCGCTCTGACGCCCACAGCCTAACACTTCACTCACATTGGAAGAAATGGGGCTAAATGTACAGTACTGTGGTCATTAGTGAGAGCAGGTAGGCAGTATTTGGCCATAAATAAACATCACTGGACCAACTTATTTGTGGAGGAATCCATCTCAATTTTAGGTGTCTAAGAATTAATTATGTAAGTGTAAGATAGTGTTGCGGGCTCCTTTCTTAGCCCTGGAGAGTGACGGCAATGCCTGCGGGCCATGCTCCAGCTGCCTTGAAGAAGATATGTTGCCACTGTCCACAGAGGCGCCTGGGATCAGACTTAGTGAACTAGGTATCAGAGAGCCACCATGAGGTAAGACGAACTCTGTCTTGATGGCAGATTTAATTGGGGCAACTGCCTGGATGATGGAAAATTTTCATTAAGCCGGGTTGCTGGGCCTGAAAAACAGCACCTTGTTTTTATGTGCCCTTCCTTTTATTATCAGGCTTCCCACTTTAGTCTCCTGAATAAACTGTGCTTTCTCCTTCCGTGGGAGAAATCATAAACTGCCCATGTACATGAAATCATCAGTGCTCTGCTTAACCAGTGCAGACTAGGATCTGGGGCCATGCTAAAAACCTGTGCCACCCTGGAGAGCCCCTGGAGAGCTGGAGCACCAGCAATGATGCTTGCTCTAGTAATTTTACCAACCAAGCATGTTGCTTGGTTTTCTTTTTTCTTTTGACCTGTGTGAACAGCTTGAGCAGTTGTTAAACCACTTCCACCGTGTCTGGTTGGTATTCGGTGTGAGTCTGCTGAACAAGATGTGATTGAGCTACCTTGTCTGTCAGCAGGCTGGAGTGTAAACACCAGAGTAGGTGATAGTGTCCTAGCACCAGTATTTACAGAGAGAGAGATAAATAAGTTGCTAAACCTCAAACCGTATATCTTGTCCAGTTCAAGAGTCCATTTTGGGCAAGGTTGCCAAGTGTTTTTGTGCCTCTGGCCTTCTTTTGAAAGGACAAGCTGTTTGAGAAAGACTCCCTTCCTCTATTTGTCCCCACCATTTGTTTTTAAAGGCAGACTCAAAGGTCTCCACTGCTTCTTGACTGCAGCAAGAATGTCTGGGAGGGAGGGGCAGGAATGGGGAACACCCCTAAATTTTCCCAGTAAAGTCATGTCATATACCTGATGTTTACCCTACACATATACTGCCATATGCATACCTTGTGTGCACCTGCACATGCCATATGCTTTACTTAACATGCCTTGTTCAGGTAAGGAGTGTGGACAACTGATAGCATCCTACACACAAAATTCCAGGCAAGGGCATCTTTGGTAGCTAGTAGCCCTCTGTGTAATGCTGGCATCTCATTACATTAGAAGGTGACATTTCCACTTGGAGGCTGCAGGTACAATGTGGGAAGGTGAACCATGAGATCACAGGGCTAATAATGTTATCAGTGTAATCACCAGGTATTAAAGAAGGATTATGAAGGTAGGCACCCTGTGAAAAAAAACAGAGATTGTGCAAGTTCATCTGTGTTGCATTATTATAGCTGCTGAAAAGTAGTGGTGGATACAGCCAGGAGCCCCTCTACAACAGCTAGCAATGAAAGGGTGCGAGTGATGTTAGCTAATGTCCAAACAGTCCATCGATATTCATGCATTTTGCATGTCTGCACAGGAAGCCCAGCAAAACTGTGCACTTTTCGCTTTGGAAGTACTGTCCAGCTCAAATCCCATGAGAGGGATGAGAACTGCAGATATCTGTGAGGAGCCTGCAATGTGTGGGAGTTTTATGAAGATAAACATGAACAAACAAAAGAAAGCCTTAAACTTTCAAAGGGGCTTAATAGAAGTACCCTCTGAAAAAGTATGAGAGCAGAGTAACTCTGCATTTAACTAATTTCTTAAATGCAATAATAAAAAACTATTTAAACACATTTCATGCTGGTCTTTTAAGAACATTGACCTCCATGCAAGTAATCCTATGCTGAGAAAATTATGAAATAACAAAAGATCAGTCACAAAAATTATACGATAAAAAAATGAATCTATAATTTCCTTCCCGTCTCCAAACTGAACAGCTAAAATACCTCCTCAGATTTAGAAAAGCCCAGAAATAGTTGGATCACTGGGTCATCTAGTAAAGTGCTGGGGTATGACAAGTCACAGCTTCTTCAAAGGCAAGAAGAGAAAGTTTCACAATGAGAAAAATGTGCAATCCATGCTTTGTGAGTGCCTGTTCCTAGTAGTTATGTTCGGTTAAATCCCAAAGTGCAAATTTTCCAAGGCCTTTTTTTTTTTTTAACCAATAGCCACACGAGGGCAGTAAGCCCTATTTTCTACTGAAGGAAGTATTTTTTTTCTCTCAGGTTCTGAACATGTTGCACTAAGTGCTTGTTCAATAACATATGCAGCTGATATTTGCACACTAAGGACCTAATGGGAGACAGTGCAGTACCTCACTAACTTTTCAAAGTGAGGATCACTTTGAAATCCTGAATCAAATTCAGGATTAATGAAAATAAGAACATTTATTAGGGACCTATTATGACAGCCTTTTAAAAATGGCATTATTGTAGAGCATGTAATTTTCCCACATGTATTCTTTCTATGAAGTCATTTTTATGTATTTGTTTCTAAAACCAAAATCTGCCTGCAATCAAGTTCATAATTTAAATCATATTAGCTTCCTGGAAAAGCCACATAAAATCAGTCACTTGCAGAGTCATTAACACTTTGCTACATACATTAGGCCTGCATTAAGATATCCTGAGAAACACTGTTCTGCGATTTTCATGGGCTTTAGTAGAAAGCAGTCTTCCCTTGCATTCTGTGATGTTTCACAATATTGCTGTTCTCCACTATTCTTCATTTTAAATCATTCAGAAGAATAGTCTTTGAAGGAGAGGTGCAATTTCAGTCCCTTCTCTGACCTATTCAATTTCTTGTAAGTTGTCACATAGAAGAACACTGAGACTTCTCGGCCCTATATGCTTTTAATAATTCCACATACTGATGGCTTTCTTATCTTTGCCATTTTTCCCTTGATCCTTCTGTTCCTTCATTAAACTGCTGGATCATATTTATGTGTGGTGGTATTCTACTCATCCAGCAGGTCATCTGTGCGATTCTTAAATTCATGAGCTTCCCAGGCACAAATGCAAACTAGACTTATTCTCACAGACAATGAGAATGTAAAGCTCCAGCTCGCAGAACATGAGGCTTTGCAATAGTCATTCCCTGGCTGACAGTATTTTGAAAAGCGGCCTGGCAGATATGGCTTACCTAGGAAGCTGACCTGCCTACAGGTTAGTAAACAGCCCAGAGAGTCATGTATATTATATTTCTTTAGGTCCTGGAAAACTTGTTTGTGAAACATGTTGATGATCTGTGCTTTCCAGTCACCTTTTCTTATCTGTTCTCAGCTCTTTATGTGGTTTCGACATGCGTTTTAGATACGTACAGGTAGAATTTCTGCTTTTTTTACAACCACAAAACTGAGCAGAATTACACTGAATTGAACTACTCAGTCACAAATATGGACAAAGTCCACTGGATGCTTACATCACTTCAAAGAGTCAGCCAAACAGCACAAAAGTACTTGTGCACTGCTTGGTTTACTTTCTGCTGCCCATCTTGATAGGACCTGAAGTTAATGTTGGTAAATAGGCAGTCAAACATTTTGCTTTCTGTAACAATTTTTATTACTCATTAGGTTTGATAAACACGAGGTCATTAAACATGACTAAATACATCAATTTCTCCAGAAACTGAAAAATATTATGGTACTTTTCTTAGCTATTTACCAACAGAGCCAATCTTTCATCTGCTTATATTTAGGTGAAGAGTACCACCAACTTCACTGCCTCCTGCACCAAGTGTAAACCACTTTTTCCAGACTCACTTTGCTTATATATATGTAGATACATCAATGTACTCAGGAAATATTAAATTATAAAAATATAAAGGCAATACATTTTGCCAATTAAGTGAGGAAGAAAGACCAACACAACAAATTGTTTGTTCTGGAAGGGGCTTCTTCATGCAGGGAGGAGAATAAATACAAACAGCACAACAGAAGACTATAGAATAAAACAACACCCAAACTAACTTTTGAACCTGTTAATTCTCCAGCCTTTAAACCATTTTCTTCTCTAGTAAGGCCTTAGTGGTAAAAACTAGCCATTGAGTTTGTTGGTGTCAGTTTCTGATGGAGGAAAAAAAGGAGAGAAAAAAAAATCTTGCTTGATATCAGAAATTCCATGGCAGATGAATGGAAGATTTGGGCTTCTTATTTAAACATTTATGACCATTAAGCAAGATCCTGGTTTCACAGCTACAGCTTTAAGTATTATAGTTGACATCCATCTGTTGTAACACTGTTATTTAAAGCACATTATTGGACAGTCTGCTAACTAGTTAATCACATTATGCTGCTTCACTGTTGGAGAACCAGGGCTGGTATCAGAATTCCCACTGCTTTATAGCTGTCTTAGGCAGTTATGAAATCTCACCGTAACTGTGGGTACTGCCCATTTTGGGTACTATTTGTGAGTATCTGGCACTGCTTTGACAGCTGTGCTGCCCCTCCCTCACCCCTGCAATGTTCCTAGAGACCACTTGAGAGGTTATGGCAATGTTTGCTTGCCTTTTAAATGCATGTTTCCTCTCTTCCCAGTAAGGATGCAAGAAGATTCAAAGTGTCATCAGGGCCAGCAAAGGCAACAGGGCACAACAGGAGCTGAAAGGGAGGAAAGTGAATGCCAGAATCCTGCAACAGATTTCATATAGGCAGAGTGAGGAACTAAAATATCTTTATACAAGGATTAGCACCATGAATCCACAAAAGAGCTGTGATATTTGCTGCCACAACAAGCACACAAGCCTACCAGAGTATCTGATGAGGAAGATGATGAGGTGCTGAGGGTGCAGAGGGTGCTGAGGCCCAGTCGTGGCAAGGACAACACACAGAGCATCATGCCATGCTGGACCTGCCCCCAGCAGCAGCCTACACACCACTGCTGCAGATGAGGAGCTGCATCAGTAACCTGGATGTGCAGTATAACTATGCAGGGAGATTTAAAACTGCTTTTTCTTCCAGCGCAAACATTATGCATGCCCAAGCTGCCTCGCACTTGCTTTCTCATGTCCTGCTCCAATTTCTGGAGGATTTTTCCCTCTTCTTACCCACTCAGCACTCTGCTTCATTTGAGTTGGTAGTACTATAGCAGTTAAAGGAAACACATTGCAAATAAATTATGCTTTATTATGGCTGCAGATATAGAAAGATAAGGAAATTCAATAGAAAGGTACAAAGGTAGATTTTAATTGTATGTGTGCACTCAGCTTTGACTGAAGATGAGACTTGCATACCCTGCAAATCTACAGGGCCTTAAAATCTCTTGGTTATGCATTATACATCTGAAACAAAGTCTGTGGAATCGAGCTCATATTGCAGCCTGTTTATGGAAATCTATCGGTGCGATAAGAGAGCAAATACAGCACAGATAGTTTTTACTTTGGCATGAACATCGTAATGAAAATGAGCCCTCTTTGAGGACTTTGCATAGTTAGAATATCCTTTTCTTTCCTGACACAGTGGTTAAGGAACAGTCTTTGTAAAGAGTGTGGATCTTAGTTTGATTGCTGTGACTATGGTGTTCAGTACTGGACACTTTATCTGGCTTAGTTTGGAAATAGCTCTGGCACTGATATTAGATGCCAAGAGAAGCTTGATGGGGGCAGGGTTGGTCTGATCCAAATTTCCTGTATTTTCTGCAATGTATTCTGAAATGTAGAGCAAAAAAATCACAAAGCACTAGGCAGAATGGAAGAATATATCCTCATACAGCTGTACTCATCACTAAAGAAGGCATATCTGAGTGAGCATGACAGGAAAATGCCATAATGAAGTATGGATGTGCTTCAGTCACATATGGATGAACTGCTGGCATTTGAAGGGAAAAGACTACACTGACACAGGAATGCTATGTAACCGATAGCAGTCCTAGTGAGTGTTGCGATGCTTTGGGGTTTTATTTTATTTGTTCAAAAGCTATGAAGAAAGTGGAAGGAGAATCTTTTAATCCACTCAGCTGGAAGCATGTAGTCTTATCCTGTGCATTTTTCAGTCTGTCTAAAATGGCAAAATCATGTGAAATAAAGGGAAGTTTCTCCTCCTTACTCCCCACCTGCCCAGATTGTTTTTTGCATAGCCTTCCCATGTGCTCTGCTTATCTTGAACTATGAATACCATTGAGGAACTCATCTGATATGCTGTCCCTAAAGTAGAGTAGTAAGGAATTGAACTCACTTCCTTCATTTTAGGTTTGGTCTCTAAACAGCAGTTCAATCTCCAGACACAGTCTGAGAATTACTGTAAGGCACATAATTGGTATACTAGAAATCAAACAAAGAGTCACAAATAGTTGTCCTTGTAGATCTGTGTCTACATAGATCCATCCATTAGATCCATGTAGATCTGTGTCTACGTAGATCCATCCATCCATCCATCCATCGTCCTTGTAGATCTATGTGGGTAGCAGACAAACAGTTCTGCTTCCATCCAGTAGACTGCAGTAGGAAATAGTACATACAGTATATGTTGCCCAATGAGCAAAAAAATCTGCAGTACAAACCCCTTTAGTTATGCCTCACATTTGAAACTGTTAAGAAAAACTATGCTAGCAATTTGTGAGCAACTGTTAGTCTGAGTGACAGTGGATTATTTTAAAGATTTTACAAGTGGACATAACAGTGTCTTCCCAAAAGTATCTGCCAGATCCTTCAATCTGAACAAGCAAACCTCTAAATAACCTTCCAAATAATCCCTAAATAAACCTCTACTCTTTGCTAGAAATGACGGTGTGTACTTTCAGGCCAGAGAGTTTTGTTTCTCAAAGTTTTGCAGAGTTTAGGGAGTGTCACAAACACAACCACTATTAGGTTGCAACATTCACTGTGGCTTAATATACAGTGACCTTTGGTATTGTATTTTTGACTTGTTCCCTTACCTTAGAAAGCTTCCAACGACCTACTTTCCTTTCAAAGCTTGGCCAGGCTCCATTTTGCTACTGTTAACATAACCTTAGGCACATGCTGTGAGGCTTGTAAGTAATGTCCTTCATACCTGGGATGTCATGCATCTTCTCACATCCGGGATGGTATCAGGAGATCCATATTCCTCATCCAATGTGACTGCGAAGGACAAAGCCAGGAATCATAAATACACTAAGTAAGAGAAAAGAAGTGAGACATCAGAAGGAGAGAAATGAAAACCAGGAGATCTAAAAATCTGCATGTGGCACAGATCTGTCACTTGCCCTGGATGTTCCTACCAAATAGCCTCTTGACCTATTTTTCTGAGTGGAGGATCCCCTATGAGCTTGCCCAGAAGGGCTATCTCATCTGTATGCCATGGCAGTACTATTCATTTTGCTCTTACTGGTCAATATGTATTAAAAATAACTTGGAGAGACAGTGAATTGCTTGGAACGTGGTGTTTTGAGTATGCAGATGTCACTTAATTTCTTTTGGACTCTTCTGCCAAAGATGCTCAGGCACTTTTAGAAAATCTCGATGGGGCCTACCTATGGTTCCTTGATTATAAATTTAACCTTTCCGGAAAAACTTAGGTACCTGCTAAGTTTATGGGCATTTTGGTCAGCAGCATATTAGACCTATACCTATCCACTTCTCAATGGCTATTGATTAGTCCTTGTGTTCACTTGATCCCCTGGTCATCTTTTTGGAGGTAACGTAATATAGTAATACCAGCCACTGGGAGCATAACCCTAGCTATGGAAAATTCTTGGATCAGACCTGGGGAAGTTAGGTGGGTTTTCACCACCTGAAAAGTTGTCATTGTGTCATTTCTAAAGCAATAACGTATTACTTACTGGTTAAATGGCATCTACAAGTGTTCACTTTCCAGGGAGACTGTAAAGTCTAGCTAGTTTGACAGAGCACAGGAAAGGTAAGCTTGTTTCATTTTGATTTATAAACTGTAAGCAAAACCTGTGACATGTTCTGAATGATTACTTTGCAATTCTTTAATAAATTAATTTAAAAACAAAATGCTTGTCCCACTCAAGAAAAATTAATACACTAAAACTGAATAATCAGTTCTAAAAATTATATTGTTTGGGAGAAGAGGGTCATACTTATTTTCCCAAAACATATTTCTGCTATTGCAATCACAGATGCACACCATAAGTTCTCTGCTAGGTCTGACTGCCGCAGGATAGGCTGATAACCCTGTTGACAACTTAGTCAAGTGAGGTTAATAGTATCCATTTTATCTGGTTAATAAAAACAGTGGCTGAGATGGTTGACTGATAAGGGCTTGGGAGACAGTAGTGGTCTGGAACATATAAGAAAAGGAGGATGTGGCAAGGCATGGGCATTATTCATGGTGTGTGAAATCACTGATTTTCACTGGTCAGTAATGTGCACTACACAGTTTTGCAACATTTCATTCTTGACAAAAAATCCTAAATCAATGTCCTTTTGGACATTGCATTTTGTAAGGACCTTCACTTTTCCTGCATCATCTCACAGAAAGGTAAATGTGGCCATTTTGTGAGTCTGCACATGTATGTATGTGTGGACACTATCAGGGCCCTGAGGATACCTTCCCTCCACCCCTCCTGGGCTTTTGTCTGCCAGACCTCTGGGCCTGCTTAGACACAGGTGCAGGTGTCTGGCCTTTAAATGAGCTGTTGGGGGAAGCTGCACTGCAAGGCCCCGGTGAGGCTCCCTGCTTTGCTTTGGAGTAGCTTTTAAGCTGAGGCTCTCATCCTCAGTGCCCTCCTGCAGCTGCCTTGCATGCAGCATTGCTTCCTGTTGATCCGGAACCTAATCCCGACTCAGTTTTCCAGCTTGACAACCTTGGACTTCCCTCATTACTGAAGATGTGTCTAATGATCTGGCCAATGCTGTTTGCTGTCACAGGACCTGTTCTGCTCACCTTGCTCAGGTGCCATGGGAAGGTGCCCTCATCAGGGAGGGCCCTGCCCTACCTGTTTTGCTCTCACACTCAGCTCCCTAGCATACAAACTTGCATACACTTACCTATCTACAAAAATGTTAGATTCTGAAGCTGTTCTTCAGTTCATTTACTACCAATTTGTTTTGACACTTAGGCTATCGGTGGCAAGTTGCTGCGGGACACTGACTTACCTGTGCTTACATCCTAACTATGAAGTGGAAACCTTCATTTTCAGATATCATGGGATAATATGAAGGAAAAAAACAAATGGTCTTGGTCCTGTTTAAAATGAAACTGCAGTGACTAGCAAGCAAACTGGGAAAATACCTGCTCAAACAACTGAGACTGCACCAAATAAATCTGTGCTCTGAAGGTCTTGAATAATTCAATTCCAATAAGCAGAATAATTCTGTTTCAAGACAACAGAGTCGCTTGTCTATATTAAAACTGCTTGACTTAAGCAACTTGAGAAACTGAATGAATTAAAAAAAATATACCAAAACAGAACAACACAAAATCACACTGGAGATAGCCAGGTTTCCAGACCAGATCCAGGTTTAAGGTATAGTGCTTTGCCATCATTAAAATCTGTTAAAAAATAGACAAAAGTAAAAATAATGAAAGATACGTATACTGGATAAGAAAAGCTGCTACAAAGAAGCCATGTTGCATGTACAGAAGCTAGGAAGTCTTGAATGGCTGGCGTAAGATAACCAAATGTATTTAATTCAAGAGCTACATATCCATTGTGGTAAGTTTAAATTATTTCAGTCTGCTGAGGCACAGGTATATGTGACCTGTCATTGATTATTTTTATTTCTTTGGGTTACAAGGACCAGAATTACTAGGGAGGTCTTACAGCACCAAGCACATGTGGTCTGTGCTGATGATACTCATAATTTTTTAGGAAAATTGACTTACCTTTGCTGACCAGTGAAAGGTTGCTACAGAAGCACAGGCCACACTGCAGGCCTGGAGATGACTACAGTTGCAGCCATGAGAGGCAGCCATGAGAGACCTTATGCCCTTAGCTGAAGAAACATGGTTAGCAGAGGACATAGAGCACTTCAGCACTGCATGTTGCCGCAGTAAAAGATGCGCAATGTTCTGATTAGGATGGTCTTACAGAAGGTATCTAACTTGCTCCTTTTGGGTTAATGGGTGAATAGAGCCTGACCTAGGTGTCAGTGTCAGGACCACTGGGAACTAGTCACAGGATTATCTGTAAGGTTTACATTTGCCAGCTAAACAGAGCCAAGTCAGGTTTGGCTAAGTTCCAATCATTGCAGCTTTATGTAATGCAATACTTTTCATGTCTTTACTAAGGTTAGCTGCAGGAGCCTTTGAGTCATGTTAAAGCACTCTATCTTGGTGCTCCCTAATTCATGACAGCTTGCACAATTATTTGGAGAACAAAATAATTAACACCAACATCTGTTCCCAGCTGACTGATTCCTGCCTGATTACTGCGTAGATGAAAATGTTAACTGGGGACTAAGATAGGTATGAAACTTCTGGTAGAATGAGCAAAAGCAGATTTAGTTTTATTTTTAATATTTCAAAGGTAAAAGGCACCTGAAAGATTAAAAAAAAAAAAAGACCTAACAAGACATTTTAGGTTGCTTTTGTGCACAATGAAAAACATACAGATTATTTTTTCTTTTTAAGCTATTAATTACCTTCTTGTAACTGTCCAAATTACATTCCTATCTGCTATGGCTAAAAATATGTAGATATGAATGCTGCTGAATCTGGGGGGTGTAGCTGGGTTTGTAGTGATTTATTCTTTTGTTTTCTTTCTCCCCCTGCTAATATTAATATACCTAAATCCCTCTTCTTTTTCTCCTCCTCCCCTTGCTTTCTTCTAGGCTTTATGTTTCCTTCTGAAAGAATAACATGTTCTTAAAATTGCATCATTAGGCACAGAGCACTAGAAGGGAAAAGTCTAGCCAGAAGTGGGTTTTTTTTTTCATTGACATTGCATGATCTTAAGGGTAAGGGGGAGGCTTAGTCTGTAGTGTCCATGCTTCTGGATTTGGTCATATGTTTGTGTGCTTTGGAGCCTTCAGCCACATCCTGGAAATTGCAGCAGGCAGGGGTGTGGGGCTGGGTGGGTCTCACCACAAGGGAAAAATGTATGAATCCCAACTCATACTAGTTCAAAGAAGAGACTTCATACTGACACCACTGCAGTCTTACAGGCCATGACCTCCTTTTGGGACAGAGCAGTCTTCCTGCTGTTATCATACTGAAATCACAGCACCAGATACTCAAGCTCTGAGCTCTTGAAAGTGACCAGCCCATTACAAATTTAAGAAGTACTCATTTCAAATTGAGTGCCATTCTGTCCTGAAACTGACACGTATGCTTTCATTTGAATTACTTTCATGATTTTGCATTTTTTAAAGAATGCAATTACTTTTGCTGAGATGTATTGAGTGTACTTATTTCCTTCAAATCCCAGTATTTGTTGAAGCAGACTGGGCTGGCTGGTCCTTCCCAGGAAGGCCATCTTGACTCCATGGCTGCACCCCAAACAGGTCCCCCATGCGCAGTGCTTCCCCAAGGTGCACCTCTTCCCCCACACATTTACACCCCCAAGAGCCTCTCCTCGCAATCCCTGGAGCTTCCTTCCCCGGTACGTCTGTGAGACCATGGAGACTGCATTTCGCGGTGACTACAGGAATCAGCCTCCCGCAAGATCTGGCCCACTCCCCACACCCGCTTCCCCCTCAGGTCCCGCAGGGCCTCCCTTTGGCCCTGTCCCGGACTCCCCGCCAATCACACAGCCCAACCCGCCCCTCCCCCGCCTATCTGTGCCCACCTCCCTTCCCGCCTCCGCTCCGCCCACACGGGCCGCGCCCTGCGCCTCCTCCCCTGCCCCGCCCCTCTGCCGCCGGCAGCCAATGGAGGAGCGGGCGGCAACCCCGGCTCTTGCAGGGTCTGTGAGGGAGCGGTCGCTGTTTTACTCGCTTGTTGCTTGTGCTGCTGGTCGCTTCAGCCCGGCTCGGCCTGCCTCGCCTGAGCGCCAGTAACCGCCATTCTCTCAGCAGGTGAGTGGGAGGGGGTCCCGGTCTCCGACAGCGGGTCCCGGGCAGATGTGGGGCGCAGGTCCTCGATCGTCGGCTTTCCCGGCGCGGCTCCGGCTTAGCTCCGGCGGCGGACTCCTGCGGTCCCGGGGGAACGGGGTAGGGGGCAGCGACGGGCCGTGTTCCTCTGTGTCCGGCTGATTCACCGCGGGCTGCCGCTCCACGGCACCCCCTCCCTCCCCCGCCACCCCCCGCCCCCCCCCCCCCGCCGGGACGCGCCCGCAGCGCACTGTCGTCCGCGTTGGGGCTGAAGGAGGACGAGGCTGGGCTCAGGCGGACGGGCTCGGTTGGTCTGTTTTTAGCCTAATAATTATTTCATTAGGGCGAGCACGAAGTTCTGTGGTAAGCGTGCGAGTGCGCCGGGTGATGTTTCCTAAGCGGGCCTTATCGTTGCTGGAGGAAAGGGTGAAAACGCAGGGAGGGTGGTGGGAGCGGGGCCGCTTCCCGGCGGGGCCGGCGGGCGCGGGAGGGTCCATCCGGGCCGGTGCGGAGCGCCTTGGATAGGTAAGGTGTTCTTGGCATCCTGCTCGCGTTTTCCCCTAGCTTGAGGCTTAGTGCGTTACTGCCGCAGATAAGGGAGGAGAGGGGAGGGGATGGAGCAGGGGGAGCGGTGTTAGAGTTACACGGGGAGATCACTCAATCTACGCCGCGTAAACGAAGACGACATTGATGACCCGCAGCTTCGCGGGTTAAGTGGAGCTGCTTTGACCCATTACCAGGACGAGTTTCCGTTCTGTAGAAGTGTGTACGCGGCTTGGTATCAGTGGTGGGTTTTCAAGTGTGCGTAAACTAAATATTTAATTGATTGTGTTGTGTGTGAGAGAGAGAGACTAGTCCGTATGCTCATATGATTTCAGGCTGTGAAACCTATAAAAACCGCAGTCACTGCAAACTGCTTTTGAGTTTGCACATGTTATACACAGACAGAAAATGTTATATTTTGTTCATGGCATGGCAGGTTTACTGGATGAGAATGCTAATTAGACTTGTTACAAAAGGTGGATTAAGATTTTTGCAGCATCTAGGAACTCCATTTTCTTGCGTCATTTTCGCACAACTTTCATATTTTGCACTATGTTTTCTGGTTTAAATAGAAAAATCAACCTAAAATGTGACTTCAGTTATAACCCAGTTATAACAGATCTGTACTAGTGTTGATGGAACTGTAACAGTAAGCACCTTTTTTGGAAAGAAAAGTGCAAAGTAGGATCAAGACAAGTATCTTATTCTTCCTCTTGTCTGGCAATTTGTCAGCACTTAGAGGACAAGCGTATTGAAACTCTGCAGTCTAGAGATTACTGTACAGACAACTACTCGCTTCCTTATCACATTTGTAGGAGTGTAGCACTGAGAATGGGGAAGATCTAATGCTTTCATTCTCCTTTCCTTAAACAATTATGTTTTCCCGAGTGTCTAACCTCTTCTGTTTCCAAAACTACAAGCTCTTTTATATGTTTTCTGACCATTGTGAACGGATATGTAAAAAAAGTATTGTAGTCTTCAGTGGTAACTAGCAGGTTCTTTTCTGTTGTGAACATGCTGATATACTGATATAAACTAATAATTACGAGTTTATAATAGCACAGGTGATATTGTAGGTAAGTATGATGTGGATCTCTATTAGTTTAGGAAATGTAACTTTACATGAGGTATCAGGCTCTGTCATAGTTGTGACTTGGTTTGAAAGATAAGTTGATCTGAGGGCTCTTTAAAATTATGGGGTGTTACAGCCTTGATTCAAGAACCTCTTCCAGGAAGAAAACATTCTTCTTGGTTAAAGAAAACTGTAACATCAAACAACTGAGGCTTTTTAGTACTGAGAACGAGAATAGAAACTGTTAAGTTGCACAAGCTAAGTACACCCCTTTTTTCTCCTAGCTTTGAGATATACTTTGCTTCCTTCATTGCTTGCGGTCCTTGTCTTTGTGAGCTTTTGTTTGGCGTTTGGCAGCGCCTTCACGGCTCGCGCGGAAAACCCTAGAGAGGTTGGGGCTGCCGGTTGCCCGGGGCGAGGCCGCCCCTGCCGCAGGCCTGGCTGTTGTTGGCCTGCGCGATGCTGCGGCGGCGCGACCTCTCACCCACTTCTCGGGAGCGGTCACGTGAGCAGGCCCGGAGAGGGGAGGGGCGCCGAGGAGCGCCTGGGGGTGGGGCCGCGCCCTGCAGAGGCCTCCCCGCGGAGCTGGAGCTGACCCGCCCACTCCCCATGTTCTGGGGTGGAAATCGGGGAGAGAGGAGACAGAGCAGCGCATGCTCCGGAGCAAATAAAAAGAAATACAAGTTCTGGAGCGATCGGGGTTAGATGTGCGCTTGACAGGGAGGATGTTTCTGTTCGCTGCTTGCAGGGGTAGTCCGCATGTTGAATCCCCAGCATGACTGGTTTTGGAAAATCTTGGGTAAAAGGCGACTTAAGTGAATGCTTGTATTTGCAAAACAAAACAAAAAACCCCAACCCCCCAAAAACTGTGTATTTTTTTTAATATTCCAAAACCATTGTCTTTGTCCTGCGGCATGCTGTGTCATGGTCCTGAACTCCACATGTTCAGAAAAACATCTAAATGACTGAAAAGCATCCCTCTTCCACATCTGGATTAACTTTAATTTGAATGGTCAATTTAAATATTTGTAAAATGTTTGGAACTGGTTCTTCAGTCTTTCAACGTTATACAGGCTGAAAGACCTTATTCAGGTCTTTCAACCTTGTACAGTAAATGATCATTGAACTACTGTGAGAGCAATCCATTCAGTTTGCTTTTGGTCACCAAACATTGTTGTCCATCTTCCATGATCTTCAAAGTCCTAAAATGTGACATCTTGCATGTCTTGTAAAAGTCCTGCCATTCCAGAAATATTTGTTGTTATAGAGAAGATAATTCTTCTTTACTGTATGAGTATAGAAGCTCATTAGTGCAAAGGGAGAGAAAAGGGATAAAACTCATGTAATCTAAATTCCTAGGTATGTCTTTTATAGCAGTATTAAAAAGAAATATCCAGATCCTAGAGCCTAGTTTTTAGGGGGTGGGGGAGGTGTCTGCAAGGTATGATAACTGTGCAGTGTTTTAGTTTTGTATGCTTATCTCTTACTCAGCAAGATTATTCTGAATTTCTAGAAGGTCGGAGGAGGTAGCTTGCTGGGATGTGTACAATATTACATGTATTGCAATAGAGACTAGAATAATCTAAAAGGTCTAGGAACAGTATAGTATGCCCTACTCTGTATAGGGGGAAAAATGTAAATAATATGATGGTTGTAATAGTTTCTGTTTTGATTACACTTGTGGAGCATGTCAGTGGGTTGGTTTGTTTGTTTGTTTTGGGTTGTTTTTGTTGGTGTACATTTTGGAACCCTCTTTTACAGGAGCATGGTATTTGGGAAGAGGAGAGAGGCCATATGATCCAGCAACTGTAGGGATTAATATTCCTTAGTGTTAGCCTAGTAATTAACACGTTGTCTGCTATAGCCAGTCTCTCCTACTTCTTTGACTGTTTCCAGTTTGATCAGGTGAGAAGACAACTTACTATCTGTGACTTTTCTGGAAGCGCCAGTGAAAACAGTCTGTTCTGTGAACATCTCTCCAAGAAATCTTGATGTCATCTGTGTTGACTGTAATGGGAGTTTAAAGCCTTCAGGCAAACACTTGAATGTCTTAAACTGAAAGCTGAAACTAGTGTTTGAGTCTAGTCCCTGAGATCACCTCGCTTATCTCACTAGGTAGTGATCACTAGTTTAAGCCCTCAGAAATGACTGGGTGGGTGGCAGATGAACTTTCTTTCACTCCACAGTTCCTCACCATCTCAGACCTGTTAAATGAAGACAGATCGATCCTGATAATACATTCATCCCGTGTAATGGAAAACAGTGTTTCAGAACTGATGTTTGTGGCTGTTCTCTCCATTGCCATCAGTTTTTCTAAAATGGTTCCAGTCTGATCCAGTCCCACTGAGCAGTTGAAAGCTGTGTGTGAATCAAAGCTCAAACTGTTTTTCTTGACTTTCTTTTTCAGAGCTACAACTGACTGTTTGCCATTGCTGTAGTGTAATGTCTATCAGGAGCTAGCAGCATTGGAATGAATCTGCCTCTCTGTGTGTCCTAACCTATTCAAGATCCCAGCTGCAGTGAGCTTGCAGGACAGAAGATTTGTGTGACGCATAGATCTCAAGTCTGCTTTTAAGGAAGACAGCTGTTCAGGTATGCTTACATTTCATTCATTGGTCTGTTTGTTATTATCTCTTCCTTTTCATACATGCCTGTTGTTCCAGTTTACCACTTGGGAAGGGGATAAAGAAATTGGTCCAAGATTTGAAAGGAGATGCCTGCAGAGGGTAGCTAATATTCACCCACATGTGATCTTGGAAAACTGCTGAGGACAGGACACAAGCTGATAGGTTTGTCAGTTGGACAGCAAGTTACTGCAAACTCCTTAGCTTTTCGGATTTCAAACTGTGTGCTGTGGGTGAGGTTTGCAGTAGGTCCCAGTATTGCTGTACCTGGACAAATACATATATTCAGTTCTCCACGTTGGCTTGAACCACAGCGTTTGGTCATTTTTTAGATGTGAGAAATCCTTTAAGACATTCGCAATTGCAAGGGACCTCAGATGTCAGCTGTAGGTGAGGGTGGGAAGGATTGGATCCAATGATTGGCAATAACCAAAGATGAGGACTTGAAATTTACATGTCAAAAGATGGCTGTGGGAGGAGAGGCTTCTGTCTCTTTCCAAGTGACTTAGCCGCCTCAGTCATGGCATAGTAATTTTACTTTGGGGACCCTATGAGAGAGAACTGCCACATAAACAACGGATTCAGCTTTTAGGAGGCTTAAACTGGTTTTAGCATGTGTCAGTCACAATTAATGTGGCATGAGAGAACCTGTCAGTTTAACTTTGTTTTCATCAGATCAAATGATAATTGATTGAATTCTACATTAATTCAAGATTTAAAGGAGAGTGATTCTTTGGTTTCTGTTTTATTTCTATGCTGTAGTAATTAGGTTCACCTGAGAAGCCCTGTTGAGTTAATTTAATCCACATGACTATTTATTGCACAGAAATTATTTGGCTTTACTCCTCATATTTCTCCTAATGATTTTATGTGAATATGATTAATCATTATAAGGTAGGTGAGTTATTGGTAAGACTTGAGAGCAGCAAGTATCTGTCTTTTTGTATGCTGAAGCATGATTAGATATTATTGAAGGTTAGTATGCAGGAAGCTATTTAGAAATAGAAATTCTCAAGTGAATAACAGTGTCTGGTTAATTTTTATAGTAAGTTCAGAAGTCAGTGCCTTGCAGAATATCACATGAACTATGAATAAGCTCTCTACTTTCTACTTTCTATTCATTTCTATTCTCTGTGGAATGTCCCTTTGGCCAGTTTGGCTGTGCCCCTTCCTTGCTTCTTGTGCACCTGGCAGAGCATGGGAAGCTGAAAAGTCCTTGGCTAGTCTAAGCATTACTTAGCAACAACTAAAACATCAGTGTGTTATCAACATTATTCTCATCCTAAATCCAAAACAGCACTATATCAGCTACTAGAAAGAAAATTAACTCTATCCCAGCCAAAACCAGGACACTCCCTTACTTAATCATCCCTCTAGCATTATGGCAGAATTTTGGTTTTTATGTCAGATAGTGGTGGGGAGGCAGTCACTCACATAAGAGCAGATGGTCCTTGAGTTACTGAGTCAGTGCTGGATGCTGCTGTACAGCATATACTTTAGTGTCTGAAACTAACGCATTTATATGCAAACGCATTTATATGCAAACGCATTTATATGCAAACGCATTTATATGCAAACGCATTTATATGCAAACGCATTTATATGCATTTATTTTTTATTAGAAGTTTGTACTGTTTCCCACCATATCACTGCAGTATACATGGCACTTAAGGTCAGTTCCAGAAATCTACCTGCTGCCTTAAGACCAGCAGACTCTCACTGGACAATGTAGCGGTGTTTTAAATACCAACATACATTTTAAAAACCTTGTATAATGACATACTGGTGCTTTTTAGTGAGGGCAAAGTTACTGGAATAATGTTGAAAAATTCAGATGAATCACTGTCTGAAAAGTTCATGCAAAATCTCTGTAAAAATTCTACTACAAAATCCAGCTTCTTTTATCCTCCAAATTAATAGTACATTTTTGTCAGTTGCAGAAAACTTGCTTTTTTTTGAATGTTTGACGGCAACTACCAATTTCACTTCCAAGGTGCGCTGTTCATTTAAAGCAATTGAAGCACAGGATTTCTTGTTCAGGCCTTAGTGTTCTAAAGTAAGTTTATTTTTTGGAACAGATCTATTATAAAAACTCCTACATTAAATTTCATAAAGCATCTCTGCTAGGTATACAGTTAAAACTGTATTAAAAAATAGGATTGATGCTTCAAGCTCTTAATCCTTTTAGTGGCTCTTCTCTAGACTCTCTCCAGTAGTTTCATTTCTCTCTTTTACTGGGGAGCCCAGAACTGGACGCAGTATTTGAGATGGGGCCTCACCAGCACTGAGTAGAAGGGAAGAGTCACCTCCCTCAACCTGGTGGCAACACTCCTCCTGATGCACCCTAGGATTCTGTTAGCTGCCTTTTTTGCAAGGGCACCTTGGTGGCTTGTGTGCAACTTGCTGCAGAGTTGCTTTCCAGCCCGTCTCTAGTGTGTACTAGTGTGTACTCGTCCCTAGGTGCAGGACTTTGCACTTCTCTTTGTTGAGCTTAATAAGGTTTCAGCCTGCCCATTTCTCCAGCCTGTCGATGTCCATCTGGATGGCAGTGAAATAGTCTGGTCAGCCACTACTCCCAGTTTCAGTCCGTATACTTGTAAATCCATCTGCAGTTTGGTTCTTTTTTTCTTTGTTTTTTGCTGTATTGAACCATTTAGATAGGTTTGACAGCTACTACTTTTGCATCAAACATCGGGAAGGGTGTCAAATTGATAGACTTCAGAACCTCTGCAGAATTAAGACAGGTGAAGACATACTTGATGAATGTTACAAAGACAACTACACTTAGAAAAAATTTTTTTAAGACTTTAACCCTTTACATTTGTGTAAGGAGAGATCCTGCTGCTTGATGTAAGTATTTGATATGCTTTTTGGTTTGGAGAACCTTGTTTGCGCGAGTCTTTTTCAACAAAAACAAAAAACTCAAGCAACCTTGATTATCCCTAGATTGCATCCACTTCTGGGATGGCTGTATAGATCAATGTTGCCATTAAACTGTAGTTGGTGGCAAAGTGTGGAAGTAAACTAACATGCTAGCAAGTTATTTTAGGATGTTGTCACTGGCTTTGTTGTGCTTCACTACATATTTAATTGCAAGCACAGTATCTAGGCAAAGTCAGCTGCCATAGAGTAGTCTGAATTACTTTGTGTAGGTGGTACTGAAGGCTTGGAGTGACAGGAACATCAATAACAGAAATCTGAAGAGAAATTTGGAATAATGCATGAAGAGACTTGGATGGGCATCTCAGTGTTTGGAATTCTCTTGCTTTTAGTTTAGTATCTGGTATGAAATCAACAGATTTGAGCATAAACAATTATTCATTGTTTTGTCTAAAACAATGCATTCATAGTTTTGGCTTTCTAGGAGAGTAGAAAACGCAAATTTCTATAGTAATAGCTTACTTAATAGGTGAGAGAAAACACTTGATCACTGTCTCAGCACAAACACAGTGCAGATGTTCTAGTGTTTTAATACTGGCTCTGATTTCATTAAGTCTGTCCTCAGACTCTTGGAATTCAGTGATCTAAAGTGTCAAAATATATTAACAAATTAACATACAAATGAAACTTTTTGGATGTCTGTTTTCTGTAGTAAAAGCTGTAGCAAACTCATCTCTTGAAGGAAGATCTGATGTGTGGATAACAAAATACTGGGTAAAACTTCTTCAATGTTTTCAATATTTAAACAAGTTTCAGAGTTGAAATCCTTTAAGAGAACTTGTGAGAGATCCAGAATTTTTTTTTCCTGTTCTGTATGGCTGCTTGTAACATTTAAACAGTAACTCTTATTGCTTTGCATGTTGATAGAAATGGAATTTTCACACCCTCTCTTTTCTCTTTGAAATAAACTGTTTTGGGGACAAAGACATTGGGGCACTTGCTTGGATTCCCAAGACCTTCTGAGTTCAAGGTGTCTAGCTTTAAATGGAAATCTTAATATAGTTCTAAGTATACTTCCTAACTAAAATTGGGTTTAATGTACTGATAATGTACTGATAATGTACTGATTGGGTTTAATGTAACTGATATCTCTCTTCACTTCCTATCTTGAAAACTTCCTTAGACAATGTAATTGTAAATGATTTAGTATCAGTCTTTTCTCCTCACCAGTCTCTGTTCCTATTTGAAACCTGAGAGCTAAGCTAAATTTTGAAGTTGTAAGTTTATTTTAATAAAGGAGCGAAGAATTCTTCAAGGTCAGGTTTCTGGTTGGTTTTTTTGTTTGTTTGTTTTTGTGGGTTTTGTTGGGGTTTTTTTGTTTGTTTGGTTTTTGGGTTTTTTTGTTTTGTTTTGGTTTTTTTTACTTTTAAGCTTGCTAGTGATAAGACGCTTCTCATTGCTTTATTGGTGGTACCTTGCATCTGCATGAAATTACAAGGGCTTCTGGGTGCTTCTGAATTAAGAACTACCATCATACTTAAAGATGCAGCATGTTCTAGCTCTTAGCACAGCACTTGTAATGCTGCAAGTCTGCCCACCATCTATGAACAGCCTGTGGTTTGGGTACCAAAGATGTCTGTTTGAGGGCTGACAGTATGAAACCTGTGTGGAGTGGTACATAGCAGTTCTCAGAGAAACTGTATGCAGCAGTCCCTGCTTTTCTAAGAAAACTGTCAACCTTTGATTATCAAAGTAGAATAATTGGAGATAATTGTTTTGTGAGCTTAGTTTGGTTACTGACAGGTGTATGCCCTGTATGTAAAAGCTAATCTGTAAATAGATGTAAAAAATCTGTGAGGAGAGCCTCAAACTAAATTGTTGAGGTAACTTGTGAGAGTCGTAGAATTAAGTCTTTCACCAAGGTTTTAGCTATTGTGGGTCATGTGAATAAGACTTTTCTCCAGTTTTCCTCTGTGTTTGTTAACTTGCTTCCTTTGCAGGAAAAGGAGCTATAGATGTGAAAACTACATTTAAATAACATGTCTCTTTCCAGTGGATGTTTGGACTCCTGCCAAGGAGAAATGGCAGGGTTTTCTCTATTCCAAGAGGAATAGGAAATGGGGAAATAATGGATGGCATGAGCCAAGCAATGTATGGGAAATAAGTGGGTGAGTTCTAAGATAAGAGATGACATAGATGCCCCTTAAAGCAGAGGAGTTGCTTTTTGTGAGGTAGAGGTGGTGGCTTTAATTTTTTTAGCACTATCATTTTATCCATATAAAGCTTATGACATCTACAGAAACATAGAAAGGTTCATACTCCATAGCATTTCCAAAAGTAACTGCTTCAGGCATTAATACCTTGTTTTGTGCAATGTACTGTAATACATTTAACTTTTGTAACTTTTTAAGATGCAGATGGTAAATCTTTCACTGTCTTTCAGACATTGTGTTCTGTGTTATGTGCTTCAGAGAGACATTACCAACCACAAGTGACTTCTTGTATGCCTGACTAAATGGAAGCATCCTGCACATAGGATCTCTTTTAGCTTCAGATTTTCCAGAGCTGAGGCCCTCATCTCCTTCTGTGGCTGTAGGAACATGTAAGCCCTAATACAGAGTTGACTGTTCAGTGTCTGCAATCTGAAATCATAAGGTCTGTGAGCAGTCTGTGAGGTAAACCTCAGTCTTCATAGTGTAAATATCCTGAAACTGGAAAAATAGCAGTCTGAGGAGGCTTTATGCATAGTAGGCATAGCAGCATAGTTTTTCAGACCATCAGGTCTATCAAGGCTTAGGCCTTCTAGTGTGCTATGTGTTTTCTTGACTTAAAAGTGACATCCAACCTAGCAGTACTTGTTTATAACAATGGAAAAAAAATTGTGGTAAGTTTTGATTGGTTCAAGCAGAGGTACAAAAGGGGAAGAGGAGAAACATCTGCAGCTGTTACAGCATGTTTGAATTGAAGTAAAACCAGAAAAGAGCAAGGAATAGGCAGCTTTCTCCTTTAATTAAAAGCAAAAAAAACCCCAACCAACCAAGTTTTAAGGGGCAAGTGTGTTTAAGATACATTAATATTATGAGAGAACACTGAAAGGAATGAAAATAACCATTTCAGATTACTTTTAGAAATTATTGTGCTCTTTTTTCCACCTTTAAGTAAGACTTGGCCAAACCGCAAAGAAAGTCAAAAGCTCTTTTTTATGGCTCTGTTGGGAATGAGGTTAATTAGTATATGCTGTACAGAAATATTTTGCTGACCAAAATGCCTGAAGTTAGAAGTTATTCTTTCAGTGTTAGTTATCTGATTGATGTGGCTGCTGCCTTACTAACATTGGCAAGTCAAGTTTATAAGTCTAACGCATGCTCCTCTGGCCTGTGCCCTTTTACCTACTTTGTTAGCAAGCACGTGACAGCAGAGGAATGCAAAGGAGGGGAAGTGTACAGCAGTTTATGATTAAACTGGCCTTTAAGGAGGAAAATAAGTGTTCAAAGAAAGGGACTTCAGGAAGTCTTTGGTGTTCAGCCATCATAATTCAGAACAGTCTTAAAGGCTTACAGTTTTCTTAAGTAAAGGAAAAGCATATGAAAAGAAACAAGTTATTTGATTGTTTCACATATCAGGGTCAAGTAATACAGTCCTAGAACTAGACTTGTCTTTGTTTTCAGGGCTTGTTTACTTGATTCAGGATTAACTCTTGCTGGATTAGTATTTCTTCATTTGGGAATAAGGATTATTTTCCTTATTGAAGCTTATTTAGTTTTATGATCATGCTAAGTTTTAATTCATTAAAATATTGGGTTGATTGCTTATGATTAATGCTATTTATAATCTTCTTCTGCCTTGGACAGTAGAAATGCTTGTGCCTAAAAAGGGAAGGGTTCCTGAAATTCTTTCTCTTTAGAAACAGAGAGGAGGGTAGATACAAATTCCCAGGCTGAGAAGTCACAAGGGAGTTGAAGGGTAAGAGAAACTAACTGATCTAGTACTTAAGACACTGGAATTCCAGAATACAAAATTCCATGAGTGAACTGGAGAACCCCTTGGCCCTTCTTGAGACAAATCCAGGTGCCTGATTCTCCGTATGGGGATATGGTTGTTTTTATTGTGGGTTTTTTTTCATCCCAGTCTTAAGAGTACTGTTAAACATATGATGAATTCTTAACTTTGAGTGCTTTCCCCTTTTACAAACCCTGTTGAGTCCGGGTATACCATGTATTACTACTGCCTGCAGTTTTGGTCTCAATGTCGAACTGGTGATGCACAGTTTAAGTGAATGAATGGACAGCTGACTTTGACTTCCTGATACTTCTCTACAGCAAGGCCTCTATGAATAATCAGTTGTTAGTGACAGAGTCATTAAGTACTAAAAATTGCAGTTGTTACTAGAGCATACAGGGCTTGTCTTAAAGGTTTTGAAACATGTTCAAAGCTGATTTGGTTTCTTAATCAGACACTGTACATGCATAGATCAAATTGCATATTATCTGTATGACACTGTGAGCTTTCTGGAAACCCAGAAGTCTGATTCACCCAGGACTCAGCCTCTAAAACTTGAGCAGTGGCTGATGGATTTGTGAGATGTGTGAATTACCATCAGCCACTGTAGCAGTAGTTGTATCGCAGAGGTTGATTGTTGCAGGCTGGTCTAGGGATAGGCACTTTAAATATTGCAAACAGTCACTACCTATTGGTCAGCAACCTTACTAGATGCTGTGCAACAGCACTTACCTTGTTCATCTCTGCCTAATGCTCCTTCTCTTCCTATATTGTGTATTTATTTCCTAAGCCTACTATTACTGTAGCATTCCCAGTGCTTACATCCACTAGTACACCTTTGCACCCCTTCTTTGTGCTCTCCAGATGACTTTGACATAGTAGCATGTTTACAGATTAGAGGAGCAGCACTATAGTCATAATAAACTGCTTTTGAAGTGCCGAGCTAAACTGCACTGGTTAGCCCTCGCATGCTGTTCAACAAGGAATGAACGTCTACCAGAATTTAAGTTTAGTTACAAAGTCTAAGATTCAGGTTTGCGAAAGAAATGTAAATTTCAGCTTTTAGGTTTCAAAAGGCATGAAATAGTAGTACTTTCTTTTGATTTTGCTTAAATAGAAATGCCAGTGCCACCTTAAACGTTATCGTTTTGCACCAGTAAAAATGTGAAATTAAAACTTGCCCTTGAATTCTGACCTACAGATGGGATTATGGCTTCCTCTATCTTTTTGCCATACTTCTAAGAGGATGTTGTTTTTAGGATTATGCACAGAAGTTTTGGTAAGCTAATAAATGAATGTGGACAAAAGACTTTGAAATGGTCCAAACTACATATTCCTGAGGAGACCATTGTGATTCCAATGTTATACATAGAGCCTGTCTGCAGAGATCTATGTTCTGATTGTAAGTGCTCAAACATTACTCTGAACTAATGATGAGTAGGGGTAACTTCCAGGATATTTATGTAAAAACGCTGGTTACAGAAAGAAAGAAGTTATGAAGATGAGCTGATAAATAAGGGCATGCAGTTCAATTTGAATTGCCTGTATCCTCAGACAGAGTTGAGACATATGTAAACAGAATCACAGTTACATTTCTCTCTTAACTTCCAGTGGTTTTTATTTGAGCCTGTTATGCCTACCCATTATTATGCTCTTTTATCTGTATTGGCACCGTTGTTGATATTTGTTTGGGTAGTTCAACTGAGCTGCAGTTCAATTAAACAAATCCGAAATTAAGAGGAAATTTATGTGAAGGTCATTTTTCTGGCAGTTGTGATTAGCTTTCCTCAACTCTGCATAGTTTTGATTTTGCACTTATTTGCCAGTCAGGGGCTATAGTTAGAGCCACAGGGGCTATAGTGTCTTCTTGCTGTGACTAATCAGCTTGAAATCAAGATATGAAAAACATTTCAGAGGAAGATATGGCCAGAAGCAGCTTTGTTTTGCTAGCTGAGGTGAAGACTTTAAATACCTTTTGTTTCAACATGATGAAAAAACATTTTCTGAATCTCCTTTATCATTACAGAATGAGAAGCTATATACCTGTGACACTCTTTTTCTAAATATTATGGCTTCAATTTTCTGCTCTGCTCTGAATTTTTATATATTGCATGTATGCATGATACTCAGCTTGCTGTACTCCTGCCAAAAGGCCTAAGTTGCATGAGAGTGTTTTGCTTCCATTTTCAACTGTTGTGGTTAGAAGAGGTACCTTAATTAATATACTGGATGCTCAGACTGAAGTACAAGCATAGTCTGTAAAGAAGAGAGAAGTACTGTATATAAATTTGGCATACTTTGAAATATTTCCCAAAATTACTGTGTAGAAGATAGTCTTGCTAGAAATGGACTAGCTATTAGTTCCTTTGAACAAAAAGGAAATAATTTTTTAACTTTGCTTTTTGACAGAAGTCTCTCTCAAAATGGCAGAAGCTCATCAAGCAGTAGCTTTTCAATTTACAGTAACTCCAGATGGGATTGACCTGCGAATGAGCCATGAGGCACTCAAACAAATTTACCTATCTGGTGTCCATTCATGGAAGAAAAAGTTCATCAGATTCAAGGTATTTTAAATTAGTCAAGTCTACCAAACTTCAGGGTTATTTAATGTTTTATAGATTTATTGAAGTTTCGTTTAGGCAAAACTTAATCTTTTTGCCTTTATGGCAAATAAAGTTTCTTATTGTGAAAGACTTGTGTGGGTTTTAGTTAAGACAAGGGTTACTGAGGAAGGTAGCACTGGGTGATGTTGTAAAGACTGAAAGGGTACGTATTTTTGATTTATTCTATAGAAGCAAGATGAAACAGGTGTAGAAATTAACAATATCTTTAATTTACTTCATTCTCTTCATAATACATCATGTAGTGATTTTTAGTGTCATATCACTTAGAGGTACAAGACTACACTCTTGATTTTATGTATTCTTTGCCAAAAATAAATTTTCAAATTAAGGAGAATGTTTGCTGTTTTCAAAAAGTTACCTGAACATCTGTCTTGTACAAGTTATACTAAGTAGTAATGTTTCTGATGAGGTATTTGATATAGATTGTTGTGAATTTAATGTTTTCTTCATGGGATCACAAATGGTAAGTATCTATTTTATTAGTAGCAAACTAGATAAGCTACAGGCTATCTTCAATATCTCTTTCAAAAACATATTTTTAACAATAGTCTTACTTATAAGATCTTATAAAGCTATGAGAAGGGCTGTTTAAATGATATAAAAACCCCTTCATTCCGGTTTTCAGTGTCTTGTTCAGTAGAATATTTTTGCCATGTATTCATTTACAGAGGCCTAATTCAGTGTAAGTAGGAATTATTGAAGTGTCATTTGTTACAAAGTTGTTTTCCAATTTCAGTATTTTTAGTAAGACTTGCAGCAGGATCAGTGTTGTCTACAAAAGAACTTAAAAGTTCCTTTAATTCTTGATATCATTGTGAACAATTTTCTGTAGCAGTCAAACTTAACTAAATCCATTCTGTACTCCTGAGTTAAGCATTCGTAAGAAAATGTTGGGTAATCTTCTTGTTTAAAACTAAATGACGTAAATCTGTTGATTTCTGTTTCTTTCCATGGTAATATGAAGTCAACCACTTTGGTATGAAAAAATTATTTGAAGGCTTTTCTTTCCAGAATGGAATTATCACTGGCGTTTATCCTGCTAGCCCATCTAGCTGGCTTATTGTAGTTGTGGGTGTGATGTCAACAATGTATGCCAAAATTGATCCTTCTTTAGGAATAATAGCTAAAATCAACCGAACACTTGATACAACGTAAGTAGACTGAAAAGTTCCTGTTCCTCTAAAGGATATCAGTTTTATTTGTAGCTACTCTTAAAGCTAATACTGTTAAAGTGTATCAGTTTTTGAACAGCATGTTTGTGACTGAGTAAGCCCAATAAGCAGATGTATGAGGGTTGTTAGGTTGTTATACCAGTATTACTACATTGTTTTCTGAGTATTTGGGAAGCACATTTGGCAACTTCTGTGGCCTTTGATCTTGCTGCATGAGAGGGTGGTTGGAACTTATGAGAAAGGGGTAAACAGGCATGGAGCTTATGTAATGCCTGCCTGTAGTACCATTAAACTTAGGTTTGCAATATTAGGTTCTCTTTAGAACTTAAACTGACATTAACTGGCATATGCTGGCTTTTGTTTTAAATAGTGGCTATATGTCAAACCAAACACAGAACGTCGTGAGTGGAATACTTTTTGGCACAGGGCTTTGGGTTGCTCTTATTGTCACAATGCGCTCCTCTCTAAAAATGCTGCTTTCCTATCATGGTTGGATGTTCGCTGAACATGGCAAACTTTCTGCAGGCACCAAGTTTTGGATGGTAAGGATATATTGTCTTCCTGTCTCATCTTAACTTTTATCTGATCTGTATCCAAAGCCATAAAAGAGAAAATTTTGTAGGTTTTTCCTTGCTTGTGTTTTCTGTGTCATGGGACAGAAGGCTGCTAGGTAGATATTTCTGCTAATTACTGTCGTCCTTCTGATGCTATAATTAAACTATTCAGAGTGCCCTTGTAGAAGGAAGAGTAAAAACTTCAAGAATAACTTCTAAATTTGCCAACGCCTTGGGACTGTGAGGCTCAAATATCTACTTTTTCCTCCATGTGCAAGTACAGCTTAAAGAACTTGGGTTGCAGCACCAAAGAATCATGTGCTACTCTAATTCTTTGTTGAAATGTTGGGATTTCTAGTCATCCATTCTAAAATTAATCTTATGCTTGAAGAAAATAATATTGATTGTCCTTTCAATTGATTTAGTGGTATACCTCCAAAATTAGTTGGAAAAAAAGCGTAAGGTTGGTAGCTTGTATGCAGTTTTCACATAAGGATAAGATGAGAGTGATCTGGCTCCTGTTGATTATTGTGGTGCTTTGGAAAAGGATCCTTAAAGGATGTGATAGGTATAAAGTGAGGAAATGTACATATAGGTGCTCCAAGAGATGAAGTGGGTTTTTGTTACTTGGACTTTGTTGTTTCAACTCACTTTTGCCAGTATTGTTGTAGAAATAACTTAAGTGCCCTACTATGATAAAATTAGTCTCTACAGCCTCAAAAATTAACTGATGTGTGTTAGACTAACATCATCATGATTTAAATACGTTCAAGAACAGGTATCCAGAATGGTACACTAAAATAAAATTTAATGTTCATCTGTTACAAATGAAATTTCTAATTGATAGTTTCTCCTGGAAGCAGTATCAGGAGCCTCATGACTTGAATTTGTACAGTACAGGCTCTGAATGGTAAGGCTTTCTGTCAGTTGTTTGAAGCTGTAGATGTCTGGGTTTTCAGCATGTTCTACCAGATAGATATTTTAAAGCTGTTAGTATTGCCTTATCAACCTTAAACAGTATGAACTGTAATGCTACTTACCATGCTTTGTTGCACATTGTATTTATAAATTTTTGTCTGTTACATGTGTTGCATATGTATTTTGTTGTGTATTATATTTTTGTATTAGATATGTTTTAAAATACAGAACACTGTAAAATTGTATGCCCAACAGTGTCTTGTCTATACTTAATATGAAGCTCTATTTTAATACCTTATTCTTTCTTTAGCTAGTCCCAACAAAAGAGAAGACTCATTTCCCTAGTAAAACAGTACCAACTATCTTAGCTTTTTTAGATTTTTATTATCCTTTAATATTGTGTAATTTTCTGAAAGGGTTTTCCTGGTTTGTTTGGTTTTTTGTTTTGGTTTTTTTTTTTTTCCTTAGCTGCTCTTCATGCCAATTAACAGCATGAAAAATGTTATGGTGTATTGTGAATATACTGTCTTCTGTTCAAATAGTCATGCAGATCAAAAACCTGAGCTCTGATTTCAGTCACAGTACAAAGTGATTCTCAGGCTGGTTGGAAGTTTGGTGGCACTTTTAATGAACATATTTAATCTTCTAAAGTGAAATTTCCTGTACAAGGATTAGGGGAAAAATCCAAGTATTAGTTGCCATTTTAAAAAATAAGTTTAAAAATAATAATCTGTGAACAGATGCAACGCATGCTAGAATGAGATTATTTGCTGTGTCTGCTTATGAAATCAGAGATGTAATTAAGTATGCGTGTCTGTCAGATCACTTGAATGGTCTCAAGTAAACTTGTAGTAGAGAATTTTATAACAGTTTGAGATAAATATTGTGAAATATGTTTGCTGTTTTTATCAGTTGAGCAGGTACTCTCTCGCTGAAGATAATTTCAGCCTTTCCTGGCTTAAAAGTTCTGGAATAAAATTGTCTCCAAGTATGGAATTATTAGATTTTCTTATGAAAAGCTCAGCTTTTTTTTCACACCTGGCTTCAAATTTATCTTGTCATGAAACACAACTAGATTTCATTGGGCTGATCACTGTAGTGCATCCATGTACATCTGACGACTCTCTGATACAGATCCATTTGCAGGGAGATCTTTGTTGGTGGTAATAGTCTGTAATTCTTAATAGTTTTGTGCTGCCTAAAACACCTTTTCTAGCTGTTGCTGACCAAGGAAGTTGAGAGGGGGGAAAACCTCTACAATTTAACAAGTGGTTTTATCAGTTGGGGGGGATAGAAGGGAGAAGTTCTAGGAATTTAGTAGTGAAATGTCATCCTCTGTTTTTTGCTGTCTTTAGCCTATTGGCCTATATACAATATACAGTATAGTATATTGGACCAAGATTGGACTTAGACAGTAAAGGTTCCACTGGATTGTTGGTGTAATATTTGACCTTACTTTCATGCTGAAATAGGGTGATAATGTCAAAATCCTTTCACGTGTAGCCTAGAAGTTGCATGGTCTAGACTTTCAGCCTAGTATATGTTGCAGCTGAGAAGTAGTCGTAGACAGAAATGCTGCTTCTGTCTTCAGTCTCCCATGGAAAACAGGAGATGCTTTAGTAAGCTAAGATGGGAACTGTCATCTCTGGCTTTTTTGTTTTGTTGAGGTTTTTTTGTAACACAAGCACAGAGTATAACACTGGCATGTTTGCACAATTTGGTATGTTCAAATCATGCAGTAGACTGAGATAGACTCATGCTTGAAGAAACTCCCTGTAACATCAGTACTATTATTGATGTTGAGCTATAACTTTGGAAAATATTAAACCATGATTCTGAAGCATAATTATTTATTTTTAAAGGTGGCTATAGTTATCTAGGATCCTTAGCCAAGTGACGGGCTTGATAATGATTCCTGTTTTGAAGCGCAATATAGATATTTTTGTAGTATCTACTATATAGTAAAAGATCAACTGGTAGACTTGCTTTTTTAATCTTTACAGAGGGAAATGTATGAAGAAAAGAAGTGCTAAGTAACTCTGTCTTTATTTTCTGTTGAGATCAAGGTGTGCCATTCATAAACAACAATATTGCCTAATGACTGTAGTCATTCCCATTTCTGGGAAGTCAGAAGTTACTATGACCGTCTCTGTCTTCCACTGACATGTTGTTTAACCTTTAGGAAGTTAGTTTATGTCAGTGCCTTTTTTTATTTGTGAAACAGTAATAAATATGATAGTTTGCTAAACTTAGTACAGTATAATTTACCAGTGAAAAGAACTGAGTTACATTACACTTTTACTCTGTCATTTTTCTTTTGTTGAACCTAATAATTTGATATGTGTATTTTGTTTTTGTTCAGGCACTTGTAAAACTCTTCTCAGGACGTAAACCCATGTTATACAGTTTCCAGACATCTTTACCACGATTGCCAGTTCCAGCTGTTAAAGACACAGTCAACAGGGTGTGTACATTCATTAATTAATTTTCTTCAGTAACATTGAATCCATATTTAGATGCCCTTGTAGGGTTTTTTGCCAAGTCTTATAAAAGTATTGCATGGTGGTATTGATATGGTGTAATGGATTGAAACTTCTGCATAGAAATTAAAATAAAGGCTATGACAAACCACTGAAACTGGTGACAATTTGAAGCTGGCGTAGTTCATATTAGATAATGTGATGTCTATTGATGTCAGACTAGGCAATGAAGTGTGATTTCCCGGGCTTTTGAAACATATCGGTTTTGTTCTCTTCCACAGCTTGAACATATAAATGTGTGTTTTATGACACAAAACCTTATAGCAAAGTGTGTAAGTAGGACAGTATGTCACAGAAACTGAAGGTTTGATTTTTAGAGACAAAACAAATCTCTGCCTGATACTGAAGAAGTAGTATGTCTTCCCCTTTTGAGTGGAAAATGTATCTTTAGAAAAGTAACCTCTTCCACTTGTGATTTGCTGACAATTGTCTGGAAAAAGATCTCATTTTTGTAGTTTGCAGGCAGATGTTTAGAAGAGTGTATACTCTTACTTTAACAATATAGTATTTGCAACCTTGTGAATTGAGTCTGGATAATCTTTGTCTACTGTTCAAATGCTTTTTGTAGGAATGGTGAGAAGCTACATATTAGTTACTATACTGATGGTGGTTCTTTTCCTGTATTCTAGTATCTGGAATCAGTTCGGCCACTTATGGATGATGAAGAGTTCAGAAGAATGGAGGGTCTTGCCAAAGATTTTGCATTTAATTTGGGACCAAGGCTTCAGTGGTATTTGAAGCTAAAATCCTGGTGGGCCACAAACTATGTGAGTAGATAAATAGGAGGCTCAATTGTTCAAATGACATAACTTAATCTGTTCCCTATTGCCTTTTTTGGCTTAACTTTCATTCTTTTTTAAATGTAAAAGAAGGCAATTGAAACTGCCTAATATTTTTGTAAAGTGCATCGGAGACCACCTGATTTGCACAAAATAGTTTGTGTGATTTGGTAAACAAACAGTGTGGTGAATGAAACTTGAAAGAATGAATCCTCATTTTGTATTTGTTATTTTGGAGCAGGTGATTTAGCTTTTGCTGTTATGATTGCTTTTGAGGTTTGTTTATTTGCTTGTTAAGCTTGATAACTCAACAATGGGCCTGGCTACCCAGGCAGTTTAGAAGAGTGATTTAGGACAACTTTTTTATATAGAGCAGCTAAAGCATATGGAAGAGAGATAAAGAATTGTAACAATAAGGTTTTTTTACCAAAAAGAAAACCGAAACCCCAACATCATAGTGAGAACTGTAATATGATTCCTTCCTGATATATTATTTAACATTTAGCTGTACCCAGTAGCCTAAGCTGAGCTACAGTGTCCTGGCAAAGGCTGCAAAACATTCAGGAGATCTGATACATTTTAAATATTATCTGAAGATTACTTCTTCATAAGCTTATCAGAGAGGTACAGCTGAATTTAATTTAATTCTCTTGCCCCTTTTTTGCTGTTTTCTGTGAAGTTTAACATAAATTAGGTTTTGTTTGTCTTTTTTAATTAAGGGGGCAAGCTAGCAGTTTCCTTCCTGCTTCTGTATGGAATGTTGCATTGTGGAGTCATTAACACAGAAGACAAGCTGTGGAAATTATGAGATTTTACTGTTTTTGTTTTCCTTCCTGCTACAGGTTAGCGATTGGTGGGAAGAATATATCTACCTTAGAGGACGTGGACCAATTATGGTTAATAGTAACTATTTCGCAATGGTAGGTAAATACTATAAACACCTGATGTGTCAAAGAAGCACTGTAAAATTTCTTCCAGGTATCTTATTTTGTGATATCTTTCTGTTTAGAAATCCATTGCCACTGAATATGTGACCTTTGTTTTTCTTTCTTTTAGTATAACCTGCAGCCAATGTCTTCAAGTACAGTGCTATCTTAATAATAAATTAGCACATCTGCCACTTAGGCAAACTCATGCAGTAATTACTTATACAGTTTTGTGCTTACTGCAACAAGCAGTCTTTCAAAAGCTCCATGTAAAACTTCATGGGTAACACAATTCAACAAGGTGTGCACTCATATTCACTAATGTCTGTACAGGAAGTAAAATTGTAAAAGACCCTGAAATTAAAAGCAAAATAAGGAAATATGGTAGTCTTGGATTAAAGTTTTAATTAGCATTGTCTTTTCTACTGGGATGATTAACAGCTATCATGTATGTTTTGGGACTGATGCTGCCTAAGGAGATTGTAACTGTTGAAGAAATTTATGTTTCAAGCTATCAACTCACTGCACTAGTGCACTTCATATGTTTTAAAGCCTTCTTCTGTTTGCCTTTAAAGCCTTCATTGACCAGAATAAACTTTAAGAACGTGGATGAGAAGTACTATCAGTATTTTTTTTTAAAACACAGTCTGGTAATCATTAACTTATGGTTCTTTACAGGACTTCCTTTATTTATCTCCCACAACCCTGCAGGCAGCTAGAGCTGGTAATGTTATTCATGCCATCCTGCTCTATCGGAAGAAACTGGACAGACAAGAAATCAAGCCAGTATGTATATCAGTTTAAATATTCTGATTTTAGAAATCAAAATTAAAAATCTTTTAAAGCTTTTGATCTTTTTCCATCACAGTCTGTAAGAAGTTGATCAGTTTTCAGAATGGGAGAGGAGAGGAATGTCTTATTATCAGAACTACATGTAAGATGTAACTAAATTTGTGGTCCCAAACATCTTGGTTATGACTTGAATTGCACATGGGCAGAAACTACTAACTATCAAAAATACAGGATTTTGTCATGCCCAGCTAATTGCAGTATTTGAAATTAATGTATGTATTCGCTCAAAAAACAAATAGAAACTTGTACTTGCATATGTTAAGTATTCCGTATAACAGATGTTATTGGTATGTGCCAAGCATGTAATGGTACTTTTGAGCCACTGAAGTCTGAAAAGTCTGTGGTATCATGTAGTGTGAGCACAAGGGATGGTTGGGACAAAGGACTGGACCTTGAGGCCAAGAGCGGGCCAGTGGCAGCCTAAGTACAGGTGATGATAAAATCCTTGTTGTGCTAATTTCTAGGTAGCAAAGATAGGCAAGGTGAATCCCGTTCTGAATTTCTGTTTTGTCCAGTGGGTGTGTGTTGTACTGAACAAATATTGTAGAAACAATTAAGTAGTTTTGTTGAAGGTCATGGCAGGGATGTGATTAGTTATATGTATCTGAGAAATCTGAGAAATGTGAACTTTTATTCCTACGCAGCCAGAAATAGCTTTAAAAGAAGAAATTAAGGGGTAATGCATGCTGCATGTATAAGTTTTGCATCCGGACCGGCCATTGAGAGTTCTTTTGGATTTCAGATGCTAGCTAGCTTCAGTCATCCCTCCTGAAGGGTGAGCTTTTGGTAGGAGGGGAAAAAAAATACAGCTACTGGAATGTCAGTGGAATCTTCCACGTGTAGTTCAAGGAAAGACGATGAACGGGGGAGTACGGGGGAAATCCTTGAGTTGATGTGTTGTAAATCTTACTGTTCTACAGCCTGTGTTTAACAAGATCCTGTTCTTTCTTTCCTTTTTAATTTGCTAATTGTATATGCAAAATTGCATTTTAATGTACATCTGCGGCACAGATTCTTCTGATGGGATCTACTGTTCCACTCTGCTCAGCTCAGTGGGAACGGATGTTTAATACCTCCCGTATCCCAGGGGAGGAATCAGGTAAGCAGGGCCAGCCAAGGAGAATACACATCTTAATGGAATTCAGTTTTTGGGATATTCTCTGCTAAAATCCTGTTTTTCCAGATAAGGATCTGACAGACACAAGGACACACCAATACTGTGTTCTGATACTCAGGAAGTAATGAATTGCTATAGAGTGCATAGATGTTTTTCCTTTTAGAGTGATTTTGAAACCTCTTCAGTGTTCATTGTCTCTTCCTTTACTTAAATTAAAAACTAACTTCAAGAAGCTGTTGTCTGCCCTATGTTTTTAATTTATAAATAACCTTTACTTTTTTCCATTCTACTCTTTCAGGATCCTTTGATATCCATGTTTTTATCTTTGTAAAAGTTGTGTTCTCTTATCTCAACCATTTTAAAATCTTTTGCTTGCTTGACTTTTCCTTTTTCCTTTCAGCTTATGATTCACAACAACATCCCGATGTGTTCTTCTCAATATGAACATGCATTCAACACTAGTTGTTTGCCTGGTTTAGAGGCAGGTACAGTCTTAGTCTTGTCAAGGTTTTCAATGCCACTGTTACCTTGACCTTTTGTACACACTGTAAGACATCAGCTAAGTGAAATCACCTGTAATAAGGACTGTGTCCAAAACTTTCTCTGTAACACATTAACAAAACCCAGAGTATATATTTTCTTAGTTCTTGCCCTAACTCCCAGCAATGGTCTGATTATCCTAAGCTATGAGTGACTAAGTTTTCATATTTTAATGTTGAATAGAGGGGCGTACCTGTTGACTTACAGCAGGGTAATTTTCACCTGAGTCTGTTCCTGCAACTTCTGCTTATTGTGGGAGACTATGGATCTGTTTACATGATCACAAGCAATCATGTTAGCTCAGTCAAAAAAAAAAAAAAATTGTGTCTGTAAGTGGCAGTTCATATACACTTTCTCACTGTAGGTATACATATGCTCTCACTGCATACATTCATTAACGCTGCCTGTAGACATAAAAGCATTTCACTTTGGTCATTGGCAAACCTTTGATAAATTGTTTGTTGTATCTCAACATAAAAATACCGTATTTTTTTGATGGTCAATAAATCCAACATCTTGAGGCTGATTTCTTCTTCATTTTTCTAAAGGTAATCTATCCCTAAAGGTTCATCATGGGTTTCTCCCCAAGGTAGCCTCCAAAGATCTCCATGAAGTTATCCTAAATTTTCCAGGCTCAAGCTGGCTTTTACGATCTTTAATATCAAAAAGTGGCTTTTTTGTTGTTGGCTTTTTTCCTGAGTTTTGTCACTGTAAAAGGAGGCATATTGCATCTAGAAATACTAACGTTTGTAGTCAACAGGTGGAAGAAAACATTGCTATCCATTTTCTTGTTCTTTGAGAAGCAAACTAATAATTTCACAGCAGATTTGAGTGGAGACTTCTGTCGTTGTTGTTGTGCTTTCTACAAAAGCTTAAGTTATATCTAGGTTTCTCTGATCTGCTGAAGAGCCTCTTAAAACTGAGTTAATGCTTATCCAACACTGCATCATTGTGGCAGCATTAGAATGAAATACAGCATTTGGCAGAGTTATCCTGACAGTCGTGATTAGTGCAGAGGGCAATCACTAGGAATTTAGAATGCAAGGGGTTATTGGTTAGTCACCTCCATTGGGAATGTACGTATGGGCTGTTACTTGAATATAGGATATATTTTTTTAACTTTCTTTGAGATCTGTAACTCACTCTTACGTTTCAAGCTGCCTTTGAGCATGCTAGTCCCACTCAGGTACAGAATGAAAAACATAAAGAGTTTCTAAACAGACACAGGGATGTGCCCACTCTTCCCTGCTGGAGATCTGACATTTGCTGTACTGTATGAAGTTGGATAAGGGGGGGAAGTGGCATTGGCTAGTGGATAAAGCAGTAAGTGCACATGGCAGATAAGGATTTTACTCTCAGTTCTGCTGCTGGCCTTTGGTAGATTACTGAGGAACTATTTCCCAGCTATGCCTCAGCTTCTTTTATCAGCAAAATGGAGAAAAACATATCCCTGATGTGATTACTCCCTGATCATGAACTAGTAGCTTAAGTAGACTAGCAAGTTTTAAAATCTCTATTAGACAACTGTAGTGTATGAGCTATTGTTATTTAGAATACTTCAAGTGCTGAAAGTGCTACCCTTGCCCCTTCCCTGTCCTCAATAAAATAAAAGTTTAGCATTTAGCTGTTTGCATTTAGCTTTGGATTTGGTGTTCTCTTAGTCTGAAATGAGTTTTGCACAAAAGCGCCGAAGTGGCCCATTCTAACTGTAACACCTGATTAAAATACATCCTGTATATCTTAATGGTTCTCCTCAGTTTCTCCATCTTAAAGTCTTTCAAACTAAAGTATAGTCAGCATCATAAAATGACCTTATTTTCCTCCTAAGCACTTCACATTTCCTATTTAACTTTTTCAGTGTTTCATTGTTTCTATTTTTCTAAAGGAAAAGCAACTTTTGTCATTCTGTATGTGGATAAGTGAGTTACAAAGACATTTTTCCCAGATTTTTGAGTAGCTTGATTTCTTGCCCCCTGATTTCAATTACATTTTAAGTATTTTATGTATGTTACAGTTGCTAAAGGAGCAGCATATTTAAAAAAAAAAAAAAATTCTGTGGCATTTATTCATGTTAATTGGTGGTAAAATCTTAATGAGCATTGTATCCTGTCACTTGGGCAGTTTTGTAATCTTCGTGCCTTTTTACAAAATATGCTGTGGAGTGAACCACTTCTTTTAAGCAGGGAAGAGCCTTTATGTCTTTCCATTCCCTTTTTTTTTTTTTAATAGAAAGCCCATGCAGCATGTTACATGCATCTTCAGATGTACATAAATGACTTCTTGGACTGGCAAGAAAAAGGAAAGGATTTTTTTGTATTACAACAAACCTGTACTCCAGGTGCATAAATCTGTGTTTAGGCCCATAAGTAAGGTGTCTGAAATGTAACTGCCAGGGCTCAACAACTGTTGTGAAGTCAATTGTTGATGTAGATTACTAATGATCTCACTTTTGCTTTTTACACTCAAGAGGTTGTCTTTTTTGTACAGACACATCATGTTCATGAGACAAATACTTGGCGTGTCCTGACTCAGGTTGGGATTATAGAAAAAGTTACCTCACTGCTGATTACTTTGCTGCTTCTTTTCTCCCTCTGTGAGGTTTCTCCTCAGTTCACAACCCATTATATTAATGTACTTGACAGTTGGAGTGATGCTTCTGCCAATCCTAGCACTTTCATCACAGGCATCCTATCTTTGGCAGAAATGCGAACTGGATAGCCAAAGGCATGATTAGCATAAAACTGTTTCTGATCAGTAGATGGAGCATACCTACCAAAACTTTATGGGTAGCTGAGAGCACCCAAAGTGTATAACTCTTTCCTGGTACAATGTTTCTCAGATCTCTCAGAATCATGACTTTTAGGCTCTGCCCTCATTTTTTATATCTTTCTTCACCATCTCAGTAATGGGTCTTTTCAGATTCATAGGAATATAACAGTTATTTGGGGTCGTTAAGGCATTCGATTAACAGTTTTCATTAATTGAGGGCTTTTCCTGGCTGCTGTAGAAACCTTCATCTGTGGTTTGATACAATGCCTTCATGACTAAGTTCAGGCTTATCCCAGTTAAGCCATATAAAAAAGTGAGGAAAAATTTGTGGCCTAGGTTTCTGCTTCACTGACTTCTATAACACTACACTTTTTGGCCATAGATGGAGTATTCACTCTGCATCTGCCAGGATAAACATGAACAAAAGCTTAGGGTACTAAATTTGGGCTCTCTTAAGACTCCCTGCAGATTGTACCATGAGTTGTCTAACACATGAATGCAGGTGATTTAAAAGTACCTTTCCTTAGGCTCATCTAGTGTGTTCATTTGCTGACTGCTTCATCAGACTATACTACTAGTGCTTACTTTTCAGATACAGAAATACAGATTTAGTTGCTTAATATTGGCCTCCAGTGTGGAAACTGGTGGTTTCCACCAGTGCAAATGATTATCTGTGCAAATGATGTGTGATTATATGTGCAAATGATTATCAGATCTGGGTATTTGACTGTTTCATGCAGGAGTCTTTGTGCTGAAATAACATGGGGGAGCAGTTTATTCCACACTATTTATTACTTTGTTAAAATAAATAAGCCATGGCTAACTGGTGGTGCATGCAGTAGGCATTTGATGTTATTTAGTGCATTAGTGTTTTGAGACTTCAACTTTGTTTTCACATAAGTGATTTCAATTCTAGATACTCTCCAGCATGTGAAAGACAGCAAACACATTGTTGTGTATCATAAGGGCCGTTACTTCAAAGTGTGGCTGTACCATGATGGTAGACTGTTGAAACCCCGAGAAATTGAACAGCAGATGCAAAGAATTCTTGATGATAATTCAGAGCCTCAGGCTGGTGAAGAGAAACTAGCAGCTCTTACTGCAGGAGATAGGTATGGTGGTTATTATTTTTTAAATTAATTTTAACATGCAGAAATAGTTGCATAACATACTAATTGAATATTGGCTTTGGAATTTTAAAATAGTCTGCCGTCAGTTGATTATACCTTGATCCCTGATTTTGTGTATTGCTAACATGTAACAGCTCTTCAGTCATTTGTGACTACATGGAGTTAAAAGTAATTTTGCAGTGGCAACCCTGTATACAGATTACCTATACTTAGCTGGAGAAGTTTGGTTTAATTGTGGTTATCATAAGAGTGGTAATTGGAAGCTTTACAGTATTACTCATATTGAACTATTTGAGTTTTATATCTACTATGGTGGTCACTGGCATTTTAAAGAATATCTTAAAAATTAAGATTGAGAATGTGAATTCAGTAACTGTTACTCTATATTCATGACTTGCACCTACAGAATAAAGCAGTATGTACTCAGTTTGTTCTAGGTGCAAGATCACTGAATTCAATTAAATTGTGACAAACTTAGTTCAATCTATCCAGTTGTTTCTGGACAAGGGAGACAAAGAACTGTGGATTTTAATATACTTTCTTACTAGGAGTCCTTCCTTTTTCTCACTTTCTGCTTTAAAACAAACTGAAATATTTTTTCATTGGGAAAACCACATAAATTTATAAATAAATGTGGTGCAACCATACAGAAATTACATTGTTCAGGACTTCTTTAACTTCAGATCTGTTTCAGGCATTTACCACGGAACTTTTTATTGGCAGTTGTCCAGACTCTTAGATTTAGGTGTTACAACAATGGATATTAATATCTGTTCATTGTTTTCATTATTATTACTATGTTCTTCTTCCATATAATAGATATTTTCTTTTGTTCAGTTATAGCATAGTTCATCTACATTTGTATGTATTGCATGCCGCAGAAATGTTGAATTTCTGAGGATTAAGCTCCGCGTGTGTGACGATATGTTGAATTGGTTCCTAGGATTACATTGTATGTGTATTTTCAGAACTTTTCACTGCTGATATAGTTTAAATGCAATGAAAGTAGTTGCTCCAAATTTGATAAAAGTAGAAGGAATGTCTCATAGTGATCTTAAGGTTGATAAAACATTGACAAATTCACATAATCTGGCTATAAACCAAATTCTTTTTCCAGAGTACCATGGGCTAAAGCTCGACAGGCTTATTTTAGCCGTGGAAAGAACAAACAGTCCTTAGATGCTGTTGAAAAAGCAGCATTTTTTGTGACATTGGATGACATCGAGCAAGGGTACAGGAAAGAAGATCCAGTGAGGTCACTGGATGCATATGCAAAATCCTTAATACATGGCAGATGTTTTGACAGGTACAGTATTGACTCTGTGGAAAACGCCTTCTCTTTTTTTAGAATTTCACTAATTCATGTGGCTAATACATATGAATTAGTGACTTATAAGCTGATAAATTTCATAGAATCACAGAATGGTTTGGGTTGGAAGGGAACTTCAAAGGTCATCTAGTCCACCCCCGTTGCCATGGGCAGGGACATCTTTCACTACATCAGATTGCTCAAAGCTCTGTCCAGCCTGACTTTGAACACTTCCAATGATGGGGCATCCACAACTCCTCTGTGCAATCTGTTCAAGTGTCTCACCACCCTCACTGTAAAAAAAAAAACCAACCAACCAAACAAAAAATCTCCCTTATGACGAATCTAAATCAACTGTCTTTCAGTTTATAACCATTGCCCCTTGTCCTGCCACCACGGGCCCTGGTAAAAAGTCTTTCTTATAAGCCCTGTTTATATATTCAAAGGCTGCAAGAAGGTGTCCCAGAGCCTTCTCTTCTCCAGACTGAACAAGCCCAACTGTCAGCTTTTCTTCATGGGGTGTTCCAGCCCTCTGACAGTTTTCATGACCCTCGCTTGGACCTGCTCTAACAGGTCCATGTCTTGTACTGGGAACCCCAGAGCTGTATGCAGTACTCCAGGTGGGGTCTCATAACAGCAGAGTAGAGGGTGAGAACCACCTCCCCTCGACCTGCTGGCCACACTGCTTCTTATGCAGCCCAGGACATGGTTGGCTTTCTGGGCTGCAAGCACACGTTGCCAGCTTGTGTCAAATTTTTCATCCAACAGTACCCCAAGTCCTTCTCTGCAGGGCTGCTTAATCCATTCATCCCCCAGTCTATTGATACTGGGGATTGCCCTGACCTAGGTGCAGGACCTTGCACTTGGCCTTGTTGTTCAAATTTATGTCTATTTATTTAAATAAACTATTTTGTTTAAAAAAAAAAAAAGCCAAAACCTAGTGCATTTGAATGTGAATTTTTGAGAGAGATTAAGGTACAGTCTAAAAATGCTTTTGAAATGTGCAAAACCATAAGGAAATCTTAATTTCTTTTGTAGGTGGTTTGATAAAACATTCACTCTTATAGTATTCAAAAATGGCAGAATGGGTCTGAATGCAGAACACTCTTGGGCAGATGCTCCTATTGTTGGACACCTGTGGGAGGTAAGTGTTCAGTACAAAAAGTTAATGCAGAAGATAATGTGATATGGTCCGTGCAACAGTCCGGAAGATTAGCAGTTGCTTTCAATCCCTTGCATTCATGTTGCTGATGAGGGATTATGGGCCTGTGTCTACAGCAACTGTAGAATTAAAAAAAAAAAAAAAAAAAAAAATCAAACTCTTGCTTAAAAGGAAAGGTTGCTGTCCTTTAAATTAAAGGTCTTTACTGCATTTTAATGAGCATAGATGTCTTCATAGAAAAGTGATACAGCTCCCCATCTAACTTTTTTTATAATATTCTAAATCTAGACTTAATATTCTAATTCTACATTGTTGTGTCTTTGGTATGGCACTTATTTTGTGTATATACATGCTCCTGAAGCACTTAAGCTTTCTTATGCTACAAAAATCCCACACTGACTTTCAAAATTTAAAGAAGTGGTACAGAGTTTAACTTTTCATCTAAGCCATTGTTTGATGAGCTGCAGATTGATATGCTGTTTAAATTATATCTTGTATTTATTTGCAATGAATGGAATAAATGCACTTTTTGTCAGGTTTGTTCATAATCAGCTTAGTTTATTACTTGAAATACTATTTGATTTTTTTTCTTTTTGAAGCTTAAACCCGTAAACAGTTACATGATTCAGTCACTCAAAACTATTTCATAAACATTAGCTAATTCTGATTTCATTATGTATTTGTGCAAATGGATCTCAGGTCTGACTGGTGCCCCAAGTAACTTCCTAATTTTATTATATGAGCATTTCCATGTGTGTAAGAACAAAAAATCCTCATTTCATTCTCTAACGAGGGAAGAAAGAAGGCCAAACTGATTTGAGATTGACTTGACAGTGCAGTTTAGACTAGCTCAACAGGAAAGAGTTACTTTGTTTTCTTTTAATGAAGGATGTTATATGCTTTAGTTCATAGCTCTGTACTTACTATTAGTTGATTCATTTTCTGCTAAGAATTAAGATGACTAAAATAAACTAAGTAGGATTTCATTTCCTCAAAAGTTATCTGTTGTTAGCTCTTTATAGACTATCCATTTTTAGAATAGAATGGATTAAGCTTTATTTCGTAGTTGGCATGTTCTGACCACTAAGTGAGAAAATTAAATTAAAAGAAGAGATTAGAAATATATATGTAGAACATGCAATATGTTTTTTGTCAAGCTTTTTCTTTCCGTATTGAGCAGATTCAAATCTTTTGACAATTCTGTATTTTTATTTATTTTAAAATTTTTAATTTTTTTTTTTTTTTACATTGAGGATGTGAGGATGTTATCTGAAATCTTGTAAGACAGAGCCTTTTTTGACTGTTGTTCAAGTTGTATTGTTCATCTTGGAAACAGTCTACTTTCCCACCCAAAAGCTCTAGTACACATACAAAATAAACTGCAATTTTGAGTGGGATGCAAGTCTTAAAAATGATTAAATTCTTGCAGGGATATGCACTTACTCTGAAATAAACTGTTGCCTGATGAACAAGTTTTGACAGATAACAAACTTGCAGAAATTCTCTAGAATCAAAATTGAACAAAGGTTGTGAAATCTAAGACTCTTAAGACTGACTTTTTTTTTACTACTAGTAAGTTTGAGGTGGGATTTTAATTGAAACCTTTGGATTAATTCAGTAGCATCTAACAAAATGCACCAGTGTAATTGAATAGGTGTTTGTGCATATCTGGTATTCTTCCCACTCAGAACACAAGTAAAAATGCCTTAAAACAAGAGGTGAAAAAGAGGGCTTCCCTTCCAGCTGTTCTCCATATTTGGAAATTGATTGTATATTATATTTCACTATGTACTGGAAATGGGTTATATTGATTTCACAATGAAATCCTAATTTCACAGCAATATGCAATGTGTTGCAATTCTGAAGAAGTATCGTTCTTTCCAGAATGTAATGGCAACTGAATATCTTGAACTGGGCTATTCAGAAGATGGGCATTGCAAAGGAGATACCAATCAAAATATTCCTATTCCTACCAAACTACAGTGGGAAATTCCAGAAGAAGTAAGTACAGAACAGCTAGTGGTTTGAGGAAGAAGCTCCTCTTTTCCTGAGCAGTCATTATTGATAACCCTATAAATCAGCTTTAAATTCCTTTGAGTCCTGTAAGATGTGTATTTCATGTGCGGACATTACTCAGTTTACTTAAAAAGATATCAGAGGTTTTCAACATCAGTCTTTAAAAATTTGGGCCAGGAAATGCCAACTTTTTACTAGAAACTTTATTGGTTGGCAACATGTCAAAAATAAGTGGCCACCTTTTTTAAATAGTAACTGTATTAAAATGAAGTTTAAGTTGCTGAGGTTTCATTACTATTGTCACAACAAATGCTCTTGTGTAATAGTTCCTTGAGATTAGCTGACTTTTTTGTGTTCAAAATTCTGTATATGTGTCTAATAAGGTTTGATTTTTTTTTTTCCCAACCTGAGTTCAAGACAAACTGCCATCAGCCATTTGGATTTTAATTTTGAATAAAAAGGTGATATGTTGTTGGTGATATGTTTAATTAAGCATGTATGGCAGATTGGAAGCCACACAACTATTGCCATTCTATCTCTGTGGGTCATTCTTTTATGTTCTAGTGATCTGAACAGTCTTAATGCTGGTGGTTTTTTTTAAATGTAATTTTTGGACTCCAGATGTGTATTGGCTTAAAACTTATTTTTTTAATTACCTTTTTGAATTTTAACTTTCTGGAAAAGATAGCTTCTCCTCTTTCTCCAAAGGGAGATTATTTGGATAATGATGTTTCTGGCAGCATTTCTTATTTATCAATTAAAAATACTTGCACTCTTTCAACAGTTCTCTCAAATGCCATCAAATGCATGCATATTCACATATGTGCATATAGATATTTATTTATTTGTTTATTTTAGTGTGAAGAAGTGATTGAGAGGTCTCTGAGCACTGCCATAGCTCTGGCAGGTGATGTGGACTTCCATTCATTTTTCTTTGATGCTTTTGGGAAGGGACTAATAAAGAAAGCAAAAACCAGCCCTGATGCCTTCGTGCAACTTGCCCTGCAGCTTGCTCACTACCGGGTAAGAAAAACAGACTGTTTCAGGCTTATAGAATCTCCTTAAATTGGGTATAGCATGTTGATTAAAACATGTGACTGTGTAAAGTAGTTTAATCTTGCACTGCTTGTGCAAGGTTATTAAAGACATTCAGTGGAAATTGGTACAAACCCTAAATAGATTACTAGCTGGAAATTAATTGTCCAAAAGCTGGCATATTGACACTCATGCAAATCTTTCGCTTCTGCTTAGTTGGTCTATCCCCAGGCATTTTGGACTTAAAAGCAGTAGATATGAAACTTCTAGTAGCTGTGGTTATAATCGAAACGATGTTATAATCGAAACGATGTTATAATCGAAACGATGTTATAATCGAAACGATGTTATAATCGAAACGATGTTATAATCGAAACGATGTTATAATCGAAACGATGTTATAATCGAAACGATGTTATAATCGAAACGATGTTATAATCGTCTTTCAGTTTGGAGTCACCCTTAATTCAGTAGTCATGGACACTCACTAATAGGATTAACAGAAATGCCTGCCTGTGCTTTCTGTTAGTTCACCTTTTCTATAACGTGCTTTCAGAAAACACCAGTGTAGCAACATGCATGTTTTTCATCTTGCTTTCTAGCTGTCACTGTTGAGATACTGTTCTACTTTTTTTTTTTTAAATTCCAAATGGTTTTTCAAAGCATCCAGATGTCCTGGCTGCTATCTTTCTTACTATTGGTTAGGGTAGCTACATGGCAAATAGTTTGATTACCCACCCACCTCTTTTCTTTTGAACACCCATCCTCTTAATGTAAAACTGAACAGACTTTCTCATGTATGTGTATATGTTCTCGTGTATATGTTCTCGTGTATATGTTCTCGTGTATATGTTCTCGTGTATATGTTCTCGTGTATATGTTCTCGTGTATATGTTCTCGTGTATATGTTCTCGTGTATATGTTCTCGTGTATATTTTAGACGGGTAGAGTTGCTAACGTGTTAGATAAACTTCTATCGTTTGGCAACTTTTAATCTGTAGATTATAAATTGTGCATAACTGTTTCCTGCGCACATCTACACGACATATGGAAGCCACACTTCCTGGATTTTGTAGACTGTTTTCAGTTTTCACATTCTTGAAAATACCTGCACTGGCATGCGTCTCCGTGCTATTAAACTTTTAACTGAAAATACTTTTAAGGGTGTTACAGTTTTCTCTATTACTTACCACAGCTGTGTTAATTAGGAAGCCACTGAACTTTCAAATAGGGTTTTGATAGCCTTTAAATTAGCTTCTGTTATAAACTGAAGAAGACTGAATATAAAACACAGAGGGTAGTCCTTGCTGGTTTGGTTGTTCTATTATCGTTTATCAAATCCTGCTACTAATCTTATTTTTGCCTTTATTGTCTTTAGGCAAGACTGCTAATGGTGGGCTGCTAAAACCTTAATGTTGAGTTTAATTTGTGGAGTGATTCATATCCTGTGTGCTTTCCTTGAACTGTTGATTAGGAAAGAGTGGCTAAGTCTGGCTAAACCTTTAAGTTCTTGTTTTTGCCTTTTCAAGGACATGGGAAAATTTTCTTTAACATATGAAGCCTCTATGACACGCTTGTTCAGAGAAGGCAGGACTGAAACTGTTCGTTCGTGTACTGTTGAATCATGTAATTTTGTTCGAACCATGGAAGACCCAACTGAAAGTGTAAGTTCATGGTGGTGTTGCCTTATACAATCCATATTATCACTAGATATCTGTATAAGTTCCCAAATAGTTTTTAAACACTTAGGGTGAAGCCTTTTGTTTTTTAGGAAGGAAGTGCAGCATAAGGTAATTGTCCACATTTTCTGTCAATATGGAAGAAATTCAAGGCTATACTGAAAGAAAATGGCAGTAACTTAGCCAAATGTGCCATTTCTTACAGTTCCTGAACTCCAGAAAACTGAGATGACTTGTGAAATTTTTGTGACTTGTAAAACTCAAACATAGATTTGTAAAACAGGTAATCTCATACCAGTTAGGCTTTCCTTTCTGATAGGGAAGCAAGTATTATTCACAGGAAATAAGTAGTTGCTTTTATATGTTGATTTCAGTGGGCTTTTTAATCTTTCTTGTGATGCTCTGGTTAGCAAACAAAGGAAGCGTGGTCTAGGGGAAAACTTCTTGGTTTGGAAAACTTGGACAATACTGGTTAAAATGTTTGCTGTCAAAATGGAAGGGTGGAGGATGGTCATCTTGAGGGCTGTCTGTCCTTTAATCCACTGCTAGGCACAGTTTTCACAGACAGAGTTGATGAAATAATTACCTTTGCAGGTTTTGCTAAGCTGAAGGGGATTTCCGTTTCTTCAGAGTCAATAAAAATTTGACCTGAAAAAAAGGATTTTGTTAAATAGGAATGTACTCAAGGTATTGTGTCTAGGCCTGAGTAACAGCTGCTTGGATAGAAGATCTAATGAAAAAGATCTAGGACTATAATAATCAGTAACTGAACACTTGCATAGCACACTCAGTGCTGTGGCATTGGGAAAAATGGAGTCCTCACTTTAGTTAGCCTTGCCCTTTATTTTTAGTAGTCTTTTGTCTCTGCACTTTTTTCCTAGTACAGCATTAGCTGGAGTGGTGTGACCAGTTTTGGACACCACACTTGAGGTATGGATGGATTGGAGAGAGTCTAAAGGAGAGCAAGAAAGATAGTTAGAAACCTCTGAAGATGATCTGTGAGGAGATTTTGAACTTAATTATTCTTGCCTAGTCTAAAGAAGAGAGAACACTGTGAAGAGGTAGGGAGCCACGTTGTACTCAAGAGGGTAAAAAGGCTGATGCAGAGGAGATGGGAACAATCTGTTCTCTGTCCCAAGAAGTAATGGACTTAAATTTCAGAAAGAAACACATTAGGGAAGTATTTTATGCTAGTAAGGATAATGAGTAAAGAGGGAAATAGTGAGAAACCTGAAACAGGTTACTTGGGGAGGTTGTTTATTCACTTTGAAAATCTTTTAAACGTAAGTTACATAATGGTCCTTCAGGAAAGAGTTTTTAGTTGATCAGATCTTAGGGTGGAGAAGTCTAAGCAGATGAACAGTTGAGGTTCTTTCTAGCCCTATGATTCTATGAATAAATGTTACTGCAAGAAAACATAGAAACATAGAATACTTTGGATTGGAAGGGACTTTTACAGGTCATCTAGTCCAAACCTCCTGCAAACAGATGCATGGAGAAAGAGAGAAACTTTTTTCTCCCTACTCTTTCTGGAAGTTCTGTGTAGGTAAAATCCCCCATGATTTCTCAATATGCTGTCCTGGGAGCTGTGATAAGATCAGTGAAAGTCTGGCAATCCAGCCATGTCAACATGTCATACATAACTGTATGGCACAGCTACTGTACAACTACCCTGTGTATAGAAAGTAATTTTAATGTAGTCCTAATGTCAGGATTAACTGCTATTACATCTCTGCAGTTAACATCTGCATTTTTGTTAAAGGAATAAGGTAGCCCCATACATGGCAAGGTCATATATATAGCAGACTTCATTCTGTTCTTTCTTTTTTTTTTTTAATGGTTACTACAAACATGATGCGTTTTCAGACATTCATTACTGCCCTTCATCTGGAATGATTAGCCACTGAGCAGAGGAGCCCTGCCTTCACAATGCAATTTTTTAGGTTTTATGTGTTATGAAGATTATATTATATGCATTTATATATTATTTTTAAAAGAGTTTTCTGCCTTTACTGCTTGCTTCTACTTTTTCTCTGGGTATTTCCTTAGAATTTTTCCTGAGCACTTGTATCCTCCATTGACTGTCCACTCCTGAATGCCAATAGTAGGTATGCTTAGCATGACTACAAGTGATTTATTAGTTTCTCATGCTGGAGGCAAATAGGCTACTCACTGTGTCCCAAATAAGTGGTGTAAAATGCAGTGATGCTGGAGATAAGAAGTGACAGGTTGCCATATACTCAGTGTGTTGCATTCCACATTATAAAATCTTAACAGAATGGCTATCTAATCTTTCAGCCCTTGCAACATTCATACAGTGTTCATAGAATCATAGAATATCTCAAGTTGGAAGGGGCCCATAAAGGTCCATTGAGTCCAAGTCCCTGCTCCTCGCAGGACTACCTAAAACTAAACCATATGACTAAGAGTGTTGTCGAGATGCTCCTTGAACTCTGACAGACTTGGTGCTCTGACCACTTCCCTGGGAGCCTGTTCCCGTGACCGACCATCCTCTCAGTGAAGAACCTTTTCCTAATGTCCAGTCTGAACCTCCCATAATGCAGCTTCATTTCACTTCCTCATGCCCTATCACTGATCACCACAGAGAGGAGATCAGCACCTCCCCTCTGCTGCCCCTCTTGAGGAAGTTGTAGACTGCAATGAGGTCACCCCTCAGCCTTCTCTTCTCTAAGCTTAACAAACCAAGTGACCTCAGCCGCTCCTCATAAGTCTTGCCCTCGAGACCTGTCACCATCCTGGTCGCTGTCCTCTGTAATAGTTTGATGTCCCTCTTATATTGAGGTGTCCAAAACTGCACACAGTACTCAAAGTGGGGGCCGCACCAGTGCACTGTAGAGTGGGACAATCAGCTCCCTCGACTGGCTAGCTATGCTGTGCTTGATGCACCCCAGGACACGGTTGGCCCTTTTGGCTGCCAGGGCACACTGTTGACGCATATTCAACTTGCCATTGACCCAAACCCCCAGATCTCTTTCTGTGGGGCTGCTCTCCAGTCTCCTGCCCCCCAGTTTGTACGTATAACCAGGATTACCCCGTTCCAGGTGCAGAATCCAGAATTGCTCTTGTTAAATTTCATACAGTTGGTGATTGCCTAGCTCTCTAGTCTATCCAGACCACTTTGTAAGGCGCCTCTACCCTTGAGGGAGTCCACAGCTCCTCCTAGTTTAGTATCACCAGCAAATTTACTTAATGTACGTTTGACTCCTGCATCCAGATCCTTTATAAAAATGTTGAAGAGCACTGGCCCTAAAATTGAGCCCTGAGGAGCCCCACTGGTGACTGGCTGCCAGCCTGATGTAACGCCCTTTATTATAATGCTTTGAGCCCGACCCATCAAGCCAGTTGTTCACCCAATGTATTATGGACTTGTGTAGCTGTATGCTGGACATTTTGCCCCAAAGGGTGCTGTGAGAGACAGTTATCAAAATCTTTGCTAAAATAAAAAAAAAAAAAAAACCCACATCTGCTGGCTTCCCTTGGCCAACTACTTTGTCATGAAAGGAAATTAAGTTAGTTTAAATGTGACTTTCCCTGTGTTGGCTGTAACCAGTGACTGCATTGTCTCTCAATTGTTTTTTAATAACTCCCAGAATAACCTTCTCCATGATTTTACCAGGCACTGAAGTGAGACTGACAGGCCTGTAATTACCAGGGCCTTCCTTCTTACCCTTCTTGAAAATTGGGACAATATTTGCCAGGTTCCAGTTGACTGGGACCTCTCTAGATTCCCAAGACCATTGAAAAATAATGGAGAGAGGTCCTGTGATAACATCGTCCAGCTCTTTTAGTACCCTGGGATGAATCCCACCAGGCCCCATAGACTTATATGCCTCCAGCTGAAGCAGCGAGTCTTGAGCAAGGTCAGAGTTGTCTGGGAGTTTATTATCCTCCCAGTCACAGTCTTCCAACACAGGACTCCGGGGGTCCCAGGGCCATACATCAGTGTTAAAGACAGAAGCGAAGAAGGCATTAAACATCTCTGCTTTGTCTACATCCCTATTTGTGAGGAGCTCTTTTTGTTGTCCTTCACAGTACTGGCCAGCTTGAACTCTAATCAAGCTTTGGCTGCGTGAATTTTCTCCCTGCAGTGGCAAACAGCATCTCTGTAGTCCTCCCGTGTCAGCTGTCCTTGCTTCCGATGTCCATATGCTTTCCTTTTCTGCCTAAGTTCTAGAAGATCCCTGCTCAGCCAAGCAGGCCTTCTGCCCCACTTGCTTAACTCCCAACACTTTGGAATTGCCTGCTCCTGAGCTTTTAAGAGAAGGCTTTTAAAAAATGACCAGCATTCATAGACCCCAATACCTTCAGTGTTGTCAGTTTGCCTTCTAAAATGGCTGTTGCACTTCTAGCTTTTCTTAAATCGTGTTGAGATTTGCTCTTCTATAACTTTTTAAGACCAGTATCGCTAGAAACTAAATATACAATAATGTAGTAAACTTGAGTTAGTAATCATGTTTGATTCTGGGGTTAGATTACGCTTCAAATACAAATTTGTTTTCATTACGCACTGTTTACAGCAGGTAATAGTTGACACTTGCTAATACCTGAAATTGAATACATGAGGTTGAAAACCCAGAGGATACTAATATTTGGTGTTAGTTGCATGCATTGTCTTGTACTTGACCCTTAAGTGCTTTAGGCTTGAGAGCCATTGCTGTAACTTAGTTTCTGCACCTCCATCCTGAACCCAGTTCACTTAACTGATTTTTCTTCATCTTTTTTTCATTGTTAGAATGAAAATAAGCTTAAGTTCTTCCGGCTTGCTGCTGCCAAACATCAGCACTTATATCGTCTTGCCATGACTGGTGCTGGCATTGACCGCCATCTGTTCTGCCTTTATGTCGTGTCCAAGTACCTTGCTGTAGATTCTCCTTTCCTTAAGGAAGTAAGTGACTTTTATTGATAACTATTAATTACAGTAAATAATCCTTTGTTTACTTAGTGTTTTGTGGAACCTGCTTACATACTTTTAGAACTCTTACCTTTTTTCTTAGGAAAACCAGAGTTTAGCTAGCATTGCTTAACATCTGCTGGTAGATTACAAGTTAGTTTCATTTTGCTTTATGTATACACTTATGCTTATGCTTTCCATGAGCTTTGTAGTATAATACATGTTGTTAAGGATTGCAAAAAAGATATCGTCAGTATTACCAAAAAAAATATCGGTTGCTTGTGGTTTTTATGTATTTTCAAGCGCAACAGAGGCTGTGTGTTTTCTCTCAAGAATGTTCTTTTGGAACTGTGACAAAATCACTTTCTTTTACTGTGAGTTAAAGGAGCTGTATATTGCGATTTATTTTTTTTTTTTTAATGGTCAACATTAATGTCACTGTTTATTACTGTGACAAATGATTTAGTACTTAAACTAGATTTTAGGGTTGAGTTTTATAAAAGTAATTATATTGCACTTGTTCGTGTTTTCTGATTAATAAAAAATGTGTTCCAGCTTGCCTCCAAATTAAGCTACTCACTTTTGTCTGCTTGCCCTCCTAAATGTGAGTAGTGGCTAAGTCAGGAATAAAACAACTTTCTACAGCTTCCACAGACTTCCAGGATACAAGTGTATTGTTAGAGATTTTACAAGCTTCTAACTTGATGTAGTATCTTACCAGGATTTTAATATGGCCATTAATGATCTTGTTAACAAGACCTGTTATGCAGAATTTACCAGGCTATAGACCAGATTAATCTGTTTTGAAATAGTATTTCTATTGAAAGAACTTTTATGCTCTTTGAGGAATTTACATTATGACCTCCTATGTTAATGGTTTGCATATTAGGACAAGTTTAGCTGTTTCTTTTAATCTTGTTAATTGTTCATTCCATTGAAATGGGAACTGGAGTTAACCTTAATATTGCTTTATTGAGTGCTTTCTAACTTGTCTTGACAAGTTTTTGAGAAAGTTGCATACTCTTAAACAGTGTGTTATATGTGTTTGCATCTCTTTCATATCTAATAAAGGTTCTGTCAGAGCCTTGGAGGCTGTCAACGAGTCAGACACCACAGCAACACATTGATCTAAAGAAGAACCCTGAGATGTTATCCTGTGGTGGAGGATTTGGACCGGTATGTTTGCTAAATACAAGTACCCCTGTAAAAACAGTTTTATTTTGAATATGCCAATCTAAAAATTTCAGATCTGTAATACCTTAATGTTGCACATCAAAGGTGCAACACAAGCTTTTAAATGCATGTGTTTAATGGTTTCCCATGATGTGGATGTGCTCAGAAAAATCTGCATCACCTTTTTCTCATATCCCACTACAAAAATGCATTATTCTTAGAGGAAATACACAGTTATCAAATGTGGTACAGGGCTCCATGGCAGAGAGATCTGATAGTGGGGGCTTTTATCACATTACCTACGCCCAGAGCTTCTGTACATCATGGTATTATTACAGTGGCAAACTTAAACTAGATTTTAAGGTTGAGATTTGTAAAAGTAATTATACTTTGACTTGTTTTTTATATTTCCTGATCAATTAAAAAATGTGTTCATGCTTTTCTCCAAATTAAGCTAGTCACATTGTTCTGCTTGCCCTCCTAAGTGTGAATAGTGGCTAAGTCAAGAATAAAACCATGTTCTACAGCTTCTGTAGACTTTCAAGAAACCAGTGTACTGTTAGAGATTTTACAAGCTTCTGACTTGCTGTAGTATTTTACCGGGTTTTGAACATGGCCGTTGATGATGATGATGTTGTTAACAAGATCTGTTAAGCAGACATTATGGGGCTATAGACTAGATTAACCTGTTTTCAAAAAGCATTTCTATTGAAAGAACAATAAGAAGGATCACAGGACTGCTCTTTGCCACACAGAAACTAGGAGAACAAGTATAGTGTATTTTGGCTGGTTTGTCAAGCTGGAAGTTGTTTGGGGGTTTTTTGTTTGTGTTTTTTTTAATTAATTTCTTCATGTTTCTGATACAGCTTTCAGTAGTTCCTGAAGTTGGAATGAGTTTAAATTGCGGTATCAAGGAAGCCTAGCTATTGCAATGCTGCTCATTCATGAGAAACTGGCTTGCTCTAGCAGATTATAAAGTCAGTATTTAGAATCCTGAAAAGGTGTGGTTTGGCAACAAAATAGGTTTTTGGCTGCAGGAATTTCTTACACTTTTTTCCTTTTGTTTTTGCTAATGCTACATTAACTGCTCCCTTCTTACTATTTCTTCATTCCTTTAATTTCCTTCCTTCAGTTGTCTGCCTTTCCAAATAACCATGCTTACATTTACCTTAATCTTTTCTTATATCCTTACAAAAACTGTGTTTTGGTTTGCTGAAGTAGCCCAGAGAGTCAGTACATCAGGCTTTCTCTGTGTGTGTTGTTTTTTTTGGTTTTGGGGTTTTTTTTAAGTGTTCTGTAGAATATAGCCCTGTAGCACTACTGGGGAGAAGACTATCAGGCAGCTTAACAGCAGTGGTGTCCTGGTTTCAGCTGGGATAGAGTTAATTTTCTTTCTAGTAGCTGATATAGTGCTGTGTTTTGGATTTAGGATGAGAATAATGTTGATAACATGCTGATGTTTTAGTTGTTGCTAAGTAATGCTTACACTGGTCAAGGACTTTTCAGCTTCCCATGCTCTGCCAGGTGCACAAGAAGCAGGGAGAGGGCACAGCCAAGATAGTTGATCCAAACTGGCCAAAGGGCTATTCCATACCATATGATGTCATGCTCAGTATAGAAACTGGGGGGAGTTGGCTGGGGAGCAGCAATCGCTGCTCAGGGACTGGCTGGGCATTGGTCGGTGGGTGGTGAGCGGTTGCATCCCTTGTTTTTTTGTTTTTCCCTGGGTTTTGTTCCCCTCTCTCTCTCTCGTTATTTTCCTTTTCATTATTATAATTATATAATTATAATTATAATTATTATTATTATTATTATATTTAAATTATTAAACTGTTCTTATCTCAACCCATGGGTTGTCTTACTTGTGCTTTTCCAGTTCTCTCCCCCATCCCACCAGGAGGGTGAGTGAGCAGCAGTGTGGTGCTTAGTTGCTGACTGGGGTTAAAACATGACAAGCGGCAGCAAAGAGCTTGAAGATTGTGATCCTTTGAGTTAGGAAAGAGAGGAAGGAGGGTTGCAGCAGGATAGTCTGTATTTAAATATTTAACATCAGACTGAAACTTGGGACAGTTAATGCTGCTAATGTTGAAATAGGCATGAGCTCTGCTCATGATATGGGTGTTCAGAATCATATCTTTTCTGTAGAGTCAGATGACTTTGCCTTTGGGCAAGTTTTCGTAATACAAGGCTTGTATGCTCCATATTTATATACTGTATTTGTTTACATCTGCAGAGTGATCCCATGAAACAGGATGTTTAGGTATACAACTGAACTATTTCATTCCTTTCTACTTAAGCACTGAAGCTATACAGCTTCCTAGGCAGCTATACAGCTGCCTAGGACCAGACCTTGATAGGAGATCTTCGAACAAGTATTCTATTTCAAAATACTAAAGCTGGGAAATATTACAGACATATATTCAGAAAATGTTAAATCCATGCACTTCAGATGAGACTAGAACTGTTTCCTTAAGTGGACTCAGTCTTCAGAAATGGTACACTAAATGTGGAAGCTTAATTTTTGCTTGAGGAGAAATTGCAACTGATTTTAAAAACTGCACAGTAAGAATTGCGTAATTATGTATAAGATAATTTAGGAATGGAAGGAAAAAGAAAAAGTTTAGGACTTGTTTTTCTGGTCTTTCTTCCCCTAGGTGGCTGATGATGGTTATGGTGTTTCTTATATTATCTTGGGGGAAAATTCCATCCATTTCCATGTCTCCAGCAAAATATCTTGTTCTGAGACGGTAAGGGTCAGTCCTTTCCTATGGTTTAATAAATCTGTTCTGATATCTTCTTATAAAACTGTTCTACTCATTGTCTAAAAAAATTTAGTGGGACTTGCAACATACTGTTATGTGTGTTTTCCTTTCTCAACATGTACTGTTTGTCTCCACTTCTATAGATTTTTCTATAGATTTTATGAACCAAGGAAACCATATTCTATTTCACTTACCCTTTCAAGCATAAAGAAAGCATGTGGCCCAAGGTTGTCTTTACACATGTTTAGTTCCCTGGAACTTGAGTAAAAGGACTCATATCTGTCCCATAAACAGTAAGATGGGTGTCTCCTGGTTTTTGTTTTTACAGTTTTGCTTTGATTTGTCTCTGGCTGCAGTTGTAAAGACAGTAAAATGTATGCTCCCTATTCTTTAAATCTTCTTGGTTTAAATAACACTGAAGGAAGGTGGCCCATAAGTTGTAATCTGTGCTTGAGAAAGATAATTAATAAAAAATTTATTAGAATAACACCCATTATTAGAATAACACCCATATTTATTAGAATAACACCCATAATGTAGTAAATGTCATCTATTCAATATCCTGCTGTTGTGGAGGCCTGCTTTGAGTAAGCTTCAATTCATCCTTTCCCTTTAGATTTTTATGACTTTAATAAATATGCTGAGTTTGTTCAGGATTACATAGCTGAACTAGTTTTCCTCTTTTGACCTTAACTTGTCCGAGAGATCTTGGTGCCTTTGGTTAATCATTCAAGATTAGGAAACACACCTTTTTTTTTTTTTTTTTTCAGAGTTCAAATTGTTCTTCAGATGCCGGTTAGCTTGTACTTTAAATTTCCCTGTATTTTTTACTTATTAGTCAAGTCAAAGGTCCATACAGAAAAGGCAGTGTTTCATGTGTATGGCCTTGGTATTAGTAGGGTCTTTGTAGTAGGTCCTGTAATGTAGCTAATAATTTATATTTGTAATCTTAATTTCTTCCTTGTACCATTCATCTGATACTTAGAATAAACAGAACAAGTTCATAGTTTGTTTCCACTTAGATAATTGTGATTTTAATTTTCAACTCTCTGTGTAATTTTTCAATGGCAAACAATTCAGGATTCTGATAGGAACTCAAATACAAAATGTTTTTCTGCTCTTTCAGTACTCCTAGGTCATTAGTCATACACTTTCTGAACATTCTTTTGTTTTCTGAAAATTAGCTTTTGCAAAATCTTGTATAAAAAAAAAATGCTGAAACCCAGCTTTTTTAAAGTAACAAAGCTATAGATGCATCTGACTTCAAAAGATGATCTCAGTTCTGTCTGTAGGAAAGTAAATGCATAATGAAGAACTCATTAGTCAGTAATAGCAAACCTGGGTTAATTTATAGCATTAAAATTTTTGTGGTTTAAATTCCCCATTTTATGGTAAAATACATGCCCTAATTCTGTAAGCTCCAAAATCACAAAATGTTAAAAGGTTTCTTCTTTTGCCAGAAGATAACTGTTGATTGACAGTAAAAGTCTTGGGTTTTGTTTTTTGTTTGTTTGTTTTTAAAGGATTCTCATCGTTTTGGAAAAAACATCCAAAAAGCAATGGTTGACATCATGGGTTTATTTAACCTTAGTAAAAACTGTACCAAGTGATTTGCCTTATTGGTGCCAAGCAATCTCCTGTTGTTGGGATGAGAACTCTTCTGAACAGTGAATGAGAGCAAGGTTTGTCAAACAGTAGCTGGCAAAGAAACTGAGTCAACATCTTCTTGATCACCTATGAAAACCTTAGCAGTGTATCAAATATTTCTTTTTTTTTTTTTTTCCCAGTAGTTTGGAAGAGTTTATTTCCACAAAGGATGACTTTTGAAGTCTTGTATGTTTCTAGGGATGATGTAGAGTGTCATTGCATGAAGTAATGTATATTCTAACTCCTGCAGTTTTCTCTTAATTTTTATACACTTGCTCTTTTTTTACTTAAAATTAGTCTACTTGTATTCCAGAATCAAAGGGATAAAACACACAGTCTTAAACTCAAATACTACAAAAAGTTCAATTTGCTATGTATTAATAGCAGAATGTTCTTCAATGGATCTGCTCCTTTATGTCAATGAATGACAAAACTTGTGGCTGTTTACCTTCACTGGGTTTTTTTGTTTTGTTTTTTTAAAGGTAACTTCTGTAAAACATAAAAAAAAAAAAATCCCTGATATAACCCACCATAACATACCAAGTTGTAGAAATTCTTTGGTTTTGGGGAAAAAAAACATTGGGTAGTGCTACATTGCATAGTAAAACGTGTCACCTAATTAGCAGCTATCACATTTTTCTTATTACTCACAAGCATGTTTGCCCCATCATTGATTTTATTTCTGTATAAATAAATGGACCTGTGTGCTTGTTCATGCGAGTGCCTTAGAAAAAGAAAGATCCTAAACCCAGGAAAAAAGCTTATGCTGGAAGTTGGGATTTGGTTTTACATTGTCTTAGTGGTAAAGGAGGTGAAGTAGTAGTAATGCAGATCTAGTTTTCAAATTATGTTAGGTTGATGTGGCATAAGTAGACTTGAATATGTTGCCATATGGTGCAGTTAGGTTTAAAGATCTAACGAAATGCTCCCATCTTAAATGGAAAAGATCATTTGCCTATGAAATGCAGGAGTAACTTTATTTGAAAGCTACAGATACTTGTGTTTATTTTGGTGAATGGTATTGGTGGTCATTTGATATAAGAGTTTCTGGGTCCCAGGGAATGTCAATTTAGTTAAATGCAACCTGTTGGATAGTCTACGAAGCAAGGCTGCCTGTAGAGGCTGATCAATTGCAGTTTGCCTGCTTTCAGCCTGGAAGGACCACTACTACGTTGCCAACCATCTGCATGAGAAGGGTAAACTATTAAAGCCATGGAAAATCGCTCCAGAATGGGAAAATCCTGGCCTTCTCAAACCCCTCCTGGGAGACACTCTTGGTCAAGCAGTTTCGGAAGGATACAAGGAGGCAGGGGAAAGCTGTTTCACTCAAAAAGGAGCATAATGTTTTTCCAAGTGCAGAAATAAAATGGCTACTACAAAATGGAGTAACTTTGTGGCGATGCTTCTCTTCCCCAGGCTTTATAGGTGTTGTTACTTTTTACATCCTGCAGTGCAGTAAAGTGTACCTGTTAGTGCAACATTTTGGGTTTTTGTTTGTTTTTAAATGTAAGGTACATGGCGTTTAGTAATACAGTGAATGCTGCTCCAGGGCTATGCTGATATTAAAAGGCCTTTGGGGTTGATATAAACCTTCTTAGACTTTGAATGTTTTCTGGCCAGTATTTCTAACTTTCTGTGCCTCTTCATGATTTGTTTTTTTTTTTTTACTCTGATCTAGCTATTGAAACACCTGTATATGTATGTTTGAGGTGGGAAACCTCAAAGATCCCAGATGCATATTTAAGCAAATGCACGCTTACATAAATGTAGGAACCCTCACAGGAATTGGCCAGACACTCATTATTTGATTAGGTATAATGTGTGGTAAAGGACACTTTAAAATAAGCCTTACTGTGGCTGGCAGGCCTGGCATTTATCAAATTACTGCAACAATTTTATAGTGATCTATTATTTTGGAGCAGCAGAAGTAATGCACTGTTTTGGTTTTTTTTCTTGACCACTGCCCAGTCTGTGCTTAAATTAACATTAGAACATATTAGCTTGTAGGATTTTCTTTAAAAAAAAAAAAATTTAGATTTGACTCTCAGGTTTTAAATGTTTCAAGTCTAATTGTAGTTAGTGCAGTTATCAATGCAATTTTACATTCTTGGAGAGTAAGTATAATTGGCACAGAAAGCTGTTTTTTATTGTAAATGTTTTAAAAATTTTGTGGTGTTAAATGTATCTTTTTTAAATTTGGGATAGATCATAATTCCTAAACAGGTAAGATTTTATTTCATTTTCTTTAAAATGTCAACAGCATGTAAATAAAATACGCTTTTTGGATGTAAATCTTAGAAATCCACAGTGAATGTAGGTTATTAATAAATAATTTAAATCTTGATGTTCAATATTGTGTACATACAGTAAAACTGCTTGCTTTTTTGCTCAAAAGGTGTAGGAATGTAATTGAAACTACTTAGATTTGAATGAACCTTCTAGTATAGTGTACTTTATTATAAGTAGAATGTTCATATTCCAGAAAATATTAATTTGTTACTAAAACCTTGAATCACTTATTCTCAATTAGTGATTTAAGAGCTCAAAGTTAGGGCTCAGTAGGTGGTAAAAGTCAGGTTAGATGATAATAAATTGATCTGTTTATTAAATAGTAGTGTGGAATTGGTGGAATACCTCAAATGTGCATTTTCCAAATTTATTTCAGCTATTTCATGCCAGAAATTAGGAGAGCATTAAGTGCATTTAGAGGCTACTGTTGTCCCGGATTAACGCCATTCCAAACTAAATATTCTTTTAAGGGTTGGGGTTTTTGAGGGACTAAGGAAGTATGTGCCTGACCTTGAAAATCATGGTTCTAATTCAGCCTTTGTACCAATTGTTTTCTTGTATAAAATATATTAATTTAAGCTAGGGATTTTTTTATCTGTTCAATTACTCTACATCTATGGTTAGTTATTTATATCCAACACTTTGTCTCTATTTTCTACACTCTTCTGTGACTTCAAAAAATAAAATAAAATTTCACAATTACCACTACTTAATACAATGTTTAGTATCTTTTGTATCTTCTTCCGAGATCCCTTGCTGCTGTTTCTGGACTTGTGAAATCATTGCTATTAAATCCAGTTAGGAATGGTAGTAGCAGGCTATTCAGTTTATTTTAGTGGTGATTTATACATGTCTTGCTAGTTAATAGGGAATGTGTTAATGAACAATTTTTCTTTTTCAGGTTCAGTAGAAAGAAGAAACAACATAGGTCTTACTTTAGATGAGGTTTTTTTCATCAGATCCAAATAACTGCTGGAATGTTTCTGTGAAACAGTCCATCTGCAAGCTAGTGGATAGCACTGGTTTGATCTTTTCAGTGAATAATCCATAGAATATGAATGGAAAGCAGTGGAGAACTAATTCAGGCACAGAAAGTTAACATTCTTAAAATGTTATTTGCTTTGTCTGAAGTTTCCCAGTACCTGAAAACTCCTTTGAAATTGCATTAAAACTGGGGACTACTTTGAGACAGTTGAAGAGGATTTTTTTTTTTTACCCTTTAAAGGTTCATGTGCTGGTTTTTTAATTGCTGTTTAATTAAGGAAAAAAAAAACCAACAAACACCAAACAACAAAACCCCACCAAATAGTTTTGTGTGATAGACCATTTTCACAGTCATTTAGCTTGCTGCTTTTCTGGATGTTGCAGCCTTCGCTATATGAAAGAACACAGTGATTTCAATTTCACACTTCATCTCTTAGATAGATACTCTTAGTTCCTGGTTGTATTTCAAACATCTCCTACCACGGGTGGATACTGAAGTTGTAAATTGATCGATCTGAACAGAAATGCTGTATGGAAACTTTCTAGGCACAGAAAATACTGATTTATTTTTTAGGGTTTTTTCCCCTCTGTGAAAGGGAGAAGAAAGGCAGCTTGACATTTTTTGTGTGTGTGTTTTTAGTTGCTGTGTTTTTTTAATACACAAAATTTCTAAAAATGAAGACAATATATAAAATGAAAAGTTCAGGTTCAATTTCTGCTTTCAAGGAAACCATCTTTTATCTTAAATAACCATAGGTAGTGGCCTGGTAGGGTTGGAGTGTTTTCTAAACTCTGAAATCTTTATGGCACCAGGGTGACAATTCCAAGAATTACATAGTGAGTTGTAGAAAGGGCTCTAAGAGCAGAAGCTGGAAGCCAGCTATTTCACAGAATCACAGAATGGTTGAGGTTGGAAGGGACCGCTGGAGGTCATCTGGTCCAACCAGATGATTGCCCAGGACCGTGTCCAGATGGCTTTTTAATATCTCCAAGGATGGAGAGTCTACAACCTCCCTGGGCAACGTGTGCCTGTGCTCGGTCACCCACACAGTGAAAAAGTGTTTGCTGATGTTCAGGGGGAAACTCCTGTTTCAGTTTGCGCCTATTGCCTCTTGTCCTGTTACTGGGTGCCACAGAAGAGAGCCTGGCTCCATCTTCTTTGCACCCTCCCTTCCACTTTATATCTCTAGGCTAAATGGTTCCAGCTCTCTCAGCCTTTCCTTGTAGGAGAGGACAATTCCCTTAATCATCTTCATGGCCCTTTGTTGGACCCTCACAAGTATGTCCATGTCTCCCTCGTATTGGGGAGCCCGGAACTGGACACAGTACTGCAGGTGTGGCCTTACCAGTGCTGAGTAGCACTCTTCTACATGGATTATAACAAATAACCTCTTACTCAGTACTAGGGTCCTGGTTAATCTTTGATTCCTTGTAATGCGAGATAATTTCCAAGGGAAATTATGCTTTAAATACAAAACAAACAAAAAAATCCCTCAAAACACCCAATCTAATTCACAGGCGCTGTGTACGGGTGCTGCTGCCTCTGCGGAGTGCGAGACTCGCCTGCGCTGGCGGGGGTGGGGGGAGGGGGCGGCGGGGCAGGCCAGGCTGGAGGCGGTGCTCTGGCGCATGCCCAGCCTCCGTTAACGGTCTGGCGCGTGGTCGTCACTCCCCACTCACTGAAGGGCGGCGCCAGTGATGAGGGAAGGTGAATTGCCTGAGGGAAGGGGAAGAGACATGCCCTCTGCTGAGGTCACGGAGTGGAGGTGGGGCCTGTCCCTTTCCTTTCTGCCCTGGAAACCAGCGTGGTGGTGAGGGGGGAGGGCAGCCGGAGCTTCTGGGCAGGGCTGATCTCCCTACCATCCCCTACCCCATGGATGTCCCAGAGCTGGTGGCGGTTGACGCATATGGGTCAGAGACACTTGAGGCTTCAGAGGGCTGCCATATCCAAGTCCAGTCAGGGGGACATGGGTAGCTAAACCCTCCCCATCTTGCCTTAGTCGAAATCCAGAAATAGTAGTGATGACAGTGCAGGTGCATCTTGGCCTATGCTTTTTAACGGTGGCCTTTTGATACTCTGGGTAGAGGTGCTTTGGCTTGTGTTGTCTGTAACTGGTGATAGTGACATGGGGAGTACAGATAAGGTTTGGTCTTAATGTGCTACTTACTGACACAAACTTAAAACAGTGTAATTATAGCTGCCTAAGTGTACTACGTCAAATTTGATTTTTTTTTTACTACTGATGCTAAGTAGCAAAATTCTGATTTAAGTTTGAATGCTGTTAACGTGGTTAAAAGTTACAAAGAATATGTTCTTATGGTAAAAGCAGCTTGTTTGTGTTGACATGGCAGCCTGTATTTTCTGAAAGCTAGATTCAAAACTCCAACAACCTCTTCCAGCATTATGTTTTTAAATTTCACAGTTACATGTTAATTGGGTTAATCTTCAGTATTATATATACATGTTGTTTGGTTAAGACTATTTCATTCACTTCTAGATAGAAAAACTATTCAGAAGAATACTGAAATAGAAAATTTAATTATCTTCAATGGAAAAAATAAATATGAACCAGTTGAGAGTCTGTCCATGACTATGGAGAATCAGATATTGCTTGATATAAGATCAGTAATAGACAGTGGAATTGTACCTGAAATATTTAGTCAAGATAGTCCTGTTAGTTCTGAAAACTTTAATCTGGAAACTGCAGTAATTAATAATCCCATTGAAGAAGGATTGCTGTCTAGTCAAGACAATCATTTATGTACTGTAAATGTGGGAGAGACTTTGTTAGATCACTTCAAGTATCCACTCACCATTGAAAATCAAAATACAATAGTAAAAGTTGAAGTACATCCGTATGGAAACAACAGCTGTGATGATGAAGATCTTGAAAAATACAAGGAATTAAGTCTTCCAGAGGAAGCTGAACATATGCATTATCTGCCTTCAAATGGTATCCAGTTCCTTTCTTCTGTAGCGATGCAGCATAAAAATTGCAGTGTTCCAACGTCAACCATTTTCTCTCCAGAAGGAAGAGTCAATCAAAATGTCAGAATGATACCAGTAAGATTAAGCAAAATAAGATTTTTTTATATATTCATGCTTATTTGTGACTTAAATGAGGGGAATTGCCACATTAAAACTTATATGGGAGCCACATAATGTTTAAAGTTATGTTATAAATTTTATACTAAAACTTAGTAGTAAATACAGAAATAAATTTCTGTTTTATATTGCCAGAAATAGCATGCGATGTGAACATATGGTTCTGGCTGCTGTCCTTTTTTGTCCATGTTATGAGCCATATTTTTAAATGGCTGGGGAGTTATTTTGCTCATTAAAAAAATCTTAACCATGTCACAAATATGCCCACTTTAGTTTTATATGTTACCGTCTGTATTAGCAACTATTAGATAATTGTACAAAGTACAGATAGGATATTAACCTTTGTTCTTTAGTTCCACAGGTGACACACTTGACATCTTAAAATTTATAGTCCAAATGAGTTAAAAAGTAATTTATTTGCAGTAGTAAACCATAGCCTGTATTGTTAAATATTCATGGGGAATGTAGTTTTGTAAGAAAGGGGGGTTCCCCATTGCTTACCACGTTTGGCAGTTTTTCTGTATAGTTTGAAGTTACATTTTCTATGTTGGATCAATTACTATCTAGAAATGTACACAGCATAAAACTTTTTGTGATGCTCACAGGACCAAATCCATCTGCTTAATGCAGGCTATTCATATGTAGAATGCTTATGTGTCCTTGCATCTTTGTTTATGGCTGTACAATATCATCTGAAGACACCTCCAAATTTTAAGTTTGCACTGTGGCTGCTTCTAGAGGGGCACTGGGGTTTCCTCTGAGAAGCTATCTTGAAATAATTAAGCATACCAGCTGACTTTTTTTTCCATGTAAATATTTTGACAGAGTGCTGTTCTCAGATTCAAAAATCAAAAGCATTTAAAAAACCCCAAAACTCACAAAAATCACTTGGTTGAAAATGAGGTCTGATTTTTCCCTTGCAGTATCCCACCAAAGTGCCAGGCTGAAGCCAGGTCGCAGCTGCGGGCCTGTCTGTGTAGGAAACCTATCACAGAAGTCATTGCTGACACTACCCAGCCCAATGTGTTTCCCAGCGGCATTTCATCCTGAGATGCTTGAGGTCTACTGTGACAGTTACCTTACATGTTTTGATTTTCCTTCTGATTTCAGGTTATGGTTATAGTTTAAAAGTATCTCTGGCTTGGAAGGTTGTTTACACACATGCTCGATATTATGAGTAGTTCTTTAATAATTGAGACCTTCAATCTTTTGAACTTTTAATAAGATTCAAAAGACTGGTGAAGCCTGTAGAAAATAAAGATGTGATTAAGGCATAACAGTTGCTTTCTTCAAAGTCGAGTTGAAGATAATGAAAATTTGTTAGTCTCTGTACAAGGAGCTAAAAATAAGACTTAGAAAAAATCTTTCTGACCAGCTCTCTTCCTAGTATCCTTACAGTTTATCACACTAAATCTGCGTGTTTCCTTAATCTGCCATTTTTCTTGAAGGTATTAGAACAAAATTCTAATCAGGTTGTAAATAATTTTATTGAAATAAAGCCAGCTGATTGGTTGTTTCTACGCTGCTTGCTTACCCTCCTAAACTGCTGTCTATATTAAGAGGAAGCACAGCACACACAGGTAGAGACCAAATTGGCTAGTTCAAACAATCTCAATTCTAATTTGAAACTAGAAAATAGTTGGTTTCTGTCTTTGTCCCATTTTCTGTTCATTTGGTTTGGTTTTGAAAACAGAAATGTAGGTATTAAGTATGATGCTGTTATAGTTGTAAATGCGTTAGATCTGAACCATAACTATATGTCGAGCCGAAAAAGCAGAAATAATATTCAAGGTATATAATGGTATCCGGTAATGCTGAATAGGCCGCAGCATTTATGTGCTTAATTATGTCATGAAAATGTAAATAACTTCCAATTTTCAAGGTCACTTTAAGTCAGTTTTTTGTTTATTCATTTGGCTTTTTAAAAATGAGTCATTTAATGCATAAAATAGTTATAAATAAAACATTGTTTTCTTCAGGTGTTCAGATCATTCATACCTCCAGTTGCAGGTGAGAATAAATGTATTTGTCATGATCAATTTAAAGGAATCCAAAACAGTACTATGCAGTTACAAAACTTGACCTATTGCTTAAATGGTAAGTGATTGAGAGCTTGCTTTTTTTTTTTTTTTTTTGTCTCCTCTTGTAAGCATAGGGAAGGATTTAAATAGCTAAATAAATTAATTTCTGGATTTGGCAAATTGCAGTATGAGCCTTTTCTCATAATGTTAATATAACTAAGAATATTTGAAGGGAGAATGGACCACTGTTTGTTCGTGTATGTTCATGTTGCTTCAACCATGTAGTTCAGTCTTACTTTTGATTTTCCCTTCCTCTCGTACCACCTCACCATTCCTTCAGGGGACTGTGAAGAAGATATTCTTTCTTGCAGCACAATTTTTATTTTTATTGAGTTGAACAGTGTTTTTATTTCACTTTGAAGTTTGACCACCAGTTATGAAAGTTAGGTGGTTTGCACTGACACTGCTCATGATAGTAAGCTCGTGAGCAGTTGTTTGATGTGTTCTGCCCATAACCTGTTCACAATCCTGCTCAGGGTTAAACTGACTGCTAGATTTGAGCTTACAAGGTGGTTTATCCTGAAGCTAAATGAATTTTACCAAATGGGCACGATAAACCTTTTAAAGACATCAAAAAGACCTGGACTGAAGTCTGTTTTTTCCAGCAAGTCGGTTACAAAAGAATATTAAATATTTCTTTCACAAGAATGTAATGCTGTAGTGACATCAAAATCTCTTTTACTGATGCTGTAAAGGAGTTCTTGGTATAAAACACTGATCTTTTTGTAAACAAAACGTGCTTTATTTTATGTACTAGAATCTTCCAGTGATATCTGTGGCTTACCTCAGACTAGTGCTTCTGTCTATGATGAAATAGTAAGTATGCATGTAAGATTTTTATTATTATTGGAAGAATCTGTCCAAGTGTTGAATGTCTAAAGTGGGATTTATTTAAGTGCTAGAGGGTAAAAGGTTCTTTCAAACACTGTCCTATCTGATCTATTCACAAAAGAGAGGGAAAGAAAAATGTTGCTCTGTAGATTTCCTATACTGCTACATTGTGGAGGAAGGAAGGATAGCATCTGGATTTTTCACGTGTTTCCGTTCCTATTGGCTCAAGTCTAGTTGGCTCCTGTCTGCCACTTGCACATTCTGGTTCCAGTTCAGGCCAGCTGGGGAGGGGGCTTCTAAGGCCACTTGAACACAAAGTGCCTAGTGGGACTCCACCAAATACCCTCGGGAAGCTGATTAGTATTTGAGCCTGTATCACATATGCAGTGTGTATAAAGGAACAGAGCTGAGGATGAAAATCGGGCTTTCATATTAGCATTCCGTCCTATGGAGAGATATTCTTTGCAACTTAATTATTCTCTTAAAATGCTTGAATTTTTCAAATATAGTTTCTGAGATATGTGCAAGACAAACTATAGGAATTCAGGTATTTCATGAAAAGGAGATTTCTGAAAATTACTGGAATTTTGTAGCCAGGTTTTTCAAGGTTGTCCATTTGGTGTTATAAAGTGTGTACTGAGAGGGGCAAGGCTTAATCTGGAAGTGTGACTTTTGTGAAGATGACACTGTAATAATGTAATGGATCGGCAAGATAGGTGATAAATTGGTTTTCAACAAATGCAGGTGGCACCACATCTGTGATGGTATGCCATGACACACAGTAGTTGATCACCATAAAAAAAGTTCATTTTGGAACAATCTGATTTATAGGTATAACTGAATTTGCAGTCCAGTCTCAGATGATTACTTCTTACTTAGACTAAATCCCAATGTTCCTCAGTAAAGTTATATAATTCAAGATTAATTCTTGTTTTGCATAATTTGCTGTGACTGTTGCCTAACTTCTGCAAGGCAGTTTAGAGATCGGTTGATGCTTTGTGATGTTGGAGACACTGAACATCATTGTTATTGTGAAGTATATTACTGTTCATTGTTATTCTTCAGGAATATTTTTACTTGAAATATAAGCAAAAATCATTCTGCCATTGACAAGTAAATTAACTATTCTTGGTATTACATTTGAATACAATCCTTGCTTTAAAATATATGATTTATGCAGATAATTTTTTTAATTTATTGTATTTGCTGGAATTTAAAGTAGATTTTAAAGCATGCCTGTTAAGATTTAAAACTTTATATTTCAGGCTGAGGTAAGAGAGGCAGTTAGTAATGTTATCGAGAATCACCAAGACAGAGCAATTTTTCAGAGTTCAAATGTTGACGAGTCTGGTTGCAAGTTATTAGCATTGCACAGTGTAGCGGAGGAATCCAGATGTTCAGACAGAAATGATTCCAATCCTGTGGTAATTATATCCTGTAATTGATAGCAAAATTATATGCTAGAGAAAATTAACTTACTTATTTGTACCATACTAGCATCAAGAAGTCCCACTTAGTAAGTGGTGTATCAAGAATAATAAGACAATCCCTTCCTTGGACTCACAGTCTAAATTTTATCTAGTTATAGTGTGTATATATATATAACTAGATATACTTTATATATATAACATATCCTTTTCTATTTAACAGCTGGAAAAAAAAAACCAATGTGAAGATTACTTAATCCAAAGGAAAAGTCTTGATTTAAAATCACAGCTAAATAAATTAAATGAAACATGAACAATTACAATGGCATGTTCTGGTTAGGGAACTGAATCTGAAGCCAGCACACTAGTAAATAGCTAGAATATGCTCTACAAAGCCCTATGGAGCAATTTAGAGAACCAGGAATCCATATTACCTAGATTGAGGAGCTACAGTGTTAGATCTCAATAGCTGCTTCCAAAAATAAATTAAAATTAAGGGTCAAAAAGCAAACATCTTAATGCATAATGATCCATTTGTTTGAGAGATTCCAGTCTGTGATTATGAAGCTTTATAAAAGACAGGTGGTACCTGGTATACCACAGGTATGGAAACCTTTATATCTATATGCTTAGAATTACAGTTTCTTAGATGAAAGCTAATCATTAGTTATTCATTCCAGGTTATCTGCCAGTTGGAAGGAGGTACTCAAATACTCTGTAAAAACAGTTGTGGCACACAAGAACTAAAACCACTTCATCTAATTCCTGAGTATCATGTCCAACATAATTATCTTCAATCAGGTACAATAAAAGTGAAAATTATCTCTAGCCTGTCAGATAGTATATAATCGATTGTTAATGTGCAACTGCATGTGTTTATGTTCTTAAGCAGCAACAGTGGGAGACGAGCCAAAGCTGATGTAGCTATCACAAGTTATTATTTTACTTTATTTTATAACTGAAAACTTGCTAGGCGCTTAAGTGTAATAAGAATGATGTAATGGATATGTTGAATTTATTGAAAGTTTTTAATATACAGATTACTTTCCATATAAAGCACATTTAACATAAGCACCTGCATACATTTGCATTTACCTTAGCTTGCCACCAAGTGTCACTGTTTCTCTATAAATGAAGAGCAGCACTGAGGGCTATGGGTATACTTTAGCCTTGGGATTCTGAATCTCTCACTAATATTTACATAATTATGTGAACTTGAAATGCCATCAGTTTTTAAAGAACGTGATTTCTGAGGTCCTAAAGTTAATGCTATTTAGATGGAGTAACACGTTTTCATCTGAGCAGCAACAAAGTATTTGAGTGTAGTTTAGTTTTAATTTAAATATTTCTTTACCTAAACATAGCTTCCTCAAAAGCATTATTAACAAGGTTTATTTCATTATTTATTATTATAATTTTATTACAGTGGTGCATTTTGATGGCAATGTGAAAACAAAGCCTTTTAGTATTAGGTACCATACAAGCACAGATATTGCTCTCAATATCAATAGGTGCTGAGTGTGAGCATCTCAGCAGATGCCTCAGGTATGGAGCCTGTTTACTTATATTTGTCAGAAGCTATCGGAAGAGTAAACCAGGCACATTCAAGTTAAAGGTCATGTTCCTTTATAAAATTCAAACTCTCATTCATTTGCTGTAATTTTAGGGAAGAAAAAGCTGAGGAGGAGTGTGCTGGCATATGTTTTTTAGTTTTATTTGCTTGAGCTTCCTTCTGTTTTACTCATCTTCACAGGAAGCAAAAGAATTAGGTCCAGAAATTATATCTAAAAGTTTCTAGGGACTAATCTCTTCAACTTTTGAATTAAGCTGTCTTTTGGCTTCCATTATTTTTTTCTTTCTTTAGATGGGAAGGAAGTAAGTACAGGTATAAGATTCATCTTGTAATCTTGCTATGACTAATGTTTGCTTTTTTCTGCATAGGCCAGGATGCTCATGTACTTACATGCAGTTCTTCACCAGGACTTACCCAAAGACTTACTCTTATGGCTATGGGTTTTTTAGTAATTTTTTTCATAAGTTAAACATCTCTGTTCCAGATTCTCTCCCAGAACTTTGGAAATTTGTAAAATAAGAAGTCAGGATAAATATATTTAATTGTTTCTGATATTTTTCTTATTTTATCAAAATATTTTAAGTCTATGGCATTTGAATTTAAATGTACTTGATGTCATAGAGTAAAAACATCCTATTCTCCTATCTGACAAATTGGTGATGGGTTCTTCTGTCAGGGGTATTTTTATGTGGTCAAGTTTTTATTCTTGTTTTTTTTCAATGAGAAAAACATTTCTGGAGAGAAAACTTCTAGGTCCTTCATTGACACTATTTATTTTAGAGTAAGTTTGGATTCAAAACTAAATTGTAGGAGAAAGTGCTAACAGAGGACAGACAGCCTCAGGTAATTTTTTTTATTAACAAAAGAAGTTGAAGATACCAGTTTGCCTGTATGCTTAATTAAAAAAATATTTATGCATAAATGAAACTTTATACACTGTGAGTAGTTCTGCTGTCTTCAGGCAATTGTCTTCTTTTCAGATGTGGACAACCCTGTAACAGCTGTACTGGCGCAGTTTTTGCCTGTTCCAGGTGAACTGGTTCTGAATGAACAAGAGGTAAAGAAGCTTTATCCTTTAAACTTGTTAAGTAAAATACGTGCTCTTTTTCCTTTTCTTAAAATGGGTTGTTAAATCTCTGTTGGGAAGTAACAATTGTATGCATTTTCTAAAGGCAGTTTAGCTAGTTTGGAGAGATTAGTTCTGCACTCAATATACTTTCTGCATATAAAGGTTTCTGATTTCAACATTTTCTAGAAGTAATACCAGAATTAAAAATGCAGTTTTCCATAAGAAAAACACATTTATTCCAGTTTTGAAACCTAGAATTTGGTATTATATGGTTTATGTTATTTCTGAGAACCATTTTAAGTCTCTTTTGGGGTGAAGGAAAGCACTTTGACTTTTACCAGAAGAAGGGGAATATTTTCTTCCAGTAGTTTTTACACTCTTTTCTCTTGATTAGGATTTAAAAGTCATTAAGTCTTTATAATTTTTGTCGATTTTTTGTTGTTGTCGTTGATGAAAATTGAACAGAAGACTAAAAATCTTTGCAGATGTTTGGCTTCTCATGTGTTACTGCCAACAGAGCTGGTAGCAAAAATTACTGCAAATTTTTAATTGTTAACTTTTGATTTGTGTGAAGTGAATGTGATGTTGGTACAAACACAGCAAATGGTTTGTGGATAGCAGCCACTATTATAAAAGAGGGAAGAAAAAACCAAAGGGCCAGATCGAACAATGACCTAGGGAGTCTTTCATCTCTAAAAATGGTATACCTGAAAATTGGTGCCTAAACATTCTGGAGCAGTGATGTAGACAGGCTTGTAATTCTTCTCTATCTTTATCCCAAATTAGTTGTTTCCTGGATTTCTTCTCTTGCTTTAAATATATTAATTTTCCTCTTCTTTATGGTCCGCTAGATTAATCACCTATTAAAATAACAGTTGATTTACAATTATTCACTGTCCCTCCATTACCAGTAATATCAGTGTAATCCTAATTGTTTTTTCCCTTGTCTCTCTCCATAACCAGGCCCTTATTAATCATATGTCTGAAGAGACAACAGATCTACAGTGTGTTTTCTTGGCCTGTGAGCTGATTCTTTTTTTAAGATTTTGCTTAGTCTTCAACCAATTAGATGTGATGTTGCAGCTGAACATAATGTAAATCATCAAGTCACTAGCCAGTTTCAATTGACTACTGGAATTAAAAGCAACTGAACCTAGAATTATCAGTAAATTGAAAGTAGTGCACCAACAATGCAGCACTGAAAGCTCTTTTTGGTTCTTTGCATTGGGAGAAACAGGATTCCTGACATACTGAATGGTTTCCAAGAGGAGATGCATGCCGTTTTTGTGACTGTTTACTTCAGTAATCAGATTATCCCTAAAGCATTTTCTTTGTGTTACTTTTTCTCTCTTAACTTGCAAGAGTATTTTTTAAAAAGTTAACATGAACAGGATATATGCATTTTATCTTGAACAGTTTGAAAATGGACCCTTACAACCAGTAGCTAGCACTGCCACATTCCATCTAGAATCAAATCTGCATGGGCCAGTGAAAATTATCTCAGAGGGGTAAGATGCGTGAAACTTCTTACATCCATGATGACTTTTGACTTTTAAACTGACAATGACTCCTAGACATTTTCATGTTGCATAGCTACTTCTCTCTTGTAACAAAAATACAGTTCTGTAAGAATGCTTTGTGTAGTCATGATGCCAGTTGCTGGCGGTCAAGACTATGTAGCATGGTTTCAGGTTTTCTTAGGATCAGTGCAATAGTGCTGTCCATTTGCCTGAAAAACATTTAATTTTCTAAGTTAATTGATATGTTTCCAAATCTAATTAGCATGTGTTTAGCCTGTATGTCTAACACTAATGGAATTCTTTTAATAATATTTAATTGCAGATCATTTTTAAATAGGAGGCAGATGCAACCCCACTGTGAAAGGTGAGAGAGCTTTGCAGTTGCACAGCCATTACCAGGTTGTATGACTAAGGGCAGGCCTGTCCCAAGTAGTGACAGCTGGTGAATAGAGGGAGGTTACAGGTTGCTTATTCTCTTTTTCTCATGCACCCTGTGAGGCCACACTTGTTAAGTAGCACCAGTATTGGTGAAAAAAATATGATTGGTATTTATTGTTTCAAAACTGTAGAATAATTAGTTTTCATTGTAGTTGTATTTGTATATTTTTTTCTAATTTTTTTTTCCTTTTTCAACCTCTCTAGCTTACAGGGTTTTGGTTCAGGGGTTACAAAGTCTAAGAAACCATGTAACTGCACAAAATCTCAGTGTCTTAAATTGTAAGTAATAGTTTATCAACATTTAATAAATGCTAATAACAGTGTATAGATGAAAGGACAAACATACAAGAAAGGTGTGCTTTAAAATGAATAGTACATATGTGTCAAAAATTACTCATGTGATACTCAGTTAAAAAGATCCACAGTTGATGTAAACTAGTGTCACACAAGCTCAGAATTTGGTGCAGGGGTGTAGATGACTGCATATAATCCAAAGTATGAAAAATAAAAAGAGAAGCTAGAAGAATTGTTCAGAGCCTATCTGGAAAATCCTATGTAGAATGTAAATGCTGTATACTGAAATATAATTTCTCTGTCTTGCTGCTGCTCTCATACATAAATAATATGCACAGAGATGTATACATGATAATTAAAGTTTGATTCATTGATGGACTGGGTGTATTTTACAAAATGTAAAATTGAAAGAGAGAGATAAGCTCTTTGTCTAGGTTTGAATGTGATTAAATTACAGAGGAAGGAACATTTTTCATGAGTAGAAACTGAACATTCTGCCTAGAAGTAGAATTTAAATTTAAAAATTTACACTTAAACCAGTTAATCTTTTCATTTCTTATGTTATTTTACATGTTAATCATAGATATTGTGATTGCTTTGCCAATGGTGATTTTTGCAACAACTGCAACTGCAATAATTGTTACAACAATCAGCTTCATGAAACTGAGCGATTTAAAGCCATTAAGGTAAAAAAAAAAGAAAAAAAGTACCATACACATTGGTATCAGCTTCATGTATGAAAAATATAGCAGTATTGGTTTTTTCCACTAGTTACAGTATTTGAAATATATTATTTTTAACCTAAATAAAGCTAAGTGTTGCCTCTGTATTATTCTTACATAAAGAAATTTAGGGATTTTTTTCCTTCTTTTTATAGAACTTCTGATACTTTGGATTAAAACTAGTGATGTGTTAACTGAATGATAATTTTTATTCTTGGAAGGAAGTATTCAAACCCAAATTTAATTTCAGAAAATTTTTTCACTTGAAGGAAAACGTATTGTATCCCACAGTCAGATTAGTAGTTAAAGGAAAACAAATTATAACTATCCAAATTATTATTCTCATTGACAGATCTTCTGCAGTTGTCTGTGTTAGTCTTTCTGGTTGACCCATGCAGCAATACAAAGTTGGCTCTCCTGGCAGCGACACTGAACCCTGCACTAGTGAGAAGCAGGTTGCTTCTACATTTGGAGACTGATTTTATTAGTGGAATAAAGAATAATATGTGGGCTAATTTCTGTGTGTATATCAAACTGCACAATCTGGGCAATAATTTAATCTAATATGTATGTTATTTTTTGTAAGTTTTAAAGTGATAATGAAAAGTCTTATTCTACTGCTGATGCTTCAAGGATATATTAATCACTTTGTGCTACTTGTATGGAACTTTCCAGAACTCTTTTTCTATCATTCATATAATTTCGGGATTGTACAAGATGTTGATCTAATTAGAGTTAGAGCTTTGCGACATCCAACCAGTCAAAGCCACAGCAATTTTTGCTGTCAATATGCAACAACTAGTTTTCAAATCAGATGCTCGTCTGTAGTTCAGCTGATGGGGTTGTTGGTGTCTAAGCACTCCTTTCACTACTGTAGATGGCATCTTGTAGAGCATAATAAATCTTGTTTGTCACTGATGAAAGCATACCTGTGCCATCCATAAATATTGTACATAAAGAGCATATGATCTTTTTAACCTGCCTTTTAGTAGTCCATGGCATTGCAAGGTCTTGGGACCTAGTTAAAACCTGCTGTTCCAATCCAATGCTGATTTCAGTGAATGGTCTTTGTATTGGGCCATTAATAAAACAAGATATGTTTAAAACTTCTGAGATGTATGTTACTATGTATGCAAGGGTTCTTTCTTCACTGAGAACTTTTTATTTCTGGTGAAAGTAGTGTCAGCAGTGAAAGAAAACCAGCCCCAGAGAATAGTAGATGGGTCATTTAGGTTATTCCATAAAAACAATGTAAGTTGCTTCCCGTGGTAGAGCCAAGTCAGTATTGTGTTCTGGAATCTTTGAATTCCTGCTCTCACATGCTGTGGAAGACTCCTTTATCCATGGGCTTCATACCACCAATAATGAGAGTGGAAAGTAAGAACTTCTTTGTTAAACATCGGATCACGGTCATTCAGGTGTTTAAAAACATTTCTTTGAATTTCTCATAATCTAGGAATTTTTGTTTTAGGCCTGTCTTGATAGAAACCCAGAAGCTTTCTTACCAAAGATTGGGAAAAGGAAACTAGGAGAAATTAAACCTCACCGTAACAAAGGATGTAATTGCAAGCGTTCAGGATGTCTCAAGAATTACTGTGAGTGCTTTGAGGTGAGTCAGGTGAACCTTCCTCTCATCAGTTACTACCTTAACCTTGACTATATTCTGTGACTAGTAGTTGCTAAAAAGAATCACTTCTTTTCTTGCATTTTTCATCATAAAACCTTTTTAACAGAGGAGGCACGGTCTCTTTGTTGTCATGTCTTTAAAGAACTGAATCTGGCTGAAGTTGATCAGCTAAAATTTTCGGTATCAGGAGCTCTCAGCCAATGCCTCACTCCAGAAAAAAGAGGATTGGTTTTCTGCTAATCCTGGTAGTTTCTTTGCATCCGTGGTATTTTGTTATCTTGCAAAGTTATCCACAAGTTGAGGGGAGGAGTGATTTGTCCGTATACAGAACATCAGTCTCCATGGAGAATCCATGGAAAAAAACCTGTCTTGCTTCCTTACTCTATTGATACTGATGGTCTTGCTCCAGGAGCATCCAAGAGCAGCACATCTAGAATAAGTCCGTGGTGGTATAGCTCCAATGATTGCTCAACTGTATGTTTAATTTAAGATTTATACAATTTTTATTCTAATTATTCTATATTTGCCAGGCTAAAATTATGTGTTCCTGTATTTGCAAATGCATTGGTTGCAAAAATTATGAAGAAAGTCCAGATGAAAAAAAACAGTTGAATGTGCTAAACTACATGGAAATTGGACATAATGAAGGAAATAGCCCAGTTTTAACATCAACATTCAAAATGTTACCAAAATTGAAGAAAGACAGGTGAATATTTGGAAATAGCAATGCATAATCCATTGGTCTGACTTCATTAATTTTTCATGTAACCATTATCATAATTATCTAAGAAATAGTGACTAAAATGACAGATGGCTCATATACAAGGAATCACTCCACATAGCATTTGCCATCTTGTTTCTATAAATTAAAAAATATCTAAAAGAGAGGCTATAACTATCCTTTAAGAATATAGTATACAGAGTTCAGGGATACATGTATTAGTTCTGCTACCAAAACAGCAGTTATTTATATATTGATCACATATTTTATTCTCTCAACTTTTTTTCGCCCTTAGCTACTTTATGTTTTGCCTTCAGTTTCTCTGTTTGTAAGTTTTTTCTATGTTCAAGCATTCATTTCTAACAAAACCTTGACCAAAGAAGTACTAAGAAAATTATGTTATTAGTATGTTTGTGATGTTCAATTATAAGCATGTTTCTATCACTGCTTCTTTCCCATCTCTTCTTCCTTTGGTCCACCTCCTGTGAATTTTATTTGTGTTGGCAATTTGGATTGTAAAATATCCTAAGGCTGTACTATCCTGGTGTTATTATGCTTTCTGACATAGTTGTAGCCTAATCTCTATTTTTGGTTAGTTTATAGTCATTTGCCTAGTAAATAGAAACACCTCTTAATAACAATCAAAATTAATTAAACCACCTCTTAAATGATTTTAGGGAGCTTTACTCCAGGCTCTAAAATTTTCAGTTTGTGTACATCATTTTCTTTGCTTCTTTGCATCAACCATTACCTTGAAATTCTTAATTCAATTTTTAAAATACTTTCTGATGATCTATTTTTAAAGTATTTTAATAATTTCTGCTGTTGGTGGTATATTGATGGGGTAGATGCCAAGTTATGCCTTTGCTTGAATCGCGTAGTAGGACAAGTTACATGATTAATATAGTAGAATGAGTTATGATAATGACTGGTAGTTTCAAGAGTTTATTCAAAGCAAGGCTGCTAAGGTACTATACAGGGAATCCTTGAGGGGCTTGGTGCTGTTTTCTTTAACAGCAGTAGACTAAATTTACATTTAGTACCTCCTAGACCCTGACTAAGCCATTTTAACACATTTCCTTATACATGAGGCAGGATCTGACTATTGCATGCAGATGGAGGAAGAGGCTTCTTGTATTACCTTTCTCTGTCTGCACCTGTTGGGAAGCATTTGCATAGATTAATTATGTAGTGTGAACACTGTCTTCCATGGGATAAATTAGAAAAACTCAGAAGCAATCTGTTAGAAGCAGAATCTATTCAGTGTAGAACAGTGAAATTCCTACAAGGATGTATCTGACAGCAACAGTGCAGCTATTCTGATTCCGCTCTGTGCATGCCAACTCTTAACTGAGTTTTGCAGTTTGTCTTTTAAATTATTTTGTGTATTTAAAACGGAGATATTTCATACTAGTTTCTTTTCTCCTATCAGGCAACCAGCTGTGTGTATATCTTGGGAAGAAGTGAAAGCAGTATGTGCTTGTCTCCTGGTGCAAGCTGAAGAGGCAGAAAAAAGAGGTTACTCTGTCTGTCTAGCTGAGCGGATGATCATGGAGGAATTTGGGAGATGTTTATCCCAGATCTTATGCGCATAATTAAAATCTAAAGGACTGGAAGTTGAATAATATTAAATGTATTATAAAGCAAATAAGTATTAATATTGATATGTTGCCATGGGCTCCACAATTTTGCTACTTAGTGATCTTACTTTGATCTTTCATAGGAATAATTTCATTGACTTCATCTGAATTCTTTCTGAATTATGCTGGTGTAAGTGAAACCAGCACCACATCCAGCATTTTTCTGAGTAACTTAATGCTGTAGAAGGCTTATTGTATTTTCTACTAAAACAGATTTTCTCTGTAGTTAGGGCTTTCTGAGCCGATTCTTCAGTCTCTACCTAGACTCTTATTAAAAGTAAGTTTAACTTAAAATGACTTTATTGGATATTGGATGTTTATGTGAGTGGAGATGTAGTAAAAACTGAGTAAGAATTTGCTATCTTAGTTTGGTTATTTTATGAATTGTAAAATAATTCAATTTTCAGTGGTAGTAGACAAATCTACTGAGTTTAGCTTTGGGTCTTCTCTGTTTTGGCAACTTATTTCTGCTGTCTGCAGATGTACTATTTTTGGAAAACAGAGCAATGTTGTCAGTAGGTTTGGTATTTACCGTTGGAAAAAAAACCCACACCAGACTTTGTTCAACATTAGATTTGTTAGACAGAGGAGCCTCATAAAGAATAGGAGGAAGATTACCTCCTTTTTACTCCTGTTGTAAAGTACAAGAGTTTGTGATGGGAAAATCTTTTATGTACATAGCATTTAGGATTGAAATTTGCTGAATCCTACATTTGCAATCCAGTTTCCCTTAAAGCTTGGAATAGCTTTTTTTTAATTATTCACTTTTAGTTTGTGAACATTTTCTGTGTGATATTTCTTCCTCTTCTCATTCTCACTGTTGGGATAATAGTAGATTTTATTTTCTCTAACAGGAGTAAGCTATTTGCTTCCATATTTCTGGAAAATAAAAAAAATTAAAAATTTTCATTTAAATGAATTGACAGATTATATAAAAATTAATGCTCTTTGGTTTTAGACATTTTATACTAAGTTAATAATATATGCTTAGATATTTTTGACATTTATGCTTAAAAGAATAAAGATATTCTCCATGTCATGTTGATTGATGAAAAATTCTTGCCAGGACAGCAGGTGAGACTGCAAGCTATTTTAAAATTTTGTTTAATAAGAGGGAGGGCTTTTTTATTAGTGGTAGTTGATATGTGAATGGATTGCATTTTATATCTTTGTTTTTAACAACTGCTGCTGGAGATTGCTGGAGGTTACAGAAAAAAATGGATTCTCAAAGTGTTCTGTAAATGATATGGCACTGTCTGTACGCTTCACCCCTTCCTGGGCCCTTCAGTTTCTAAGATGATTTCTCTTGATTTTGGAATGAATACCTACCTAAAAGCACCATCTTAAAAAGCATTTGTCCCCAGATAGAGTTACTATCAGGTCATAAATCAGAAGAGCACACAAGGGCTGTAGAGTCAATAGACACTCCATAAGGAAGCAAAGCATGAAGAAAAAAGGAAACCAGCCTGTATTGCTAAATCATGCCTTGAAATCAAATCTCAGAAATCAACTTACTAAAATTCCCAGTGGAGGGGATGTTCAGTAGGATTAACACTAGTAAACAAGAAACTAGGGTTAGGACTAGTGACATAAGTGTGGGTTAAAAATAGCAGTTAGGAATAGAAATGCAAAAGAAAATTAAAAATTAAAGGGAGGAGTAGAAAAAGATAAATACATCCTAAGAGGAACTGGTAGAATCCTTGAAAAACTGAATTTAGTGTAAACAGTCTCATCTTCAGATGTATCTTAATTTGAATACACACAGCAGGAGACAATGCCATAACATAAAATGGGAAATTATTAAGCCCAGTGAGCTCAAATGACAAGGAAAAAAACATTAGGAAGAAAAATCATAACATTTTGACTAGTCAAGAGGTTGGAAAATAATAAAGAGAAAAAAATCACAGGGAAAATTTAAAAGAAATAATACAGAGAATTAAAATGGAATTAGAGTGGGAAAGATAAGAAAATTCTACCACCAAAAGTAAAGGGTAGGAGTGTAGACCAGATATAAAAATAGCATAGTAAGGGAAATGAATGAAGAAGACATGAGCTACAGCTTTGAGCGACATCCTGATAAACATGATATGTATAATGCTGAGACTTTCACCCAGGGTGCCAACTAAGAAGCCTTGAGGGAAGGCTTCTGCATTTTCTGCATGAATTTTGAAGTCACTGTATAAATGAGACTGTCATAAATGAAATTAATATCAATTTGATAATAAAAAATACAAGGCACTAGAATGTGTAGGAGTTTACACTGAAGCAACAAAAAAAACCAACTACTAGATGTAAAAAGCTGAAATTAATTATCTTTTTCATTATAGAGAGGTAAAACTGGTTTGATTTAGTATTTTTTATATTACATATGGTATAAACTCAGTCTGTAAAAACACTCCCAGGCTCTGTGGTGACTAGGATTGTAATTATATTCTGAAAACAAAAAACAAATACAAAGCAGTAGTTGGTAATATATAATGTAATAGACAAGCCTAGCAGAAGCAATTTCTATAATTATTAACAAACTGAAAAACTCTGTCAAAGAGGGTTATATATTCAGTAAAGAAAGCTAAAACTAGCTTTCTGCTCTTACAAGTAATGCTTTTTGCAGTCAGTGATGAATTTATTTGAGAACAACATTGACACAGCCACAGATTTCTTCCTGAATCAGTCAGGTAGGAAATATGTATTAGTTTTCTTAATTAAGTGTAGCCCTTTTGTACTAAAGAAATGTTTGGTTTCATAACAAAGGTGAAAACTGTCTTGGGGAAAAGGGTGCCAGAAATCCAGTCCTGAGTAGGTCAAGGGGTTGACAGCTGTACAGAAAAGATTGAGAATAGAAACTTTAACAGAATAGAACCCGAACATGTGGGTACTATATTAGGGGGAAAATAGCTTTTCAAATAAGTTGATAATTTGCCTTTCTGTTTCATACAAAGATCTTGGAAATTAGACACCAATGAATGGAACTTCTTCAAATGGCTTTACCTGAACAAGAAAAGCTAAGCAGAATTGCCTTCAGTCTCTGCTGCTTCACCTAGCAAAAGAAACCCAGGACCCAGCAAATAAATAAATAAAAAGGAAAGGGATAGCTAAGAGATGAAGCATGGGTAGTTCTCTTTTATAGCAGCTATTGTGCTGTTCTTGGTAATGGATCTTTTTTTCTTTTTACAGTATTTTATAATTTGTTCAATTTCTGAATATGAAATTATGAGATATCAGAAACATAGGATATTCATGTTTCTGAGAAACAAGCAGGAATTAAAAAACAAGCAAGCCCATGGATACATAACTCCCTGAACTACTTACATTTTAACCTTGCAGATAAAACATAAAGACCTTTTTGAAACTGTCAATGTGTCAGTCTTATCTGAAAATAACAAGAAATACTCATCTTTTAAAAATAGGTAAGGATAGAGATTATTTTGATGGGTACAATTGCAAAGTTACTTAAAGCAAACGTTCTCATCAAATGTCTTTTTTTATATTTTATTTTTTACCTATGGGTATATCAGTACTCTAAAGGCTTGGTAAACTGTTGTCAAGATCTTCAGTGCAAAGACCAGGGGTCAGCACATTAAAATTATTTCAGAGAGGTCTCTGAAATTCAGAAGTTCAGACACTTCTAAGAGGTCTCTCTTGGCTCATAATCATGCAGTTCAGCTGAAGGATGTTGTAATGTGATATGTGAGATCTTATTTAGAGGTATGGATTGGTACAGAATAAAAATTATGTGGGGAACTGAATTTGTCATATATATTTTGGATGAGAGAAGTGAAACACAATACAATCCACCCCATGAGATCTCTACATAAAAATCAAAAGTTGCTATCTGATGCCTTCTCTAGTAGTTAGGTTTGGAGTTTGTCCCTGGTGTCATCAAATTTAGTCAACTGTTCCTAAGAATCTTAGGGATTAAATTGTTCCCTTTCAATCTACAGATTAAAAAAGTTGTAACACATTCTGACAGGAGACCCATTCCCTTTATTTAGACTACTTGGTCCATTTGAGAAGCTGACATATATGGACAGAAGAAGAAAAGGGTAAGTGTCAAAAGAGCTCCAATTTTAATACAGAGCAGGATGCAGAGCAACATGACAGCAAATGGAGGTATGAGAGACATACCTCAGAAAGAATGTCAGCTGGAGCAAAGCAGCGAGGTGTAAGAAATAGCTTCTAATTCTATATTTGTTTTGCATCAATTTGAGGCGAGGGAAGGAAAAAAGACAGATATTAATTATATGGTAAATCAAAATGTGACTGTAAGCTACCAGTATTCATTCATTTCATAAAGCTATGAAAAAGCTTAGTACTGTTCTAGGGAATATTACAAAACATATTTTTAGCAGAGAGAGGAAATTTTTTGTATTTTTTATAAAATGCTGCTAAATCTTCATTTGGAGTACTATATACAGTTCTGATCACCTGTGCTCAGGAAAGATAAACTTAATTTGGAACAGATGCAGTTCTCAGAAATGCTCCTGGGACGAATGAGAGAATGGAATATCTGTCTTTAGGTGGAGAGAACAAAGGAGTTTGATTTAGTCTAGATAAAAAAAGGCTGAGAGGAGATATGATTCCTTCTTATAAATAAATTCAGGGATAGAAGCTGTTAAAGGTAAAGGATACATACCACTTAAATTTGGAATGGAAAATAAGTTTTCCTAACCATTCAAAGAGTAACGTTCTGAAATGGTCTTGCAGATAGGATAGTGTGAGCCAGGAACCTGAACTATTTAAAAATGGAACTTCAAAAATTGCATAATTAAAACAGATTTCCTGGAGACAATAAATTATGTCTGTGGTGCAAGGCTTTGGGTGTCCTCATATTGGCATATTCAAGGGATTTTGAAAGGAGAGACAGTAGATTATGCCATATTTCCCTTGCATGAATCTCATACTTCAGGGCTTTTGCTAGTCACCTATGGCACCCAGAAAAATATTTCTTCTCCTTGTCATTCTTAGAACCCCTAAGTACTTAACACTAGCAGATGCTGAGGCAAAATGCAGGCAGTGTGTGTTCATCTTCCTAGAGATATTAAATTCCCCTGTTTAAATGCTGAGGCTTGAACTGATCATGAAAATTTTCATGATGACTTTGGGATCATGAAAGAATTTTCAACCACATGAGACAGGCAATTTTTTTAGGATCCTCTATGAGGATCTTCTGTTTTTTGATGTTTTGCCAATTCGAAGATTTACTTAATGCTTTCAGTTTCTGATTCTTTCTGTAGCATGGTATTGTTTTGAATTTCTTGATTCACGTGTGAAATATACAAGAAAGTGCTGGGAAGTGTTTGGGGAATGTGAAGTACATGTTCTATGGTCCCTTCTAAACTGGATACAGATGTTGCTTATCATTAACAAGGGACTGGGTTTGAATATCCAACCCTGTGTGCCTAAATTCCACACTAACAAAGTGCATGTTACCTGGAAGAGAAGAGCAGAAGAGCTCTGATGACTGTAATAAGATCAGCCTACAGTCTACTTGTTGCCAGACAAGTCCATAGTGATGAGGTAAATACGATATCAAACCAGGAATTCAAATCAGTGACTGAGGATCAGCAGGGTATATAACCAAGCACAGATATGCAGCTCCTGAGTGAAGGAGGGAGGTCCCCAACAAGGCTTCTTGCAGCTTTTTCTCACACAAGTCTGATCCAAGGCTTTAGCTGTGCCATATCAGAGCTGGCCCCAACACAGGCAGCCAAAGCCCTAGGAAGGGAGGAAAAGGTTACAGAGTCTGTTGGTGCATTGGGGTCCTGAGAGTATGGTCAGAACAACAGATTTATTGTGCTGCTCCAGGTTCTGTTGATTAGGCAGAGACCTATAAAGCAGGTACCACTTTTTCTCCCTCTCAAATAAACAGCTTGTCCCCATTTTATACTTTTATCATTCCCAGTTTTATTAGGGTTTGGGTTTTGGTTTTGTTTTTTTGCTTGGGGAGTCGTGGGGTGCATCCTTGCTTGGTAGTTTCAGCCTTTGTCAGCAACCCCAGTAAGTCAACACATGCCTTTTCACTATCTTTTCAGTCTTCACCCAAAGGGAATTCAGGATACTCCCTTTTCAGTATTTTATATCTAGAAATTTCTCCTGTTACTGTCCTATTAATTTAGCCCCAGGTTAGGTTTGGCCAGCTGACTTTTCCCCTTCCATTCTCTGCAGTATCAGGCAAATTCTCACACCCTGTTGGGTTAACCCTGGCCAGGTCTGGCCTTTTGTATGCATACCTTAACAATTAATGAGCACTACTGAAAGTGACGAAATTTGTACTGATATAAAATTATTATATTAATTGTATTGTATTTTACTGCACTGATAGTAGTAGCAGTCATTTCTTATTGGATGATGAAACTCCAGTGTCATCATTTAATCCCTGTGTTTAGGTGATTTTTCTTTACATTTTTCAGTTTCAGGAATAAAAAAAAAAGAAAAAAAGAATTTTAGGTGTTGTAGTGACAGTTCTATGTATGTTTTGTACTTCGGGCATGTCTATATTTCTGCTTCTGGGGTAAAGCAATAGTAAATCAGCCCATTCTGTTGTAATGTCTACTTGTAATCAATTAATAGAGTGCATGGGCAACTGTACACAAATGGTCTTCATTTCAACTGTTACAGTGTGGCAACCTGTTGTGGCATACTTTATGTTGCTTATTCATTATAGTTGTTTTTTTACAATCATAGTCAATAACTAATTAAGCTATATCAGACAGGCCTTTTGAGAGGTGCTTAATAGTTAACAAATTTACTAATTAATTGCACACCACAGAGCTCTGTTTACAGAAATGATGTGGTTTGTGGCTAAGGAGCTAAAGAGGGACTTCGAAGACCTGAGTTCACTTCTTAGCTCTGCTACATACTTCCTGACTGGTCTTGAGAAATTTGCTGAATTTCTATGGCCTTGATTCAGGAAAGTGTTTGACTGAATACTGAATAATAAAGTCAAGCATGTTGTCAAGGTCCTTGAATAAGGACTCTTGGAAGTGGGATGGCAGGCCCCTCTGTCCCCCTTGCTTTCCTTTAGTCTGCCAGTTATTTAGGGCTCAGTCCATAACCCATCCAAAGTCTCTCCATTTACTTCAGCAAGCTCTGAGTCAGGCCTTTAGAAAGAATAAGGAATATCAGACCCTGAGCAGGTACCTAACAGAACAGGGCCCTGATCCCGGCTGGGGCCTCTACTATAAAAGAAATTATAGAAATACTGCTAATATGTTTGGGAAAAGAAGAGGTGTATAGTGAATTTGCAAAACCCAGTAGCTATCCTATAAGCATACCCCACAATAATGCTTTAATAAATCTTCATTACAGTGTGGATATTTGCCATTCAGTATTACCCACTTCAGAGACCAAATGTGACTCATTATTAAATTACTTCAATCTGTGCTGATGTAGAAGCACCCCTGACACATCTCTTTGTGAGCCATTTCTTCAGAGTAATTGCATTAGTAATAGCCGATTACACAGCAATCTTATGTTCCTACAAAATTAAGGTAATTATTGTAGCTAGAAACATATCCCTCTGTATTCTATCCTAGCAAGGAAGCTGGTAAAAGGCAATATAATGCTTCAATTCTTTGTAACAAGGTATAATTATATTATTGATGTAGTATAGGAGAAGTTTTCATATCTGAAAGGAGCATGGATACAAAATCATAGTTTGAAGCTACAAATTCCTAGTCCGTAAAGGGGAAAAAAAGATCTTTTGCGTTTAGGTTCCTTAACAAATATGGAAGAAATGTATTTGAAATATGTGAATAAGTTTGTGTTCTGTACTTTGAAAGTAGTAGATGTCTGTCTTTGAAGTAGATTTATTGTGCAAAAGGTGCATTTTTCTTTGAACAGGATTGTCCAGAGAAGCTGGTGTGGATTTATTTTTATACTGAAGTAAATAGGTATTAATTTGTTCATGTGGCAAACCTCCTGAATACTAGGGTCAGTTTCTAATTAGTATGTATGCTATAGAATTTAATTTGTGTTTTAATTTTCACCTTTCTTTGTGCCTTTGAGGAAAACCTGACATTTCACGTTTTCTTTAATACAATATTAGAATTTTAATATAACAGCTGAGGAAAAACAGACAGGCCATTCCCTGTAAACTTAGCTAAGTAATTCAATCCTAAATAGTCTAGAGGGGATGCTGAAAAGCCAATCTCTTCACAGGTATTATGCAGTGTCAAAATTCATAGACAGAGGGTGCCACTAGGTCATTTGAGAGTGGCAGTCTGTGTTTGGGTGTGGGCTGATGAAAGTGTGTTGCATGATATAAGTACTCCTTGCAGGTTTTACTTTCTGTTGCATTAATATGCCATGTTTGAATTGCTGAGTGCAAGCTGGTGGCACTGGAGTAGAAAAGAAATGTTTGCTTGTGGAATATTTCTTGCAATATATTATCATATACATATCATACAAAACTGATAAGAATAACATGGTGCTCCAAATTGCTTCGATTACAAAGCTAAGGCCCAGCAACTGAGTATGGATTGTTCAATTAATGTAGCAGAATATGAGAAAGTCAAGTGTCAGGTTAAGCTAAATTCCTTTGATGCAAGGATCTTAGCAAAAGTTGTATATAGTTGCCATATATTAATAATATTTATGGTGAATGAAGTGGCTCCTTTAAAATGTCTAGAAATGAGAAATCTTATGGGATCAGAGTAACAACTTTAAAAACGTCTTTTTTGCAAGAAGAGAAATTATGGAAGGAAATACTGTATTTTTCTGTTACATATCAACAGGACTGCGGACAATGGACAGCGACTTCAGTAGGAAGCTGTCCAAATTTACAGGTTTTTCACATTTTCATGTAATTAATCCAGCCTCATTTCATTGCATATCTTTTCTCTTGTGTCTTGTTAAGAAGCCTGTTAAGATGTACATACTGTCAAAATCAATAACAGGCAGTCCTCAAGAGAGATTCTGACTGCAGTGTGTATAATAATAATAATTGTTAGAGATTGCTGCAGGTCTGCCATGATTTGGAAGCTGTCAATGCTAGTGCAGATATAATTATGGAAAAAGTATAAGTGATACATTGTCAGAGTCTAGTAATCATATCTGAATTGTTAATAGAGCTTGGTTAGGCACTACTATTTGAAAATTTAGAAGACTAGCAACAAAAACATTAGTATATATCTATTGTTGTTTGTTTGTTTGTTTTTAATCAAGTGGAATGCAGTACTGCTCCTCTGTCACTGGGAGTAAGTTTGTGTTATTGATAATTTCTATTGTTCGTTCCAGTCACAGTAGTGTTTAAGTAATAGCGCACATCAAAATTGGGACCATTGTGATAATGCAGCAAGAGAAAATCTCCCTGTAAAGAGCACAGTCTAGCTCACTGGTGTAAATGGAAAGTATGTGGGAAGTAAGTGACATCAAATGTTATGAGATCTATTTTTTCAGACTGGGAAGTTTTGAAGTTTCAAGCAACTCTTCAGTTTAGAGCCATAAGTATCAGACTGTATTGCTTCACAGAGTGACCCTGAGAAACCCAGTTTTGCAGTTTTCTGATTATGCACTTACTAAGTACTGAGAAAATTGGAGATAGGCAGGTGAATTCTTCACTGGAAGTGAGTATGTGTGTATGTGCACATCACTTTTTTTTTTTTGCTTCCATAGAAATGAGTAGGCATTAATCTTTTTTTTTGGTCACTTCTATGACATTTTTGCTTCATTTAAGACAGGATTTTTTTGGAGCTTCACACTGTTTTACTCAGAATCTCTCTTGTAGACTTGCTTTCTTGGGTTTTACAACACACAAATCACTTTTCTTTGCTCCAAGTGGATATGAGCACATGTAACAGCTGTGTTCTTTATTGGAACAAGAGATATGGAGCGTTGAAAAAATTTCTTCCTTGGGAGCTCTCCTTGCAATTGAAGCTGCTAGTGGGATTTTCATTGCCAAATGGGCCATCTTGAAATATGTTCTTTTCTGCATTATAGTACTGGGACAGGCAACAAGGAAAGATTTTCCTTTCTGATGCAGGGGCAGGATTGACCTAGTGAAATCACTAGAAATCTTTCCCTTGACTTCAGTCAGTTATGAAAGGCAGTGGTCTTATACATTGACTTGCCTATACCCTGCTTTGTGCCTTTACATCTCACCCACACATAGCTCTGTGCCTTTTGGAGATAAAATCTTGTATTTGTGCAGTGTCATTCGCTGTTTCCTTTAGCTCTGCTAAAGGAAATAGTGAAAAATCAAGTGCAGTAATTTTTCCTGCTTTGATAGGGCACAGAAGATAGAACAGGTGTATGGTAAAAGTGGCAACAAACTTCACTGAATGCAGAACTAAGAGTGACCCAAGGTGCTATTTGGAAGGCGGTATCAGGAAGTAACAGCAGGCTATGTGATCTAGATGATTCTTTCAACTATAAACTATGCAGAGATGGTGAAAATTATCACAATTTATTGGATTTCACTTTTATTCATGTATGTTACCATTGTGCCTAGGACCCTTGTAATGCAGTAGGACTAGGACTCTCTTCAATGGACTCTCTCTCTCTTCAATTCCATCAAAATCCCATCATGGTAAATCAAAACCTAAACCAAACAGATTAAAGAACATTGTAAACTAGCGTCAACACTGCAGTAGAGAAATGGTAAGATGTCACAGAGAGAGCAGAGTTCAGGTCAGTGTTTGAAACTTATGTCATTTTCGTACCCAAACACAGACCACAACTGTTTACCAGGTCATAGCATTATAAATAATTTTATCTGTTTTATGGAAGTGAATGTAGCAGCTGTCCTGTGTCAGTATGATGGGTGAGCAGCTGAGGCAGCTTTTCAGTGGGTAATTAACAAAATTTAACACTTGCACAGGAAAGATCAGAAGCAGCTTGCTCGTGAGATGCTGTTATTTTTTTCTAGACCTTATGCAAGAATCCAGCATATTTTTAAGGAAGGTTCATGAAATTGGCAACAACAACATCTATTAAATATCTGTTCAGATTTCTGAGCTCTGTTGTAGCAAAGTTGGAGAAGAAGGCAAACACCGTAAGTTTAATTGAATTAAAATATACGAAATAATAACAGATGAGATATATATCTGCTTATTAATGTTTCTGGCAATTACCTGAATGAGGGATAGACACACTATATTGTTTAATGTCTTTTTAAAAATAATGTGATCACTTGCACATGTTGTGTTGTAGAAGATATTTGTCATCTTCTGTGTTGTGAGAATCACAAAGACTGTGTCTACATGGAGACACCTCATTCTCTTTAGCAACCTAGCATGTGAGAGTGATAGGCCCAGGCACAGAGAGAAGCTGAATGTAATTCGTGGAATTGAATGAATCACATATGCATCACATAGCATCACATATGACAGGTTTGAGAAAGAAGCTCTCTGAGGATGGCAAAGAAATGTTTATCTGATGTTTTGAATACTGCTGCTTCCCACAGACAATTATGAAAATTATAAGGGGAATTATAAGCTTTTCATTTAATTACATTGTCTCTTGCACATAATGTAAGAAAAAAAAAAAAGATGAGCCATATGAGTAAGCCTTTAGCTTTCACAACTTTCAGATGTAACTTTAATGAGATAAAATGAAGATTCATCTTGGAACAAGCTGATTTAACACTTCCTGGTCTTTAAAGAGACTTACACTGTGACATTTACAGTAGTTACATTCAGTTAACATTTTTTTAATATTGTTTTGCAGCGTGAGGAGATGTTTGCAGGAAACAGCAGGAAAGCTTTGTTTTATGTAAAGCAGCTGATGTCTGTATTTTGGGCTGTAAATCTTCTTTTGATGTTCAGAAAGTTCATTGGTGTTGAACTCAGCCTAAAGTTAAAGAAAAAAACAAAAAATATGTATTCTCTGGACATTCTGCAGAAAGCAGTGCTTGGTATCTATGATTAATTTTCATAACCTATTCTAGTTATGTATAACTGAGGACCGAGGACAAGATCTTTTCTCTGACATAATCAGGTGTTGGGTTTGGGTCTTACATCTGTACAGCAGCTGCTGCAGATGTATATCTGTCTATGTTACAAGCCTGGAATATTGTTCTTGCTGATCCAGCCTTGAAAGCATGTACTTAGCTAGTCCCATACTACAAGTTGAAAGCTTAACCTTGAATGTTCTGCATAGGCCCAACTGAACTGTGGCACTTTCTTTCCACAACAGCAACCCAAGTGTAAGAGAGAGGTTGCCCATGCAAGAGAATTGCTTTTCCATTACTTTGGTCTGTTTTCTTTTAACCTTCCAGCAGCATCCCTATGGGCTAAGTCAATGAAACCAAAACTAAGTGCTCATTTTCTAGGGGTGGCTTAAGTGGCGTTGCGAACATCCTTTACTTTCCCATTTAAAGCTTAGTTTCTGCCAATAACCTTCTGGTAATTATTACTTCTACAGCACTATTCTAGGAAGATTCCAGAGCATATATTTAAAGTCCATTTCTACTATGTATGTGCTTAATCACCTTTCTTGACAAGAATGTTTTCCCTAAACTGTTGACCCGATCTGCAAACTGATCTTGTAATGCTACCAATTTCTGATGTTTCTCAGAAGCAACTGAAGAACTAGGGATTATGCTGAAGACTCCCAGGTCTCTTTCTTAGGACTACTCCAAATTCATTTTTGCCCTCATTAAAATAGTGGGAATGTAATCTGTGTGGCCCTGTTATAAAAATTAAATGTAAATTGTGATCTGAACTAAGTTGTCCTGAGACAATGCTGCTAAAGATATCCATTGTATAGCCTTACCCTTGCTGGACAAGAAGTTAATCATATCTAAACAATGTGCCTTTGTCTGATAAGCAGGATGTGGCTGTCAAAAGCAGAAGTTTAACTGATGTATTACTAGCCCAGTTAGTAAACCATGAAGAACTGCTTAGATCTGCCAAAAAATAGGAAACTAGGGGAAAGGTAATTCTGGCAGGGGGAGATCGTGACCATTGACTCACAGGCCACCTACCCCAGTTATACCATTGACTCAAATGCTGAAGTTGAAGAAGAATAACTAAGCATGCATACTAATTTACATGCTGGGCAAAGAGATTTTAACCAATCATTTAATAGAATAACACTGCGTATGTATTAGGAAGTTGAATATATTAATGGTTTGTGTATAAATGTTAATTTCAAAGCTTGGTGTGCTGTCTTTAGACAGACACCCGTATCTGCACAAATATGCAATAAAATAACTCTGCTCTGTGTGTGTATTGGCATTTTGCACACTGGGTAAAAGAACCCTGATTTTTGGGGGGACAACAGCCCCACTCCAGAAAAAGCGGAATCTTCAGATTGTGCTGTTGCATTGTGAGACAGTGGCGCTGTATCTCCAAACAGCCACTTCCCAACAGTATAACTCTGCTTTGCAGTCACAGAGAGATTGTAGTGTCATAAGCACTGAAGAAATTCTACTTGCCATAACACTGAAATTGCTCTTTCTTTCTGCCACCTCGCATTATCTCATGCTGTCTGTATGCGGTACTTGCACTACTTTACCCCATCCTTCCCTTGTCAGGGCTGTTCCTGTTCCGTGCTGTGATCCTGTTGCAGTCACAGTTCTTTTGGGTGTGGGAAATGCACTAAACTGCTGCTGGCCTTTTGCCAACTCCAGATATACAGAAAGGTCACCAAAATTCTGATGCGTTTTTCCAAGAAATAATTGAATTCTTAGAATACCACTGGTTTTGGAGGGAGGGCAGTGATGTGTGCTTGGTTAATTCTGCTCTTAGAGAATTCAAATTGTCACAGGCAGCAGAGACAGATTAATTTTGACCGCTTTGAAAAATCCTGGCCTCCATCTGTTTTCCCTTAAATTTCAGTTGGTGTACCAAACTAAGGAATGGATCCTCTGCAGTGTAAATAATCCCATGGAGCTAGAACTACTTACACCAGCAAAAAAGGATTTTGCTTTTAATATGATAAAAAGGAACAGATATTTATCTGTAGCTAGTATACTGGTAAATTATATATTTTTTTTCTTTTAAAATTACTTTTTAAAAACGCACTGAAGTCCTCTGGATTAGGCTTGTAATACTGTCCATCGTTGTCAGAGGCATATCTCCTGCCATCTAGTAAAAAGAGAGAGAGAAACAAACAACTCAGGAAAACCATTCCATCAACACAGCATCCAGTTCAAGGCAACAGGTATTAGTGTACTGTGTGTATAAGAGGGAGACTGGATCTGGGCAGAGGAATAATTGTGCAGCTGCTTGCTACAGAATGTCAAAGCTGACTTTAAAAGGCAAGGCTCTGGCCCTGGCTCAGCTAACCTGAAGGTTATTGCAGTAACCCTGAGTTGAAATTTGCATTGGCCAGGCAATTAGTTAGATTAAATAGTTCAAATTCCTTGTGTAGTGTTTTCAACAAAGAAATGACATGGCCCCTGAGTTGTTCTTATCGTTATGGGACAAAAGATACTGTAGTCCTGTACAGCTCTTTGTACTCGTAGATTGAGATTCAGCCTGCCTGACTTTAGACATGTCTACAGTCAGACATTTACATTAAGCTAGTTGCACAGACTCTTTCCACCATCAATGAAGAAGAAGAGCAAGAGAGAGTGGTCTCCAAAGACAATTAACTGATTTATTGACCTTTTTTTTTCTTTTTCTCTCTTCATTGATGGTTTGATCTCATCTTAGGATGCGCTACATCATTCTCTGGAGGTGCTTCTTTTCCTCTGCCTGGAGAGGAAAATTGGACAATTGGCTTAGACTAGATAACTGACTTATATTTAGCTAAACTTAGGCACGATGAATTCCAGCCGTGCATCAACTTTGCCATCTCAGAAATACAGTAAAATAACACCCTTACTAGGCTTTGTAATGGAATTACTTAAGCCATGTATGTGGACCTTTTGGAGGGTGAAAAGTGCATAGCACAGGTCAAAGGAGGATATTTAATATAAAACCTCACATGTCTCAGTTTCTCTGCATAATATACTCAGCCAAGTCATTATATCCTGCACTTTTCAAACATCTTCACGTTCTACACAGTGGCTATAAGAGTATAGAAACAGATAAGGAAGAACATGAGAATTATGAAAAATCAGTTCTGGGAGCTTGAAGTCAGCTCCATGGTTTAGTGTGATTAGAACTAGAAGATGTCTAGCTTATATTTTGGAGTTTCTTGCCCTTGGGTGCCACCCTCAGTTGTGTATGTACAGTAGAGGTACATTGAATAACCCAGAATATATATCCCCCAAATCATAAAATGAGTAACAATTACAACATCCACCACAATTACTTATTGCCAGCTCCTTTTAATCTTCAGCATATCATAGTTCAGGTCACTACTTTGTCTGGTGTGTTTTGGAGAAGAGTCTTGGTTTGCAGACAGTATTTACAATGGAGATGAGGTCAAGGTAACTATTTGTATGAGGTTATCTTATGACTAACGTAGGTTGGGAAAGGAATCACATGATTATGGTACCTAGATATGAGTGGTTAGATGCTTTAGCTGTGATTTTATCCCTCTGAGTTGATTTAATTTTGTGAATACGTGAGGTAGGTAGTTGTAGGGGAATAGGAGGCACCATGAGCTTTACAGCTAGAGGTGTGAAAACATGCGATTCTTTGGCTAGAAAGCATATATGAGAAGAAAGTCTGCAGTTTATATAATCTCATGCAAGGTAAGATTTATATAAGCTTTATATAAATCTTAAGCTGCAGGTTCTTTGGAGGAAGGTAGAGAGCATATGGCTATTGTCATATGGCTATTTTATGACAATAGAGAAGTAATTAACCATCATCAGGCTTGTAAAGAGAAGCAAAAATTGTGGCTGAATGGGTTGTACAATCACTGTTTGCACAATAATATGTAAATATAGCCTATTTACTGGTGCTATTTGATTGTAGAAAAAAGGTATAGTTCTTCAGAAATATCCCATGATCTTCGATGGCAGGAAAAGATGCAGGTAAGATTGTTGACTTGCGTCTGAAATCTTTAATTCTTTGCAATTTTTGAAGCGCTAGCACACATTTAGCTTACAGAATATTTTTGTTTGGTTTGTTTTTGTTTTTTTTTTTGTATTGCAACAGCGTTCTCCTTGGTTTTTCTGGTTTTTTTAACTGCTGATCCCTATTTACAAACTTCAAGTCTATATGGAAACTTTTCAGAGGAACATGAAAAAAAAGTTACTGAAGTAATAGCAAACTAAATAAATGTCACTGTGGTATGCTTGGTAAATTTAGAACCCTAACAGAAATAGGTTTTGTAGTAGTGCTAATACTGCTGGAGAAGTCCATATGGTTGTACTTCTTCAAGCATGGTCCTTTTTATCCAAGACGTCAGTATGACAAGGTTCTACATTAGGGCCTTCACTGTTTTGTTTCCATGGGCCCGGTGCTGGGGTTCAGATGCAAATCTAATGCAAACTAGATGGACTAGGAAAGCAAAAGTAGTTTTTAATCCATCTCCTTATTCCTTTGATTATGGACTACCTGCTGTTGGCCTGCACTGGTTTTCTGCCAGCGCAGATTCAAAAGCATGGAGAAGATATAACTTGCTGCAATTCCATAAAGCTATTCTGACTCCTGGAAAAACTGTGGAACTTTTGCTACTCATCTTGCCTTTCACTGTTCCAGTGAGAGAGAGGTAACTGGAATACGACATTAATGACATCTCAATGCTAGCCAAAGATTATACAACTCTGAAGAATAAACCTGTGAGTGGTTAAATTCACCTTGGGCCTATTGTGTATGCACCTCCAAAATATTTTTATTTCAAGTTAAACCACTCCAAGGTCATTCTAGTAATGTCTCAACCTAGAATAAAACTTCTTAGGCAAGGCTGACTTGAGAAATTAGATACCAGAGGGCATATAGTATTATAGCAATGAGTCCTGGGACATCAATTGCTCTTAAATTGTTCCTGAGATATTGTACATAAATCCTTAAAGTAAAGAGTAGTTCAGATGTAGTCCACGATCTCTAGAGCAAATGCCACCTGAACAGTATCTGCAGATACTGAGTAGGTGTACTATTCTCTGTTCTTTAAGTACATTATTAATTGAAATGAGTTGTTTTCAAAGATATTTGTAGAGGGGCTGCCTACTCAGTGACATTCTGTTGTCAAACAGAAGCAAACTTCACATTCCACTCAATCATTACTCACAAGCGCTTGTCTTTTCCTAGTTATTTAATATAATAAAATGATTGCATACCATGTAGATTCCTCTAAGTATCAGCAAAAAATAACCAACATATTTACTAGCTAGCCTTAAAAATCATCAGAACTGGAGTTTAAAACCCTGCAATAAAATGCACAGTTCAGTTTGCAGGTAGAAGGGCAGGTCAGTATATTTGTTTATTTTTGAAAGCTTGAATACAAGCAGAAATATAAGATAAAAGGTGCGTTTTAGCCATGTGCCATCAAACTACCACATGAATTAAGAATCTTGTAATTCTGCAAACACTGCTGGACAGTTTCTCCAGGAGAGGCACATGTAAAATAAATACGTATCTGAATAAAGTAATATGGCATAAACATAAAAAAATTTCTGCTAAAAACAATTTATACATAATACAAATATGCTTACAAGAACTTTCTTATGGCCATTTCCTAACAGAATATATTGATTTGCATAATTTCATTTAGCACAGCTGTCATAAACGATTTGATTAACATGCTTTGATTTTCTGTGATATTTTAAATATCTATTAATGTTTTTAATGTCTTAGTCCAAGTAAGCATATATCTTCATTGTTCACAGGACAAGTTTTTGAATATAACTTACGGCGTCCTTTGAGGTATAGCATTGATTGTGGGCCTCAGCTTCTCAGTATGGCTTTACTCTGCAAGTTACAGAAAGAAAGTAGGTACTATTTCACCAGAAATGAACCCTCTCATATGATAAAGACATTTTTAACACAATGTTTACCTTTGGAGCGCACCCAACTATAAGAAAAACCATGAAGACAGCACAGGCACAAAGCACAGCAGGTTTAGTTTTCTGAAAGAAAATAACAATAATTCCATTTTTTTCCTGATGCAATTAGCAAAAAGGAGCAGTGAGTATGATTAACAGTTGCATGCATACACTGTAATCTTACCATTCTATCACGTCTGCTGTCACTCCCTTCTATCATGCAAATACTGTCAAAGATTTGCTATACAACTCTCTCACCTGTAAAGAGCTAAAGATCATAAAATGCACAAATCTCAATTCAGTTGGTCATGGTCCTTTCCAGCCGTCTGTCTTACAGGCAACACTGTTTGCATGCAGATTAGTTTGTGAGAATTAAGTATGAAGTATTTACCTTCTTTTGTGATTAAAGCTAGAAAATTATGTGTCAGGCTCTTTTATATCAGCGTAGTTAATGATAGTTGGCCCCAGGAGATCTGGAAACAACCTTTACCTGAAAGAAAAAACCACAACACAGCAGTTGACTAAATGTCAAGTATTCTCAGTAGGTGGTGCATATATGTAATCTTCATCTTCAGTCCTGTCTTCTACTAAAACAAACAACTGACTATAAGAAGATTTAAAAATAGTCTCCTTTCTTAACCAACTCCATTTATTATGTGTGCATTTTTCTGTCACATACTTATTTTCAAAGTTATGCGGTGTCATAGCACTCATGTATCTGTAAAGATTTTATTTTACTTTCAAGTATTTTTCAATACATTCATTGCAGCCATTGTTTATATTTATATTGCTCCCTGGCTTGTTATATAAGAAAACATTCTTATTTCACTTTTTTGATATTCCTGTTTCAGGCCTTTGATAATTTGACTGCAAAAGCAATGACTGTATACATTTAAGTGACTCATAATGGTAGAATTATTTAGGAAAGTAGCTTGTTCCTGTTAAAAGTGACCCCATTGATCACATAGGATCAATAATGGTAACTGTACTGTTATTGTTATGATCTCTAGATTTAATAATGATGAGATGAAAAAAGCAAAAAGTTATTTAACATCTTACTCTTACAGAACTCTGCAAACTTAAAATGTGTTTCAACCACAAAATAGAATTTGCTTTTTTATACATCCATATATAAAAAAGAAACTAAGGGTTATAGCAAAATATTTTGTCCGGAGTAAAATAAAACTAAGGGACAAGGAAGTTATAGTACCTCCAAGATTCCTGCTTTGCTGCTCGGTATATTTAGAAGCACAGCCTGAAACAATTAGGTTTGTTATGACTTCATGAACATGTTTTTCTCTCCAGTTCTCAAATACCATTGCCTATGCCTCATTTGCAGGAAGGCCACTTCTTACTTTTCTGACCTTACAAAGGGCTTCCCAATGGATGTAAGTTTCAATTCCCTCTTTTTAACTTTTTGTGGTGCCAGAATGGTTTGAAGGCCCGTTTTTATTATAAGATAAAGAAGATAGAATCTGATTTTGTGTTTCTTTTCTCAGTTGAAAGATCCTGTTGTAGTTAAATGGAATTTAGGAAAGGCCTGAAGGATTAAAGGGAAGACAGGACAACTTTTGCTCTAAATTTTAACTTGCATGGTATTGAAGTAACCAGTTTTATACCTTGTGGAAACCAACACTGAAATAGAGCCGTAGGATCTCAGAAGCTGTGTTACCAAGCAGTGGCTCATCAACCAGTGAACTTAGAGATTCACTGTGTTTGTGACTAGATACAGAGAGAAATTACATGAAGTCTCAATGTGCGTGGTATTTAGACATTTTGCAGCTCAGAGCTGCCTTTTGCCTGTATTGGATCCCATTATTCAGGACAATGAGGGAGAGAGAGATGAGGTGAGAATGTTCAGCAGGTAGACTTCCACTGCAGGTGCATGCAGAGGTGTGACAACCCAAAAGCTTCAGTAGCACCTGTGCCCCTACTCTGCAGATGAGTGTCATGGATGGAGTGAGCGTGCACTTCACTCGTTAGAGAGAAGTAAAAATATAGTTTATTGATACAGAATAGGGAGTTAACAAAGTTCAATGCGACAGTGTTTTAACAAGATTCGATGGCGAGGTACACTTGATTATTTACTGCATAGAGGACAGGGTCAGACAAAACTGTCAGGGAGACCCTCCCATTGAGTCATGAGGTTTGGAAAAAGATCCCCTTGCTTTCTAAACTCCTTCTCAAAGAGGAGTCTAGGTGCAGCTAGATCCAGTCCTAGTCCCAGACTTGGTCAACAGTTTATATCTAAAGGATTATATATGTGCGCAATCAATCCTTTATATCATTTAGCTAAGATTTCAAAGTTTAGCATGCTATTAGTCACTTACTGAGGATCTGTTGCGGCAAGGAATCTCTCAACCTCGAGGAGTAACCTTGAGAGGCGTCCCTGCTCAAGGGGAGATCCTGGCATGCAGCCCACTGCCATGCAGGAGAGCTCAAAGGGCTCTTGGGCTGCTCACTATTTATGGGGGATAAGATGATTGACTCATAGTCATATTTGCATGCCGACCACAGGTTTTAGTTTCTTCGGTGGGTGCATTGCACAATAGCCCTAGGCTATTGTGTTGTTATCTGTCTCCTGAATCCACTTTGAGCCGATGGTGACCAGATGCATCCATTACAATCACCACTGGTGATTACCACCTAAGCAGGGTTGCAGGAGATAAAGGTCGGGGGTGGGGGAAGCACACCGGCATAATGAGTCACTGGCTTTTGTGTCCACATAACCTGGCTAGAACTCAGAAAACTACCTCAGACTTTGTGTTTAGCAACCAACAGCATTCTTGAACCCCTGCATAGAGACTCTCTTGTAATGTGGAATTAAGCTAGCTGTCTGTTCCTCTTCTTTTCCTGGCTTCCTCCTCTGTTCTCCAGGTCCAGAAAACACAGGCAGATGCATCCCTATGCAGCAGAAACCCGGTTTAAATATAATTTCTTGTGGTGAGACAGGGGAGTATTATTTTCAAATCTGTATCTGTTCAAAGACTAAGTGTATCACTACATATGTTCTTTTGTTCTCAAACTGGTAATATTTTAACAAATTGTAGCTGATGTTATTTTTTTGTACAAGTGATTACAGTGCTTTTTAGGCTTTAACCAAATTATTTTCTTTATTATGTGTGTTCAATTACAGTCTCAGAGACTTATTATCCACTGTGTGATAAATAACCTTCTGAAACTGTTCCAAGACAAACGTGTAGAGTTTTACAACTATTTACCACTTCAAAGCAATGATTTCATTTGAAAAGATCTAATTGCTTTATGGCTTCACCTCTTGCCTTAAAATTTTAAAGCTATATAGATTAAGGTGTTTTTCTTTGCAATTATGAGTACTACTTTAAACATATGCAAATTGCTGAACTTAAATCTGAGCTACTCTTATTTCATGCAAAACTTTGACTCTTGTGTTCTCAGGGCAGCAATTCTGAGTCATCTTGTACACTATCCTGTGCTTTACAATGGCTAGTTGCAGATATTTATAGAAAAATGTGCAAGGAAAAAAATATTTATGGAACGAGATTTCCCTCTATCCTCTAAGCCTCAGGAGATCACCAGAGTTAAAGAATGCATCCAGATAAGCATGTTTACTGATCCCTGATGGAGTTTGTCTAATTACATTTTAATCTGCTTATACATTTGTTGCAGTCCCTTGTGGTAATGAGTTCTGTGATGTGCTGTATGATAATTTTTTTTCCATTAGCTTGATTCTAACTTGCCCTTCCTAACTTTTGCATTATGAGAAATGTGTGTTATTTCCTATTCAACTTTTCTGTCCCCATTTGTGATTTTGTAGACCTATGTCAAATTCTAATAATCTATCTTTCTTCTGAACAGAAGATACATATTCCATTTCATTTCTCCTTCTAATGGAATCTATTCCATACTTGGCCATCTCACTACCTGTTCTACCTCCACTGTTTCCTTTGTTACATGAGGTGACCAGACCTGCATAGTGTTAAGCAGTGATAAGCACGTCAGAGATGACCACAATGCCACAGAGATTATATTTTTGTCTCCTTCCCTCCATTCTTTTCCAAATAATAATTCCCAAAGGTCTTAAAACAAAACAGCTTAAATCTGCATATTAATATGTTCTTAGAGCATCAATTGCCAGGGAAAGGCAAAGCTTACATTTCAAGGAACACTATTGATTTGAGTAGGTAAATACAAATTAAAGATCTTGGTTTCAGAAGACAAATGCTCATCAAGTTGAAAAATTCACTCCTTAGGGCTTCACAAACTTCTGTTTGAAAACTAAGTCTATTGGTGGATGTTTGTTATGCATATATTAGCAAAGCAAGGGATTCTCTCAGCTTTTAAAAAAGCAGACAAGGGAATTGTTTCATTTTGCTTTATTTTCAGCTTTCAGACAGACAAAGGTATTGAAATCTGGAGATCACCACTGCAGAAAATTTGAGGTCTGATTTTTCACATTTAACAGCCTTTGTTTTGTCCGCAGCTTATAACTAGAAATAAGTAAGCCCTTTGAAAATCAAGCACTTTTTTTTTCTTTTTTTTTTTTTTCATCAGCCAGTCTGCTCAAGCTGTGAGATCTCTTCTGTTCCTTGTCTGGACTGTGTGCATTAGCTATGTTTTCTTTAGTTATAACAGACTCTGAGAGGCACTCCTTTTAATGATTTGTCTCATTCCATTGATTTATGTGACATACGTTGTATGACAAAAAAAACACACAGTGGTTTTAATGTTCATTAGTTCTTTGCACAAATTTGTATTATTTACTGAGGATCAGATCATGGACATTATGTTTAATATTTTATTCAAATGTTTACTCTTTGAGGGGGTAAGTTAAAAGTTTCGATTTTGGGCATAGCTAACTCATTGCAAGAGATAGGGGATCCCACGTGTAAGCATGCTGCTCATAGACTACTAAATATTGCACTTGTTATGGAGATTAGAGGGGTGCCTCTCCCTAAAGTGGTTAGCTTAAGCTATCCATTTGCTTTATTTACAGAAACCTGTGCTGCGCGAATGTGAATCATATTGATAATGCAGTGTTGTTATCTGTTCTCCCATGCGTTTCAGGAATGATGTACTGTGATGTACAAAATGTCACTGTGTGCAGTGATACAAAACTTGTAAAGAGTGAAAACTGCATCGCTTTCTGTGTCTTAACTGCTGCACGTTTTTATTTCTCTGCTAGCAGACCTGCTGACAGAGAAAAGGTAACAAGGGTAAGACGAGGAGAATACAGGAGTATCTTCCTCCCAAAAATGCCACAAAGTTGTTGTCTAGCTGAAGTTCTGAAAATGAAGGAGGGAACTTATTTTTTCCAAAGCTTGTCTGCACATGTTTAGTGGCAATATGAATTCAGAAAATTTGTAAGAGAAAAATCATATCCCTGAGGGAAACTTTGGTTTATTTTAATTGACTAGAATGATTTATGGAGTTCCAGGAGTTGGGGTATAGACAATACACATAAACAGACTGCCCCAGCTCTATTGTATAGAAGATAACTGTGGCTGCTGAGCAGTTCTGTCTTTATTGAACAAACCTGGGATCATATTTCATGAACCAGTCCTTGAAGAGATGAAGTCTGGCCTCTGACAAGTCTTTCCTGTATTATGGGTGATAAAATGAAGATTTGCAGGTGGCTTGTCAAGCACTCAGCTGTTTCTTAAGGGAGAAATAATGTCAGTTTGGAAGCAGCTGTTACTTGTTTTATAAGGTGATGTGATAGAAACACAGGAAGATATTTTGCATAAATCTACTGTGAGTTGGATCATTAAAACTACAGTCAATTTACAGCTATGGAGATTTTTAACTCTCTATTAACTCAAGTAGCTTTCTCAAATAAATGAAATACTTCAACTGTCCATGTTCTGCTTTGTTCTGCTTTGCTAAAAATTGAACCAAAGCCAGGCAAAATCAGCTTTGCTCTTCACCCTTGCCAGACTCGCACCCCACTGAATTCAGTAAGTTTTTCACTGGCCTCAGTTTTGATCTGATCTGCAAATGGTATTGGTTTTGCTAGCTTTCATAATTTTCCTTTAAGTCCCAACTGGAAGCATCTGACTGGGGAAAATCTTTTGATATATACTTTTAAAGTAAGCTTTTAACTTTAATGGTTGTGGACAAGATGATGAAAAATGTAACTCCGTGTGTTCTCTCAATAATAACTTTCGTTTAGGATTGACAGTAAATCAGGTTTTTTTTATTTCTAGGCTGCCAAATCCTGGAATTTAGGATAGCCCATGGTTCACTCTGCATTAGCTGTCTCTTCATTTCCATTTATCCATGGACTATACTTTTCTTTGTCCTTCTCTGTAAACACAGAAGTACCATCTCTTTTTGGCTCTTGTGGTTTTTGCTAATTGTGAACTCTTTTTCAATGCAGCTGCTGTAATAATTGTCTGTACATGCTGGTGTCATTTATCTGTACTTCACTTCAATTACATGACCTTTTCCTCACTTCTTGAACAATTCTTTTAAAATTTTGGGCACTTAAGGAACTACTGAAGTAGCAAGAATGGTCTTTTGCTGTACAAATAACTTTCCCTTATCTTGGGCTAATTTGCCCTTGAGTATTTAATGCAGTGTCTATTACTGCTTGCTTGCTACCTTATGTCCTTTTTTCCTTAGCTAATATTCACAAGTAACTCCACTTGCCAGATCCCAGGGATTGCTGAAGTCCAGTACCATTATTCTGCTTGGTCTTCAGCTTCCTTTCATTAGAAGAGTGAACTCTGTGATTGCTTTTACCCTGATTACATTCTAATAGTTCTTCTCCAGCTGTACAAATCTAAACCACCTGCTCCCCAAATAATCTCCCCCCCCCTCTTGAAATTAAATATGTCCTCAGTTCACGTTAGGCATTTAATGGATTGACATGCTGTTTTTCCCATGAATGGATTGGTAAAGGCCTCACTGCTATAGTGTTCAATTCTTTAGATGCTTCAGTGTGTGTATTGGGTTTCCAAAGCAAGCTTTTTTGGGGCGGGGGAGCTGCAGAGGTGGCTTCTATGAGAAGACACCACAAGAAGACCCTATTTCAGACAGAGCCAGTTCCAAGACAGACCATGTTCCAAGTTCCAAGACAGTTCCAAGACAAACCTTTGGCCACTGGCCAAAGCTGAGCCAATCAGTGACATTGGTAACACTACTAGCATCATAGAATATCTTGAGCTGGAAGGGTCCCATAAGGACCATTGAGTCCAAGTCCCTGCTACTCGCAGGACTACCTAAAACTAAACCATATGACTAAGAGTGTTGTCGAGATGCTCCTTGAACTCTGACAGACTTGGTGCTCTGACCACTTCCCTGGGAGCCTGTTCCCGTGACCGACCATCCTCTCAGTGAAGAACCTTTTCCTAATGTCCAGTCTGAACCTCCCATAATGCAGCTTCATTTCACTTCCTCATGCCCTATCACTGATCACCACAGAGAGGAGATCAGCACCTCCCCTCTGCTGCCCCTCTTGAGGAAGTTGTAGACTGCAATGAGGTCACCCCTCAGCCTTCTCTTCTCTAAGCTTAACAAACCAAGTGACCTCAGCCGCTCCTCATAAGTCTTGCCCTCGAGACCTGTCACCATCCTGGTCGCTGTCCTCTGTAATAGTTTGATGTCCCTCTTATATTGAGGTGTCCAAAACTGCACACAGTACTCAAAGTGGGGGCCGCACCAGTGCACTGTAGAGTGGGACAATCAGCTCCCTCGACTGGCTAGCTATGCTGTGCTTGATGCACCCCAGGACACGGTTGGCCCTTTTGGCTGCCAGGGCACACTGTTGACGCATATTCAACTTGCCATTGACCCAAACCCCCAGATCTCTTTCTGTGGGGCTGCTCTCCAGTCTCCTGCCCCCCAGTTTGTACGTATAACCAGGATTACCCCGTTCCAGGTGCAGAATCCAGAATTGCTCTTGTTAAATTTCATACGGTTGGTGATTGCCTAGCTCTCTAGTCTATCCAGATCACTCTGTGAGGCCTCTCTACCCTTGAGGAAGTCCACAGCTCCTCCTAGTTTAGTATCACCAGCAAACTCACTTAATGTGCTGTAATAATGTATTTAAGAAAGGGTAAAAAAATGCTACACAACAGCAGCTGGGAGAGAGGAGAGAAACAACCCTGCAGACACCAAAGTCAGTGAAGGAGGAAGAGGAGGTACTCCAGGTGCTGGAGCAGATGTCCCCCTGCAGCCTGTGTGAAGACTATGGTGATGCAGGTTGTCCCCTGCAGTCCATGGAGGCCCATGCTGGAGCAGATATCCATCTTGCAGCTTATGGAAGACCCCATGCCAGCCCAGGTAGCTCTGCCCTGAAGAAAGCTGCAGCCTGTAGAGAGCCCATGCTGGAGCAAGCTCCTGGCAGGAAATGTGACCTCGTGGGGGACCCTTGCTGGAGCAGTCCATTCCTGAAGGTATGCACCTTGTGGAAAAGCCCCATGCTGAAGAGCGTGAGGAGGAAGGAGCAGTAGAAACAAAGCATTATGAACTGTCCGCAATGCCCACTCCCCATCTCCCTGCACTGCTGGTGGGGGGAGGAGGTAGAAGATTTGAGAGTGAACTAAAGTCTGGGAAGAAGGGAGGAGTGGGGGGAAGAGTTTAGATTCGTTCTTATTTCTCATTACCCTACTCTGATTAATTGGCAATAAATTAAATTAATTTCCCTAAGTAGAGTCTGTTTTGCCTGTGATGATAATTGGTAAGTGATGTCCCTGTCCTTATCTCGACCCACAAGCTTTTCGTCCTGTTTTTCCCCCCCCTGTCCTATGAGAAGGCGGAAGGATAGAGCAGCTTGGCGGGCACCTGGCAGCCAGCCACGGTCAACCCACCACAGTGTAGTACTGCAGAAAGCCCCTTCTCCCTAAGCAAGAGTTTTTGAATACGTATCCTATTATATCACTGCTTCTCTTATCTTCCTGTGCATGTTTTAAACAAGTTTTCCACTCACCTCCTCCTCAGTTTCAGGAGAGAATAGATACACTGTTGTTAGAAACAGTCCAAAAATCTCCTCCTTTTTTCTTTCCCATCTTTTCCTAAGCAAACTGTAGCAATCTATCTGTAACAATTTGCCCAAACAAGCTCCTGTAATGTCATTTCAGTCATAGCTTTGATAATTTATTAAAAATTTAATGCCATTCACATCCACCCCATGCACTAATACTGGCCTACTTGTTAAAGGAAATTGGCAGGATATTCCCTGCTACCCACTCATAAATTTTCTGCTTTGTTCAGTTTAGTCCTCTTTTGATACTCTTAATGCTGAACTGAAAAGATTTTTATTATCTTTCTATGATGAATACAAAAAGAACATCAGAAGAGTTATGACAAAGATGTAACTTTTTAGAGTGGTTTCTGTGAACTAGCTATTTCAGAACATCTGTATTGTAATGACCATTCAGAACAATAAGAACTCAAACAGCATAATGTAACACAATACCAAATGTATTCACTGCGCAGAAGAAAGATTTGCCTATGCACTATATGCTTTTATAAGGAAAGAGCTGAGGGCACCCACATCTCCTTTAATCTCTGTCAGAAATGTCATATCTTGAATGAAGTCTGCAGAGCTGTTGTTTGATTTAACCTTTTCCAGGTAGCCTATGTTGAGTATGTATAGCCATAGTGGGGGATAATATATAGGCAACTCTGTCCATTTAGGTTCTGCATTCATCTGCGTATAGCACTGATTCCTAGGGGCATAGCTGATTCTACTAATTGCTCCTTAGCTTGTTGAAATCCTTGGGCTTAGAAGCAGGGTCAATTAACCTGTGAGGAACAGATGTCTCTGTACAGCACTTCATTGTATAGTGCAGGCAAACCTGCAGTACGACAGGAAGTCAAGACCCTTTCAGAGTGTCAGGACTCAGAGTGCATACTCCTCCACCCCTCCTGTGGTTTTGGCTCTTTGGGCTGAAGGCAGCTTAAATATGGTGCAGGTAGTCTTTGATCAGGAGTAGCTTTTCAGCTGAACATGTAGGAACATGTTCCTTGCCGAATCAGTTTAAGCCATTCCTGTGCCTGGCTGATACAGACCCTGACTTTACACGAGATTTTGACTTCCCGGTTGATCTTAGACCTGCTTCATCACTCCAAGCTTGTCTGGCAATGTGGACTGTTGGCTGAACCTGGTACCTGCTCTGCCCTTCTTGCTCAGGTACTGTGGGACTGTGCCTTTTTCAGTGTGGACACAGTTTCTGCCTGCCTTCTTGTCACTCTCAGCTCCCAGCTGGTTTCCCTGAATTCTTAGCCTGCCCTTGCTGCTCCCTGTCACAGAGCTGTTGGAAAGTGAATAATTTTGCAACATGACAAGACTGAAGATTTTTACCTACCCTGACAGTGTCTCCATATGCTAGGAAACAATCCATCTTATTAACAAGCATTTGATACTTTGCTATGTAGGAGACAGTTTATATAAACTGGTTGCCAACAATAGCAAAAGACTGAACTTGATGCGCCAAGAGGTTTGTGTTTTCTACCATCCCTGAAAGTAAATCCTTTAACCTTGCTGTGCAATTCTGCATGCTCATTGTCCAGTACTAATGTCTGACTCTGCTTTGGCCTATTTAAAAGGTGTTTATGCTTGCTGCAACTGGCTCAGGTGAGAACTAGAGGCCGTTGTTCTGAGAATCAGTCGTGGAGTTCACATCCAAGTGTTAGGCACTCCATAGGTAATCTAGTTTCTCCCTGTTCACCTGCTTAAATGCTGCTGTATTGTTACCTCTTTTACAGGAAGAGGTACTGTAAACTCTAAAGTGATTAAAAATCAAGATCTTCAAATGGGTCAATAAGGTCAGGAGAAGGGAAAAACAAAGTTACAGAATGATAATTAATCTTAAGAGAGAAAAATGTGATTGAAGAAGAAGAGGAAAAAAAGAAAGCCTTGTGCAAAAGTAGACCAGCTGCTCTCCTGTTATATGCCTAAGTAAGAATCTCTGTGTACCAAGACAAAAGGAAATTGCCGTGGGGCAAGGTAGTGTGATTTATTTTTTTTCCACTGACCTGCTACCTTCTGAAGAGATGGCAAGCATCAAAATCACATCATTACATAGACTGTTTCTTCAGACTGAAGTGAACTCTCACATGAATAGGGAGTGATTTATGAGTTGAGTCCTTATAGTGAAGAGTGTGTGAAGAGCACTCATTAACCATGGATTAAATAGCTAGAAGATAAGCGAACTATTACTCACATGATTCAATCACCTATCACAGACAATTGATGCAACCATTCTACTTCATTTGGTCAAGGATAAAAAGCCTGGCTGTGATACTTTTAGTGGAGGTAATCTCTAATTGTGCAAATAGTGCCTTGACTTTATAGGGGTTGATTTCCAAGTCTGGACTCAGAAGTGATGAATGATTCACTCTGGTAAAATTTAAATTCATAATTTTGCTTTTGTTTCACACAGAACAGCCTAGGTAGAACACTGTATGCTGTAAAGTCTGCCGTGGCTAGCAGTGTTTAAGTGGGATGGGAGGACAATTACAGATCCAGATTCTCACATGGTTGCCTCCACTGATCTAAAATAAATTTTAAATTGCAATACTGTTTTTCAAGTATCAGCTTATAGTCAGTAAAACCTAGTAATAAAAGTGTTTCCCCACATAATAATTGCTAAGCTGCACGATTAGAAATGAAGTGTCACTTTGTGTGTGTCATAGCTTTTATTCTGCATGAATATAACACAGTCCATCTTCCAGAAATTCTTTTTTTTTCCATGCAGCTTTAACACCAATGTGTTCTTTGGAGTCCACAGACATACACAATGTTTTAGAAACACATCTCTGTTAATTTATTTCAATGATCAGACAACTGATTTATTCCCTGGACTGATACACTGTCTCCAAACCCAAGTATCCAAATTTATGACTCTCAAAATTAATACATTTGCCTTAAAATAAAAAAATATATATATGTCGGAATTTTTTCTAGTGCTTTTGAGCACTGAAAGTATGCTTTTTTTTTTCTTGTGACACTAAGATTACACAAGTTTAGCATTTTGTATTACTAAAGGATGAAATTCTCACATTGTCATATGATTTCAGGACCCAGAACTTTAAACAGACCTCTAGAAACAACAAAACTAATGCTAGCATCCAAAAGATTTGGAAAAACTGGTGTCCCCTCAAGATATGGTAATACAGTTCCAAAGAGTGGCTGTTTTTTCAGAATGAAATGACTGTTCAGGCTTTGCTTTCCCTTGCTCTTTCACGTGGCAGGTGACGTAAGCAGCAGCCTTGAATCAAAGGCTGCTACTTAATATTACCTTGCTAGGTAAATACAGCAGATGTAAAATTGATGGGTTGGTTCTCCCTCAGATGAGAGAAAGTAACTCTGTGTTAGTGATCTAAATGACAATTAATTTCTCTTTTCTTTGGACGAGTTGCACTAGCAACTAAGGTGAAATCTTAGCCAGGAACAGTGTTTCCTCTAGATGGTGCTCTGACTAGCAAGATATTATAGCTCCCTCAAATAACTAAAATAAAGAAAATATTATCATGCAGTCACTTGATGACAGATTTACAAGAAAGCTTATTTGCAATGTGAGATTTGCACTAGCAGAAAGATATACTTTGGAAGCTGCCCTATCACTTCTTGACAAGACTGTTTCCCAAAGAGGGGACTGTACTGTAATCTTGCCTATTCATACATATAAGTGTAAAACTTCTAAGTGTTTTTTTCCCCCTGTTATTTCTCTCTAAAACTTTGGTAAAGCATCCAGACAACCAGTGCACAAGACTCTTGTGGTTTTTATTACCTGACTTTACTCCAATGATACTCTTAATTTTTGTCATGCTAACACAAAGACCTTTTTTTTTAAAATAACAATTTACAGTATGTATGTATCACTTAGCCACTGCATTTCTTTCTGTTAGCCAGTACACAGTGTTTTATTAGTTGTTTTCACTTCCTCGTTTCTAAAGGCACCACTCTTCTTTCTAATTACAACTCTCTGTAAATCAGACATTTGTATTGATTTAAACCTGTTCTGTTAAACACTCTTGAGCTTTTTCATGTAGAGCACTGTTACCACCTTGTGGCCATTTAGGCCACCTATTATTGCACTCAGAAGAATAGGACTTGAGTATACTGCAGTCTTCTAAACTGGCAGACTTCTCTGCTTTATAGTTGTCCTCTGCTTTCACCTGGATGCACAAAAATTAGAGAACTAAAGCATTAAGAACAAACAACACTAACATGTCCTGCGTATTATTTTAAAATCAAAATAATTTATTTAAAAGAAAAAGAAAAGCTATAAAACTTGATCCTGCAAATACTTGAACCTTTTCTTCTGGAAACCCTTACCATATTTCACTCAAAGTTTAGCAAGTTGTGCTTGTTTACCTTTAGGAAAAGAATCCAAAAGGGTTGTGAGAGTGGGCATAGTAACTGTCTTGAAACATACTGGTTTAGTAAGAGTAAAGGGAAAAATTATGCCCATGTCCATGGTCAATAAAATGTTTGGTAGAAAAGGCAGAAAGAAAATTTCTGCCTATATCAGGAAATGCTTTCTAATAGTAAAGGACAGAGAAGTACTCAGTGAACAGTTTGTTGGAGGGAGTGTGGAGACTTTAACACTGGAGGTCTTAAAAACAAGCACTCTTGAGTGCTTATGTTTTATGAGAAGCTGATCTTGCTGTGAACTAGGGAATAATTTAGATGATCTCTTGCATTTCTTTCCTGTCCAACAACTTAACAGGGTGAAGAATTATTGGACTTCCAAGTGGGAAAAGAAGTCCCTCTGTGAGGAATTCCTGGCATTTCCTTGGTAGATTGGTTGGCTTGATTGTTTATGTTAGGAAAAGATACAATGACAGAATAAGTTCTTGACAAGTAAGAACTGGCTTCTGAATAAAAAAAAGTTTTGTCTAGAATGTCTCCGTAGATTGCTTCTGTCTTTTTCTTGTATAAATTAATAAAGCTATTATATAATATTATATATTATATATTATATACTATATATTATATAATAAAACCAAAGCTACAAGAAAGACTTACCAGAAGCCATCTTCTTGCTTGTGTTAGAGCCATAGAAATAATCTCTTGATGCACCTTTAGTAGCTGCACTATGTATCTCTGTCCAACACCAACATCAGCCTTCAAGATTTCTCCTTTGCTCGCTTAAAAAAAAATTGTCAGCCCCAAGGCCAGCACAAAATTAAGTCCCCGCTGATATACACTTACTTCCAAATACTGCAGTTTAAAGACTGTATGTAGCTTTTTCATTTAAAAAAAAAAAAAAAAAAAACAAAAAAACCCAAAAAAAACAACCAAAAACCCCAGAAACCACAGGCATGGCCACCTACTGCTGTTGATTCCCAAAATCCTGGCAGAACAGTGTAGCTTCCAATTTCAGCTATAGTGGCTTAACTCTGTGGAGAATAAAACCCCCAAAGAGACAAATAATCCAGGTAGCAACATGAAGTCATCCTGTTTAAGAATTATTTGACTAAACATCTGCTCTTACATTACCTCTTAAGACTGGCTTTTCAACTGGTATAAATCCATGCTGTTTCCCAGAAATCAACAAATTATTTCAGTTTGTACTCTTCCAGCTTTTGGCATTCTAGCTCAGCAGCAGTAAGCCACCAAGCAAGTGGAGCAGAAGGCTGGCTTGTCTTGAGCAGGGATCTTCTTCTAGAACTTAAGTGGAAAATGAAAGTGTATGGACATTAGAAGCGAGGACAGATGACACGGGAGGACTACAGAGATGCTGTTTGCTACTGTAGGGAGAAAATTCGTGCGGCCAAAGCTTGATTAGAGTTCAAGCTGGCCAGTACTGTGAAGAACAACAAGAAGGGCTTTTTAAACTATATTAACAGCAAAAGGAGGAGGATCAGACATTAAAACATTGGTCCGTTACTTGATGAGGTCAGTCACCTCCCAAACAGGGATGTAGACAAAGCAGAGACGTTTAATGCCTTCTTCGCTTCTGTCTTTAACACTGATGTATGGCCCTGGGACCCCCGGAGTCCTGTGTTGGAAGACTGTGACTGGGAGGATAATAAACTCCCAGCCAACTCTGACCTTGCTCAAGACTCGCTGCTTCAGCTGGAGGCATATAAGTCTATGGGTCCTAGTGGGATTCATCCCAGAGTACTAAAAGAGCTGGACGATGTTATCACAGGACCTCTCTCCATTATTTTTCAATGGTCTTGGGAATCTAGAGAGGTCCCAGTCAACTGGAACCTGGCAAATATTGTCCCAATTTTCAAGAAGGGTAAGAAGGAAGGCCCTGGTAATTACAGGCCTGTCAGTCTCACTTCAGTGCCTGGTAAAATCATGGAGAAGGTTATTCTGGGAGTTATTAAAAAAACAATTGAGAGACAATGCAGTCACTGGTTACAGCTAACAAGGGTTCATGAGGGGAAAGTCACATTTAAACTAACTTAATTTCCTTTTATGACAAGATCACCCATCTGGTTGGCCAAGTAGATGTGGGGTTTTTTTGATTTTAGCAAAGATTTTGATAACTGTCTCTCACAGCATCCTTCGGGACAAAATGTCCAGCATACAGCTACACAAGTCCATAATACATTGGGTGAACAACTGGCTGATGGGTCGGGCTCAAAGCATTATAATAAAGGGCGTTACATCAGGCTGGCAGCCAGTCACCAGTGGGGCTCCTCAGGGCTCAATTTTAGGGCCAGTGCTCTTCAACATTTTTATAAAGGATCTGGATGCAGGAGTCAAATGTACATTAAGTAAATTTGCTGGTGATACTAAACTAGGAGGAGCTGTGGACTCCCTCAAGGGTAGAGAGGCCTTACAAAGTGGTCTGGATAGACTAGAGAGCTAGGTAATCACCAACTGTATGAAATTTAACAAGAGCAATTCTGGATTCTGCACCTGGGACGGGCTTAGAGATGAGAAGGCTGAGGGGTGACTTTATCGCAGTCTACAACTTCCTCAAGAGGAGCAGCGGAGGGGAGGTGCTGATCTCCTCTCTCTGGTGACCAGTGATAGGACACAAGGAAATGGAATGAAGCTGCACCAGGGGAAGTTCAGACTGGACATTAGGAAAAGGTTCTTCACTGAGAGGGTGGTTGGTCACTGGAACAGGCTCCCCAGGGAAGTGGTCAGAGCACCAGGCCTGTCAGAGTTTAAGAAGTATCTGGACAATGCTCTTTAGTCATATGGTTTAGTTTTAGGTAGTCCTGCAAGGAGCAGGAAGTTGGACTTGATGGTCCTTATGGATCCGCTCCAACTCAAGATAATCTATAACTCTATTCTACCAAGCTCTTTTACAATTAATATTTCCAAATTTAGAAAGTCAACAAAAACCTCGCAATCATCAAAACTTTTAAAGCTCTGTACACTGCAATGCTATTGAGATGTGTGAGCAACTTATGGCTGAATTAGAACCCTGATTGCTAATATTGCTTCAGGGCTGGCACAACTGAACAGAAAATGATCCCAGGAAAACACAGTATGTATCCCCTGTGATTGTGTTTTTGCTGGGAAGTGGCACTAGGGAGCTCAGAAGGGAAGTGTCATGATACCAGGTAATGATGAGGGGTTCACATACACAGGGTTATGCATACAGGGCTTTTTGGCTTTTGTCAGAAAATGAATGTATATTCGGTGTTCATTTTTATATTAATCTTTTTCTTCTTCTAAAGGAAGGTCTTTCCTGCTGCAAGCCATAGTTTTAAGTTTTTATGTGATTTTAGTATTATTAATTCTAAACTGAATTGGAGGGTCTGCAAAAATTTTTCCCAGATTGCATAGCATAAGGGTACAGTTTTCAGAAGGAGATGCAAGTCCCAATTTCTAGCACAACTTTAAGCATTATGGTGCCAAAGTCTTATAATCTTTCAGAGGAAGTTTAGGTGATATATGCATCATAAACTCCTTCTGGTCTCCAGTCTCCTGGGTCTACACAGGTTTCAGCTGTGGAGACCCAGGCACAGCATATGCATAGTATATGCACACTTGACTGACACATATTTGCCAGTGCAGAGTGTTCTGTGTTGTGAAAGAAAAAGATATGGCCCATGTTACACGTGGGCCCAGAGCTTGTAATTACAGCGTTGTTACATATTTAGCTTGACTTTTTCCTAGCAGTTTTTTGGCCTTGAGATGTTGATGAGATAATTTTGTTTGCTGGCTATCACATTTGTGCTTAGGTATATGTAAACCAAAAACAACAAAGACCAGCTTTTGATAGCACAAGTTAGTAGTGTTCTCCAGGCTTTCATCTATAAAGGGTCAGGTTTTTGAATGTATTTTGGCATCCTAAGATTCAGATTAATATCAAGTCAGATTTATAAATGCACACAAGTTCTTCCTTTAATAATGGTTCAGATTACATATAAATAATTAAAATTTCAAATCCTGTTGGTAGTTCAACACCTGATATCCTTGCATGCTCCCATAAATCCAGTCAAATGTGTTTCTGCATCTCAAAATAAATTAATGCCTCCAAAAAACCTGTCCTTAAATCACTTTTGAAAATAGAAGATTAGAATCCTTTATTGCTTGATTCTTCTGAAATATATATGTCAAGTCTGTCCACAGGTGTGATTCCACTCTGAAGTCACAAAAGGCAGTGTGGTAAAAAGGATATATTTTTTTTTAATTTTGTTTTTTTACCGCAAAAGGAAACCATCCTTTCTATCTGGCTGAGACAAAGAATAATGCATATGCATAATAGCTACTACAGATCATAGAAGGAAAAAATGTATTACATCTGCTTCCCTTTACCCAGCCAAGAATATCTTGCTTGTCAACACTGTCACAAATATGAATTATTGGTAATTACTGTGTTATATACTAACAGATAGCTAGAGTGGGGAGAAGAATATCAAAATAATGATTAACACAACAAAGCTATTATGTTTAATCAAACTGAGTTTTGGAAACAGATGTTTGAGGGCTGTGGTGAGAGATAAAATACTGTCTATAATGTGCATTGAAAAAGTAATTCAAACAAAAATTGACAAAAGGCAGACAAAAAAGTAAATATTTTGGAAAAAAACCTGTTATATAGTTTCAACTACATAAAATGAATTAAGATTTCACAGATGTAGGGACATTTCTAAATAATACCCAGACACAGTATAATTTATTTAATGGCTAGAATCAGTAGATGGTTCTGAAGGCCCAAAGTGAGAGAAGGATTTAATGAACAATGTACTTTGCAGCAGGTGGGAAGGAGTAGTATTTTTTTATGGAATGAGGGTGACTGTAGCTTTTATTTCTAAAATTATATTTAGCATAAGATCTGAGATTTATCAAAATGAGATTTTTTTTTTTAATAACGTTGCTCCACTAGATAAAGTCAGATCTTAACTGATATAAGTAAACCTACTTTCAAGGTCATCAGTACCACTATACTGAGTTTCATACGTCAGGATTTGGCCCTCATGTGTTGTCTTTGAAGAGCTGTGTTTTTAAATGGTGACTAAGTAGGTAACCAGCGTGAAAGCCAAGCAGGCCCAACTTGCAAAACTGTGTTTTGAAAAGTGGTGCAAAAATGTAACAGCCTTAAGAACATGGTTATTTTTCCTGTCTGCTCCTGCTGGTTCTCTAAGCCTTAGGGCCTGGGTTCATTCTGCTTGATTTGAAAAAGCAAAGCAAAATGCCTAATTTAAAAGGTTACTCTGGATTCAAAACCAAGGCTCACTCTCTAGCTAGCAGGGAGCAGAAGGCAATTCAGGTCTTCACTTAGCAGAACTGCCCTCTTTAGCTCAAGTGCCTAAAGCTCCTGTGCAGAGTCCTAAAAGAAGTTAGCCAGTATAAGTGTCCCCAAACACTGATTTGCAGAAGAGGTGCACAAAATTCTCATGCAAATCTTTGGAGACTACTTTGAGTAGGGTTTTAACAGCTGCAGAGAACAGTAGCTGTGAAAACCACCAGAAAGATAATGATTCCTAAATCTACTATCTTTTAGCTTATGATTTCAAGAGGAATAGGACAACCCTATGAAATTGCAGAAAGAGCTTAGGGAAGCAGGGTGTGATTTCCCTACACTGACATCTGAATAAATAGTAAGAAAAGAATACTCATTCTACAAATACAGCATAGGAACTTATATTGACATAAATAATCGGAGCCTCAATTTTAAATCTTGTCAAGAAATACAACCTTTAATATTGATAAATGTAAACAATAGCCATAATGTTCATAAATCAGATCAATTATTTTCTGATAGAATAATTTTTAATGAAATACAATAATTTCAAGGAAACATATGACCTCATAAACATTCTGAAGGGGAAACTATAGAAGCAATCAATTCTGAATTAATTAAGTGTTTGTAAGTGATAAATAGTCAACATTAGAAGCCGTAGTGAAGGCAAAAAAAATTTTGCGAACTGAATGGTAACATTTTATCCTGATTTGAGATAGATTGTATTTTGGTATTTTAGAATTTCCCCTCAGACAGACATTGCATATGAGACTCATGTCTCCAGCACTCAGAAAGGCTGTACGATTTATATGTACTTAATTAGTGGAAAAATCTGTGGAAATCAATTCAATTAGAAATACCACAGATGATGGAACATACATGAGTTGAATCTCAAGGGAATTTGATCAAGTATTTGGGGATAATGTAGTGTTTTACAAGAAGGAAATAAAATAATTTGCATCTGCAGCTCAACTCTGGCTTTTTAAAGCTCATTTCTAGGAGGTGCTGAGTGTTGCACATGCATTGTCAAATGCCCTATGCTCTGAGGTATTAAAAATATTAGCATTAAACATTTGTATACTGAATCTGAGTAGCAGAGCGATCTGTGAGTTGCAGTTTTCTGTGGTTGGTTCATGTCATGCTAAGTCCTCACAAATTTAAGTATCAGAATTATTATTGACATTTATTTAAAAATAAATGATAGAACACAAAATAGTGACAGAAGTACTGCACTTTGTTAATGTACCTTGTTAACTGGCGAAAAAATCGCTTTTTCTGTTAATAACAGTCAGCTCTAAACTTTCTTTTAATCCTCATATCTGCCTTAGAAATCTCCTGAGGTAGTTTATATCCTGGACAAATTACAAAGTATTTCCTGGTGTCCATTTCTAAGTTGTTGCTTTTTTGTATCAGGTATTCTGAAATAATGTAAAAATACTTTCATCGCTTCTTCTGTGAGGTATTCCTGTGTTGCTTCACGTACTATCTCATGTCATATCACCTCATTTTGCTTGAAAGGCAAAAGAACAGCTAAGAAATTGTCAGAATCTTTTGTAAAGTAACTCACACCAAGCTTCTCTGTTACCTTAGGAAGTTAGTGCGCTAGTGAGGAAAAAAATCATAGAATCATAGAATCATTAAGGTTAGAAAAGACCTCTAAAATAATCTAGTCCACCCAACACCTCCATGGCTACTAAACCATGTCCTGAAGTGCTGCATCTACATGTTTTTTGAACTCCTCCAGGGATGGTGACTCCACCACCTCTCTGGGCAGCCTGTTCCAATGCTTGACCACCCTTTCAGTAAAGAAGTTTTTCCTAATATCCAGTCTAAACCTCTCCTGACGCAACTTGAGGCCATTTCCTCTTGTCCTATCACTAGTTACTTGGGAGAAGAGACCAACACCCACCTCACTACAACCTCCTTTCAGGTAGTTGAAAAGAGCGATAAGGTTGCCCCTGAGCCTCCGCTTCTCCAGACTAAACAACCCCAGTTCCCTCAGCCACTCCTCATAGGACTTGTTCTCCAGACACTTCACCAGCTTCGTTGCCCTTCTCTGGACATGCTCCAGCAACTCAATGTCCTTCTTGTAGTGAGGGGCCCAAAACTGGACACAGTATTCGAGGTGTGGCCTCACGAGTGCCGAGTACAGGGGCACGATCACTTCCCTACTCCTGCTGGCCACACTGTTCCTGATACAAGCCAGGATGCTGTTGGCTTTCTTGGCGACCTGGGCACACTGCCAGCTCATGTTCAGCTGGCTGTCAACCAGCACCCCCAGGTCCTTTTCCACTGGGCAGCTTTCCAGCCACTCCTCCCCAAGCCTGTAGCATTGCATGGGGTTGTTGTGAGTGAAGTGCAGGACCCAGCACTTGGCCTTGTTAAACCTCATACAATTGACCTTGGCCCATCAACCCAGCCTGTCCAGATCCCTCTGTAGAGCCTTCCTACCCTCGAGCAGATCGACACTCCCGCCCAACTTGGTGTCATCTGCCAAACTTACTGAGGGCGCACTCAATCCCCTCATCCAGATCATTGATAAAGATATTAAACAGAACTGGCCCCAATACTGAGCCCTGGGGAACACCGCTTGAGACCGGCCATCAACTGGATTTAACTCCATTCACCACAATTCTCTGGGCTTGGCCATCCAGCCAGTTTTCTACCCAGTGAAGAGTACACCCACCTAAGCCATGAGCCACCAGCTTCTCTAGGAGAATGCTGTGGGAGAGAGTGTCAAAGGCTTTACTAAAGTCCAGGTAGGTAACATCTACAGCCTTTCCCTCATCCACTGGGCAGGTCACCTGGGCGTAGAAGGAGATCAGGTTGGTCAAGCAGGACCTGCCTTCATGAACCCATGCTGGCTGGGCCTGATCCCCTGCTGGCCTGCACATGCCTGTTGAGTGCACTCAGGATGAACCACTCCATAATTTTCCCGGGTACCGAGATCTGCCTTCCGGTCCTTCTTGTAGATGGCAAGCCTCCAGTCATCTAGGACCTCCCCTGTTAACCAGCACTGCTGATAAATGATGGAGAGGGGCTTGGCAAGCTCCTCCACCAGCTCCCTCAGTACTCTCAGGTGGATTCCATCCAGCCCCATAGACTTGTGAGTGTCCAGGTGGTGTAGCAGGTCATTAACTGCTTCCTCCTGGATTATGGGGAGTTTATTCTGCTCTCTGTCCCTGTCTTCCAGTTCAGGGAGCTGAATACCCTGGGGATAACTGGTCCGACTATTAAAGACTGACCCAAAGAAGCCATTAAGTACCTCAGCCTTTTCCTCATCCTTGGTGGCAATGTTCCCCCCCCTGCATCCAATAAAGGAGGGAGATTCTCCTTGGCTCTCTTTTGGTTGTTAATGTATTTGTAAAAACATTTTTTATTATCTCTTACAACAGTGGCCAGATTGAGTTCTAGCTGGGCTTTTGCCTTTCTGATTTTCTCTCTGCATGACTTGACGAGATCCCTGTGCTCTTCTCGAGTTGCCTGTCCCTTCTTCCAAAAGTGGTAAACTCTCCTTTTTTTCCTGAGTCCCAGCCAAAGCTCCTTGTTCAGCCAGGCCGGTCGTCTTCCCCGCCGGTTCATCTTACCACACATGGGGAGAGCCTGCTCCTGCGCCTTTAAGACGTCCTTCTTGAAGAATGCCCAGCCTTCCTGGACCCCTTTGCCCTTCAGGACCCAAGGGACCCAGTGTCCTGAACAGGCCAAAGCCTGCCCTCCAGAAGTCCACGGTAGTGGTTTTGCTCACCCCTGTCCTTACTTCGCCACGAATCGAGAACTCTATCATATCATGGTCACTAAGCCCAAGATGGCAAATGAGGGATGGAGAATATGATTCCTGATTCAAGCTCAAATTATCTACAGACTTAATAATCTACGGCCTCCAACGACCACATCTCCCACCAGCCCTTCTCTGTTTGTAAACAGCAGGTCAAGCGAGGCACCTCCCCTGGCAGGCTCACTTACCAGCTGTGTCAGGAAGTTATCATCTTGCACACATTCCAGGAACCTCCTAGACTGTTTCCTCCCTGCTATGTTGTATTTCCAGCAGATGTCTGGTAAGTTGAAGTCCCCCATGAGAATAAGGGCTAGCGATTGTGAGACTTCTGCCAGCTGTTTGTAGAATGCTTCATCTGCCTCTTCATCCTGGTTGGGTAGCCTATAACAGACGCCCAGCAGGATATCTACCTTGTTGGCCTTCTCCCTCATTCTTACCCATAAGCACTCGACCTTATCATCATAATTGCTGAGTTCTACACAATCAAAACACTCCCTAACATACAGAGCCACCCCACTGCCTCTCCTTCCTTACCTGTAGTTTGGTTTTAACTATGGTAACATTAAACTTGAAAGCAGAATTATGTCAACCCCAGTATCAAGCCCCCTCAAATGCCCTCAGTATTCAGAGGCCTAGCTAATTTTTCTATGCTAATTTTGCAGTGTGACCTTTACATGAGTAGATAGGTGGGAAAATACATGTATCCTGTCAGCCGTCTAATGAATTCCTAATCTGGATAGACTGTTTTATGTCAACTATGTCACCAGAAATTGCCTCTTTTATGCTGAACTGATCTGCATTTGAACAAGTCTTAGTGACACTACCTGACAGGTGAAGCACTGTATAAAATTATACCTTTTTGGTAATAGGTAGTATTAATTTCTGCAGAATTTTTAGCCAAGAATGTGTAATTTCCAAGTTTCTTTTGTAAGCTGGCATCAGATGCTGTGCAGATGAAGAAGCTCTGTTTAACTAATCCCTGAATTATGGATCAAGTTCAAGTTCTAAGGGTTGTTTTATAGCTCTATGCACACATGTTCATAATGTGTTCTAAGAAACAATTTAATTAGACTTTTTGAGGTAGTGGTTTCATTTGGACCTTGAAGGACTTTTCTTCCATGAATATAACTGTTTCCTTTCAGAACCTATGGCCTCCACAATGTCCTGTGCCTGTCAGTGCCACAATTTCATCATGAGATGTATGGAAAAGGACTTCTTTTTTCTGGGGGTGGGGTTTAAAAATGTTACTTGATCATTTTATCAGGTAATCATTAAATCCTGGGTTACAAGAAGTGAATTCACTGAGCACTTCTACCATGACATTTAAGACTCTCTCATCTCTCTCCTTACTAGTCTCTTTCTCTAGCTACAGTTACAATCTATTTAGTCCCTCTGTGTATAAAAGTTGTTCCCTGTTGCTGAAGATATTTGTCACTTTTCTCTATAGCTTTTCTGGTTCTACAGTGGGGTTTTTTTGCAATGAGCTGACCAGAACTGCAGCTGGTGTCAACATTGTGAGTGGTGGCATAGTGATGTTTTCTGGTTTGGTTTTGGCTACTTTCATTATAATTCCTAACATTCCATTTGCCTTTCTAACTGCTGCTGAGGTTTAAAATGATATTTTTTAGAGGACTGTGTACAATGAGTCTAAGCTATTTTTCTGGAGATAACTTAGACCATCATTATATGTATGCAAAATCCAAGTTGTTTTTCCTCTGTGTTTTCTTCTGTTACTTTGCTTGCATCAGCATTTAATTTCAGCTGCCATTTTATTGTCCAGTCATTCAGCATCATGCAAGCCTTCTGTTCATTGTCAGTGTTAAATTTGCATGCTCGGTAATTTCATATCACTGGCAAACATTACAACAAAGTTTTACTCATTTTTTTTAGACTTTGGCTTTTGTCTTTAGTGCAGATACGTGTTTCATCTAATCCTACACAAAAGTGGGTACAATGTATTCACATGAGCAAATAAATGAAATGAGGAGGAAATGGCTAGGGATTTTTTTTATATTCTACTGAAACTTGTCACCTCTTTTTATTCACTGTTGCCCTGTTGAAACTAATTGCTTTCAAATTGTTATTTAAAGGCCATCTTTCATCAGGTGTTTGTCTGAGAGGCTGATTATGGAGATGTCATTCCAAATATTTGCAGAATTTATGTCTGAGGTGTAGCGATGTAAGACATGCTTTAAATAAAATAAAATGTTAATAAAATAATAATGTTACTGAAATTGATCGAGAAGAATGCCCCTTTGTTTTTGCAAAGTTAAGAGCTGTAGAGGGTGAAGAAACAGTCTGAAAATTTTACCTCTCTCTGTTTTTTGGAATATTACCAGTATGTTTTTGAATGCAGTAATTATCAAGTGGAAGTATATGGACTGCTTTTGGTAATTAGATTATAATAGTCCTTTCTGGTTTTTATAATATATACATATAGCAGTGCAGCACAATGAGTAAGAACTTATGGGCCTTCCTGCTTAGACAGTGATGTAAATCTTCCAAGGAACTTGATCCTATGAGTCTTTCAATATTTCAAATAATCTCAAATTTCCCAATTTCAAATAAACATTCTAACAAGACCATTCCAACTTTAACGAGCTGACAGTATGCTAATTTGATTTAAGTAATAACTGCTTTCTAATTTTAAACTCAAGTTCTTATCCTTTTTCAAAATAAAAGAAATTCAATGCTAATATTATGTTCTTTTTATTTGATCATAGATTCAGTTGCTTTGCCATAGAAAGATGGCTTGTTATTGAGTTCTGCAAATGGATACTGATTCTTAGCAGTCAATGAACCCAAGTCCATGGAATTCAATGAAAAGAATGCCTCTTGATTTTAGTGATCTCTGCTTCAAGTTTATGATGAGAAATATGGACATTACTAGTGAAAATGGGAGTTTGGAATTACTGAACTATACTAATGTACAAAAGTTAAATTTCACTCTATTCTTTTTTCACATTTTTGGAAGCCTATATATTTACAAAAAAATATTGAACTAGCAGGTATACTAGCAGTGTATAATTTATTATTCTGTCAAAAAAATAAAATGGTAAAACATTGTCTGAAGGGCTTGCTCAAAAGCTCGTTGGATCTGATAAAAAGTGTACTTTGTACACTTTGGAAAGTGAACATCAGGCATTAGATCAGAGGCTAGAGGCTGAGTGATTGTCAGAGGAAGAGCACAGGCTGATTGACAAAGTGAGATAACATTGTGGGTTCAAATTAGACACTAATGGCTTGGCATCTAGAATGTATTCTGCTACGCTAAAAGTGAAAAACAGATTATGTAACAATGGTCTGCAAAATTTCTGTCAATCTGTGCACTCTAGTGCACAGCAACCTTTTGAAAGGATAATATTTCATTGCACTATGCAGAGAGTGAAAGTCATCTGAATGTGAAAAACCTTTCTAAGATTCTGTATCCTCTCAAACCTTTCCTCATTCTTGATATGACATTCATTGTGTATGAGCCTAGCATTCTGGTCCCAGTACATCAAAGCTCTTTTGTAGGGATTAAGCATGTATTCAAATGCTTTGCTGGACTCAGACTAAAGACTATCATAAAATAAAATATTTATTTAGTCTTGGAGTGGACAGGAGAGTTTCTTCATTAAAGAATACAGATCCAGTATCCTTGACAGAGGACACAGGATTTATGTAAACTATTACCTGTACAGAACAGTTAAATTTGTATTGTGTGAAGGTATGCTTCAGTCAGTGGGCTGCTGTATTACAGGCAAATAATATGAAATTTAAAATGAATATGAGTTTATTTCATGTCTATGAAAATATGAACAGGAAGTAAGGCTTCTATGAAGCATAGAAGTACAGACAGATCTGTGACCTAAGAAGACTCTGTATGGCAGCAGTTTGAAGCCACTGTTCTTTTTCTCAGTTAGCTAAAGTACCCAATATGTAGTATTTATGTTTTATTTTACTGTAATTTTGCAGAGTATAGATGCAGCGTAATCTTACAATTTAACTTGGGCTTTCTATATGATGTATTGTGTGCTGGTATGTACTTAATTTTGAAATGAAACAATGTAGTTGCTCTTTATTTTTATTTTATCATTTACCTACAGAAAAATTTTACCAAGGCAAAATTTTACACTATAACATCACAGGGAAAAAAAAAAAAAAAAACAAACCACCCACCAAATAAGAAGCCCAAACAAACAACCAAAAAAAGAGAAGGCAGAATGCTGTTTACCATTTATCAGATTAATGCAAACAATACTTCTCATCTTCAGCTCATTTGGATCTTTTGTTTAGAATTCAATCTAAATCTACACTACAACAAAAACAAAACACATTCTTCTTCAAGACTGGTTTGTTTCCTCTGCTGATGATAGTTTGTCAAGTGCTCCCACCTCTGCAAAAAGAGGAAAAAATAATTAAAAAAAAAGATAATTGACACTATGTAAGTATGAATATTGGTCTTAGCAATTAAATAATGAAATCTAATTTCAGTACTATACATTTTTCTATTTTTCTTCTCTCAGCTATGAGGCAAACCCTTGAACTTTTCATATTTTAATTTATAAATGATTGTTTTTTTCTTTTGAATGTTAATAATATCTTCCTGCTGTAAATTAACCTTTTTTAGAAACTGTAGTGACAGAATGACAATGAAATTATATCAATTTTATTACGTCAATTGATATTGCTGGATCCCAGCATCTCAAAAGTTTTAGTATTACCCAGTTATGGCTGACATCCTACAGCCTGCTCTACATGGGAGGGCCTTTAAAGCTGGAGGGAGCAATTTTCAAGAGAAAGAGCTGAAGGCCACTTTTAGTTATCATCAAGATACTTCTTAGCAGTTAAAATATGCACTTCATCTTGCAGATCAAAATGTATGTCTAACCTGAATAACCATTCCCTGAATCTGAACCCCATGAGTGGGAGTTTTCCCCCTCCCCCCAAAGGAACATATCTAAACCAATATATTTAATGTAGTAAAGTTTCATTTGAGAAAAAATGTTAAAGTGTTTCTACCATAATAAAGTATGTTTTTTCACATTCTAAATCTACAGTTCTGATTTTGTGTGAGAGTTTGTACTAGGTCTTGCCAACAGATATTGTTAAGGAGTAATATGATAACATTCTGTGTCTTTTGAAACCTGGGAATACAAGAACTATCTCAGGGAAAAGCCATTTTATATGATCTGTTTATGAGGGTAGATAATACCACCATCTTGTCACTAACAAGTTTTTCAGAATTTCAACCAACTGGTCTTGGCATTAAACTGACGTCCTATTTAATTTGCTATTAAATTGTTTTATACTAACTCCCATGTAATCAGACTGTATTTAGTTTGTTTTCAACTCTTCTAAAAGCTGGCTCCATACAATTTTAGTAGTAGCTGTTATTTTCACAGTGCCCAAAGTAATCAAATGGTATTAGAACCCTGAAATGTTGGATATTCATTGACCTGCAGTTTGGCAAGACTACTTGTATTCTCTAAATTAGGCCTAAGTGCACTAAAATGGAATTGACAGTTCCTCCCCACCACCAGAGATGCTGTTCTAAGTCTTGCACATTCAAATCTGTAGCAAACTTGTACATTCAAGGATAATTCTATCTTCTCAGTAAATTTCACACCAGAAAGTGTGAAATATTAAAAAGGTATTCACTAACCTTTAAGATGCAAGTAAGTCAAAAATTCAATTACTGTACGCACAATGTTTTCATAAGCCAGTGGTCTTCTAAGATTCCCTATAAAACAAGTTGGTTGTTACTTAATGTTAACATGGTATAAAGATTGTATGGTAAAGATTATATGTGACATTGTGGCTAGGTTTATGAGTACTCTGAAAAAAAAAAAGCTATCTGAAATTTCTTTTTCCTTAAAATCCTTAAGGGAAAATCTCTTTTCATGGAAAAACAAAGCCACTTTAAGGTAAGTAACTGCAATTCTCAGAATCAAAGTTGCCCAGCTGCGTATGCTATTGCTGCATAGGAGCTGCTTTGGCACCTTAATGGTCATGGTCTTTAAGGCCTTTTAAGTTCTGTTGCAGAAGAGAGTTATCCTCTCTTCTCAACTCTCTCCTTTGTGTACACTAGCCTGAGATTGAAGGGAAAGGTAAATTTAGCAAAGAAATTAATCAGCTTTGCAAAACAGTTAAAAGCTCTTTATGTAGTCTGACATTGTTCCCAATAAGCCACTCAAGTGATACAGAAGTGATTTGTGGCCCAAAAGCTAAGCCTGGGACTCTCCTAAAAGCTCAGAAAGGTATGTTTTTGCATGTGTATCTAATATAATACACTCCTCTTCAATCTTGTGGAAGTAGGCCTTTTGATGCTTTTTAAATGGCCCAATTTATCAAGCTCCCTGGGAGCTTGTTACTGCATTTTGGGAGGTTAAGTATGCTTTCTGTGTCTATTTAAAAAAAAAGAAAAAAAAAAAGAGGGAGACATCTTGCTTTTTATCAACAGGATGGAGACTTGTTCTATATTAGAGAACAAGTGGTAGGTAATTTCCCTAAGATTTTTAGTTCTCTGCATACAGAACAGACCAGTACCAGTACCTGACTGACAGTCCGTTACTACATCACTGAAAATACTGTCCCTTGATGTTATCATAGGGGATGTGTTTAATCTCAGAGAATAGTCTGAAAGACTGACATTGTTGCAGGTGAATGTTGAGGGAGTTCTTCCATGATAGAAGACAAGATTTAGGCCTCTAGTGACATACAGGTCAGAAGGCAGACTGAGCTCTGTAGCACCGTAATGTAATGTAAAAAATATTGATGGGAAGTTGTAAGGGACACAGAGGTTTCTGGTATAAAGAGAGTCAGCATTTAAGAAGTTTGCATCTAAAAGTCTTGTCTTCCAGTCTTTGAACTGACACAAAGATGTTATTACTTACATTAATAATACTTGTATTAGTTAAGTTTTCCTTAATTTAATTTTTATTCCCACCTAACCTGTTATGATTAATCATTATTGTATTAGTAGTTTATTGACCCAGATTTTATTACCAATGTGATATTTATTGGATAATTATTTTTCTTTAGTGACTTGAGCATATTGGACATGTGTATTTCTACATACTTTGCTATTGACCTTAATTCTATATAGCAAATTACTTGCAGACACTAGTAAAGAAACAGTTATACTCTTGGAATTTAAAGATTTTCCTAATTATGCTCACAGATTTTTTTTCCTGGACTTGGTGTTATGTAACTAATACAGCTTACAAGTTCTTCTAGGTTTTATGGAGAGCTTGTGAATTTTGCAGCATTCCTTCAATGAGAGAGAGCAGTTCTTCGCACGAATTTTTACAGTAATGATGTAATGTAATTTTTAAGACACTTTTGTAAATAACCAACAGAATTTAACTAAAAAAATGCTTTTTTTCAATTAAAATAAGAATTCTGGCTACCTCACCCATTTTTTTTTAATATTCAAATCTCCTTTGGATAGGAACTCTAGAATAAACTTCAGCTTCAAAGAAAACTTCTGATGACAGAAGACCATCTAAAATGCAATTCATAACAGACACAGCTATATAATTTTCAGGTCCCATCCAGACAAGTTTGGTTGGATTTACTTGTAATTGTGGAGGTGCAGCAGTACCTGGCAAAAGACTCTTAAAGATCATATTCCTGTAAAGAAGCTAGCAGTATATCCACAAATGGCAACATGTTGCCATGTGAGCTGCATTGTTAGATTACAGATGCCTTCCTTTCACATAGTTTGACTGACAAAATATTATTTTTTACACCAGTGTTTGAGGAAGTAGGTTCTTCCTTTTTTCCCCTTAGAGACAGACAAACCACCAAACCAACCAGAAAAAAACCCCAGAACCACCACACACACAAAACCCCACTATGTACCAGAACTAAACTGGCAGTCATTCTGAGAATGTAACAACTAAGAAATGTATTAATGTTACGCTCCTATTTACAAAGTAATTATGTCCATGAAATTGTAATTAAGCTCATTTCCTTTATTTATGAACTTATTTAGTGTTAGCTACATTTACTTTGTGCTGGGTGGATTTAAAACAGCTTGAGAGAGCTCTGGGGCTGGGACTTTGTCTTCCCCCATTAGTGCAGTGATGAATGCAATATACTCAAGTAAGTACTGCTTTCTTTGGTTGCAGTGAGGAATAGATCACTCTTTGACAGTCTAAAGATGAGATTTATCCCAGCTCACTTCAGATGTCTGCAGCAGATTTAGTTTCTCCTCAGGAGAAATAAACAGATTTTTCTCAAAGTTTCTACATCTTATCCTGAAGTAGGTGTTCAAAATAAATCCTAAAATCCTTTTCATAAAGGGAGTCTAGACATATATTATAGAGGCCCAGCTTTGGATGATGAATCCAGAACAAGGCTACATCCTTTTCATTGCCATTTACTAAGTTCTGATACATGCAACCTCAAAACAGTAGACTTGACTTTGGTTTTGGCCAGGTTCTCAATCTTTTAATGAAGATAATCCATCTCGCTTAAATATAGGAAATATTGTGAGACTTAACATGGAATTATTTTTCTTTTAAATAGTGAAGACTCTTTACAACATAAACAGTGCCATACAGTTCTGAGGTCTGGTTTCAGCTCTGGAGTATCAGAATTTAAAAAAAAATTTGCCAGTTTCTATAGCTCTTCCTACTGAAAGATTCTTTTATGGGCTCACTTCTTTTCTGAAAAAAATTAACGCTTGAGTGTCTAGGGTGACATTTGAAATATTTATTTGAACATATGAAGAGAAAAAACTAGGTTTATTCTAAGTAATATGATCTATTGTACTCTAAAAGCAACATAATTGTGGTACTTTTCCCTAGGCACCATGATGTTTTAAACTATGGCCATGTACAAAGAGCACACACAATGGCCAAATTTCTTTTTTCTTCTTTTCATATGTTTATTTTTGTTAAAGTGCAGGAATAGCCTTGTATCTAGGTAGTTAGTTAACTCAATAACAGTAAATAAATTACTAAACATAAAAAACATATAAACAATACTGGCTTTCAGAATTTCATTACCTGCTTTAATATCCTCATCAGGCTGTATTTCACGTTTACCAGTGAAACCATGTTTGTCAGTAAAAGATCTGTGGTTATCTACTGCATCTGATAAATAAATTAAAAATCAGAGGATAGATTAAAAATCAAAGGACTTAACAACCTTTGCTATATTGCTTGCTTTTCATGGATTTCAAAGAAAAGATCATGATGGGACTTTTGAAGTACAAAATGACAAAGAAGCAATTAATGTGTCACTAAATAAAATAACCTTTCTTCTGAATTTGTGCTTATGATTTATATAATTTACTGACACAGTCCTGTACTACATACTTGCTGAAGCTATTACTGAATTTAGAGGAAGTTGTAAAGAAAATGTAAGTTTGTACATTCACATGTAATTTGGGAAGTTGTTTTTGCTACTTTCTCCTCTATTTTTAGAAAATGTTGCCAATGAGTCTGCTTAAAAGAAAACTGCAGGTAGTTTTTGAAGGTTATTCATGTAAACTATCTTACATGCCCCTGGTGCCTCTTCTCTCCCCCTTGCAATGGACATTTCTTTTACCAGTAAAAGCTGATCAATACGACCTGCAACAAAGGATGATTCCTATTATGCAGTCTTAGATAAATGGCACTTTGACAAGTACATTTCCCCCCAGTATCTTTGCCAATTGGGTTAGATCTACTTTGGGGCAAATATACTTCCAGACATTTACAGAACCAGTTAATATGTTTACGATGCATTAATCTTTTTTTTTTTAGGTATCCTTAAGCTTAGTTAAAAAGAATGATGAGAGTCCTAGTAAGTATCTGTAGCATGTCACGTATTACTGAGACTGAAAATACAGAAACATTGGTAATGAATGTTATTAGATTAACAAGAAATAATGGTAAAGGGACAGATATTTGAGACAGCTTAGCACTGCATTTCATTTTTCTTGTAATCTACATTTGTGATTCTTCATCTTTGTAAGCCAATGTGTATTTTAAATACCTTGTACATTAAATATTAACAGTTCACTATGTGAAAAATATTTATAGTCATGAGTCTGCATGTTATTGTTTTAATTGGAAAAAAAAAAAACCAAACCCCAGAACAACAACACAAAAAACCAAAACCAGTAGTATAATAAAGCCAGGTAGCCAAGCCATTTTCAAATAGATTTAAAGGTGAAATCTGAAATATATTGAGAAGTGCCAAAGTGTCACTTTTTGTCATTCTTCCCTTGACATCTAAGGTGCTATAAGATTTTGTAACACTTTGGGGGAGAGGAAGTATTTGTCATATGAAAATTACAGTTCAGAAGCACAAAGAGTGACCACATGTGCTTCTGGATATAAAGCCTCACAGCAAAACTCCGCTTTAAAAAAGAACAGTTATTGTCTAAGACAACTGAATTCTATAATAGGCATGTAACAAATATCTAAACAAGTATTCTCCCCAATGAGTTTCTTCAGTCTTGCAGGTTTAGACAAAATTACCGTATTCATCAGAAGAGTAACACACTACAGCAAACTGGTTTACAAGAAAAAACTTCTGCATTTTGAAATAATGAAAAAAAAAAAAGCTTGACTTACGTGGCCCAAGTAGGTAACCAGCACTATTCAGAGTCCAGCCCCTTTTTTCTTTTGCCTTAATGAAAAAAATGCATGTTATTGCACAAACTACACAGTGCTTTCTGAAGACAAAGCAAACAGCACCCAAATGGACATTCTCTTAGCAGAAAGTGTCTTCTGAAGGCGTGAAATAAAGAAGTATTGTAAAAAAAAAAAGCCAATAATATAGAAGCAAATATTAATGGTGAACTCTTGCCCCCTCCCCATCTAAGTCAATAGTTTTCCTGTTGACATCAATGCAGTGGGAAGATTGCACACTGTATAAGTGAAACTGCAAATCACAGTTTGGAGGCAGAAATTTTGACTTTATACTCCAAGTTTATGTTGCCACCTGATAATCACCTTAAACAGCAAGGTTTTCTTTTAATTGTTTGGATTTACATGACAGCCTCTTTATAAAGAAAGTCCTTATATACACCACCTTTTCTGAGTCAGATGGGACATCCATTCAACTTTGGTCTATAAACTAGACACTCTTTTTTCCCTTTAGTTACAAGGGAGCTAGTATTCACAAGCCCCAAATTCTTACCTAAAAACCTGTTTATTGCCCAAAATATTTGAGTGCTGCATCTTGTCCAACCCCTTTATCTAAATACAATGTATATCACTGCAAGGTTTACTGTTATTTGTCAGCTGAGACATGGATGCTGCCCAATGGATAGGGCCTCCAACAGTGAAATTAGTACTTACTGAGAAGACCAGTCCAAATGTTTCTGACAGGGTGGCACAAAGGATTAAAGACAGAAACAGGAAACTAGTGCACCTCTGCATCTGGAAAGAAGCCATACTAGGGTGAATGATCTGAGTTATCGCTTTGCCTTCCAGTTACAGATCCCCCAGGCATGTGAGCATCCCTGCCGCGGGTGCAAAGTGGGGAAGAACCTCCCTCCCGTGGGGCAGGGCAGCTGTGGCTACCGGTTTGGCATCCAAATTTCCACTGGGAGACAGGCCAAGAGGTGGGGAGGGGAGTACCTTGAGCTGGAGCGCGACGACCTCTCCCTCGCAGCGTTTCAGCTGGTGCTGGCGGCGGTGCGGCTTGTCCCACGGCTGCAGTCCTGCCGGTGGGCACTCACTGCATGGCCACGGCGCGCGGGTGCAGACCTGCACGCTCTCCCTCTGTTCCCTCCGCTCTTTATGGGCTGCAGCACGACCGCGCAGGAGGGGCACCCTCCGGGAGGGGGAAGGGAGAGAGCCGAGAGCCGCCCACCCCCCTCTCCTCCGCCTCCCCTGGGTCATTTCCCCCTCGCCAACCCACTCCATTAGGAAAGGCAAAAATTATAGCAATTCAATTAGAGGTATTTGGAAGCACGACGCAGGCTGCAGGGAGATAACAGCCCGGGCAATTACCTCTGATTACGGCGGCCTTGGGCAGGCTGGTGAGCAGCGAGAGGAGCTCTGGTCTGGGCAGCCTGGCCTGCGCCTGTCACCCACTGCAACTTCACAAGCGCCTGGGGGATAAGAAGGCGTAAAGTGAATACAGATCACTTTTCAGAGACTCAGGTACGGAAGGAGAGCTAAATACAAACGTCTGCATGTGATGCTGGCTAACAAGATTCACAGTGTTTCAGCTTTGCATTTGGGAATACTGAGGACTTCACACACACACACACCCCCCCCTCCGCTTGTGATCCCTGGAGCTCCCTGTAGTCCAGGCCACTCGTGGTCCCTTAAAATCCCTTTGACTCATCAGAGCATGACTCACCTAGCATCAGAGCAAAAGGAGCTGAGCCAAAACTCTGTTATTGTACTTCCTCACTGCTTCATATCTGAGATACCACTTTTTTTCCTTTTTTTTTTTTTTTTTTTAATGGTTATATATGAAAAGCTAGGGAGGTAGCTCTCCCCAGTGATTAGACTAGCCCCGGCCTGTTAATTTACAACCAGTGAAGTTTCACCAGTTTGCTTATCTTAGTTGTTGTTACAGCTGGCTTCGGGATGTGCAAAACTGAATTACAAGGCAGAGATTCCAATGTTAGTTCCCTTTTTTTCCTGCCAAACCATATTTTCTCTGCAACAGATGAGTTTATTCACTACAAGTCCCTTAAATTAATCTTTCAGTAAGAAAAGCATCGCAGATGTTGCACAGAATAAGTTATACTTCCAACTCCTTTTTCTGCAGCTGCTTAAGATTCTCTGCAAACACAGTGTGTATGTAAACTTGAATGTGGAGCTGAGACAGCTATTGAAAAATGGAATACACCTATTCACCAGTTCACCAGTTTAAAAGCAAAAAATTTTTTTACTTCAATGTAGCATAATGTTCATAATCCAGACTAGAAGCAGAAGCTGTGTCTTGTAGTTCTGTTTCCTACCCTCTTTTGTCAGAAGCAATAGGGTTATAACAGTCTAGCCATGTCATTGGATCTCTGATCTAAAACTGCTTGAATTAAGTTTATTTTATACAATTCTTAAATGCTAATGTACATAAATGGGAACCTCAACTTTGCAGATTTCATTTGATGCTTTTTATCATTTGCTGAGGATGTTCTCTCAGCCATTGCATGATCTTCACAATTCAGACTAGATAGATCTGGAAAATAGCAATATAATTTTTGCAAAGTGTTGTTTTCCTTTACTTTATCAAAAATGCACTTCTGGCTGAAATTTCCTAGCTTTCAACTGTTAACTCCCCAAAAGTCATTTCTGAAACGTGAAGCTTCTCCGTGATACAAAATGTTTTCTTTGTGTTATTTGAATAAAACCACAGAAGTTATATTGAGATGTCAAAATTTGCATTCAAGCAGTATTACAAAAATGTGTTAATTCTGTTATCTTTGACTACAGTTTGTTCTTCAGTTTCCTGTAAAAAGTATTTGAAACAATGTATTTTAACCTGTAATTTTTATTCCAATTTTTTATCACAATACTTGCATCTTCTTGTCAAATTAGAGAGTCAAATGATCTCTTCATCTCCACTAGAGTCAGATGCAGAAGAAAGCCTCTTTGTATACTCAAAGGCTTAATCCGTCATGTGCCCATCATAATTTTTGTCTAAATCTATCTTTAGGTTAGTGTCAATTAAATAATTTTATCAGTCATTCCTACAATTGATGTTCTCATTCCCTCAATTTTCCTTGTCAAGAATGCTATTAGTCTTTTTTTATTCCATAGGAATTTTAAAACTCACTGCTCAGACAGAAGAATTAGAATTAGTCTGAAGCCTGCCTTTTCTAGCTTAGCTTGAAAAATGACCATGTGACTACACAGTTTATTTTCTTATTGAGGTGACCTTTCAATGTACTAATTCCTCCATTGATTTATTTGTTGTTTGGTTAATTGTAAAGGCTTAATGCAATGTGCAGTAGCTGTTAGGTTATGCCTAGTCCTCACCAGTCCTCACCATCAGACAAACTCACTATAAGGCTCATCTAAAATGTACTCAAGTCAATAGAACAATAAACATTGATAACAAAACTGTCTCTAATGTCTCTAAATTGATAGGAGAGACAGGATTACATTGCCTGTCTCACACAACATGTACTCTGTTCTATAATTGTAACTGCATTTCATAACAATTAAATGAAAACACAGGGGAGAATACTGTTTTCAGCCAGAGTAAAAAGCTTTAAATTTTTAAGGAAATGATAATATGGATTAAAAAAATGAGAGTATTGAAACATTGGGCTTGGGAAAAAAATTAATTGCATTTTTGTCACTGGAGATTTAATTTTGAGAACAAGTGGTAAATCCTAAGGATTCTCCTATGTGTTTAATGGTAAAAATTTCCCTTACATACAACTTTGTAAAATATTCAGGAAAAACACTGAATAAAAGTGGATTTTGCAGTGTATTTTGGAAGGGTCTGGAGTTGCAGTGGCTCCCTTCACTGTCAAGCTTACTGAGATATAATGAATGAAGCAGGAAAAAGTGTGTCTGTTATTTCTGTGTTGAAGTTGTATAGCCAGGTTTGGTTTCAGCAACTCACCAATGAATATTAAAATCAAATATTAAAAACCACTGCATTCACAGAGTGATGTCCATCTGCATAAAAAATGAGCGAGGTCTTTTCCTACTTCCCAGGTAACATCAAGCGTGAACATATTGTTTAAGGCCATCCTTAAGTATGTACACAAAATCACTAATATTATATGAGCAATGGCAATGAATTCTGGGCTTGAGAGAGAAGTTACCAGAAAAACTTGTCTCCCGTACACTGAAGTAATTCCAGTGAAACACTGACATTACATAAAGTAAATGCTTTATTGGGGGAGTGCCATCACCCACCTAACTAGAAATGATTTTTTGCAGAACTTTGAAGATTTCTATCTTTGAATCTAATTCAATATTTACCAGGGGACCACTAACATGCAGTGACACCAGTAACTTGTGTTACTGTTTTTTCTGCATTGGAAACAATTTTAGATTTTCGAGATCAGTGTTTTAACCCTGAGTGCAGAGATTTACCATAACTGAGCATGGAGATCACAAATGCAAGGCTTTCTGTGACTAAATCTAATTCTGAGTGGGAAAGGCACAAATTTCTTTCCAACAGAGTATGGGCACTGACAGATCTGAGTATCCAGAAGCAATGAGGCATTCCAGTTGCTAACAGGGCTGTGAATTGCTTCACTGATCAAAAGTTTTAATGCTATTTTGGTAGTAAATGAGGACACTGTCACAGAGCTGAAAAGTTATTTAGAGTTTTTCTTTCTGTTCAACAGCATTACCCCACCCTTCAATATTTGCATCTCAGCTGCTCATCATTAACTAAGCAGCGATAGGTTGAAGATGACATCATTTGCATTTATCTGAAAATGACATAGAGCTTCAATATGCAACTATAATTTTGAAAGCAGTTTGCTCTTTTAGTCTTCAAGAAACCTCTTGATTATTTTTTCCCTTAGAACTTGTTTCTTCTTTAATGGATATAGAACAGAGAACATGTTTTTTGTTTTTTTTTTAAAAAAGTAGTAATAAGGGAAGGGTCATTTTCTTCATCCTTCCAAAACCTTTGTATTGTTTTCCTCCATTTTCCCATTTTGTAATTTCTGTAAAATGTATGCAATTTTCAGTGAGTGAGTCTTTTGCCAATTTTACCACCTGCAGCTCAGTGTCAAATAGAACTAAATATTATAGATATCTTCTGAATGAAGGGCTATTTTCTGTTCTGAATTATACTGATATCAACTAATAATTTCCTGTTATTACATCAATCAGTGTGCTACCAGAGTTATTATTCACACAACATATATCATTGCAACAAAACTGTGACTACCACATGTTAGATCATTTTATACCTTTTAAAAATTATTTTTGGTTCAAGAAGCCTTCATAAAACTTACGGAAGAATAATGTATCTGTCGCATATGGTTAAAATTAGCCAATAGGTTCAAATCTATCAAGGACAGGTTGCTAGCCAGCACAACCACATAAGCTTCATATCCTAAAGAAGTCAGACTAAACCAGAGGCTGTCTTGATGAGGGTTTATCTGAGAAAAGCACTGAGAATTTGAAATATTCTAAGAAATACCATTTTGCAAGGGTTTCCAGTTCTGATAGTAGTGGATCACAACAGATTGCACACTCTACTGCCATTTCTAGTCTTATGCATCCCCAGACCATAGCTATTTGGGCAAAGTGCAGAAGCACTATGCAGAAGCCTCATTGAAATTCCAGGAGACCCAGTGCTCCAGCAATTTTATTCACAGGCCAAGAAGGAGGATGGCTTCAGAGCCACTGCCTGTCTCAGAAGCAAATACAGTATCTCAGCTCTGTAAGAGGTAACAGAGCTTGAGTCTCAGCTCCTGCTAAGGTTAGAGCTCAACTTTTTGGGAGGCAGCAACTCTGTCTGAGTCCTACAACAGCTGTGAACCTCTGACTCAGAGGGCACGTTCAGGACTTTTAGATGCAGAGGCTCCTTTCCCATGTTCTGAATTCCGATGCTTGCCTGAAGGAAGTTGGGTTTTGGCTTAAGTTTCCATTTAATTGCTAACTCACCAATTACTTCCTCCTCCTTTGAAGAGTAAATTCAGTGGAAGCTCACACCTACCAAACACAAGGGAGCTGTTTCTGCTCCTGCAAGACCTCAGGAGGAATGACTGCCTACCCACTGATGAGAAATGATGTGAGGAGCCGCTGATGACAGCGACCTGTCTCCTGGTGAGCAACTTCTAAGGTCATCAAAGTTGAGAAGCTTTTCTTATTTACAGGCAACAGAGATCTGAAGTATTTTGTCTCAACCTCCCGCTCAGTGTGAAATCATACGCCTATTATATTGTTTCTCATTTTAATTACTGAGGGTACATATGTGAATAGCTCTATACATATGCATCATGCCATATGATTTTATTTTTACATCACATGAAATAATCTTTGTATATTTTGTGCCTTTTAATGTTAAACAATCTGAAGATTCACTGCTTTTAAAAAAGCTTGCCTATGTTAAAAATAGTATTAGTTCCTTATTTGAAAACAACATCATAACTCAATTAGAATTTCTGTAGTGGCTTTGAAAGCTCTTAAAATGTGCTTATGAAGCATGATGCAAAAGGTTCCTCTTACTAAATTATAGCTTTGTATTTAAATCAGAATGAAACCAACATTCTGCAAATATTGTAATTTTTGCATGGGACTTTATTTTAGCATCACTGGATGAATGAAGTCTGCAAAAAATAAATAATTACCACACATTTTCTTAAACTGTATTTTAGAATGGAGATTAAAATGGATTAATATAAATATTAGATTAGGATGTGGTGGTTCCTGCGGAAAGGCATGCAGGAAGGGCTGCACACTCTGCCAGTTATTGGGCTGCTGCCTGTTCTCCTCACCTGCAGGCTTAGGCTGCAACCCTGATGGTCACCCCAGCTAGCTGGTGGCTGTGCAAGCCTACTCATGAGCTTGAGGTCTTCAGGGAATTAGAAGGGCTTATTAGGCAGTGCTTTGAAGTTGTCAGAAGCGTAGTAGCCGAGACCAAGCAAGGACTGCGCTCTGCAGCAGACAGGAATCAACTCCCTAGCCAGGCTAGCCTGGGATGTTTGGAGGCAGCTACCCAGACAGAGTTCCTATCAGGGAAGCTGCTCTCCAGGTGAAGGGCTGCAAAGACTGCACCTCCCCTCCTGGGTACACAGGAGGCACAAGGTGGAAGCACAAGCTGTGTTCTAGTGGAGTCACTCGGGCAGTGGGTGGAGGAGGTGCAGGAGGAAGTTAACAAACAGGCTATGCTGTATTAGGGAGAGTGAACAAGAAATAGATGGAGTATTATTCAAGACTTTGCAAGAAGAAATACTAGTGCCCTGTGGCACTGACCTCTAAGGACTACCAGACAAAGAGTTTCAACAGCGAACAGACAGCACCTTGGAGAATGAGACACCACGGTCTTTGGTGACCTGTGGGAACAGGCTATCACTTCACCCTCCTTCCTTGTGTGTACCAACCAGCAACAGATATGGCAGTGGACAAAGCCAATGAGCAAGATTCACGGGGAGAAACAGCACCAACAGCACACACTAAAAGCTGCAAAAGGAAGCAGTGAGTGCTAGTAGTAGGTGACTGCTGAGAGGCACAGAGGCACCCATCTGCCAGCCTGCTATAAGAGTGAAGGGAAGTTCACTGCTTGCCAGGAGCTGAGATATGGAACGTCACAGGGAGACTGCCACAACTGGTTAAAAGCACAGACTACTCTCCCATACTTCTTTTCCATGTGGGCACCAAAGACACGGTAAAGCAAAACCTGGGCAAGATTAATCAGAACTTCAGAGCCCTGGGGGCACAAGTGAAGGGGACAGGTGCCCAAGTGATCTTCTGCTCTGTCCTGCCAGTCAGAGGCAGGGGTGCAGGCAGAGGTCTACACATCATGCGGATCAGCACCTGGCTTCAACACCAGGGCTTTGGTTTCTATGATCACAAGACATTCTTTGATGAATATAGCCTATTGGGGAGAGATGGGATCCACCTATCTAGAAAAGGCAGAGGAATCTTTGCTAGCAGATTGGCTGATTAAGTGAATCATGCTTTAAACTAATGAACCTGGGGGATTCAAGTTGGGAACTTACCCAAAGCTGTGACACTTGCATATTCATAAGCAACAGGTTGGATGTGCGCACCTACCAGGGTAGAGAGGTATGCTCCCCAACCCTCTCCAAATGCAAAATCCCTAAGACCAGCCATCTCAAGTGCATGTATACCACCGCACAAAGTCTGGGTAACAAACAGGAGGAACTGGAGCTCCATGCTCAGTCAGAGAGTTATGATGTCATAGGAATCACAGAAACTTGGTGGGAAAACTCACATGATGAAGATCATAATTGGATGGCTGCAAGCTCTTTCAGAAAAATAGGAAGAGAAGAAGAGGAGGTGAAGTTGCACTTTATGTAAAAGAGACATTTGAGTGTATGGTGGTGAGCTATGGAGACCATGAAAGTTCCATATAATGTCTTTGGATCAAGATTAGAGGGATTGTCACCAAGGGGGATCTTATGTTAGGTAACCTCCCAATCAGGATGACGAGGCCGACAAAACCTTACTTTGCTCAGGGAAGTCTTGGGCCAACAAAACCTGATCCTCATGGGGGGCTTCAATTACCTGGACATTTGTTGGGAAAACAACACAGTGGTGCACAAGTCATTCGTCCGGTTCCTGTAATGCATTGAGGACTGCTTCCTGCTACAGATGCTGGACATGCTGACTCAGAACAGCACATTGCTACGTTTACTGTTCACAAACTGAGAAGTCTTACTTGACAACATAACTACTAATGGTAGCCTTGGATACAGCAATCACAACATTGTGGAGTTTAAGATCCTCTTGAGCACCCTAAAGACCAGTAGTAGGACAAAGACCCTGGATTTTAGGAGAGCCAACTTCATTACGCTCAGAGCCTAGCTGTGAGGGATTCCATGGGAAGCATCCACAGAGGGGAAAGGAGCTTAAATAACTCCCAGCTAGTGTTGGGAGTTATTTAAGAACAACCTCCTGGAAGCACAAGAACAGTCCATCCCCTACAAAGGGAGAGAAAGAAGGCAGAAGAAGAGATGAGCCTGGCTTAACAATGAGCTTTTGGGTGTGCTTAAAAGCACAAAAGAAGAATACCAGCTATGGAAAGGTGGCCAAATACCTATTGAGGACGACAAGAACCTTGCTAGGGCAGAGATGCAGTCAGGAAGGCTGAGGCTCAATTGGAACTGAAATTAGCCAAAGATGTCAAGAACAAGAAAGGGTTCTTCAGATATATGAGCAGTAAGCAGAAGCACAGGGAAGACATAGGCCCATTACTAAAGGCAGCAGGGAAACTAGTCACTAATAATGCTGACAAGGGAGAGGTTCTCAATACCTTCTTTGCCTCTGTCTTTACTGGTGTAGCTGGACCCCAGATCATAGGATCAAAAAGCTATGACAACACCTATGTTGACCCACCAGTAGTGGGTGAAGGGCTGATCTCAGGCCTCTTGCAAGGGCTCAACCACATAAAATCTATGGGCCTGGACAGAATCTACCCAGGGTGTTAAAAGAAGTGGCTGACATTGTTGCTAAGGCCACTGTCTATAATCCTTGAAAAGTCATGGAGACCAGGGGATGTCCCTGATGACTGGAAGAGAGCAAATGTGACACTCATCTACAGAAAGGCCCAAAAGAGGAACCAGGACACTACAGGCCCATTAGTCTTACTTCAATCCCTGGGAAAATAATGGAATGAGTCTTCTTAGAAATTGTTACAAGCCAAATGAAGCAGGTAATTGGGAAAAGTAAATACACCTTTACCAAAGGCAAATCATGCCTGACTAACCTGATCACCTCCTACAGCAAAATAACATGGTGAAAATGGGGAGACCTGGACTTCAGCAAAGAGTTCAACAGTATTTCCCATAGCCTCCTCCTTGAGAAACTGGTACAATAGAGATTGGATGAGTAGTCTGTGAGATGGGTAGGAAATTGACTAACAGGCCTCACTCAGAGGTTGATGATCACTGTTTTTTACTCAGGCTGGCAGCCTGTCACAAGTGGGGTCCCACAGGGATCAATATTGGGCCCCACACTGTTCAACATCTTCATCAATGGTCTGGATGATGGGATGGAAAGTACCTTCACCAAGTTTGGTGCTGACACCAAACTGGGTGGTGAGGTGAACATGTCAGAAGGGTGAGCCTCTTACAGAGAGACTTGGACAGGCTGGAAGAGTGGTCTAGCAAGAACTGTATGAAGTTTAACAAAGACAAGTGCAAGGTCCTGCACCTGGGATGACATAACCAAAGAGCCCAATACAGGCTAGGATCTGTATGGCTGGGGAGCAGCCTTGCTGAAAGGGATCTGGAGGTCCTGGTGGACAACAAGCTAAACATGAGTCAGCAGTGTGCTGCTGCAGCAAGGAAGGCAAATCAGATCCTGGGCTGCATTCACAGGGGCATTACTAGCAGAGATATTGTGATCATCCTGGTCTGGTCAGTGCTTGTCAGGCCACACCTGCAGTACTGTGTCCAGTCCTGATCCACGCAATTCAAAAAAGACACAGACAGACTGGAGAGGGTCCAAAGGAGGGCCACAAATATGATCAAAGGGCTGGAGAACCTTCTCTACGAGGAAAGACTGAAGACGTTAGGTCTTTTCACCCTGGAGAAGAGAAGGCTTGGGGGCATCTCATCACAGTTTTCCAGTACCTAAAAGGCAGCTACAAAAAGGATGGAGGCTCTCTCTTCACAAGGCGCCTAATGGAGAGGACAAGGGGCAAAGGGTACAAGCTGCACTGGGAGAGGTTTCATCTTGATATAGGAAAGAAATTTTTTTACAGTGAAAACAATCCACCTCCTAGGGACTTAGTGGAGTCCCCATCACTGAGGTTTTAAAGACTTTAGTGGACAGGGTGCTAGATAATAGGTTGAACCAGACAATCTTTCGAGGTTCCTTCCAACATGGGCTATTCTATGTTCTATTATCCACTTAAAATATTATTTTTAAATTACAATAAATGAGTTATCAAATTATTTGTAATAAATAAGGACCCATAGGGAAACAGGTTAGTGCTTTCATGGCTTTTATTTTTTAACAGGACACAATGCCAATTGCTTCATTAACAAATATGTTGCAATATTATAATACAAAAACCTCACAAGTAGGCATTTCAGACATAAAATACATTCACAGTAATGCCAAAAGGAGCTACGGAATAATATTTACATAAAATGTTTTCCAAAAATATTTTTATATTGAGTTCATTTAAGTATAAGAAAATTAAGCAGAATGTTATAAGATAGATATTCAGTTACAAAATACAATTTTGTATCTTTGTTGTTACTGTTTTTTATTTTGTTAAAGCACAAAATGGAATTAGCAGGATGATATTACACAGCCTTCATTGTCCTACTGTAAATGCACCCAATTAGTCTTTTTCTGCTTTGATAAGAAATAACCCATTCCATCTTACAAGCCCACTGTGTAATTTGAAAACAGGTTAGGGAAAATTTGGTGTTTTGCATTGTATTCCGGAAGTGGAAAGGCTTGAGCATATTTGATCTCTTGCAAGGAAGACTGAAAGTGATAGCTGAACAGACTGTTCTCCCACATCTTTCCAGTGGAAAAATAAATAGGGAAAAAACTTTCTTCTATTCTCCTCTGGAAGTCTTTTCACCTGATGCCCTGGTGATAAGAATACACTAGCAGTAACTATGAGGCAGAAGTTGTTCTCCCCAACAAAAAAACTTCCTAAAAACAAAACAAGCAAAAAAACCTCATAAACCAAAATCATTTGATCTCAGGCTAAAAAGAGTTCTCAGTGGTCCAGCTTTCAAGTGTGGAATTTCAGCTCTGATAGAAAACAAGAATTCTATGGCATGTTGATACATACAGTTCAAAAGAGATTGTGCAAAGCTAAAAATTACTTTAAAGTTATCTTTGCTCACAGTTACCTGTGAGTTTCCAGGTTATTTGCATTTTGAGACAATAAGAGGAGGCTGAAGGTTTCTTGGAAAGCCAAAACCACAAATAAAAGGCTATTAAGGTGTAGAGAGGGTTCACACAGTCTGATGAAATACTAGCTTTAAAAACAAGCAAATGAAAAAATTCCCCAACTATCACTAAAGAGTCCCTGCAAAACAGAAGTAAATCCAGGCAGGTAGAGAACAAAATTTTCTGTGGCTGGCATGCATGTCGGTGTAGGGGAGTTATTTCCCACCAAACTCACTTCAGTTCCTTAGCAGTTTCCCTCTGTCCCCAAGTTTCCTTATTACAGAAAATAAATGAGGGGTTGAGGTTATCACTCCCCCCATGAAGAAAAAGCTTGAGAATGAAGAAGTAAAAGGGACACACGGGGTGGGATTCAACTTCTTAGCTCTAGGAACTTATATGTGAGTAAGATATCAAGCTCCCATGATAGTCAGTGGAGAGGGAATCAATATGGTCAAGACTGACTCCACTTAAGCTAATTTAAGTACCTAAGTGTCATTATTGACTAGCGCTCTAGATTCCAGTGATTCTTTTGGCTAACTATCCATTGACTGCTATGGAAGCTTTGACATGTAGGTCACCTGTAGGGACCCAAATTAATGGCAAATAATTCCAGCCATGATGGCAAACTTTCAAACAAAAAATATGTTAGAAAACAGTGATCAGTTGTTATCCATGCCTAATGGGGGGGTAGAAAAAGGTAGAGCTGGATTAATCTGCAAGAAAAAATGTTGAGATTAGTTATTAGGAAAAACTTTCTAACTATATGGTTAGAAAAAGAATGTCATAAGAAATATAATGGTAGAGGATTTATGTGGAGGTTTCTCTTAGAGAACAGGTTCAGTGAATATGTCAGGAATAATGCAGGTACACTTAATACTCCAGAAGAGTAGCACTTCAACTACATGATCTCTCTGTTCTACCTGTATGCCTACCTACCTGTCTGTGTCAACAAAACTCAGGGACAGTGCGTTTCTTAGAATTCTTTCAGATCTATTTATGCTATGACATAATCTGGATTTTTACTGTTGTGATTGATTGCTCATTTTAACTTCGTGTAGTCTCCCAGCACATGCTTGTTGTCATCTTACATTTTGTTATCTCCCTCATTACTTCCTCTGTCATTCTTCTGCTTTCTTGTAGGATCATCACTCCTTTTCATATTCTCTCTACAACTAGATATGGTTCCTCAGGGCCTTAACCAGTTGAGGTCTGAATATCTCCAAAGGTGGAGATATTCCCCCACCTCTGTGGGCCCCTGCTCCAGTGTGTAACTATCTTCAAGGTGATTTTTTTTCTTCCTTTTATCTTGTTGGAATTTCCTGTGTTGCAACTTGTGTCTGTTGCCTTTCGTCCTACCATTGTGCATATCCTAAACTGTGTGCAGCTGTAGCACAGCGGAAAGTTTAATTGCTGCTACTACTTTCTGTGATCCAGAGTTTGTATGAAATAGAGTACATAGCCTCCATTAAACTTCTCTTTTCCTCAGATAAATATTAAAAAAAATTATCACAATTTTTTTGTATAATCAAGATGTTGCAAAACCAATAACCAGTGTGTTTTTGTTTTTTTTTTTTTTCTTAACTGGAACCTGAATCTGGATGATAAGAAGTCCTTTGATTTAACTCTTCAGCTTATGCCATTTGAATGTTAGCAATTATCCTTATCCCTTGCCTTTCTAACAACCATGACTATGCTATGTATGACTGTAAATTAGCAGCCCTTAGTGAAAACAGCAACTATAGTTTTCATTTTGGGATAGTGACACTTGAATCAAAATTTATTCCAAACTCTTTTTCAGAATTTCACAGAATGGTCTGTCATCATGTCCATCATTTTGCCTTACACCTTATCACCATAAATTGAAAAATAGACCCTGTTAGCTGCAGAATATGATCTACATATTTAGTTTAAAATATTTTTGAAGAGTTTTTTCCCACTGTAATATAAGGCAAAAATTAAAAAGATCACCAAAAGCAAGGCACTACTAAGAGCTATCTGATTATGGAAGCTGGTCATGGTTTACCAGAACTCTCATTGCTTCATGTGCAGCTCAGTTATCTGTATAAGCATCTTAGATTCTACAATTTTTTTAGTTTGTTTATCATTACTAATAAAATTGCAGAAGGTATAGTTTAAACCTATGCTAATGATATATTTAATGGGATGAAATTATGTTTCTAGCTCTTCCCTGATCTCTTTTCTAAACTTTTGCTCACTGGAGTCCATCTATCCTTCTCTTTAACACAGAATATTTACAATTTCTTGTACTTACAACACTAATCCACCTAATTGTTTAAGACAAAAAGATTTCCTATGTAGTATTTTCTTCTGAGAAATATTATTTGCTTACCAATCAATCCTTCCTTCAGTATGAGAAGATTCTACAAAGAAAAACCCAAAGAAACAGTCTCAAGTTGTTTTAAGGGGTGTTTTTAATGAAAGCAACCCCATTTCCTTCTCTGGGAAGGATGGTCACTGCTGTCACTTATGAAGAGCAATTAAGTCCTACTGATCCTGTCAGATATACAGTGAGCCTTTAACATTCACTCAGCCTTTAACATTATCAGCCAAGTTATCAAACCAACTAACAGTATGGATAATTGAGAGGCACACAAGAAACAGAAAGAAATCCTTATCATGTCCTTTCTTGAAAGCTTTTAATAGCTGCATGTTGCAAGTGAATATACATGTTTCCTGGGTCTAAATTTTTAAGATCTATTATGAAACACTTAAGTATGCATATTTTCTCACGTGTGGTTGAAAACTATAGGTATCATTACAATGCAATTGCTAATGTTGTATTTTCTTCTAATCTATTTGCAAAATTTTCAGTATTAAAGTTCTATAATACTTACATTAAGTCTATAGATTAGTCCTGAATGAATCTCATATGTTCATAGGAGCCTAATTACTTACTTTCTTTTGCCTTCCACTTGTACTTTTTAACTAGTACCTCATTGTTCTGAGGGTTACACAGTACCGAGGGTCTGTTTTAATATTAGCAGTGCAGGCAGGCAGATCATGATGGTCCACTTCCTGTTATGCAAGCCAGGAAAAATCATACTCTTTATTCTTTGGCTTACAGGTTCTTACAGATCTGTTCAGTTTACTTTATCATCACAAGAAACAGAAGCCAGAGAGGCCTTCTAGCTGCTTCTAGATGTCAAATTTGAGTATTAGATGTCAGTATCAAATAAGAAAGGGTTTCCAGGAGTCTACTTGTTCCTGCTTTCTAGTGTGAAAGAGAGGAGAGATTTAAGTTTAGTCTTAGATCTGCCATGATGCTTTTTTCATCAAAAAGAAATTAGAGAAAGAAGCAACCCAGTTTGATAATCATAGAACCTTAGGAGTTTATTGTACCTGGGGGATTAAAGGCCTCCTATGGGGATAAAAGACTCAAACTACATGTATATATTATGCAGAAAGTACTTATGCCCTGCTTTGGATCAGGGGCATTTACAATGGTTGGTTAAACTTCATGTTTTGGGGAAATCCCAAGAGCTTTTATAAAGACCATGTCAGTAATGGATTTATGTCAGTACATTTCCTACATTTTCCTATTGAAGTTGCATAAGAATAAAGAAAAGCTTCCTTTTCAGGTCATAGAAAAGTGCTGATATTACATGTATTATGAAAAACCTTGCAGTGTCCTTTTATCTTCTGAATTCAATGGCTTATTCTGTTCAAGATCACAGTTTGTAGGTTGACACATTGCGCACTTCTTGCCATACAGTCCCTATTTCTCTAGACTGTTGTTTTTCACTCCACTTTGCTAACTTTTCTTCTGATTGTTTTGGTCAGATAGGTTATAGAGGTGACTTCTGTAAATACCTGAGTTTTGTGAAGGAGAAAAAAAGCAGAGATAAATGTCTTCTCACGTTAAGATTTTCTTGATATATTGCTCAGAAAATTATCCGTCAGGTTTTTTTTGCCTTAAATTCTCCAAAAGAAGTTTAGAAAAGCATTGACTATGATTAAAGAGCTCATTTATTTTTTTATATACAGGAAATGAATAAAATCAAACTTTTTGTTAACTGTAATAACCTCAAAAGTTTATGGATTAACTAAACGGATTAAGTTCCATAGACTTTCTGCATATAAAACTGCTAGATTTTCTCTCCTGGCTCCAGGAGTTTCATTACTAGGCAATGAAAAAAGGCCCTTGAAAAAAGGGCATTCAGTCAAAGAGTTATGAAGGACCACTATTCTAGCAAATCTTGTATTATTTATTAGAAAGCATGACTTCTTTGACCTTTAAGCCTCAGTAGATGCCTTTAACAGGTGGTACAGTTCACTATCATTCTTTAAAGGTTGTTTTCTCCCCAGATATATAACCCTTTATGACCCAGTCTTTAGAGGATGCTTGTTGAAATTGTTTAAATAATAAGAACAGAAGAAATACTGCTTTGTAGAGGAAGGTAAACAATTTCTGGAATTTATCACACCAACTTGCAAGTTCGGACATCAGAAGAAAGCCTCTTAGTCCAGGTTGTTGAATACATTATTGTATATATAAGGGAATGTCTTCTGATTTTATGATTATTTCAATTCCCAAATATAAAGGGATTTCTGTAAAAAGTGCTGTAGGAGTACAATGCACTCCTTGTCCGATTTTAATAGAACCACCACAATTTAATTCCCTCACCACATGTGAGCCTGACTTCTTTATTCATATCTTCACACCTCTTTCAATCTTTATTTCTGCTTTTTAAATGGATTTTTTTATATATATTTCAAAATCTATTTTTTCAGGTAAAAGGTAATTTTAAAAACTCACTTTACACTTCAGTGTGCAAAAAAAAAAGAGGTCAGTGTATCATGTTAATCTTCATAAAGTATTCATGAAATGCTTTGACAGAACTTGTGAATTTTCAGAACAAGAATAATTTCTTGACAGAGTAAATTATTTCTTACTAGGCTAACTGTATTACAAAAACTAAACTGTTACTGGTTCCTGAGTCAGCTAAATCTCTCTACACATAAACTGCAAAAGCTAGCTCTCTGTCTCAACAGTTCTTTCCTCTATAGAGATTGTAATCATCTTCTGGTACACAATTTAATTTTCTTCTGGTTCACCTGAGGAATGCTTCCAGGAACTTAATGAATAATGGTTTCAAGGAACACCTCAACACAGAGCAAAACTTAAAAAGAAAAAAACATACCTTGACGACATATGAATTTGCAGATCTGGAAAGACTGATCATGCATTCCTTTGTCTTGGCTCTTGTTCTCAGAAGGCATGCACCTACAATTGCTAAAATTTGCGCTGATATAATTTGGACTGTAAACAAAATGAAAGATGTCTTCTGGAGAGATTTCTACAGGAGATGTCCCTTCACATCATTTTCTGTTCATGACAATGAAGGTGATGTTTCATATGGATTCTACTTCTGATTTATTAACTTATTTATTTATCTGTTTGATCTGATTCCTTGCAGCTGCACTTCTGCCCATTGTTAGTCCATGTCTCTTTCCACTAAAGACAAAAAAATTAATCAGGGATAGCTCCATCTCACCACCAAGGCCAGTGAGACTGAATACTTCTACTGTCCATCTGCTACTGTGATTGCTTTTGATGATAATATGTGGATAGTGTAGCTGACAGCATACCCTGACCTTTAGCCGGAATGCTGTGTTTGGCGTAGTTGGGTGGGATGGAGCATTTTTATCTAGGCCAGGTGTCAGAAGCAAAGCAGTGCTTGCCAGAGATGCTGTCCAAAAATTCATAAATGCAGCAGAAACCTTTGCTGCTATTGAAGGAAAGTAAGCGTATCATTTATTGAAATTTTTAAAATTTAAATCTATCAAATATGGGTAAATAGCTTAGATGTGAAAGGTAAATATGTAATAAACTCACAATTCACCCATAATAGATGTTGCAAATAAAGTTTGTAAGAGCTAATTGTAATACAGATAAATGGGCCAAAATACATTGGAATCTATTAAAATATGTCTTCCAAACTCACATATCATGTGTATAAAAATAGTAAAAAAGGGTATGTGTTTTGCCTTAAAATAAAATAGCGGATAATTTCAACAAAAATATTTTGAAATATTTGGCATAACTCTTGTCAGACTTGGTAAATATATTCTATCATTCATGAAATACAAATGGTGTGGGTACCAATATTGCACCCTTGATGACTGGGGAGGAGGAATTAAAAACATGAACACATTTCTGTGACTAGAAATAAGCAAAGAGAGAGAATGGTGTTGAGGACTTGGTTTCCATTGGCATTTTGAGCCCAGTTTCTCAACTCCTCTCTCCTTACTGAAAAATCACAATTAATTCTACAGATGAGAAAGAGGGAAATGTCCTGTAAAGGAATTGTTACTAATGATCATTTGGAAGACATGGGAATCACCTGTTGCATTTCAGATTCAGTAAGACAAGCTTTGTTTCTAGTAAAAAATTCAACTTGCTGGGATATCACCAAGGCTATTCCTCAGAGGCCAGATTCAAGAAGTTTCTTAGATAATTGAAGCTTGATGTAGAGAGAGTTTGGAATGTCCTGCTCCAAATTTCAAATTTTTCCAGTTTCAAATTTTGAAATTCCTTCCCCAGCTATCACCTAACTGTGGACATTCCTGACATCTTATCTTTAAGTTCCCTTGCCTTGTTGAGTTTGATGGCTTACCAGTTGCACCTTGTTTGATGGCACCTTGTTCTTCACAGCTTGTGAAAACAGAACCTTTGGAAAGCTAGCCTTGTACCAGGGGTTGGTACAAGGAGATGTGTTTTGCTCGGAAAAGCACAACACTGTGGGTGCCAACAGTTTCATTAGCAAGACAAGATAGTTTACAATTACTGATCATTCAGTTCTACAATAATCTTTTTTTGTTGTTGTTGATTAAGATCACTTTTTGTGAGCCTTTGTTTTTCAATACAGTTATTAACAATTTCAAATTGCTTATGATTATTTATTGTGGTTTTTATGTTCTCAGAATTGTGTCCTTAAACACTCTTGTTCTTCTTCCAGGAGCACTTTCTTTCTTTTTTCCACAAAGCCTTTTGCTCTTACTTTGTCTTCACAGATTTATCCAGATTTTCAGACCATCTCATGCCTAATATCTTTTTTGCTGGATTTTTGTATAACTTGAATTTTTTTGCAAATATAGCCTTGTTCTGATGAGACAATTAGCAACCTCTGAAGCAGAAGAAAGGTGGTTGCTGTTGCTTTAAGCTGGACATGGCCAATCTACATATATTTACAGAACACTTCTATTACAAAAGAGAGGGATACTCAGTCTACCTTCATGTCAAATGCCTTGCTCTGAGAATGGACCCTACAAATAGTTTTCAGTCTCTTCATAGATCTAGGGGTAGATTAGTGTCTTTCCCATCATGAGGATTCCCCAGACATGGCAGAGTGCCTTCAAAGTTTGTCAGGATGTCTTAAAAAGAGCAATTCCCTTTCAACACATTCCACGAGACAAAACAGAAAATCTCTCACAATCCTTAGAGCACATATTATATCCATCTAATAATAATGAGTGGATATTAAAGAAGCTAGTCTGAAATTCATTCTGGAGCTGTTTCATCAGTTGTTGGAAGCACTAATCATGGCAGCTCTCACATGGAAAGATAACTTAAAATGTATTAATATCTGAACTTTGGTATGTTTGGTAGTTCTGGAGCTGTGGAGAAGCCAGGCAGCAGAGCTTCTTGGTTTATGAAAGGGACAACGAAAGGTTAGATACTTCGGGCAAGCAGTCATATTTTTAAGGTGAAAAACTCAAAGCATTTTCTTATATTATGTTTATTGGACTGTTATTATCCTGATATTGTTACTGATGAGGAAACCAAACTGTGCTAAACAGTCACAAAAATTCTTAAAGTACTCAAATCAGGAGGAATTGTTGCCAGAATACAGATGATAATAAAATAATTTAGAAAATGCTTGTGTACATTAGCTGCTTAAGCTACATATTTCTATCATGCTATTTTGGAAAGCACATTGTAGAAAACCTGAAACTTAGGTATCCAAGTCAATGTCAGTGTTGCATATGAAGAATAAATGTTTATTCTTTTCTAGCAGGAATTCTGAACAGGACTTTTAGTATGAAGCTGACATTAAAATACTTCTTTTTATAGAGCAGCAATCACTAAGATTTCAGGTTTTGATTCCCATCTTCTAGGCCTGAAATCCTACATTCATAGAGAGCTTTAAGTCTAATGTCAATGGAAATTGGATGGAATGTGAATCAATAGTCCCTACTTGTCGTGGTCTGTCATAATAGACTCTGTAAATATACACCAAATACTGTATGATGGCTCAACCAGCAGGCTTAAACATCTGGAGACCATGAAGGGAAGTGGACAGAGAAGGCTGCAACTTTGCGGAGAATGACATATGTACTCCACAGGGAGTACCTAACTTTGTGCCAACTAACTTGCTGCCCACCAATAATCAGTATAGTGTCCTGGCAAAGAGAAAGAACAGAGTCCAATGTTCACAGAAGAACTCAAGAATAAACACAAAAATGAACTGGTTGTCAAATTCCTCCTAAGGAGATGCATCTATATAATGATCTGACCTCCTGTTCAGAAGGTTGTGCCTAAATATTGCCAGGAGTTGCAATCTGAGATGCTACAGAAAGGTTGCCAGAGCTCATTCGGACCCCAGACTTGATACTTATTCATTATGGGCATTAATGGCATTGCTAGCAAGGTGACTAAAGTTACTAATAATATTATCACACACACATATAGAATATGCATATTCTGATTGAGGGTTGGTTTTCACACAGATATTTATCTTCAGGGTTTTCTGTTAGCCGTCTTTTGAACAGGAGCAAAAACTGAAGATCATCACATTCTCTTTCAATAAGCATAAAAAGTAGAGGAGCTGCTGAAAGCATTCAAAGTACTGAGCAATCTTACCTCTACCAGCAGCCTCTCAGAAACTATACAGAAAAAAAAGACAGAGAGTCTCTTATTTTATGATAGCACTAAGACACATCAGTCAAATGGAATGGGAGTGCACTGTTTGGTAGGGGTTAAAATATCTGTATGCAAAAACAAAAAATCCAGTATCTCTGGAGAACTGCTGCCAAAACACTCCCATAAAAAAAGTTTGGTATCCAAAAAAAGAACGTAGGCTAAAAAACCAATCAGTTCTGTCTTCCCAGTAACAGGCCCCCACTCAAAGGCCTTGTTTGCAAGACAAATGGGGGAAGTGATTTTGTCCTACCTATCCTCCCAAAAGCCAAAGCACAGAATATCCTAGACTTATTCTGGGACCTGATGCAATACCTGATCAAAGAGAGGCTTAAGATGGCTGCTTCCAGAGTTGTCTGGCCTTTTGTGCACAGAAACTGTATGCTTTGTGTCTTGCAGTACTTATAAAGAGGAAAACTTCACAGATATTGGAGCAATATTAGAGCTTTATCCTAGTGAATCAACACCGCTAGGTTATATGAGCGTCTTGATTCTGTGCCATTTTGAAAACTGCCTGTTGCTGGTAGCCAAACATGAATTTGCAGACTTCAAATTGATTGTTTCTTTCCACTTTTATCTGAGGAAAAGTTATGTTGACTATATACATTCTTATCAGATATTACTTCAAAGTACTTGAATTTACAGAAGAACAAGATTACTAATTTGCTTTGAATGGAAGTTAGCTAACAGTTTCTATCAATTACCAGCAGATAGTTGCAAGCTCTTTAAGAAAAAAAAAAATGCAGTATCTTATGAGGTCTTTCGGATTGCCATCTTTGGAATTATCACACACTTTTATTACATAGCACCAAGCAAATCCAGATAGCTCAGCAAAAGCAAACACCACATAGAAAATTCCCCAAGCCCTGTTATTGGTTAGTTTCTTGTTTTGCTACCTCTCCCAGCTTTGTACTTCTGAAAGAAGGAAAGAATAGGAATGCTTAAAAAGGGACATTCAGGGGCAAATGAGTTTGTCATAGTTCCCTATCTTCTACCTTGCCTGCATTTTATTCCTTCTATTTTCCCCATCCATATCCATTTAATTTTGCCTGTTCTTTGGGCAAACAGAAATAAATGTACAATGTTTTCAAATCCAGGTGTACGAGGGGAATATGTTACCATATTTCTCTTTACTATCTTCCTTCTTGTTTCCTAGGAGTTACTTGGGGAGTTACTTTTGTTTTTACATGGGGGAAAGAAACATTTATTCTATTTGTCAAGTAGAGAAAATCATTACTTGGTTGAACACTTCAGCTGGCTTGTAAAGGTTAGAAGTACTGTTCTATAGGCATATTTTAATCAACTTTCACCTCTTTATTATCAGTGTAAGCATGTCATCAGAAGGTTTGGGGATTCATGTTTTTGCAGAGTTTGAAGCAGCAGTTTCATTTTTAATTTATCTTGCTTAGACATGTAACAGGAAAAAAATTATTGAATTTAGTACTTTCCAAGTCACCCCTACTGGATCACTTTTTTGTGTGTTGCAACTCAGAGTAAAATGATTACCATCTTAGTCTGTGATATCATATTCATTTGGCAATAAAACTATCAAAATCAGAATGATTCATACCTCTTTTGGAACTATTATTTCAAGCTATTTATAGGTTCAAGAAGACATCATTGCACATGTCTTGATGGCTGTATTCAGAACCATAACATTGCATTTTTCAGTAAGTGAGTTTCACACCATGTAACTTCAGGTGTATAAGGACCTAAATCAGTGAGGTCTCAAGAAAGTGATTCTGAATATTTGTTAGTAATTTCTCTCTGCTGAAACTATGAGCAGCTAAGATCTTGTCTTAAGAGTCTCAGATGTTAAAGGTAGATGGTGTGAATGCCTCTTTATATATAAAAAAAAAAAATTACACCTGCGTACATAACCTAGAAGCCTTTAAAAAAAGATTTAAATGTTTTACAAAAATATAGGTTTGTTCTTCAGAACTTCAGCCACAAATACCTGACTTTATAAGCCAATCTTCACTGTAAGATTGTACTTTTTTTTCTTTTTACATAGAATATAAACAGTTCATTCTTCATCTGAAATTTCAATTCTCTAAATGTACAAATGCTGAGGTAAAACGAATTGGTAGTTTTTCTTCAGATTAGTTCAATGGTTAGTTACTTCTCTGTGTATTTATTTATTTATTTATTTATTCTTTCTTTCTTTCTTTCTTTCTTTCTTACAGCACAGCAGTTCAATTATTACTGAAAATTTACAGGCTCCATTTTCCCTAAATAATCGAATGAAGCAAATTAAATAAACAAAACAAACAAACAAAAAAAAGCAGAAATATGCCTGGCAGACAGCTAGCTTACTAGTTTTCTTGTATAATTGAATAATATTTATCAAATAAGCTTTGTATATACTGAAAAAACAAGAAACATTATAAACTGTTAAAATACTTATGCTTGTTTTTCATTAGATATCTACTGTCTTGAAAAGGTAAATGGTGTGCATTAGCATTTCAAGAAGAAAACAAGCAATTTCATAAACATTTCTGTAATAAACACTTGTATCAAGGTAGATTTTGCTAGCATGATAAAAATAGGAATAATTAGGCTTATTCTGTTTCCAGTTTATTTTTCTCTATATGTCCTGGGTACCATTAATACGTCTTTGTGAAAAGAATTGATATCAGTAGCTGCAGAATCTGGCATGGCCCGCATGTTACAATTTAACAAATAAATGAAATAGCATGGGTGGCCAAAAGGACTGCCTCCACTATTGGGTAAAGACGCACACATATGCATAAAAATAGACCCTTGCTTTCCCATCTGTCATTTGCTAATCAAAATGGCTTACTCTAGTCCTTGAAAGTTAGTAAATACAGACTCTGGTGAAGGTTAAAAGGAAGTGTTTCATAATCAAACCCCTAATAGAATACTGAAAAACGACACATTTTGACAGATGTCTGAGTTACAAGATGATATTCTGTAGGAAGGAGAGTGTTTTCCCAATAGGAGGTTTTAAATTACTGAGGATTTTAAAGATTGTATCTGGTATTTTGAATTAGGAACAACAGGTAGCTGAGCAAAGGTGCATTCAGGGGGAAAAAAGGAAAAAAGTTGTCTTTTTACTTGTAGACATCTCTCTAGGCTAAAGAAAAATATATTTAAAAATCTCCTTTGTCAAAATATGTGGAAAAAATGGGGGTGTGATTTATTTTGCCTACCTACTTTTAGGCAGCTGCGTATGAGCAAGTGAGTTCTCTTAGCTCCATTAGAGTTAAGAAACCTCTTCAATATACCCATTGGAACTTAAGAGTGCAAATACATCTAACTGTAGATAACTGTATACTTTAAGATGAGATAGGTCACTTTCTGGACTCCATTGACTAACTGTCTTTCAATTATAATGGCAGCTTGAACAAATAGTTCTTACGTAAACACCTACACTGTGGACATGGAAAGTTAGTTACTTACCAAGTGGTCAAAATTGTATCTTGCAACACGCCAAATCTAGTTACTTTATGGAAAATAAGAATACAATGCTTGTTTATAAGGGGAGGACTTTTATGCTCCATCAGCTTTCAGTTGTCTACTCTGACTTGTTTTTGTCTTTATAGGTGTACTGGTTTTGGCTGGGATAGATTTAATTTTCTTCATAGCAGCTCATATGGTTGATAACACACCAAAGTTTCAGCTATTGCTGAACAGTGCTTGCACAGCATCAAGGCTTTCTCTATTTCTCACATTGCCCCATAGGGGTGTACAAGAAGTCAGGAGGGGACACAGCCAGGACAGCTGTCCCCAACTTCAAGATAAAGTCAATGTATTTCAATATTCTTAATATCTGACTGGTGTGGCAGACTGTGGCACCAGCTTCCTGAATGACTTTGTCAGAAAGTTTGTTTAGTTCATGTAAATGTAGCCTCCTTTCAAAAATTTCTGCTGGTAGATATTCTGGTTCTGTATATTACCCTATTGGTAATATACTTACCCTTGTAATTAGAATTAGTACAGCAGTCAACTGCTATAGGAAGTATACTCTCTATATTTTGTAAGTAGGCATTTATTCTCACTGATGAATTCAAGACTTAGGTGAAATTGGACTTCAGCTGAATGTGGAGAAAGATGATGGATGAAAGACGATGAAGTAAGAAATCTGAAAAGGATATTTTCACAATTTAGCTTATAATCTTTCAAGTTTTGTGTATTAACACTAAAACAGTATGTAGAGTCCCATTGGCAAACAGCTGGTAAGGACTTGCTGAAATCCTTGGTATTTTAAGAGCTAAACTTGGAGCATAAGTTGTTGGAAGATTTCATTGTATAGTGTAGGGAAACAATGCAAATGCTTTTGCTGCCTTATTTAGCAGGAGACATCTGAATGTATAGGAGAACTTTCTTTGACCTTGCTGCAAGGTAAAAATGAGACAGGCGCCTTTCATTTGTTTCTCTTCAGATAAACTGAGATGCCTCAGTTTCAAATTAGGTCACTCCAGGTTTTCACTGGGAAAAATAAACACTTCAGGAAGAGAAACAGAATGGAAGAATGATCACTGTCCTATCTGTTAAATGGTATGTATGTCTTTGATTTGACACTATGAGTGATCATTTTTTCCTTATTTTATTTATTTACCATGCAAGTTAACTGAAACTGCAACAATAAGTAATACCTTTGCAAAGTAATTCTGAAGAATGTTACTGTTGATTAAATCCTATTTCTGTTACAGACTTCAACCAGAAGAAAACAAGCCAGAAGAAAACTGGCTTGTTAACAAAAAAATTAACCATGAAGTTGAAAAACCTCATTTTGTGTTGTCCTAACGTTTCATTGAATTGTTTCGATTCATGAATGTGGTTTCAAATTTCAAATTGTGCTTGTTAAAATGTGTTTTCCTTTTTCACTTGTAACCCAGGTATGAAAAAATCAGCTAATGAAAAAAAAAATGCTGGAAGATTCATTGACTGCATAAAACAGCACAACTTGCCACATATTATATCTAGTTTCTCTTATTGCAAAGGTCCTATAGATACTGTGTGCATAATACTAGTAATTACTGCAGTTTTTGAAGACTAAGCAAAACCTGACCCTTTGAAGTGGCAGTTGTGCTTTTTTCTGATCTGAACCTCAGATATTAGAAATAGCTAGATCATTTTCTTTTCCATGATTTCTGTCACCACAGAGATCTTGCTCTTGGTTTCAGGAATTGTTACCATATCTTTAAAGACATCACATTTTTCTGTCAGTTATCACTGTGTGACCTACAGTTAGAAAATTACATTCATAGTTTATATAAATGAAATTTACTCATTTTGTGTATATTTACGGTTAGCTTGCTTATTTTATTTGCATTTTATTCCTGCATTAACTCCTATTTGAAGAATGTATGTGATATTTAGGGAAATTTTAATGCTTTGAGAGCCATTTCAGTATTTAGAGGTGTCTAAAATATTTTTTATTAGACTTCTGTAAATGAAGACCTTTAAAATGCAATTGGTGTCAACCATGAAGACTTGTGAGTCATTCTGGGCTATTAAGAAGCAGACTCATCTTTTCTCAAGACAGCATTTTTAAAACAAATTACTAATTCATAGACTATTCAGAAAATATTAAATAGTAAAATAGTCCTCTCATGGGCAAAATAATTCCACTGTAAGCAATGTGAATTACATTAATTTGTGTGCACTTCCATGTATCCTTATCATTCTGTTTTCTAGATTCTGTTTTATTGCTCAGTCTGGTTCCTTGGATATTTTCCATATTGAATTTTGCTGAAATAGTTCTCACCCTTTGCCTTTTTCTTTCTCTTTTATTTGTTCTGAACTTTTCCCTCTCAACTCCCCCACCCCACCCTGCCAATGAAACTTGGCTTAAGGCTGTATTAACACTGATTAGGGGTGGGGGGTGTGGAACTATTGTCCAGTCATACATCAGTTCTTTTTAAATAAGCATTACGCTTATACCAAATGCAGTATGTGGAGCTTCCTTATTAAGCAGTGTTTAAATATTTTTTAAATTAAAAAAAAAAAAAACAACCCTAAATTTAGGGTTCTAACTCTGTATTTGTATACCTTAATATATTATTTGATTACGTGTAAATTCTAATTAGCCTCTTCTGCATCCATTTACCTGTAATATTGTCTTCATAAATTTGTGATGCTTATTGTTTGTGGTTCTATATTTAGTTGGGATCAAATTAAAAAATCCAAACCTTCAACATATATCCAACCTTATTTAGGAAACCTCTCCAAGCAGTTTTACCTTGTAACACTGATCAAGCATTTATAATTAATGTAATTTAAAACTGTTACAGTCAGATCTAAGCAAAAACATATGATTGCTGTTCCTTCCCTAAATATGGCTTTGGAAGGAAAGCCATCATAAGAATCTCCCATTCTTCCTCACTTTCCGCTCCTGCAGAGATTTTTAAGAAGGCAGATCAGGTGGGGGTTCAGTTCCCCATGTAGTTATATGTTATAAATTGCATTCAATGGTGTTGCTTTTTCAACCATGACATTCACTTTGATGCAGCACATGCATAAGAGCACATAATTTCATAATACATCTTTGTTAGGCTATTGACAACCATATCTGTGTAGAAACTGCACAGGAAAATTGGGATAAACTATAATTACTCAGACTGGCCTTTGAACAGGACACAGAAATCCGTGGTGTATTCATGTGATGAGTATTATGAGATGCTGATGAGTGCAGGCACACAGAACAGCTCATTCAGGAACACAGCCACATGAGCTACTCCTCTTTAAGTGTCTGCTGTATGCTTATCCACCCTCTAGCAGGCAGTCAAGCTGTAGCTTTTTTACCTTAGCATTGGGTGTTAAGTATGAAGCTATGCCTCTCCATGTACCCTGAATACAGCCATTGTGCAGGCTATATGGTCCCGAGTTCCCTCCAGTCATTCAGCTGTACTGCAGACTTTCCCTCAAAACTGCCTTTACCATACACCTTTTATTTTTACCATCTTTTCTCCTACAAAATTGACAGTGAGCCTGTATCTCTTGTCTTCCATGCCAGTTTTCTCCTACTCTATCATTTTTGCTAGATATATTTTCTTTTCCAGTTTTCCTTTTCTTTAATTTTTCATTTTGTCTTTTCCTTAGTGGCTTTTCCATTTCCTACATATGTCTTCAAACTTTGCCCGTTCTGTTATGGGCATATTCCTATCACAGAGGTTCATTTTTACTCTTTGTCTTGTATAAGTGAGGATTTGGATTCAGATCCCGTTCAGATGCTGTAAATCCCAGGAAATTAAAAGGGTTTTGGTACATATCCAGAAATACCTTTTTGAGAAATATCTTGGGATGTAAACGACAACAATCCTTGGCACCAGTACTGAACTGGTACTGAATGTACTTCATTTTTATCTGAGTGACTTCCTGCAACTTGTAACCCAAGGCGGGCTGACATTCCTCACTGCTATGAGTTGTGAGAGGCAGTATTGTCCATCCACGTTAGCCTGTAACAGATACTGGTGACGAAGGTGATGGCTTTTGACAAGATCTTGATCTCCATTCTCCATGAATAAGCCTCATCAGAGAGAAAAATCTACAATCTTGGTACTGTTCATGATGTATGTCTGCCATTCAGGTACATAAAAAATAACAGATGACAGCTTTAAGGCTTAGCTTTGTTATCTCCAGTCCCCAACACTGTTGGGCCTATTCCCAGTTCTGTTCACACAGAAATCTGGAAATGCAATTATTCCATCCTCATTATCCTCCATTTCATGGCATGCCTATTGGATGGCTTATGCAATTAGAGAAAATGTTTGTGCCTCTGATCCTGAGTTACTTCTTGTATCTCATGATGAGTAGTTACCCAGTGAAGGATCAGCTGTGATAATTTCCTTCCTATTGATGGCTACTTGGTGTTTATTTCCCCTTCAACCCTGATTTTTTTTTCCAAGTCTGGTGAGACTCTTTCCTACAGTTGGAGACCCTATATGTGTGATTGTATATGTGATTTTCAGCACCCCCCGCACTCCCCAGGACAGTTCTTAAATGCTCAGCAACCTAATTGCTGCTACAGCTTTTTACTAGCATTTACAATTAACCTCTTTTGCTAAAACTGGGTCCACAGAACCAGGCAATGATTCCCCTGTCTTTGTGTGTGATGACTGCTTAGAGACCAAAGGGCCTGGATACCTCTATTAAGGTTCTGTAAAACTGGTAAATAGGCTGTGTCCATTGCCTTTCAGTAAATACTAAATATATAGTTTTTGAAATACTTTATAAAATAAGTGTACTTTCATCACCTGACTTAAGGATGAAATTAGAGTATTTTTGGCTCAGATAATTCTTCAGAAAAAAAATGTGGATGCTAGCAGTACTCCTTTTTTTTTTTTAAAGGGATTGCCAGAATCTGGCAGCTTCTACCATCCCTGACTTCAAGATGATACAAGTGGCTTTCTCCATTCCTCTCTTCCTCCCTTCCCTCTTTCCTTCCTTCCTGTCTGCCTTCCTTTTCCAAGATGATACAAGTGGCTTCCTCCATTCCTCTCTTCCTCCGTTCTCTCTTTCCTTCCTTCCTTCCTTCCTGCCTGCCTTCCTTTTCCTCAGCTGATTCCAGCACTTTTCAAACTGCAGGTCAGATCCTGACCTATTCTGTGCTTTTGTTTAGATATCATCTGTTATTATAACTGCTCTTGATAGCATATTTCCTTCTCAGCCATAGCTGTAAATTTTCCTTTTATTCTGTAGGTATGCCTTAAAGAATTACAGACATTTTAATGAATTATGCCAAGTTTCCTAGAAACATTTTTTATTTATGATTACACTTTCACTTACTCAAAGTTACATAGTATGTATAAATGCAATATAAAAAAAGAGGGCCAATAATTTAATTAACAAGAATGTTAATTTTTTGATGTGCTGAATGCAGGATGGATATCAAAGAAATAGGCCTACTGCCTAGTCCTTAACCCTCAAAAATACTTCCTACTCCCCAGAAACATTGCTTCTAGAAAAAGGGATAGCATACTTAAATAAAACTTCTGGAAATTCTTTCCACTACTCTATGAGTTCATCTTCATACACTATAGCTATTCCTATGACCTAGGTAAACAATAATTATAGCAGAATATCAGGGTACTCTCTGTAACAATATCTGGCAATTTAGCAAATCAGAATAATAAAGAAATATTTCATGTCAACTGGACATCAATATATAATACTTCTATAGTGGCTGCATCACATAGATGGAAATGTAAAAGTTATTTTTAATAGAAAAATTTTTATTGAATGAAAACGTATATATTTGCACTTTAAAGGGAATACGCGTTGAGAAAAGCAGAAAAATTATTGTTGTGTAAAGATCAGCCTTGTATAAGTCTTGTTCTAATACAGAACTTGTCAATAGGGAAAAAAAAGGTTCTTGCTGGGCAGTTTGCTATAAAGCTGGACTGTGTTATAAAGAAGTATATTGTAATATTTATTCCGAATTCTAACTGGTATTTAGAGTCTCAGAGAGGACATAAAGCATGGGGAAACGTTCTTAAGGGTAAGAAACAGTGTTTTAAAAATAGCTTTTATACCAATTTATCCGAATTTTGGCAGTTAACTTACCTTCACAATGGTATGATTTAGTCTAAGTAGCTATTAAACTCAAGTGTAAGGAAAGGGTATGAAGTGTTAGCATGCTCTAACTTTCAAACTAAGACTTTCAAAATTGCTTTGCGACTCATTCCCCTTAGCTGGAGGTGCTGCTGGAGTGCTATTAATATCTAATAAATCTGGAACTTGCTGGTAGAAAATTTTCATTTGCACTTTAAAATGTCTGCTTATGCCAGTATCTCCACGGTTAATACACAAGTCTGTTTACATGAATGAGAAATGTTTTACACTTTAATACCTCCTTTTAATAAAGACTTGGTTCAGAGCTTAATCTTCAAGAAGGCATCTACTGCTGCTCTGACTCAGAGACACAGTAATAGATGGCTGGAATAAAAAAAAAAGAAATGGACAAGTGCAGTGTACTGCTCCTGATAAGCCCCCATTTACCATAGTCTGTGGCATGTGGACTTCCTGAGTAGAGGAATGTATCTATATACTGAATAGTCCTGATTTTTTTATTCTTTGTCATTAATTTGTCTAATCACTTTTAACCTGTCCAAGCTTTTTGCTCCACAGTAACTTGTATCAGTGAGTTCCGCACTTAGTTATGTAGTTCCTTTTCTTAATTTTGTGGTTTAATTTAGCTCAATTATCTTCTTGTGCTATAGAAAACTGATAATTTTCTATCCATGACTTTATATACTTTTATCATGTTCTCATTCACTTTTTTCAGTGCAGAAGACTCCAATTCTGCATATGCTGTTTCTGACTTCTGATCTCCTTTGCTGTTGCTGTCAGTACCTTTTATTGTTATCCTATATTGTTTATGTGTTTGTAGGGGAAATGGTATTCTAGATGCAAGTGCAAATTGGATTTACAAAGAGTTAAGTTCCTTATTTTGTTTCTAGTAATTCCTAAAATTCTTCTAGCTCTTTTAGCTACCCCCTCAGCATAAAGTTGAGATTTTTAAAAAATTGTAAGAGTAATCCAGAGACTTCTTCCCCAGTGCAGTAGCTATATTAGAGCCTATTATAAGATTCTCTCTATATCTTGTCAGTTGTTTTAATCCCAAGCATAACACTTTGAAATGATCAACATAGAATTTTATCTGCCATTTTATTGCCTGTTTTTATTCAGTATTGTGAAATAATTTTGCAACACTTTGCAGGTTACTTTCATTTTTGCTCCCCTATTTAAGTTTAGAGGACAAACTTTCCACGCATGCCCTTTTCCACATCACTTACGAATATGCTAAAACACAGTCCCATCATAGCTCTATATGGGTTTCAACTAATTGATAAACATGTTTTAAAAGTCCAGCCTAGGTGGGATCCTCTTCACCAGGGTGATAGTAGCTTGAGATGCTCAGAAACATAGTTTAGGTTACAGGCATGTATTCAAATGTCCTAACAATGAGAAACTTTTGATGAGTCCTAAGAGGGAGCTATAATCAACTTATGTAATTAAATCAGGACAGTAAAAAGACAGGGGGAATGAGAGAGAGACAGAGAGAGGATTGCTATTCAGACCAATACAATCTCATGGAAGAGTAAGATGTCCAAACACTACAGTTAGTTAGAAAATCTTGTACTATCTGGTAATCGGGCTGTCCTTGTACTCTACAGACTTAGCCAGCACTTGCTCTCCCTTTAGAGAAGCAATAGTTAAAGCTCTGCATACTAATGCACCGAAGTTGAATGTGTATGTGAACAGGGCTTGGACTCTGTTGTGAGCCAGCATATTTGCAAATAGCTTGACACAGAAATATAAGAGAATGATTCAATACTTGGTTCAGAATAACTCAGTTATTCTGAACAATACCTACATGCTTTGAGTTTAAGCTCTCCACAACATTTTGAGACTGAGTTACACATTTTTGTGTACTCTGTGCTTCCACTTCGCAAGTGTTCCTGCTGCTCTGCATGTAAGCTGGGTTAAGATACAGTATTTCAGACTGTTCTGAGCCTTACAAGCTTATTTAGATTTTACCTTAAGAACACAGCCAAATAAAATTGTATTAATAAAATAGAGGATGGTAGAAGACTCTGGCAAGATCAGCATTAAGGAAATATAAGAATCAGTAGTATTAAGGAAATACAGAATGATATAATCATAGAATAATTTGGGTTGGAAGGGACCTTTAAAGGTCATTTACTCCAAACCCCCTGCAATGAGCAGGGGCATGTTCAACTAGGTCAGGTTGCTCAGAGCCCCATCCAACCTGACCTTGAATGTTTCCAGGGATGGGGCATCTACCACCTCTCTGGGCAACCTGTTCCAGTGTTTCACCACCTTTGCAGTAAAAAATTTCTTCCTTATATCTGGTCTGAATCTACCCTCTTTTAGTTTAAATCATTAGCCCTTGTCCTATTGCATCAGGCCCTACTAAAATTATACTTATGCTTAATGTTCTTTATTAGTTCCATGAGCAATATGGCTAGGTATGATAGAGTAAAAAGCATTTGTGACTCTCTAATGTGAGTATGGTGGGTAGTTCAGCATCAGAAAATGCATCTGTTACAGAAATAAGATTTGCATATGGTCCATATTGACTAGGATGCTGCTGACTACTTTTGTCAGCCAAAATAGTACCTCAGATCATGAAACAAACACAGAAAACAATTCTATTTTTCTATATTCTTTCTTTCTATCAGCCTAAACCTGGATATCAAACTTTGACTGCCATCTTTGAAAGAACCCTATAGCCTGTGCAAATGCAATCTGATAAGAAATAGAAGTTTACCAGGGGCATATCAAATAGTTATGGGATAAGGCCAGGACTAGCAGGGTTTGAGTCTGTTCCCCATACTTCGGAAACAGGGATATCTAAATCCAAAACTAGCCAAATGCAGGGGGAGAGCCCAACCACCAACCTGAATAACAGTAGCTGGCAGCATTATGGGAAGAACCATCAGCAGGGACAGAGAATAAAGTTTGCTTGGAATAGTTCCAATAGCTAGTTTTGGCCATATCAGAACAAAATACCAGTTGCATACTAAATGCACTTTTAATTGTACCTCATCACAAACTATCAAAGACATTGGTAGGTCTCTTTCCTAAATCTGTATATTTAGGAACAACTTTAACTATGGTGGCATAATTGCCCCTTCCTTTCTTGCCTCCCCTCCCCTCTGATCAAAATAACATTGCTTAGTCTACAAGGGAAGGGTGGGGAATGCTGCAGTGATGCAAATTCAGCATCATGGGTTCACTGGGTTCCTCACACACACACACAGCATTGCATCTTCATGGGTCATTAACATGTTGTAAATTCCTATGTAAATGAGATTGCTTTGAATAGTGGTATGTCACAAGAATGGGAGGGGGGAAGAGGAATATTTTTCTACAGAACAGAACTTTTTATCCTCTCAGAGCTATTGTGCCAACCTGTGTTTCATTAGTTTGGGATGCTCACAGTCAGTGAAGAACATCTGTTGAAATGAATATGCTGTTCCACATTTCTCTTCTCTGCAGACAATGCAGAGAAGAGAAATTAAAACGGCTTAATGGCTTATACATCACTGAGCCTGAAGTGCTACTTCATTCTCCTTCAGGCTTTGCTCTCAAAGAATGTTGACAAAGTCCTCTTTTTTTTTTTTTTTTTTTTTTTTTTTTGCAATAATCCCTGTGGCCCAGCAGAAATGTGGAAGGTCCAGAACAAGATCAGAATTGCTCAGTGTCAATGCAATGGTATCCTCATTGCTTCTCAAAAAAACCCAAACCACAACAACGGAAAATTTACTGCCCATCAATGTTTGCTAATATAGATGTGTCATTGCTAAATATGCCTTGCATTTTTTGTATCCTTCAGGATGCAAACATGGTATCATGTTTAAAACACAGTATTGTTTTCATTTTTCTAAGTACCAGTTAATTCAAAGAATTGATACATAACAAAAATTACTCTCTGCAGCCAGGAAGATAGAGCATTTTTTCTTCAACCTTATCTTTGTCTCCCAACTATTTTAATGCTGTTCTCATAGAATGATGCTGTGATCCCAGTCTTTGACAAGTACCGTAACCTTTCAGGCAATATTGCACACTGTGTGCACCCAGAGGAAAACAACTTTCAAACTGTGACCTTAACAAACAACAAACAAAAAAAAATCCTCCTCTCCAAAACAAACCTTAAAAAATCAGAAAGCACCTGACAAGGCAGATGCAAGTTGCCAAATGCTATCATTTTTTGAAATACTAAGATTTCCCTTGTATCGTTGCTGTGTATATATATATACACCTCTGCCCTTTAACACATGCGTACGTATTGCTAGAGAGCTCCACAGCATAATCTTCAGCACAGAAATAAGAAGGGAGCCTCCATTCTGAATAGAAATGTACTCATCCTGGGAATAAGTTGTGACAGTCTGCCACAAGCAATTGTTGCTCCAGAAAGGAGGAAAAAAGTTCATTATGTGCCAAGAAGAAACTGGAGCACAGGCAGATGACTAACAAAATGTAGTGTGAGATCAAACACATCACAAAGCTGAACATTCATATAACCATTTAATAATTTAAATTATTTTCTTGTGTTCATTTTTCAGCAGCATATCTGAATTATGGTTGCAGTATATCTTCTTCTGTTGAGTCAGTTCCTGGGGCTACTTTAAGTTCCTTGCTATAAAGACTGTACACTTCAAACCTACTGACTGTGTGTTTTCAGCAGTTTCAGCTATTTGGCATTCTGGAAGTGCAGAGCATGCTGTCCAGAGAACTATAACTCTGTATTTACAAAGCTTTTGAATGCTGAATGCATTCAGATAAGTTGAAAAATGGATGTAAAGCTAGGAGAGAATTAAGGGTTTGTTGCTCTTCAGAGACATACTTTACAGGAGTTCATGCATGCTGGAGACTTCTATTTGAATCAAATCACGCATGGAAAGTGATATTAAGGTTATGGAAAAAGAAGATCAGTTATTTTTCAGCTAAGGTAAGTTTGAAAAGACTGTTTTAAAGTGCATTTTAAACAATTCATATTCTATCATTGATGATTTGCCAAAGGTAGGCTTGGAGGATAGATTCTTTAGGCTGAGGATCAATCAGCCTGCTTAGCGTAATGGCTTATAACAAAGGGTAGCAGTATACAGTATCAGTATGCTCTATCAGCAAAATTCTTCTTCTGTGGACACAGGAGAGTTAACTCTTCATCCCAGTATAATAAAGCTATCTACACTACTGAAAATAAATTTAGGCTGGTAAAACCAGTTTTGTCAGAAGTTGGTAGAAATTTTGAGTTGCAGATGTCCTGGGACTGAAAGACAGGCATGAGACACTGCACACAGTTGATGCAGTGGAAAACAGTGACATAACCTGAGCGCATGCTTTCATTTTAAGGACAGTTCACAAGACGTTTGTTGGACACAGGCAACAGGGAAATCAAAGAGTTAAGTCACCTAACCTTCCTTACCTGACATTGTGCTTACTAAAATAATTTAGCATTAAAGTTATTGAGAGGCCTGCAAGGCACATGTATTACCCTAAGAAGGCGGCAACTTCTAGAAGCAGCTTACATGCAAAAGGAGACAGTGGCTCCTGAGGAGTTCCTCCACACCACTGTCGAATGAACCTTTGACTCACAGAATCACAGAATGGTTTGGGTTAAAAGGGACCTTTAATGAACACCTAGCTCCAGCCCCCCTATCCTGGGCGTGGACATCTTCCACTAGATCAGGTTGCTCAAAGCTCTAGCCAACCTGACACTTCCACATCCATGTGCAACCTCTTCCAGTGTCTCAGCAGCCTTAGCTGGATGCGCCGCCAAGGGCAAGCCAGTGTTATCAGCCTTGCTGGCCTTTAGTAACTCACTCTTTTTTTTATCCCACAGCAGAGATTCACATGCCCTAGCAGCCTGCATATAGCAGAGTCCACAGTTGATTATGTGATGTGGTCTTGCCATAGGAGCCCACATAACACAAGCCACAGACTAGCTACTTTCTCTAGCAGTACTGCTTCTACAGGAATTATGGATAAACAAGAGAGAATAACAACAGTGTAGAAGTCAACAACTGCTAAGAACTCTGTCATTCTTTAAGACCCCTCAAAATCCACAGCTTTGAACAGTGGATCTCTTGTCCAAAACAAGATTTGCACCACATGGCTTAAAAGAAAAATTGAAAATAGTTATTTTAAAACATAGAATCATGGAATCATTAAGGTTGGAAAAGACCTCTAAAATAATCTAGTCCACCCAACACCTCCATGGCTACTAAACCATGTCCTGAAGTGCTGCATCTACATGTTTTTTGAACTCCTCCAGGGATGGTGACTCCACCACCTCTCTGGGCAGCCTGTTCCAATGCTCGACCACCCTTTCAGTAAAGAAGTTTTTCCTAATATCCAGTCTAAACCTCTCCTGACGCAACTTGAGGCCATTTCCTCTTGTCCTATCACTAGTTACCTGGGAGAAGAGACCAACACTCACCTCACTACAACCTCCTTTCAGGTAGTTGAAAAGAGCGATAAGGTTGCCCCTGAGCCTCCGCTTCTCCAGACTAAACAACCCCAGTTCCCTCAGCCACTCCTCATAGGACTTGTTCTCCAGACACTTCACCAGCTTCGTTGCCCTTCTCTGGACATGCTCCAGCAACTCAATGTCCTTCTTGTAGTGAGGGGCCCAAAACTGGACACAGTATTCGAGGTGTGGCCTCACGAGTGCCGAGTACAGGGGCACGATCACTTCCCTACTCCTGCTGGCCACACTGTTCCTGATACAAGCCAGGATGCCGTTGGCTTTCTTGGCGACCTGGGCACACTGCCAGCTCATGTTCAGCTGGCTGTCAACCAGCACCCCCAGGTCCTTTTCCACTGGGCAGCTTTCCAGCCACTCCTCCCCAAGCCTGTAGCATTGCATGGGGCTGTTGTGAGTGAAGTGCAGGACCCAGCACTTGGCCTTGTTAAACCTCATACAATTGACCTTGGCCCATCAACCCAGCCTGTCCAGATCCCTCTGTAGAGCCTTCCTACCCTCGAGCAGATCGACACTCCCGCCCAACTTGGTGTCATCTGCCAAACTTACTGAGGGCGCACTCAATCCCCTCATCCAGATCATTGATAAAGATATTAAACAGAACTGGCCCCAATACTGAGCCCTGGGGAACACCGCTTGTGACCGTCCGCCGACTGGATTTAACTCCATTCACCACAATTCTCTGGGCTTGGCCATCCAGCCAGTTTTCTACCCAGTGAAGAGTATACCCACCTAAGCCATGAGCCACCAGCTTCTCTAGGAGAATGCTGTGGGAGAGAGTGTCAAAGGCTTTACTAAAGTCCAGGTAGGTAACATCTACAGCCTTTCCCTCATCCACTGGGCAGGTCACCTGGGCGTAGAAGGAGATCAGGTTGGTCAAGCAGGACCTGCCTTCATGAACCCATGCTGGCTGGGCCTGATCCCCTGCTGGCCTGCACATGCCTGTTGAGTGCACTCAGGATGAACCACTCCATAATTTTCCCGGGTACCGAGATCTGCCTTCCGGTCCTTCTTGTAGATGGCAAGCCTCCAGTCATCTAGGACCTCCCCTGTTAACCAGCACTGCTGATAAATGATGGAGAGGGGCTTGGCAAGCTCCTCCACCAGCTCCCTCAGTACTCTCAGGTGGATTCCATCCAGCCCCATAGACTTGTGAGTGTCCAGGTGGTGTAGCAGGTCATTAACTGCTTCCTCCTGGATTATGGGGAGTTTATTCTGCTCTCTGTCCCTGTCTTCCAGTTCAGGGAGCTGAATACCCTGGGGATAACTGGTCCGACTATTAAAGACTGACCCAAAGAAGCCATTAAGTACCTCAGCCTTTTCCTCATCCTTGGTGGCAATGTTCCCCCCCCTGCATCCAATAAAGGAGGGAGATTCTCCTTGGCTCTCTTTTGGTTGTTAATGTATTTGTAAAAACATTTTTTATTATCTCTTACAACAGTGGCCAGATTGAGTTCTAGCTGGGCTTTTGCCTTTCTGATTTTCTCTCTGCATGACTTGACGAGATCCCTGTGCTCTTCTCGAGTTGCCTGTCCCTTCTTCCAAAAGTGGTAAACTCTCCTTTTTTTCCTGAGTCCCAGCCAAAGCTCCTTGTTCAGCCAGGCCGGTCGTCTTCCCCGCCGGTTCATCTTACCACACATGGGGAGAGCCTGCTCCTGCGCCTTTAAGACGTCCTTCTTGAAGAATGCCCAGCCTTCCTGGACCCCTTTGCCCTTCAGGACCCAAGGGACCCAGTGTCCTGAACAGGCCAAAGCCTGCCCTCCAGAAGTCCACGGTAGTGGTTTTGCTCACCCCTGTCCTTACTTCGCCACGAATTGAGAACTCTATCATATCATGGTCACTAAGCCCAAGATGGCAAATGAGGGATGGAGAATATGATTCCTGATTCAAGCTCAAATTATCTACAGACTTAAGAGATAGGAAAGGTAAATTTTGTCTTTTGAATCTATTATCTTTTGAATTAAGAACTAACAATTTCTGGTATATAAAGACTTAGGCAAAACTCACAAAGAAAAAAAAATATCTTATTTTGAATTCTTGTTTCCAAAACATCAACACGATTTTGACTTTTCTGCAGCAATAGTTTTGTGAGCCAGTGTAGTGGTGCAAATGAAATCAGATCATAGTTGCAGCTGTTTCATTTGCTATACCATTTCTGACTCTTTTTGCATTTTGCTAATGAAATTATGCCTATTCCACCCTTTGAAGATTGTATTCTCATATGCAAATTTGTATGAAAAATTGATACCTGTGCCACACATCAAACATCTTCGTATGATAAAAAAGCATGAAATAAATTCTGTGTTTATTGTGCAGCTTGGAGTGTGGGTTGAATTTTTTTTTTCTAGATACCTTTAGCCTTATTTTTGCTGTACACCTTCACAAGATTTTTTTTGCATTGCATAATGCAAATGTTTTTTTTTTTTTGCATAATGTCTTGCCTTAACTCTAATGGTAGAAATTTTGTCTCACTCATGTACAGCTTTCAAAGAGAAATAATACAATAGCTTTTGTCTTTTTATAAAAAAATAAAATAGTAGTAAAATACTAAAATTACTGCCAGACTTTCATCACCCATTTTTTTCTATTTGCATGGTAAAGTCTTTTTTCCTCAGTGTTCCTGAATTTCTAATGATAAAGAGGGTTATGATTAATTTCCAGATAGAATAACCCTTTTCTAAATGCACACTGCTCAACAAATGAACAAGCTGCTTACAGTAATTAATGTCATCCTGTGCTCAAATTGCTTGTGCTAATAAAGCTAATTGGCAACAGCAAGCATTAACTGTGATTAGTCATATGCATCTAATGTCATCACCAGTGCCTATAATTTTCTACATAGAGGGAATTTCACGTCTGTTTTAAATCACTTGTCTGTTGTCTGCATTGGTGTTCTTTCCTATACTATTGTAGTAAAAGAATCTTTGATACAATAAATGATAGAAAAGTTGATTTTCTTTTTCAAAGAACTGCACAGTAGAGAATAAGATATGAAGCATTTCCACATCGCTTATTCTGAAATAAGTGTTTGATTTCAGTTAAATTAATAAATCTGCATTTTCCTTCTTTTGCATATAGACTGATATTCCCTCCTACAGGATGTAGATGAGTGTTCTGTTGCAAATAATCTACTCAATTTAGACCACAAGCTGTATTTCACACTAAAACAGATGAGTCAAAAGATCAATTTCATATTTGTTTTGGAAATTTGCAAGAAATCGTTATCAAGACAACAAACTTTCCAGGCTTTTGCACATTACAGACAAACTCTTAGCTGTAAGTAGAACAATAATTATTTGCTGTGTCAATCCAAAAGGGCAGACAAGTGTTTTTCATAAGTTACATTTACTAGACCTCTCTAATTCACATAGCTTTCTATGGTCTCTGTCCAAATGGGTACATTTTTCTAAAAACACAAAGGTGTTGTCAAGTTGTCAAATACCTCCATCCCTGGAGGTATTTAAAAGACATTTGGATGAGGTGCTCAGGGACACGGTACAGTGGTGGTCTTGGTAGTGTTAGGTTTACGGTTGGACTCAATGATCTTAAAGGTCTTTTCCAACCTATACGATTCTGTGATTTTGTGATTCTGTGAAGTTCTCCAGCTGAGGCTTTTTGCCTATACTGGATGGAGTAACTATTTCATGTGTTACACTGTTTGCTATACTTATTAGTTTGCCTTTGTCCAGCTGCTTGGAATTACTAATTTATGTTCAGCTGATGTTTGGCCTTATGCTTTACAGCTTCATTGACTACATAAAAATGTAGAGCTATCATATCATCTCAAGATCAGTAAAGGCAAACCGATGGATCTCAACTTACACAGAGAGATGCACAGATGAAAGTAAAGGGAACATCTGCTCTTTGAACAGCTCTGGTGATCCCTTTTTGTTTTACAGCAATTTAGCTGGCTTTTTCCACTTCAGATTTCAGGTATACGTCCATTACTTAGAAAGTTACCTAGCTGCTTATGATTTTTTTTTTTTATCCCATTTCAGAGTGTGATCAGGTCATGACTTTTGTTCATCATTCTTCATTTCCTAAGACTAAGTTCCAGATCTACTAATAAAAATCTTCATAATTTTGGAATTTGCCATATGACCCATATCAATTATATGCATCACTATGACCCACCTCTGTGGTTAATGTGACATTAATGTCAGTACCCTCACTCTTTCATAGGAGAGTCTTAAGTTTCACAAAATAACTTAATTGTAAAGATATAAAGAGCCTGATCCTTACCCATATCAAAGCATCAAATTCTTAATCAGATTCAACTTCTCAGATTGTTTTTGCCTATATAGACCACAAATGGTTTTGTTGGGGTTTTTTTTTTTTTTTTTTTTTGAGAGATCCAGTAGAAATTAAAGATACAAATCTGAAATCACATCTAGAACTGCAGGTAAACTTTCATTTTATCAGCTGACAACACAAACTTCATGATACCTTGTTCAAAAGATCCGAGTGACTTGTTTGTGAGCTCAGAGGATAGTTGTTATATTGGCTCACTTTTATCTATGCTTTTAGATTTCAGAAAAAATTATTATTTAACTAATATAAGATGGCTTAATTGGCAAAATCTTCCAATTTCTGAGAAGCCAAAGTGATCCAAATAGACTCTGGAGATTTTTCATTTCTAACAGCTTGGATAACTTTACAAGTACTCAACTCCTTTGTAATGGCAGCAGTACTTGTGTTTATAAGAAATAGTAATCCTTTTTGCTTGGGCACATAAAATCAGTAATCCGCCTCTGTGAAATCTCTAAAAAAAAAAAAGCCCCAAGCTTTTATTTGTGTATACCCAAGAGTACTATGCATTTGTTTTTAGAGCTCATCACCACCACCACAAAACAGTTCATCCTTTCTATCCAATATGGTGAACTCAGGGAGCACAGTTAAGACTGTGCAGTTAAGACAGTTAAGACCTGCCCAGGGAGCACAGTTAAGACTCCTAGTCTTGTGGATGACTGGGCATAGAAGCTTTGCAAGAATGTGTTACCACCAAAGACTTCAGGACCAAAGTTTCAATGCTGTTTCATCTCAGTGACAGAAGTATACTATCACTACATGGCCAGTGCAGCCAACAGGTGGATCATTTCCTGCCATAAGACTCACAGAAAAAGTTTCTGAAAAAGAAATTAAGAGAGTGGGCATGTTGAAATATGATGCAACCACAAAAAATGATATTGAGACCTCATGGACTGATTATGAGGAGAAACCATGTCGCTTGTAACCAAAGGAGGGACAGCAAGGAAAGGAAAAAGTTTAAAGTTTCTCAAGTTTGCCCTCAGGGATTTTGGGTAGAGACTCTGCAGTGGTTAGTACAGTGATGCTTACATTGCTGTATTTGCCTCCAAGAGGTTCACACAAGGGAGAAGTCCTCTGACATCAGTGCTGCCTATCAAGGGCAGAACAGAGAATAACTGTTCTTGGTACAAGATTATAAACACTACTTTGTACTAGAGGAGTGGAAAATCATAAACATAGGGCCTATTTTTAGGTGTTTTTAAAGGAGACCAAACTAATAACAAGCGTAAATTGTAATAAGGAATAAAATTAGAAAATAAGTAGATAAATGTTATCTTTTTGGCAAACATGGAAAGTTAAAGGGAAGTTGTGCCTTACAAGTCTGAGATAGTGTTACAAATGGGGTTGTGGAACATACTTTTAAATTCAGGTTTAAATTACTGATATAAACTGATATGCATCTAAGGCACTTCTTCAAGTAGCACCATACAAATGAAGTCATAGGATAGTTACTTAATTCCTTAGAATTTTTGTCACTGCTTCTTCATGTTTCACTGCTTCATGCTACCCTTCTCAGTTTGAAGTTTTGTCTTTTTGTCATTTAAAAGCTTTATGGTTCTTGTCCTCACTTTGTATTTTACATCCTACAAATTTATCATTTACTGGTCTAACAGATAAGTACAGCAGTATGGGGCAAGTTGACCTGCCTGAGAAAGAAATGCAATACACTGCTACCTACATAACTGCTGTCCAATATCAAAGAATATCACTTAAATTTTATTTGTATTTATTGTTCTTCTGACTAGTAAGCAAGAAATTTGCAAGTATAATTATGAAGCTGGTCTTTCTCTCGCCTTCCCCAACATAGATACTAAGTCAGTCTATCATCAAAAGGCTGGTGGAATGGGAGTTAGGAGTATTTTAGGGAAAGAAAACCCAATCCATTTTTGATAGAGGACTATCTGTATCATTCAATTTTAGTTAACATCACTATATGGCCACATGAGCCAGCTATTTCCCTAGGCTTTCCTGATAATCATTAGAGAGGCAGGTTCCTCTAGAGGAACACACTGGATCTGCCTATTGCAGCTCAGGAGTGCTGCCTTCTCAAATATAAAAGCCAATTAAGTAACTTCTTTCAGACTAAATAAATATGAGAAGGTATTAATAGTTAGGTGCAGCCCATCTACGTTTTAGATGCTAAAAATGCAAGCTAGTCTTATATCAGCTAGTCTTACATGCTAGTCCTACGTCAACACCACAATACCAGTAATTTACAAAAAAAGTGTTACCTGATCATCATTCAAATGCATTTGCTACAGCAAATGTTTCACCAATACAGAAGTGCCCAATTCTGACTAAATCTCATTAGAGTTTTTATTTATTTTAAGTGCATGGGGAGCATTACAAATTCCCTGACAGAATTCTAGTACTACAGCCAAGACTGATGATTTTTGTTTTTATTGGTTTTTTTCCACTTTTTTTTTTTTAATATGGAGTTAGTCTACCCTAGTAAGATAATTCTGGTGTACTTCATTGTTAAGAATTTAAAAACTTTTCTTGTAAGACAAAATTGTCCAGCTTTTCCTTCCTTATTCTTTCATGGCCACAACAATCAGATTTTTATTAGTGACTACAGTGTGATGGATGATATGTGTAATCAAGCAGTTTTACTATGCTGTTTATTAGCTACGCTCAAATCCATGAAGAGGGGGCATTTTTTTTCCTGTACTGTTTTTGAAAGGGCAGCTATGTCTTTTAATATCACATTAACAGCTGTTTGAGAACATGCCACCACTATTGATTCTCTGAAGTTGTAAACAGTTGTAAAGTTTCATGAAAATAAAAGCTTTAATCTCAAACCCATTTAAGCATTCATATTTACACACCTGTAAATCTATTTAAGTTAATCTATTAATCTATACAAGTTTGTATCTTTAAAGTGAACAAATATCTTCCTTTAAAGATAGTGACAGTAATAAAATATATTATAGGAAATGCTTTAGAATCTTTTAAATCCTCAGAAAGTGGGTAGAAATGCATAGTGGAAAAAAACCCAAATGACATGGGATGGGACCTTCTGGTTACAATGCAACTGGGCTCTGCAGCTCAAAAGGTTTTGAAGTGTTGGCTACTACCAAAGGGAGATACTGAACTTCACTGAGCCTCAACTTCTGCAGGGCATAAGGACCCTGCAAATTAAGACTCATGCTGAGCACTGACAGCCATGGGTGCTGGAAGTCTAGGGACTTTGCTGCCCCTTAAGTGTTCTGCATCATCTTGGCCATCAGATCTCACGCAAGCCTCTTCTCACTTCCCAGCTGTCAGTTCTTACTCCTCTTGCAGCAGAACAGGCCCTTTTCTTCTCCTTAAACAGGCAGGCTTCAGTGTCCCAGAGAGGAAAAATACATCCTATTTGGATTTCTACCATTTTGCCAGTTCTCAAAAAGTGGGCAAGGCGAAGAAGGAGAAATAGAAGAATTTAAGCATAGATGATCTGGAATTACACTGTATATAACTCAAAGTTAAACTGAGCTATTCACATAGCATGTGACAGACCCAGAGTTTGAGCTGATCTAGCATGCTTAAGTGGGTTAGAGGGGGTGAAAAGAAAAACCACCTAGGGAAACAAGGCTACAAGAAGTTTGAGTCTAAATGCTCAGCAGTAGATGAGTTTTGGGTTGTTAGAGGAGTCCCAATCAGTGCTTAGAAGTTAGTTATATTTCACATTACTACTAGAAAGAAACTAAGCAGTTCTGACCTAGTTCCTGATTGTGGCAAATAAAACAGTTACAATTGCAGTATACTAAGTGATATCCAAGAAAAAGGTAAGTAAATGTGATGCATCATACTGTAGATGTGGTGATGTACTTAATTTTTCCTTTTGCAAAAATCTGATTTCAGATGCAAGGCACTGCAGTTGTATGGGTAGCTAGTAAGCTGAAGACAGAAGATGCAAAACCTTTTTTATGCATCATTTAACTCTTCAGATATAGGGTAAGAACAGCTTTGTTAGATCTACTGCCTTGATTTATATAATATATGCCACCTGAATTTTAGACCTATTATCAATTACAAACTAGACTACTAATATGGTGTGCTTTTTTGATTGCTACTCATAAGATACTTTATCCAGATCTATTTAAAAGCCATCAATTAATATAAGTAACATTCACCAAAGGCAAATTACTGGACTCAAAGCAATAGCAGTAAGAATTAAGTGAAATTCCAGTCTTTGTTACACAGATTTGCAGAAGAGATGTTTTGAATTGCCTTTTCAGCTTTAGACATACATACTTTTACTTATCAGCCTTCATCTCTATCTAGCTTCTAACATCTATGATAAAGGAACATTTACTTCATAAATACTTATATCTTGAGTATGTGATTTTTGCAGTTCTAATAACAGTTCATTCTATCTTTGCACAGTCCCAAATCTTAGTTCTGTGAAATCTTCCATGAGACATCAGGCAGAAGAGAATGCCAAATACAATGCTGCCAGGATTCTTAATCCATAGAAAGCAAGAGCTACTTGAACTGTAAAAATAATTCAAAGCTGGAATCATTTATCATCTGTCACTCTATTTGTAATTGTCATCTTTTGAGTGTAGGAAAAAAAAAACTCGTCTCGCACTGTTCCTTTTCCTTAAGTTCTGCAAGAAATTATCCTGATGATAAAGCTCTTACACAAAAGGGATACAAGTCTCTTATAATGAAGAGTATTGGGCAGTATTGACACAGATTCTGCTCTCTCCTTCACTTCTTAGAGTAAGAGCAGTTTGTTTCAAAGTTCAAGTACTACACATGCAGTATAGTTACTGCAGTGTTTCAGCTCCATCCACAGCCACTATAGAAGCTGCTATGGCAGCAGATAAGCAGTGAGCAATCCTCACGCATATATTCAGTAAGCTGAAGACCTAATAAATGCTTGTCAGCTTAGTAGTAAAAATCATTACCTTTATTTCTCCTCAATAGAAAAGCTGTAGCTAATAGAAAAATTTATGCTTATTTTTGAGTTTCTAAAACATTCTTAGAGGTTTGTGCACACATCAAGGCCATACATTGTTTATAAAAAAAAAGTAATTCTTGCCCCATTACCATTTCCCACTCCGAGATCAAAAAAGCTTTTTTGTCATGAGAACACACAGTGAAGATTGTCAAAGGTAGCAGTGTTCAAGCAGAGAGAGTAGTTTGGATGAAAGCTGGAGCAAATAAAAAGTTCAGAAGCAATATTAAGTCCTACAGTCAGCTAAGAGCCTGTAGAATACCTTGCCGATATATATGGTTGGGTGTTATGAGAGTCAATAATAATCTTAAGTTAACTAATTACCCTTTCAAACATGCCATATTAAAGTCCATATCTTGTGTTACATGTAAGTTAAGACTAAATCTGCAGTCCTCATAGCAAGTCTAAATAGAAGAGCAAGTATTTTAAGACAATTGATGTGAATAGAAAATAACCTTCTAATTTTTGTCTAGCAGCTGCAATCATTTGAGTTTCTGAATCTTCACATTCCAAAGGGTCAGATTTCAGTACATAATACTCAGCCCACACCATCAGTATAAATTCTGACTTAATATTAACAACTTATTCAGAGGATTCTGTTACTGTGCATCCTGCTTCTTTCTTCTAGTGCAACTCAACTTCATCTTTCTTCCTCATGATTAATTTGACACAGGCATCATGGCCATGAACTATTTGAAAAAAAATTCTCCCAGGAGTACAAGGCCATTCACAGGTTCTTGTTTACAGCAGTCCATTATTTTGCAGGCAGTTAGCCAGCTAGAAAGATGTAACCTTCTTTTTCTAGCTCACTTAAGTGTTGAAATGACCAAAGAGAAACAAGCGCTCGCTTGAGATTAAGAACTCCAAATCCCCTTCCCCTATCCTCTCAAAGCTTAACTTCATCATTTATCTGCTTTATTTCTTTCAAGCCAGTATCTTGACATGTGCAATAGAGATGATCATTCTATTTGACTCTGTTGCCTACCTATAACCTTTTGGTGACAGACTTTGCACATTTGTGAGCATGAAGAATTTCTTGCTCCTAAAAAACATATTGCAGTGTAACCGGGTGATGTAGCTTCTGTATCAATCTGTCACACCACCCCAACACTTTTTTTATTCCTCTCCAGACACTTGGCACAAGAATGCATTTGGAAGTAGCAGCTACCCCTCTCATTGAAGGAACCGGTTACTTAGTAATTTAGAACATAGTCCATACTTTCTCATATGACAGAAAAGGATGTTGGAGAATAGATCAGATAAAAGAGCACCAAGCACCCTCATATGCAAATTCAAGCTTAACATAACCATTAATCTGCACCTAGTTTTACAATGAAAGCCTTTTTCTGAGATATTCCATTCTACATCATATATTGGAGACTCCCACTAGGTATGCCTTACCATATGAAGAAAGCTTCCTTCAGAGCCGAGTCATCTGCAAAGGCCTTTCTGTGCAGCCTGCTCAGCTCAGATACTGGGACAGCTGGGGGCAGGAGGTCCTGCATGCACTATCTGTAGCCATTGTTCTCTGGACTTAATGTGAAGTCAAGGGCAATTTGTTCCTCCAGCAGAGACCAGGAAGCTCCTAATGAACAGCAGGTAACCACTCAGGTGAATTTACTTCCTTTGGACTCTTCAGGATGCATTAGATCACTCCTTAGAGCAGCTAGAGACTTGTTCCATCACATCAGAGAGACGCTACCTTTCTCACACAGGGTGTTATGATGGTTTACATCTGTGCAACACCAAATTCAAAGCAGCAGTCAACCTGTCAGTATGTTCTTGAGGATAGTATTGGTGACAGTTGCTGAAGCAGCTACATCTCACCATTGTATTGAGAAGAATTTAATGCAGCATGCAGAAGCATAGCAGTTAATAGATTAAGAGCATCAGTACAACTTTACAGATGAACCACTTTTGGCTGAAGTGCACAGTGTTAATTCAATAATCACAACTACAAATTCTTGCCTTGGTTTCTGGGAAGCTATAAACATGTCAGCAAAAAAGGCTCAAATATATCAAGTAGTTGGACTATGAGAGAAGTAGAGAAATCTTCTTTGACAAAAGTCAAAGCTGGCCTCAGAAACCAGGGGCACCAGTTCCTGCTCCTGTCAAATTACATTCAGGCTAGCTAGAGACCAGTGATAGTGTCTACACATGCAGAGATAGGAGCTTAAAAAAATTTTATATTTACTGAAGTGCTTCAGAATGGGCTGTATCATATGCACAAGTATCTCTTTCTTCTTCCTAGTATTCTACAGTTCAGTGCATTTAGGAAATGCACCATCCACGCTGCAGCTGTCTGTGTTAAGAGAATATATCCTACCCATTGATGTGTACCATACAAGTGTGTATCTCTATTTATTTATACAGCTTAGTTTAAAATTGTCTTAAGTACTTGGACATAGCAATCAATTTAAATTATGTATGAATTGTGTAAATAACACACTTGAAACAATATAGCTATCAGGAAGTCACCCACCACTTCCTGAGTTCAGAGACTTGTCTTTAGAGTACTTCAAACTAGACATGCACAGTACCAGCATAAAGAAAAAAAACTGCACACTTCCTCAGCCCTTTTTCCTTTTCAAGCTACTTAATTTTGAAGGGACTACAGAGAAAGAATAGGACCCCATAGTCCCATGAACATCTCAATTCCTAGTTACTACCTCTTCTCATCTGAATGCTGGCTGATCAATATGCACAGTCCACTATGTCTCACTCCAAAGCAGAACCCTTCTCATTTGAAAGCACATGGTTTAGCAGTGACTACAGAAGAACAACCCTTTTAAACAAATACAGCATTAACAAGTGTTTCTATAAGGATAAAGCAGAAAATGTACTCTGGAGAACTCCAACAACAGAAACAAGGTCACTTGAGTTTCAGCAGAGTCAGTAGGCTTATCTTAGCAATCTTGTACCATTGTCTGATACAAGAACCAGTAGAAGACAGTCACCACTGTGTATCTTTCATTTGAAAAAAATAACAAAGAGGGATTTTCCAAACACTTCATTCTGTTTGGTGTAAGGAAAAGCAGGTTTTATTTGCAGTATATGCCGTGAGGCTTCAGTGCCCTGGCAAAAGAACCAGGTTAATCTATTACCCAAGATAAAATTGTGACAGCCTTTGACAGATAATTGGTGTAGATAAGAGGGGAAGAACGCCCCCTAGCTAAGACAGACAGGAAGAGTAACAGACAGTGGAGTTCACAAGCAGTCCCAAAAGATTTGCAACAGGTTCAGGTTCCACCTGAAAAAAAATGAAGTATCTCTATTATGCCCTTGAGAATCAACCACCAATCTACCTAATTATCATCCACAGACTAAAGTAGTGAGACAACCAGATAAACTTTACCTGAGCAAATGGGTAAGTTGAATTTCACTCATGAGACATGAGTGACAAAATCTACTCAATGACAGCTAGGCAAGATTTAGTTCTCTTACTCTGGATGACTGTATACCAACAGACAATCATGATCTAAATTATGTCTTCAAAATCCATGTTTTGAGATGCAGAGAACATAGATCATACGAAAGCACCCACACCACTCAGAAGAGATCCATAATGAGAAGGGAGAACACTCCTTTGGAAGAAAGTCCTAGAATTAGAACTACAGTACTTAAGCTATAGCCAGAAAGATGAACTAAAGGGAATCCTACCTCATTTTGCAAGGTACTTACCAATTTAGAGAAGATAAAAATGCAGAGAAGTTCCACTCTCCAGTGGAAAAAGATGCATCAAACACTAAGCCCAGACTCATCTATGAGAGAGAAATTCTAAAAGAGACTACTAGCAAAACACAATGTAAAGTTCAGTTCTCATTACTGCTTCAGCCTGTGGCAGAAGAGTAAGCAGCACACACTGACTTCCCTGTGATGTCATTAAGAGAAGTGTAATTACACACAAGTCATTAACCAAGACTAAGCACAGGGCAAGTCACAGGCTTGGAACAATTTGAACCAGAAAGCCAAGCCAGGTCTGGGCAAGTCCAAAAGATTTTGTGAACTGTCCTAGCTAAAGCAGGCAGGAAGATGCCTCTATTTTTATGCTAAGAATATTTTTTGTTTTAATTTTATTGCCTTACTCTTCCCCCATGCTGTAACCTTACATATTCAAACAATAATGGAACAGAAGGATGCCAAATCCTTACCTGTTAGGAAGTAAGATACAGAAAAACTAAACGACAGAAGTTAAAAACCTTAAAAAAGGCTTGTTGCTGCTGCGTTAACTTCTATTTTCCATCCTGGTTTGGGAAACAATACAGACACTTTATAATGAAACTTGAAGCACTTAACACTACACTAGAGAAAGCACTATTTATTCTGAGACAGTCAGAAGTGATTAAGTATATTAATAGAGCCATCAGTTTATACAATAAATACTTCCTGATATAACTGTATAAGACTACGTCAGAAAACAAAGCAATCTTCAAGGAAACTAAAGCTAATTTAAACAGGAAGATAAGTTTATAATGAATGATAGTAACAACCTCATTCATCTTCCTTATAAGTCTTTCATCACTCCTCAGTGGATTTCACACAAAGAATGAATGTCACAGTAAGTTTCCACAGGAATATGCAGATGACAATACAGAACTCACTGTTTTCGAGAGGTAGATACAAGGCTTAACAGGAGCAAGAAGGTAGGTTTCACTCAAAAGCATGGTCACACTGGGTTGCATTTACAATGACATAATGACATTGTTTCAACTATCCTGTTGTCTTCTCAGTGACTACCTGTCAACTCATTGAACAGGGGGAATGCTTGCTTAATAAATAATAATAATGTTAGTCAAGACAATGGCTTACTTTTACTTAAATAGAATAATCTTGCTATAAAATCTAGTACAAGGCTTACACTTAAAAATAATGGTTTAACTGGTCAAGAAGGCATAATTCATCCACTCTGCCAGGTAACAGAGACACAGGTCTGCAGAGGCGATGACTGTATATACTGTAGATACTGCTGGTCTAGCCACTTTTGCAACATGCTCTTGCTCGAGTGAAAATCCTTTACCAGAGAAGTCTTGAGGGTTAAAATCCATTGCCCTTTGATATCAACTGACATCACCATTCCTGAGTTTCAAGCAACTGAGCCTCTAGCCATTTCAAAGAGCATTGTGAAACGTGGCAATGCATATGTTCAGTATGAGCCATTCAGAGCAACCTATTTCATCCTAACTGCTGCTAAATGCACTGTAGGAAGTCAAACCTGTACAAAGGTATTAGACTTTAGTCCACCTCACAAATGCATTAAAATACCTTTTAATAAAGAAGACTCAAATTCCACTGCATACAAATCAAATTTGATTAAACAGGCTAGGCAACACAGCCATTCAGAAGCTCTCTCCAAGTATGCTCAAACCTTCATAAGCCTACATGAGCAGTATAGTGTTGGCAAAAGATAGCAAAAGGTGTGAGGGTGTAGGGTGTGTGTGTGTGCGCACACGCCCATACACTCCCTCAAAAACACCCCCCTCCCCCCCGAAAAAAACCCCCACACCTCCAAAGCTTTCCCTTCAAGTTCAGGATTCCTTGTACAACTAATACAGTTAGTGGGTAAAACATACCCTACACCACCTCAGAACAAGCTCACACTACATCAAATCTAGATTAAATCCCAGGCTTAACTCACCTCCCACACAAGCTGTTAAAACTAACAATAAATGCAATAGTAAGGAAGAACTCTCAAGACCACTGGAATCAGCATTAGGTAAGCCAACCTAGTTTACCTCTATGGCACCCTTTAATTAGAAGGCAAACTACACTGAAGGGTGAATTCCTTCTCACACGTCCACTCAACTGGTATTACCTATCAGGAATGGAGGTAAGGGGGACAAAATACTCCCCCTTTTCAATTCTGAGCTCAGTATGAACTGGATAGTGGACTGATATGACAGTTCATTAACAGAAGGAAGGACAACATACTAGAAGACTTTGCTGAACTGCAGGCAACAGTGCTGAAAACTCCTTCACTTTTCATGGCTATGTAGCTAGTTAATTCAGCTTGTTAGCAAGGGACAAATAGCTCCACTGGAAAGGACAAAAGTTTTATTCCTTATAAGCATCAAACTTATATAAGGCAACACACTGCTGTCCTGTATTTGGAATTTCTACTTGGATTGCAATTCATGCATTGAAATGAGTGGTTTTGTTTCCAAAAGTGCTTGTTCAATAACAGATCAGGAATTGGTAAGAGGACAGCTGCCAACCTTAAAGCTAATATACAAAACATTTTTGGTCAAGCTGATCTGGAAGTAATACTGAACTGAAGAGGAAACAACTTAAACTTGACTGGATTCCATCATTTATAAAAGTACAAATAAAAGGGCAGCCATAGTTACCAGTTCCACCTATGATCCTGTGTTTTTTCCCTCCATTTTCACACAACTGATCAGTTTGTAACAATTTGCAATGAGAGTGCCACTGAAATTTGCTGCAGAAAATGCAAGAGAGGAAGCAATAAGGGCAATGCCATTATACATATGTGGGTTGTTTTTTTTATTTCTGTATGCAATGCAATGTTTAGGCACGTTGCTTGGGACGCCTTCTAAAATAAATCATTGGCCATTGTTTAGAGTATCCTTTTGGCTTTAAATACTGGTCAGAAAAACAAATTATGTAAAAAATAAATGAATATAACTATTACAGAAACAAAAATGGATTTGCATCTAAAAGTGCAGGAGGTGAAGTACTTTAACCCTTTCACCAGATGATGTGGCAATATACAGTATATTGCTTCTGTTTGAGAAGGCTGTTGGAATTTTACACTGACATAGAAAATTATAAATTACACAGAATTAGTTTCCATAATCACTATATATATATACACAAACCAGCGGTGAAAAAACTGGTTTAGAACATACAAATGAAAGCCTCACACAGATCAGTACAGTGAAAGTAACAATTAACATGCTCTGCTGCCAAAATTTGTATTAAAAACACTCTATACTTTTAAAATGCATGTACTGTAATTACATTAGCAGCATGGGCATTTCGTTTACTTGACTTGTCTAAAAGGATTATAGCGTTTTAAATACGCAGATTGTTCTGAAATGTTCCATTGTATAATGCTTGGTATTAAACTAAATCTTGGTGAATGGGTTAAAAGGCAGGTGAATCACCTAAACACAACAAGCCATGTGCACTTCAAATATTCTTGTGTTTCACCTGTAAGGTATTGTTTCAAGCAAACAAGACTTAACAGAGCATATGGCTTTACAGTAACATCAATTTGTCAACTAAGTTGTAGCAATAAATACTTAAAATCTCTACCAATAGACTTACATTTTTGATCTGTTTTAAGCAATACAGAAAACAATTACCAATTAAAAAACCTGTTGTAAAATGCTGAACACCAAAAAATTCTTATTTAAATCACTTTTGTAAGCTAAAACAACCAAAATAACATTTATAGGGCATTTCAGTTTCAGAAGAAACATGAATTAATTTTCTTTTCTTTTTACAAGGTGAAAAATGTATGAAAACTGCTAAATACTTTGGTCACACTAATCAAATAGTTATGTCTCAAATACATTAGATTTGTGTATTCACTTTTTTATAAAACTATTCTTACAGCCATTTTAACTACAGTAACACTACTGTCATCATTACATGGGTAGCAGGATCTTATTTCACAGGCCACCCATTATTTAGAACAATACAATATAAACATACGCAAAAATTATTGGTATTTTTCAATGTGCAATATTCTTTACATGTATGAATTTCTGTACAATGTCTTAAAATCTAGAATATAAATGTTGCTGGTCCTGATCCCTTGCGAAATTAGTGCAGCAGTGACTGGCTTCAACAGGGTGTAGATGAAATCCTCAAGAAACACTCAAACACCTGGATATCAGTTCATTTTCTTCAGCCAAGTAGACATCACATATCATACAGGGCCATTAACAGACGCCTCTCCTAAATGGGTGTGTTGATCAGTCCTAAGAGGCCAAAAAAAAAAAAGTAAGCATACATGAAACAAGAAGGGTCCAAAACAAGTTTGGCTAGGTGTAAAAAAGCAAACAAAAACCCCAAAAACAAAAACCCAAAATAAAAAACCCCAAACCATGTGTAGCATGACCCCTGAGTTGAAGAGAGGAAACACAAGCTAGTAACATGTTCATCCCATTTATTTTCTGAAGTCCAGCACTTCTGGAGTCCTTACTGCCTAATTAAGCATAACACTAACTGAGCACACCACTGAAGAGTGTTTGGTCTTTATTATCTGAGCTACTAAGTGATCAGATAGGGAGATGTGATATCTCCCCAAGAGAATCACTAATAGAAAGCACATTTCTGATACTCCTCCAAATCTTATTCTGTGAGGTGAAATGTGATACCAGGGGTATTTAAGGTTGCATTCAAAAGTAAGCAGCTAAGACACAACAGGAAACAGTGTCTTAAAAAGACTGCTTTTGTTACTAATCTAATCTACAAACTGCCATTTCACAAATACTTTGACTGTCAGTCCATTAGCATGAAAAGTTCAGGAAGTAGGGAGGAAAATAAAGAGCAAACCTGCAAAAGTGAAAACAGTAACAGTATATACATTTCTAGATAAGAAATTTAGTGTAAATGTGGGCTCAATTGCCCTGGACTAGCACAAATAAAGAGATCAAATCAGTAGTGCATGAGAACAATAACAACTGCAAGCAACAGAAGAAAAAAAAAATCTCAAATTCCACTCACTGCAAGTCTACTGAATACATCTGAAGATTTCCTTAAATATAAATACCATTTGGAACTGCACATGAGAAAAGTTACCTGTAACTCCCGTTCTCTGATGGTGTACATCACAGAGAAGCCACTCTTGGGTCCGTGCTCTACATGCACATGACCAGCAGGAGTCCCCTAGCTAAGTCTTTGGCTGTTAAGCTCTAAAAACACTTCTTAAAAAAAATATGTACACATTAGAGAAAAGACAGACAGCACTAGACAAAAGTAAACACTTTAGAGAAACCTGGAAGGTAAGAAACAAGTGCTGCATGGAAAGGAAGTCTGACAGTCTGCACAGCAGTAAGTCACTAACTGGAAAAAAGTCCATGACAGAACAGGGGTCCTAGCAGAGATTACCACTGCTGGCCACCAGCCAAAGACATACCTAGGGGACTCCTCCCACTAGTCATAGATGCATGGAGCCCCAAAAGCACAATTCTGTTTATCTTTATACTGCGCTTATATGAGGATCTGCTGTGACAGCCACCTTTAGAGAAAGTACTGGGCTTTGCTGAAGCCAGCTAGATTCAATGAAAGGAGTTCCTCCAGATTTCCCACAACTCAAAAGCAATCCAAACTGTTAGCTCGGAGAGCCCTCTGTTGGTTTACACAACCATCTTTACCCAAAAGGCAATTACCTAGTATCCAAAGACTTCTTCCCTACAATTTAATGCTGATAAGCATTAAAAAAATATTGTCTTGATAAAAACAGTACCTCCAGATATAGAAGAGCCTGTGAAAGGTAGTTTCTGGGTTTCCCATTTTAAGTAAGTATGGAGGGTTGTTTTTTTCTGATTAGAAACCACTTCTTGATTAAATTTATGGTATTTATGCAGAGTTGGAAGTTCTGGCTTACAGGAAAAGGTAGCAGTGTTTTAGTGTAACACCCAGTACCACAGAGGTAAGACATACTAGCTCATAAGCCTAAAAAACAGAATCTGAATTTGTCAAACATGCTTGCATCTTTCCTAGTCTGCATACAGTATAATCAACATGCAGTAGAGTTCTGTGTTGTATGTAGAGCTATACTCTAAATCTTTGCTTACAAAAGCATTTCAATTTTGTCTTCACAAGAAAACTAAATATATAATATAGTGCCCACAAAGTCTTGAAAATTATTACTTCTTTCACAGGATTTGTGAGAAATACCATGTTTCTCCAATAATAGTTTAAAATCTATTAAAGTCAAGAAATACAACAGCTTTTAAACTATTAAGCAATTAGATAAATACAGATTCAGAAAATATGTATGTGTCATATATATTCTGAATTCTGATTTTCAGAATTATACCCCTGTTTATACTGCAAGGCAAAAGTGACTCCTGGAATTGCTTTTAATCAAGCAAAATCCTCTCTCCAAAAAACATGCTCCCATTCAGAACATCCTCAGCTCCCTAACAAGATGGCAGCATGCACAGCTCTGACCCCCCAAGCCCTGCCCTGCAGGAAGAGGAGCATGGTAGACCTAGACCTAACTTATGTAAATTTTCAGGACAAAGTCAAACTTACTCCCCTAATTATTTTTTTTAAATCATCACTTTCATAAGTGTATCAATTCACTATTCTAACTTAGTAACATATCACAAAACAGAATGGGGATATTTACAACACCCTGCAAGACAAATAATACAAGGCAAATACATTTTTGACAACTTAAGAGTCTTAGAAACAACAGAAAAGATAACTTGAGAGAATTTTATAAAATAGATGCAAGTACATGTTTAGATTGAGCTAAACTCAGAGGTGATAACAGAAATTCATTAATCTCTTCAGATCGATCCTATTAGAAAAACATGCAAACTGCTATTTAGAGGACTGAAAGCATCCTTGAATGCAGTTACCTCTGTTCTGGACTGCTGTTAGTAGGCTGCAGAGCTGAAGGAGCCTCTTCTGCAACCTCTGCATTCTCTTCTACTACATATTTACAAGAAGCATCCTGTGAGGTAGACAATTTTCCTTCCTCACTTAAAAAAAAGGAAAGAAGTTACTTAATTTTTAAGTTCACTTATAGGGAAATTTCAGGCAAACAGGAGAAAACTGGGAGAAGGGTCCATATTTCACATGCAAATGGATTTTAAGTTATGATTGCAACATGAAGATAAAGCACATGGCTCTAGACTTTACAAACACCTAATAATGCACCAGTGTTTATGTCCATTAAAACTTGACTGGATAAAAGGGCAGGAAATACAGTGATTACAAGTAAGATCAGAAAGGAAATAAGGAATGTGTGTGATGCCTGAAGTGGTAACAGAGTCATGATCCTTTACTGTACATACCGATAGGATTTCAACACTCTGAAGCCAGTATGCAAAAGTGGAAGGAAGAAAGTATAAAACAAATTCAAGATTCCCTCAGAAACTGACATTAGAGTCTGTCCACAAAACATATCAGCAGAATCATTAACTCATCACCATCTTTATTAAACTCCCTAATAACCCACAGTGAAATACAATGTTATGGATTACGCAGTACTAAGACTGCAGCCCAATCTATTTCATGAACTTCTTCTCAGAGACAAAACCAGACATAGTTCAGTGAAAAAGTAGTACACTCACACTATAAGACATTACCATGTAACTAGGCAGCCTCAAAAGTCATTAGCAAACAAATACTTGTGTTTCGCCTCTAAATCAAAGCTTTTCTGCCTCTCTATTCCACCCTCTCCCACCTCAGCCACACCATTATGAGTGCACTAAAATACAAATTTGACCATATAGCTGCAAGAGATAGTTATAGGGTAGCTCTGAAGTAGACACAAACATCAATCTTATACCTCTGTGGCAACAAATCTATTTATTCAAGAAGTCAGGAACATTTTAAAGCCACTCTCCTCTGCTGATTTTTCTTCCTATTCTTACAGTTCTCCTTTCAACGGATCCTTTAAATTTCAATGAATCCTCCTCTTTCCTCCCATGCCTCCTTATATCTGCAGAGCCTGTAAAAATAGTCTTTTGCATTGCAACCTCTCATCAAGTTCCAGTTTTCCCCATCTGCTCTCCCCATCTCATTTGCCTTGATATTCTTTGTATTTGTTCAAAATAAGATACTTATCACCATCAGAACTGGCCTAATTTTTTTATTTTTTAAAAAGGGGCAGACTGCTATCGTTCTTCCCTTCTCATTCTCCATTTTGAACCAAATTCAGAAACCACATTTTTGTCCTTTGCAGCTTTCCACAAATTAACTACTGTGCTTATGATGCTCCTCCTCCTCTCAACATTGACTTCAACACCATCAATTTTCTATTGGCAGAAACCTATATAAAACTTAGGGCTTAGGTCATCCACTTTGCCAGGTATGCAGGCCAGAGTAGGACCTCCTCTCACTACTCTAATTGTCCCTTAATCGGGACTTTTTTTTTTCCCAGCATTGTTTTAGATATTTATTCCAAAGGAAATATTACTTCTCTCCCATTTGTTGTTCTGGCATATTTAAAAGTTGGTTTAATGAAAGCCATGTGAGCATTGACTCAGTATGAGACCACATACCTCTATCAGAGGTAGAACAGTCTCCATATTTAAGACCTCACCTTTCAGCCTCCTTCTACATTTATTAATCTCCACTTTCCAAATCAAGATCCCAGAGTCCCCATTGCTAGAGGTTTTCAAGATGCAACTGGGCAGAGTGCTAGATGAGATTATCTGGGCTCCCTTTCCCACAAAAGGTTGGACCAGATAATCTTTTGAGATATCTTCTGACCTGAGTGATTCTATGATATTGCCTCCCTTTGCACCTCTGTGTCCTTTTAACTACAAGAATTGAAGTGCTTACTCCACAGCTCAAGCAGGTAATTCCATGAAGGCAGGCAGGAACTGCCACCACATGCTGCCTCATGTTAGTTTTTGCACCAGTATCAGAAGTCACAGAACTTTAAAGTGCATGTGAACTAAAGCAGTTTAAGGAGAAGTGCGAAACCACCATGGATAACTACATCCAACTGTAAACATCTAACACAATAGGAATGCAGACCATATAAAAGCATTCCCCAAAACACAGAATAAACTGGAAAGCAGATGCATCATTTACTAAGTCAGCAAGGCACCATGGTTCCATGCCACATCAGCCTGCACTGTGTCACAATCCTCCTCTAAACTGCTTTGGATCAATTCCTTTAACAATGCCATTTGATTTATAAGCACTGTGCAGCCATAAATGCTCCCTCCTCTGTATTGAAAAACATCAGAAGTTAAGCCAGGTGCCAAAAGAGATTAGAGTCATTTATTGCTTTGATAATCAAAAGGATGGCAGCAAGAGTGACTGAAAGTTGTTACATTTCAATTCCTGAACCATCCAAAATGAATAGCACTTATCTACTACCACTAACGGGACAAAGTAAAATGAATTTAAAGGGCAACATAAGGACTAACACTGGGAAGTTTTTTCCTACCGAAATGGACTGGGATTTTTTTAAGCAACTTCCAAGACATGTGGACAATTTCTTTTCAATATTTAAAGCTAGAATAGAGACTAGGAAATTATTCTAAAAGAATGAGATGAGGGTTGCATGCCAAAATGCTAATAGTATGTTCTGATTTGTCAAGATCAGAGGCAGGTGCTGACACACAAGCTCCAATTAATAAAGGCAAAATTATTTTTGCAGGTCAGACTGTAGCCTCTGTTTCCCTACATGAAGATCTGATACTAAATAAAAACACTTGATCATTAAATCTAAGATCACAAAGTCTTAGTAGATGATATCTTAAGTAGACTAAATGGAAATGTGCTTTATTCCCATAAAAGGATTGCAACGTTGACATATGTAATATGGAATATAACCATGTTGTAAGACTGTTATTCCTGAATCAAACACTATCAGAAGATACCAAAATTAAGGAGTTTGCTCTTCTGGTTATTCTAGAATTCTACGTGCCACCTGTAGTCCAGAACAGATTTGACAGCATTATCCATACCACCAACAGTGATCACTCCATATGTCTGATGAGTTACTCTCAAGAGCAGTTCCTGGCTGGCCTTCAACTTCTGTCCTTCATCCTCCTGGATGAGAGGGATGGAATTCCAACCCAAATCTAACAATTCCGTGCAAAATTTAAAAAGCTTAGCTTTGACATGCAATTAACTATGTTAAAAGAATAATTGTACATAAGAAATGCACAATAATGTGCATCAGGGTCAAAAGTTATTGAGTCACTAATAATCTTCCACTGAAATTAAGGCTTGATATGGGAAGTCATATGTTACAGTAACTTACTAGAAGTAAAATTTCAAAGCAATTACTTTGGAAGAAGGTTTCTAGTTAAAGCCTCAGGAATTACCACTTGCAAAGAACTCTTTTTGATGACACGTACTGTTCCATCAACAGTGCTTATTTTACAAGGGTGGGAAGACAATAAATAGGTATCCTCACCTTTTGAAAACAGCCGTTTCAGTTTTAGCATCTACAGTAAGACTCAGTGTCTCCTTCATGCTGCCGTTCATTACGGTTTCAGTTACCTTGTCTGCATTTTCTACATCATCCTCTCCATCTGAGCTGGCCTCCATAGCAACACTTCCTGGGGCTACATATACAGAAGTTCTTTAGTACACAGCTGGTTATGTTTCTATTTCATGAGCAAGCATACAAGCCAACAATATTTTTGCAGTTTTGTACACTTGAATTTTTCCTTACAGAGAAAGTCACCTTTCTGCAACCCCCACTATACACATATATAGAGCATAAGTACCTCTACAGATGGCTTAAGGAAAAGTCACATTCCCAAACTATTATTTTTTTTTTCCATTTTGCAAGCCACTTCATGATCTAGATAGACAATGGTTACTGCAACAGGTACACCTGAACAAGACTTCAGTAGGATTATAGTGATGTCTTATTCTTCTATATAGTCAATTTAATTACACAGGCCCACACAGCACAAATTTGACCGTAAGTTTCCAAGTACAGACAAGCCTTTGGGAAGTCCAGGCTCCCTGGACTTCTCATCTGCACTTCTTGTTCTGTCTGTTAATAATATATACAAAAAGCTAATTAGCACATGTTTGGCCTTCAATCAGTTCATACATGTAGAAGAAGGAATTAGTGCATGCATAGTGAAGGTAACGTGGAAAGGAATGAGCAGGAAGGGGAAATTTGAACACACAGAGGCTACTGGCCTATTGCCACATAGGAAGAAACTAGAGGCTACCACTCTCCTTGGGCATCAGCTCAGCTAAATAAATGCTGACACAGCTGAGGATTCTCTAATAGAACACATTTAACTTATTTGTAATGCTTTTCTGTTCATGATGTGCAGGCTTTTGAGAGGCAACAGTAACACTGGCTCCTGTTTTAAATAGGAAACTGCTTTAAATAGTTCAGGAATTCTTTGACAAGCCATTTTCGTTACCTGGCAGAACAGCAGCAGAGGCAGATGAGAGGTCTCTGGAAACCCAGATTTTGAAGTTCAGGGAGATCTTTATCTGGTACAACTCTTAAAATCAATTTGTTTGCATTTCTGAATGCAGTGTACTTACTCTCTAGCTGTGTTGCAAGAACAGTTACATTCGCACTCAAGGGATCAATTGGGTCTGTGTTTGTTTCCATTTCCACAGGAGAATTACTTCTTAAGGAATCTTTTGAGCTTCAAATACAAAGTAAAAAAGCTTTAGAAACATTTCTGAATAACAGAATGAAATGTTCTTAAACAGTATTTTTAGTTCTATGTCTATGAGGCCTAGAACTCTTACTGAAACTGAATGACAGCAAGTTTTTTTTGTAGGAGTCTTGGGAAGACAGGCTAAACAGAAGTTCAGTAATGCAAAGTCCACCAGAACTGAGCTGACTGAGTATGTTTGGCAGCAGTTTTATTTTTACTTGTTTTATTTAATTTGATTACAAGTAGTAGTGCACATGTCCCTGGTAAATAAGGCACACCTGGCTCCTTGCAATGCTTCCAACATTAAGTGACTTTCTAAGCACACTCTTTGCAACTTGAAGGATGGTTCTCTGCTGAGACTGCCAACACAGTCCTCATCATCCACCTCAGAAGTGATTTTACTACTTAATTGTATATACAGTAGAGCTACAAGTTTTTCATTCTGAAGGAACTCAAAAGACAAGATTTGGCCACTTGAAACACTTCTCACCGTTTACAGAATAATGTCTTTTCTATCTACTAACATGGCAACTCCAAGTCTTCATTTTCTAAACCTGTAATTCTGTTATCAGCTTACCTGCCTCAAGCATGAAACAATACACTGTTCTATGTTGGAAAAACTGTACTTTCATATCCGAGCTGTTTAATGCCCACAGACAATTGAGAGCCAGATGTATAAAAGGAAGAGTATTCTGACTGGAAAAGGAATCAGTTCTTGGCAACTCAAAATTTACATCTTTATGATTAGATACTTACACTTTCCTTTCTTGGCTTGAACTCTACATTAAAAAAAAAAAATTAACTGAAGTCCTCTGTGTATCTCAGGCACTCTCAAAATAATGCAGAACTGCCTAACCTAGATATCACAGCTGCATAACCACGTGAGTTTAAAAAAACAAAACCAAAACAAAAACAAACCTACTTGCTTTATAACATCCATAAACCAGAATCATCATAGACATTTTATGACCTTTACATTCAACAGTTCGTGTTCAACCATTCACTGGGTTCAGTCTAATACTAATAAAAAAAAATTAAAAAAATCACAGCCCAAATTCTGGTCAGAGACCAATATTAAAGGACCCAAATATTCTTTAAAAATCCTCTAAAACAATGACACACTAGGATCCACCCATCCTGCTGTGAGGTAGATCATAAAAAGACATACTGTTATAACACATGCAGCCCTTCAGACACTACACACCTTGTGTTCCACCAGAACACTACCGATACAGGCTTGGGTAGAGACGGACACCCCAAGGAAAACACACAGCAGCTGCCATTACATTTAATAGTGAAGAACTTGCCCTGAATCACTAACATTCTTACCTCAAAGAGGATGTGAACTCTGAAAAGGAAGCCCAGCCACTTTCTTTTGCTGGCATAGGTTCTTCTGTACTCCACACATCAGATCCAACAGAATCCAGACTGGCACCATGTGCAGTCTCCATGGGTACATCAAAGTTAGCTGACCAGTTTGGTGCTGAAAAACCATCAACAAGTTCATTAGGAACAAATTTAAATAAAGAACATGAGTGCACATATGCCTAACACACTTATTCTCTATATGTACATTCCAAAAAGAGCAGCAAAGTTCATAACTAGACTTTAAAGCACATGCAGAAGAATCCTATATACTGTTAAAAAATGAATGCATTCCCTAAAAGGGAAATTCTGCTAGTAATGCAGAATTTTAAAAACAGTAACTCAGTATTCTGCTAAAATTCGATATAGCTTATCTGAAGAACAAAAGCAATAAACCATACTAGATCACAAGTATAATCCCACTTTATTCTTTAAACTAACATCAACATTTGTCATCATTTTTCAAAACTAATTTCTATAATAAAAATATATCTTAAGAGTTTTCATCCCTTTTTCAGTTTCCTATGCACATTTTCCTGAACATAGAAAATGAGCATGTCAACTTAGGTATAGGCAGTCTCTAAATAATTTCTCATGCACTAACACCACTGCTAAGTTTCAGAAAAGTTTAAGGCTTTTTACAACTTAAAATATTTATTGGGATTTTAAATTTTGGAGCAACTGTGACTTAACAGCATCTAATTTAGGATAGGTCAATTCAAAATACTTCACCTACCCAAGGGAAACATGTTTTTCATTAACACTTACATACAAAAAAACAGGCTGAAAAGGAAGCTCTGACTAGCAATTAGAAATTCCAACCCAGGCAGATATGGGAGGAGACCCACATGGATCAAAACTTGTTTGACACACAGATGCCAACGACACCAATCTGACAAAAGAAAAGAAAACCCTTAACTTTTCCTTCTATTTTAATTTAATTCCTTACAGTCTAGATAAACACAGGGCTTTTACCTACAGATATCACCAGTTTAACTAAAGCCAGTTTAGTCTACTGTGACTTGAACATGAAAACTTTTAAACCAATTACATCAGTTAAGTTTCCACATAAGAGTCTACTGATGCACATCTTTCATTCACACATGAAACCAGACCAATGCAAATTTACTTGGCTTCTGTAGGAAGTCTTTTAAAAGAGCATTGTTAGATTCTGAAAGGCTTCCAGTAAAAATAACCATATTTTACATTTGGAGATTAACCTACTAGTTTTGCAGGCATTCAAGATGTATAAACATTTACATTTCATCCTTCCCTTTCTGATTCCTCCTTTTTTCCCTCTTGAAGTGCAGAAACATGAATTTTAGAGAGACTAAGTAACTTGACTCAAGACACATACGGAATTCAAACTTCCCAACATTTGCATGCTCTGTTGCAAGCAGTCTTTACAGTGGGAAAGAATACTTCATTAAGATAGTTGAAATAAAAACAGTAAATGAGGAAAACTCCCACAAAATAAGACTGCTAGATATAACACTTTCCTGTAACTCAAAGCAGCTGGGAGAAAAGCTACGTACGTTCACTTAAGTCTACTTCCATTTTGTCCTCTGTATTGGTGTGCGATTCAAACAAGTCTTGTTTTGTTCCATCCTCTTCTTCAGAATCTGTACTTTCTTCACTGTCTGTACTGCCCGAACTTAAAATACAAAGAGATAGTTTACATTCTGTATTTAGTATCAGACCAGGGCACAACGAAATACTGGGGAGTTTGAGGCTGAAGAGAATTACAACAACTATCACTTCTAACAGATTAACCGAGGTATAATTTGTTAACTGTTAGTATTCCCCTCATTTCTCTCAAAAAAACCCAAGGTTTAAGGTTTTTCACTTGATCATGTAAAGAGGCTATCTTTTCCCCCCCCCCATTTGCAAGCAAAAGGCAAAGATTGGTTTTACTCCTGCCATACAAAAGGGAGCAGAAAAGCAAAGTAAGGAATCAGATCTGTGTACAGAGATTGCTGGTCTATTTGGTCTCTTTGCACTAAATGGAAGTACTGAAATACAAAACTCTCCTCAACACCAATCTAACAAGATATAACTTGATTTATCTTAAAATCTAACAACAAATCTATTTTAAAATCTCCCCAACTGTATTCCAGTCCATCCTCTTTAACTACATATATACTTTAAACCCTATTGGCATCTCTCCCTTCCTGGTGAGCACAACTAACAAAAAGCAAGGTAATGTGAAAAGGTAAGGATATCCCTGAAACACACCACATTAAGTAACCACACCACCATCAGACAAAATAATTGATTTTGTACAGAAGGTATTAGCAACATGCATTTCGAAGGTCGCAAGGGAAGGAGAGATCAGGTTTGTGACTCAAGCCACAGGAAGCCAAGACTACCCTGGGACAATATTCAGTAGATAAAGGGAGGCTGCACAGCCCTGAGAGTTTTGGGGACCAGATGCTCCTTCCCCTCAATGCAGCCTCCTATGCAGTTTTGTCCATAACCACACTGGTACCGTAGAGAGGTTAGTAAGAGGTGTACAGAGTAAGAGTGTACAGAGGTGTGGAGCTGGACTGCCTTGTTGAAAGCAAGAATAGCTGAGCAGGTTTAAAAGCACAGGGAAAGAATAAGCAGCAGGAAAAGAACAAGCTACAAAAGCTGAAGTGCAGGAAGAGCTGAGTAGGCAGGGCAGTGTTGCTATCTTCTGCAAATTACGTCTGGAAGACAGACACTAGAGCCATCCCTCTACTCATTTCTCCACAGAATGAAAATAGCTAGTTATGCTGGACAGCCTAGGCTAACAGTCAGCCTGAACCAAAAGACATGCTCAGTGTTGAGGGCTCACTATACTGTTATTTGGATGAAAAACACATTTCTTACCTGGAATGCCTCTGGGACTCTGGTGTAAATGCAATATGTTTTTCTTCCCAAATGTCTTCTTCATCAGAGCCACCGTCATCAAACTGCTGTATCCGCTCCTTACAGCATGCCTCAAACAAGGCTATATTGCCCTAAATACAGCAAAAGTATAAAATCTGTATTTATGATTAATCCTTCTACTCACATTAGTTAACATTTTGGAAATATATGACTATTCTGAAGAGAATCTTAAACAAGAGAAAATGGGAAAAAACCCCCATTTCTCTAAAAACAGCAGAAAACCAGAATATCTTAACAATTTAAAGCTTGTCAAGAAAATATTCAGTAGTGTCCGTTTTACTCAGCTACTAACAAGTTGAGTAGACTGTCAAAGAACAGGTAGGAGTTTCCAACATGTTTAAGAATGGCATGCAGGAATGACATTGAAGAGCTTTTCAGATAACCAGACCACCAAGTACTCCAGCTTTATTTTCTGTAGTGGGGTTCGTTTCAGCTCAAAATAATATCTAGGGTTAAAGCCTCTGTGCTTACTTTCCTGTCACCACAATCTCACTGGAAGGCTGAAATAGCTGCTACCCATAAAACACAAGTGTGCAATATGCACACAAGTGTTCTTGAACCTGGCCATACAAATTAAAAGCAATTCTTTTTAATACCGATCACAAAGAACAATAGTGTCTTCCAATCAGAAAATCTCATGATACAGGAACAAAGTAGGGTAGTTATTTTCCAAAGATTACACATCAAATGAGTAAATATAACAATCACCACCAAAACTGTGAGGTCACACCAAAGTTTAAAAGACAGTAATTTTTCTGACAATACAGGAACACATACTTACACTTTCATTCGTATTGAGGGTAAAGTTGATGTCTGAGACCCGATCAAAAGAAACACTACAAAAAAGCAGATGTATGCAATAAAACAAGATGTTGTATTATGACATGAAGACATTTCATTTCTCTTATATTTTTAGATTACTGAAAAGTGAGAAACCTAAGATTAAAGACAAAGTCGTTTCCAACATAAAACAGTCTGGAATGATATACACTAACATAACTGGAATTATATACGCAAATCTCAAATACTGTACTGTTATGCACTGGGAAAAAAAAAGTAGGCCTAAAGAATGCCTAATCTGACTAGGGTCTACCATGATACAGCTCAGAATCCTGCAAAGATCTGCGTTAGCAGTTCTTATACCTTCTAACTGATTTCATCACTCTATACAGAAGGACCTTCTCAACAGGAAGAGAGAAAGTGAAAAATGTAATATCAGCTTCTGTTTCCTAAAGAAAAAAAAATGCATCTATTTTTTTAAACCAATCACTGAAGTTACTTTCCAAACTGAACGCTAAATATTAGTCTTTACACATCTTCACCTATTAAGCTGTTGAGTAATTTCAGTAAAGTAATTACAAACATGTCTTAGACTAAAAATAGCATTAGGCAAGCTAAATCTCTAGGGGAAGTAAAAAGAAACAAGGAGGAAAAGATGGGAAACACTACCAGACTTTCAGAAGAGTTAATATGTTCTTTTTCTAGTCACATATAACAGTGCATTCAGCAGAGCATGTACTACTCTTCCTCTAATCCTCATTGCATTACAAAGTAGGGCACAAGGTAAAGCGGTCTAGAGGAACATAAGTTTTAAGTGTGACTGAATTACTGTGCAAGTTACCATCTGAAGTACTGTACAACAGTAAGCAGGCAATTTAAGCTGTAATTGACTCCTGCACAACAGGCATAACTTTAAAGTAACTTTATATACAGCTTAATTCAACTCATGAGTACATCATCAATATACCTATCACAAATCTCAAGAGATCTGCTTACACAAGTAGTCGTCATCTTTCCACCAAGACCATAGTCTAAGGGCATGATCTTAAAGGAATTCCAAATCCTATCCTTGCTAAAACCCACATGCAAAGTTAAAGAGTATCCCGAGTTGCCTCCTCTCCCATCATATCTTAATCTATAGTCTCAGCAGATTATGTGGTATAAAAAGGCAATGATCCTTAGATGGCACATGCAAGCTTCAGTCAACCATCACTTACTAAATGTGTCTTACAGAAGAGCACTGAGGCATTTTATTGTATTTTATGCTTCCAGAAACCATCTTCAAGTAATGTTTTTTACTCTTATCTGCATGTTCTTGCATCCCAAGCCACGAATTCTTACAAAAGTCAAGACCAACTCTATTTTCAGCAAGAACCCCTATTCTTTCCCTTTCCCATTATAGAATCAGTTTACTTAGAACTGAAGAAAGAGATCAGTTTTTGTGTGGGGTAGTGTGGTTTTTTGTGTTTTTTTTTTTTTAAACACCTGACCAAGATTGTTCTAATTTCCTCATCACTTACCCTATTTGTAGAAACAAGTCTTAACTGCCTTGACCTTGAAAACAAAGGTAGATTTACAATGCCCATCCTTACTGTCCCCTACAGAAAAGTACACTCAGACATGTTGTTGCTGTCATCTTTTCCAGGAAAACTTAAAAGCAGAGTTATTCATCTGGTCTGGTACATAGATTCAGTGGGGGGATGGGGGGGATCACTTTGAGGCACAGAGAAAGTAAAAGTGCCCCCAACAATGCCATGTCACTGGACAGACATAGCTTTCAAAACCAGATTTATAATTTAGTTATTTATTCACAAGCACTGTGTTCTCATTTTGGCACAACCAGGACATTAGAAATTGAAGATAAGCTGTTGCTTTCCTCTATAAACTGTTCATGAAGGCTTCTATCAATGTACACAGATGGTACAAAAAGACAGGACTGATTGGCAACTGCCTGACATCAGTAAAGGCTTGTATTTATCATCAGCAAAACCACAGCCAAATACACAGTAAGAAAGGAAACTCCCAAGGCTATAGTCAAAGCCAGTATAATGTTATACTCACTTGCCGATGTCATCTTGATCAGCAAACTTCTCATCGTTGAAGCCAAACTGGTCAATAAAATTGGACGTCATTTGTTGCATCTGATAATCAGAAAAGGCCTGGCAACCCCAGGACCAACGACAGTGATATAATGATTCTAATAATACTCTAAATCTTATTTGCCCATTTTGCTCCAAAGAAATAACAGTCTCTCTAATCTAAACATAAAGGACAGGAAAACAATGTCTTAACCTTTGAATTTTAAATGGTAACACTGACTACACGCCTACTTACATTTACTAACTTGAAAGCCAGTCTAATAGCAGCTCTCAATAAGAAAGTTCAATCTCTAGTTTAATAATGTGTTAATTAGCACCTTTCCAAATGCACCCCAAAGAAACAGTGAAACAACACAGCATACTAGATAAAAGAAAAAGCTGCCTTTGTTCAAAATAACATGAAGTTATAAATGGTAAGAACAAGAAGAGTACATTATATAGAGATACTAAAGCACAGTTGCATATTTATCATGTAGTTATCACTACAAATATCAGTCTCAGGCACACACATCAGCTGCATCTATTCAACATCTAGAAGGAAACTATTGGTTTCATTTTACACCTCAATGCAGTGTCACTGACTCAACTGTGTTTTGTTTGTTTGTTTTGGTTTTTTTTAAATAAAGATGCCAGTGCCAACTGCCTGCAGATGGGTATATACACATTAAGGTACACATAGGCATTTCCTCCTATCCATAACAATAGTTTTTGTCCCTTATTTCCAAGGACTAATTAAATTATCACACATTCTCTAGGGACTTTTAATAGTGTTATTTCCACATGTAAAGTCAGTCAATGCTAAGATATTCTAGGAAATATAGCTGTCGTAAACTGTCTTGGTTTCTTGCCCAGGTAGCTAAAGGGACACAGTATACAGACAAAACCTTTGAAGAAGGTGGCAAAGCTGAACAAAGTGAATATGGAAAGAAAACAAGAGAATGGTCAAAAAAAGCAAGCTTGAATTAAGGCATTATGAGAACTAGAGGAAAAAGGAGATACAGAAGGATGAGGTATACAGCAAGACACTATCAGGCTGGGAAGCGGGCCTGAAAAACCCTCATGACTGGTAGGGTCACCATGCTAAGACAGGCCAAAAAAAGAACTCTTTCACACTTTGATCCTAAATTTTAAAATCTGATAGTTAGTTCTGAAAAACTTCAGAATTTGATACTAACACAATTAGTATATCAACATTACACAGGTAGACAAGTGTCCCCCTTATAAAATAATGACTCTGCTTTACACTGGTTACTGAGCTCTCCTTTCCTGTAAAGTATTTTCATTATCATGGATATTAAAAAGCGCATGTGACAAAGACATTAGTAAAATTACCTTAATGGGAAGAAAAAACCCAAAGAAGTTAAACAGACTTGTTCTGTTTTACAAAAGGTGCAACCATTAAGAACACCACTCACCAGGATAAACAGAAAATTAAGACATGAGGTTTATGACATCAACTAGTTATGAAACTAGTGTGAAATCTTATCACTAGATCAAAATTGTCTACAACAAGTATGTAAAATGCACCTCTACACTGCTAGTGTATCTCAGACCTAGACAGTTCTATCCTGTTCTCTATTTTCAGTATGCTTAAGAGACAAAAAGTGGTACTAAGCTGGTGGAGAAATGCTTTCCTGGAGTAAAAGTTTCCAGAGCCACAGCAAGACAGCACATTAAATATTGCTGGCACGAGAAACCTTACAACCCAGAACTAGGTGACGGAACACACTTTCAGAGATGTCAGTTTTGAAGCGTTATTCAGAAACTTACATAAAAAGTGTTTCTGAGGAAGGGGGGGGGGGAGGCCGTGGGAGAGAAACTTTCCCTTCTGGAACAAAGGGTCTTCATTAGAAGAAAACAATATCAAACTAGATTTGGATGCCAGAAGAAAGAAGTCATAGCAAAGGTGCACAGGTAGAAGTTAAGTTTGACAAAAATAAATCAAAGATTAAATAGGTTCCTTAGTAGTTTCCTCCCTTATCCAATTCCTAATGGGTCCACTTGAATTTTGGAAGTTTACCTCCCGTTTCCTCCTTTAACTATTGGTCTAGAATAGGGTATTCTAGCTGAAGCCAGAGACACCTTTATGAACAAATTTCTGCAGCTGGAGAATGCTTTAAGTCATTTCAATGCATTTCCCATCAGTGATTTATCTTGTCTAGTATCATACTTTCCTCACAAGACCACTTTAGAAAATATATTTCACTAGCTTAGAAAAAAAAAAAAAGATTAAGAAAATGGTGACAAACTTGAAAGAAACAACACTGGAGCATCTGCATTTCTCCAGATTAACTACCGGGAACTGCTGGGATTGCCTAGGCACAACAGGTCACTAAGGGGATGCATGAAAAGCGCAGATATACTTGAAGATCTTACTTTCTCACTAGAGCTGCTACAGATAGCACCCAACTTAACAAGTTTGTATTCAGGTGCACATTACATGCACAAAATCACTGAATCAGATAAAAATGCATCAGATTCTTAAAGCTTGAGCCACCACCCACAATTCAAACTTAGATAAGCAATTATTTATTACAAAAACTATAGAAGATGCATAAAGTACCAAAGCGAGTCTTAGACTAGGTATTTACTACATAGCTGTTAGTGTGGGCTGAAAGATATTGGTTAATAACCTAGATAAGTAATTTGTTCCATATAAGGGATCTATCAGCAGTCTTGTGCCACATGGCTCCCATTCTTTCACCACCAGCAAAAGAATTGAAAGAGATGCATATTGCAGATAGTACAGTACTATTACAGAAACACTGTCATTCTTCATCAAAATGGCACCAATGTTCTCCATGATCACTCATCACAAAAATACTCTAATACAATAATAGTATTAAACACTGTATCATTATCAATTAATCAGCTATGAAAGCATTAAAACTTCAAGATGGACACAGCTTTGACTTAAGCTTTCAGTCTGGTTGATCTGAAAATTCCCTAGGCATTCTCAAAGTTTTTTTGTGAACGCCTAAGGAATTTTCAGATCAAATGATAAATACCAAATGATAAAAACCAAATGATAAATAATTATCTTTGAGTCAATCACAAATAAGTTGTCAAAAGCACATACTGAATTTAAAAATAAGTCATCAAGTTCATTGGAAATTTAGTTCAGGAAGATTTGGCTACATACACTTGCCAGGTATCAAGGGTCTATAAAGTTAAAAACATTCGAGCTGCTAGATACTACCCATCACAGGAGCATACTTAGCTCTTCATTTATATTGTTTGCAGAGTTTATATTGCAGCTGCAGAGCTTGACATTTTGCCAAAAACTAAAAGCATGTAACAACAAATAGCCAATCCACCTTGTTTCCTCATCAAAATAAGGGTCAACATTTAAGAAAAAAATCTATTAGCAAAAGCAAACAGAAACCCATACTTGCCTTCATAGAAATTCACTCTGCATCTAGTAACAACTAAAGTTAACACAGAAACTGTGTTCAACTTAGACAGACAGCTGGCATGTAAAATGTGTTCTTTGGCATAATGAGTAGAGATCTGCATGCACAGCATGATCAAAGACTAAAAACTGGAAGGCACACCAAGATATCGTGACTTGTGTTAAAAGCCATACCTCTGGGTTTGATAAAACACAGTCGTGTGCACGCACACAAGCCTTAAGTTTTATTTTCAACTTTCTACATTTGCTTGTGATAGAAATACAAGTTCCACTGCTTTTTTAAAATTTCTTATTTATTTTTACAGAAAGAGCAACTTACACTGTTAAAAGAATTCAACTTACCTGCTGCAGAGAAGAATCCTGTGAGAAGCCAGTTTCTTTAAAGTCAATTTCATCATCACTGGAAGAATGAATATGGCAGGTAGTAACCTATACAAAGGAATTTAGTCATTTGCATAGTATATGACAGCCACTCAAGTATACTCACACTATCTGTTTGAATCTTCAGTTTCATATCAAAACAAGAAACTGATTATTTTTAGTTTTCCCAGCTGCTATACCACATAATATAGTCCCTGAAATCTTTCAATAGTATTAACACATACGTGAGTATTAGATACCCCAAAAAAGCCAAAGCTTTTGACTACTTCAGAATGACTATTTAATATAAAAAGCCAGTCCTACAGCTGACAGTTACCTAAAATGAGAGAAAACTTGCACCTTGTCTTTGTACTGCACGAAATATACTGAACAGCAAGTGAATTAGTATCACCAAAATACTAAATTATATGCAGAGATCCTCCTCCTTTCCTATTTATAAAATATATAAAAGTTAAAGGGAAACTGTCTTAGGTATCTGCAGCATTTACAAAAAGACAAAATAATTCAACTTCAGAAATTCTCAACCAATGTGTACTTGCAGAAACAAACATAGAGTTGTTGCCACAGCAAACGCTGTTTTAAACACCACCCTTGAAAGAAGAGATTTTTTTTTTATGATCTGACACAGAACTAGTGGGAATAGTTTGTTCAGTGACACTGCTATCTAAGCAACATGTTCTTGGAAGTACTCATCTTCAATCAGAACAGCATTCCAAAAGTAATTTTAGCTGGGACAGCAATTAGCTAAAGTAACAGTACCAACAGCTGACACTTAAGACATACTCTATGAAGGATCACTAGCATAAAGAAAATCTACAGATGACAACATTTATACTGCACTATAATATATTGCATTATTCTACACACCCCTAGAACTCCATGTTACAGATTCTCAAGTGAAGTCAGGTGGTTCACGGATTCTTTTTACTTTTTGAAGAAAATACAAGTCTATACAAAAGGAGTTCTGAAACACATACAAGGCTTCATACAAGACAGACACCTTTATATGCTCCCACAAATACCACAGGACAATGCTAGAGTCAGGACACACATGCAAGAGAAATGAAGAAAGTTGTTACCTGAAGTATACTGTGCTTTTATGCTTTTTCCTCTGTTAGTATAACACTTACTTAAAAAAATAATTGGGAGCGCTTTATTCTTGCATGTCTACCATTCAGCCCTGCACTGTAATTTGCATACAAGAAGTACCCTGACCTCAAGTTAGTGAATTTCTGACCTATCAACACTAAAACTGTCAATAAGTGGGAAGAATAGTAATGCACAAAATGATCTCTGGGCTTCTTGTGTCTGGCGAAGAACTGTTATATCAAATGACCGACCAAGTCCATTGCAGGTTAGTGCTCAGTGTATATTTATGAAAATACTCTTGCAAAGTCTGCACACTTCAAGGTAATTATATGGCATTCCATACCACACCCTGAGCTGCCCTAGATACTGCCCCCCTCATGTGGGCACATTTTCAGAGGGCAAAAGTTAATATACCTACTCCTACAGCTGCAACTGGTTGCACATTAACTTGTTCAACTAATGAACAAGTTAATCCCCAGTAGAAATCCTGCCCTTACTGCTGTAACAGAAACAAGCTCAGGACTCTTAGCTAGACATAGTGTCTTCTCCCCTAAACTCTCCCTTTGGGAACTAGGAGGACATAAGGCCTAAGATATATGAGTTACTTCTCTTGTTTTCTGACAGCTGCTGTAGTTGAAGCATAAGCCTGAAAGAAGAAACCAGCATTACTCCACCCTAACAAATAAATGACAGAATTATGCCAGGGAAGGGAGTGGGAATGACCATGGCAAATTCCAGCAATTAATTCTTTACTTAAGAAAGATCCTCACTGTTCAGACCAGTTGTTTTCTAACACTAACACACAGCACAGACTTTTTGCAAATAATTCATTCTAACATGTGGCATTTTCTGCCTCATTTCCTGGTAACATTGAGACAGATTTTCCTTAAGAGAAAGGAACTACATGGTGATTTTTAAGGCAACCATGAACAATTTGTCCTGTAGACTTACTTTTAGGCTTAAGGGAGGTATATTCTCCTCACCTAGTCTTTAAGTATACCTCACAAACATTCAATATCATGACTAGTAGGATGCCATAAAGACACACATCTGAATTTATACAAAGTCTCTTGTACAAACCTAGTATTACAAATTGTATAGCATTCTTCACTGTACCAGCATCACTAATGCACCTTGTCTAAGGAGAAAATGAACAATTACTCCACATTTGTTTAATCTTCAGCTAGCTAAGTGTAAGTAGGTAAGCTTAGTGAAGTACTGCCAGAAGGACAATTTGCAGTGGGAAAACAAAAATAAACTTCCTGTGAAGTCTGTAAAGTGTTTTGGGGAAACTCTGAGATAGTTCTGCTACATGCTCACTTCTAAGTCTGCAGTTACTGTTGTTTCAGAAAACATAACAAGAATTTGTTTGAAAGACAGAAAAGCCTGAAGAGGGGTAAAGAGAATGAAAGGTATAAAGTGTTGATAGATTTACAATCAACATCCCTGATGTAAAACAACTGAAGAAGAATAGTCTCATGGCTGCAGCAGCAGTTCATTATGCACGGGAGCCCAGGACCACACACCTTGTTCCATTACAGTAAAAGAGCTCTCTCTGTTGAGCACCAAATGGCTGAAGCACTGCAAGTACTCACAAGATCAGTTATTTCCATAGCCTTCACACAGCTAACTTATTTACATATATTTAAATGAACTTCACATCATAAGAGTATGCACACACAAAGATCAGATTCATATGAGCTTAGTAAATCCAGTAAGTTGACTGAAGAAGATCAAGTATAACAGTAAACCACAGCTCTGTCATTCAGGTCAGGAACTGTGTGCTTAACTATTATAAAACCCATGACTAGATTCTGCTCAACAGCTTGCTTAGGACAGGAAAACCTTGAACCGAATAAGTCAGTCTACTTATCTATCCAGCAATAAATAAGGCTAATCCACAGAAAATTAAGAAAGGTGTGCTTAAGATCTTGCTCTGGGGACACTGAAAATCTGCACTTTAAATCAGGGATATAATTTTTCAGGTATAAACATTAGTTCTGATAAGCTGTTGTATTAACCCAGGATGCTTTCATCAACTTACAGAAGAGTTCAAACTCTCAGACATACCAAATGGTCCAGGTTTATAGATAGAGAGGACAGGCCTATGGAGACCAACGTGCAGATCAAAAGCATGGATATTAGGGGAGAGTATGACTGGGAAGAAACACTGTGGGGCTGTGTTTTCAGGAAACACCCATACAATAACTATAACTTAAACTTGACTCAGTAGAACAAGCTGACTTTTCCAAGATCTGTCTTTTAATATCTCCTACACCACATTGTACTGTCCATTACTGCTTATCTTTGAACTAAATGCTAATCCAAGGCTCAGGAGAATTAATCATGCAAGCAGAAACAAAGCCTATAACTTTAAAAATTCAAAGACACAGTATTTTCCAGATGGCATTTTAGATACAAGGATTTGTTTTAATGCTTCATATTTCTATTCAACTGAATATTGTGGAGTTTGGAGATGTTTTAAATGAGGTTTTATTGTTGTTACATCAAATACATTCAGGTAAATTATTACCTATCTAAAGTACTAATTACAATGTTATTAATTATAATCAGCTTAAAGTTCTGCCTCTTTAGATGACTCTTCTCTTGGCCTTGACCAAGAAGCAGTTTCTAACAAGAGGAAAATATCATTGTTCTACAAGCACTATAAACTTCTTTGCATTCACAGGCTCATGGAAAAAATACCATCTGTACATCATTTGGTCCTGTGCACAAATTGCACAGTTTCAGATGAACTTCCTATTGCTTCTATTGCCACACATAACATGTTAGCATTATGTTCCAGTTGCTATATTATGTTGAAGTAGCAAATTTAACAATCTGTTAGTCTTATACCCCAATTAATATAGCACCAGCACAAGTTAATGAAGCCACATGCAAAGCACTGCATTCCTAGAGAAGTCAGGTATATTAAAATTCATTAATTAGTCTGTTGACATTGGAAACAGCCTCTGCTTATTAAAGTCTCCAAGTGATCACTCTTAAACTGTATGTTTAACATGATTATACAAAACCTCTTCATATTTCTACTTAAGTTTAACTTTTTTCTAAAAGTGTAATCACTACCACTGTGTGTAGAAGAAATATGACAGGTGCATAAAAAAGTATGCAGAGTTACTTGACTTAAGCAAGGTTAGTAACACATGCAGTGGGATGGAGGTTCCCATTAAACTGTAGATAAAACAATTAACACCAGTTCCTCCAGTTTTAGTTTGCACTCTTCAAGCATACAGCAGCTTTCAAGGACACTAATTTGAAGCTGTAAAGAAATCTTCCGTCTTGGCAATTATCTGGGATGAGCTATACAAACTGAGCTACTGCAAGACTCCCATACAAAATATTAATGATATGGCTTTAGATGAAAAGTAAACTAAAGAATTATCAGTTCCATAGTTCAGCAACTAGATGTACTTGTCAACAAACGTACATGGTAGTTGGGAAGATTGGTTGTGCTGCTGACAAAAAGAAACTGGGGCCCAAGCAAACAGCAGCAATTTTGATACCTTACCCATCACTACTTACCAGGTCCACTGTATTCCTCTTGTTAGTTTCTCCTAAAGAGCTTGTGCAGAATGTCTCCCATCGCTCTCTGACCTCCTCTGGGAGCTCTAGCATAGGAAACAGAAAAAAAAAACCCAACAATTTGATACTATCAACAATGGAGCATCACTTAAAATTTAATTTAACAATTTTGTTTTCTTCTGCTCTACCAGAAATACTGCAAAGAACGTATATATCCTCCTAAATCCATAAGGATTACTCCACCTAGGTAAACAAGTCCAAATTAAGCAGGTCAGCATCTCTTTGCATTTATTTCAGGGAGTTTTGATACTGTTTGGGAAAAAAACCAAACCAAAACAAAAAAAGACTTAAGCATATGTTTAAGGATGGCTGGTTTTAAGTTGAATGCGTCAGAAACAATCAATATTTTCTTCCTTTATCCAACACCTGCCTTTTAATTTAAGTTGGATTCCTTTCCCCAAAATTTGATAAAGAAAGCCATGAAGACAAACTTGAGACCATTAACATTACCTTTAATGAGCTGTTGGACTAGTGTACTGTTTGGCCCCTTATCTGTACTATGCACAATACAGTTTGCTATCCTTGTCAGATGACCCATATAGCCATGCCGCCTTCCTCCTTCAGCCCTGCAAGAGACAAAAGGAATTCAACTGCCCACAGAGCAATTGCGCTGTGCTACTATATTTTGTTATAAAACACTCTACCAGAGTCAAGAAGTTACACAAGGCAAATAGCATAGGGGCTTTTAAGCAGAAGAGTTGCATCCTAAAATGAAAGGTTCACAAAAATACTCAAGAATTTAAGATACCAACTGGTTTGACTACACTGAGCCAGTTTAGAAGACTTAACAAGCATGTAAACTACCAAGAAGGAAGAGCAGAATATCTGAACAGATTATTTCTGCTTTCACATTTGTGTGTGTGTAGAAAGAAAAATGTACAGCATTATCAAGATAAAGTCAAAGTTACTAACAGACCCACACTTTTTAGGAAATTTCTGTTGCCGAGAGCATTTTTCAAAACCCCAATACACCAAACATTCTCTCAGAGCTTTGAGTCCATGATCAAAGGAGAAAGAAATTCTTAAATCCTAAGTGTGCTCCAGTATTGCAGAGTTTCTTAACATTACATTTAGCATACAGAGCTGGAATGGTATGACCAACCGAAATTTAAGTTAGGATCACTGCTTTCCTGAAGTTTAGGAATGACATTTAAATGCATACCAAAGGTACAATTACAAGGTGGTTCGAGTATTTTTTATGTACCAGAACAGCTTTGTAGAAACAGGAATTACCCATTTTTAGAGTACTGCTTTGAGTAGCTACTATCAGCTAGAACTGTTCTAGATCTGACCAAAGAGCTAAAGTGAGAGCTCCAATTTGGACTGAATTTGTAGCATTTAGCTGCAAGGTAACCAGAGATTTGCTGTGTCAGCTTTTTAAGGTTTTGTGCTTTTAAAATGGGGGAGGGGGTGCCGCGAATCAAGAAAGACCCACTCAATTGGCTAGACTAACCTCCCATGAACTTGACTGAAGTCTTTGTAAAGTGACAGTTCAGGAAGTAGCTTATGTTATGCAAACACAAATCACATTATTTTCCACCACCATCATCTAACACATGACGTAACTGAAATTACGTTATGTCAATGCAAGATGTCATGAACAAAACAGTACCACACTGTTTACAGGAACAACTTGAGAGATTCCTGTCTTATTTCCTCGACTGCTTAGGTAACAAGTACATTCAAAACAAGCAACACATGATGGCAAACGTTATCATTTCTAATATAGGATATGCCATAAAGAGCGCTTGTATTTGACAAAGTGGACTGACTTGTCATTGCTTAGCCAAAAAGTCTAGAATACGATTGTATCTTCTGTTAGCAAATGCTTATTAATCCCAGTGAAACAAACAGCTTTTTACTATGTCAGATTTTTACCAGCAGAAAGCAGTCACCCTCAAGCTTCCAGAGCTGCTCAAAATAACATAAATGACAATACAAAAGCATAAAAAAAAAATCCCATTTCCTGAAGCAGCTAAGCTAAAAATACCTTTAGATTATCTTAGACTTATCTTTTATATTTGGAGTCATACCTGTACAAAATTTCATAAAGGGGTGAATTAATTACAACAGCCTGCTCATTTCTCACAAATAAAAATAAATTCTTTCCAGATAAAGGCACAATGTAAGGTTTACAATATTTTCCACATTAGTATTTGCAAACATGAGACTAAACATTTAATTCATCCATATGATAAGTACTGGATCAAGAACATTCTTGTCCAACCAAAGAATAGTTTTAGGTTGGATCTATGGAAATAACTTTCCATACTTCTCTCCTTTGACAGTCTAATCGCTGATAAAGTTGGCAGTTCTCTATAACCTCAGGAGAATAAGATATAAAACAGAAGACATTTGGGAGAGCATGTTTTCTACAGTTAAATTAAGTCACATTCCCTTTCTTTGTACCACCCTCTTCACCTGCTTCAACATGCTTATTTTCAGGTCAGTTACATTAGCCATATATTTACTATCTGATTCATATCAAATAGGAACAGGAGTATTTTGGGGAGTAGAACTGTCTCAAATAATACACCAGCAAACCAGCAACACTATCCCAGTCAGCTAATTCAGTATTTTGACAAGTTAGAGCTAAAATTTACTAAGCCTTCAGAGAGCTGTTTTAGCACCTCAGGTGAAGATAGAGGGTTTTTTCTCCTGCTACAAACACAATTTCAGACAACATCAACTACTTGAAACTTCCATCCTTTCACAAACACATACTTTTGGAAGTTATTCCATTGCTGAGGACTTGGCTTTTACTACCTAGGAGTCTGGTTGCTCCCCAATATGTAATATGCTTTGATGTGTTTATAAATAATTTTCAATTGCTTACTGGAGAAAAGTATTTTCTGTCCTCTCAAAACTTATGGTATGTTTCTGTACTTGAAGATGGGTAGACTTTAAAGATCATAGTAATATATGTGGCAAGAATGACAAACTATTGCATTCTCAAATGGTCATGGGAAAAAGCATTAGAATGCTACCAAAAAGTAGTATGGAGAGAAAGCTTTAATCCAAATATTAACATACAAGTGTTTTTAGAACTGGCCAGATCAGCCATGAATTGGTCATACATTCATTTCACAATTTGAGTCTTACATAGACAATTGCAGGGAATGAAAAAACTAGTTACTCACTGTTTCTTCTCATTCATCTCCCATGCTTCAAGTATTCGTTCTATTAATTGGCACTTAAGGAAGAGCTATCAAAAAAGCAAAATATCCTTAGTAGCAGTAAAGTGGAACACTATTATGCATTTTACAGTTGATTTTACAAATACTGAAGTCTTACAAGATAACTAATTTCAGATTCAGGATAAATACTTCCATTAAAGGTTTTAGAGTTCAGAATCAGCAGTCAGATCCCAGCCAGAAACCTAAAACCTAAACCTATATTAATTCTGCTTCTCTTTATAGCTGCTGAGCTGTAGTAGCATAAAGCTATTGAAATAGCAATTTTAATTCTTAAAAATAGGGAGGAACTTCAAGAAAAATAAATACTTGCAGTTCTGCATACATGCTCATTTTGGGGCAGCAAAAGTCTACTCCATGGCACTTTTAGCTTTAACACCCGGAACTGACATTTTAAGAAAAAAAGCAGAAAAATATTCCTGTTCATTCTATACATAAAGTAAAACTGCGGTATATTTTATGTAAGAGTAACTGCTACGGTAGCCTGGAGACAGGAAAATTCAAGAGATTCCCCAAAACCCACAACTTACATGTTTCAGTAAGAGATTGTGCCCAGTGGAATCCTGATCTGTAATTGTGCCATTTTCTGTGCTTTCAAGAGGACTTGCAAGAATCAATGCAATACAGATTTCTACTTGAGTATGCAAAAAGTTATTCCATGTATACTTAAAGAACATGTCCTGAAAAACAAATTCAACAAGGTTTATACAAACCAAGATCTTTTCATTAAACGTAACCAATAGTCTCACCCCAGCAAATCATCTGAATGACTACGCTGGAACAAATTCTGAAGTTTTACAATACGTATTATTGTGCAAGAGAAAATTTGTGACCTACAAAAAAGTTAATTCTTGTGCTTGCTATTATCTGAACACAAGAACTATCATACTGGATCAGAACAAAAACTCAACTGTAACTCGATTTATCCTGGGGGTAAGCAATAATGCACTTTGTTCTCTGAAAGACAGGGAGGAATGACATTCCCCACTTACATTCTTTCTCCTAGCTGCAGCCCAGAGAGTCCCAGAGTCAGAAGTGTTATTACGACCTTAGTAGCCCTTGACAAATTTATTTTTTGAATTCACTTAACCTTCTAGCATCTACAATACTGTTTATAATGTGCTCCTCACTTCAGTGAGGTTCCTTACAAAATCCTATCTACCTGTTTTGAACCTGTCATCTACTAATTTTATTCTCTGGTACAGAAGGCTACCTCAGATAATCTAGATGCAGTTTAGGATTATTAAACACCTTACATAAGACACAGACAAATACTGAGGTTGAGATACGATAAAGAGTGTTCATTCAGTCATGTTCCTAGTTCTCCACATTTTTCCTCTTAAACATAGGAAAGATTTTTTCAAGCTTTATGTCCTGTTATTTTAGACTACTTCTTACTGCAAAACTCAAATGATTGCTGTAACTGGTAAAATGTAATTAGTTATGGAAATATATGCAGTGATTGGAACACCATTAAACAATTTAAGTCTCATTCAAAACACAGCTAAAGATCTCAAATTTTCCTTCAGTCCTCCTAAACTAATGATATCCTCCCATAAAGATATGCTACTGGAACTAGACAATTATTTTTGCTAACAGTCAAGTCTGCACAGTAAAGCATGTGCTGTTTCAGCCAACAGCATGACACACTGAGAAGTTTATATGGCTATAATTACTTTTTTTTCCTCCTTATGTAAAACCTGCAACAGAAAAGCATGTTCAAACCTCACTGAATTTATTTTACAAAATAATCTACTTATAAGAACATGCAAGTGTTCATAGCATGTACATTCCCTTAGACAACACATCTAGGAAAAACTTCAGTTACAGTGAAGTTAGCTATTTGTGTACAAGTTAGCACCTGTCTGAAAACCCAAGTTGTGCAGAGAAATTGAGATTAAAACATTACAACCATAACTGTATTAATTAGTTGAAGGAAAAAGGGATTTTAGACTAAAACAATTTGGGACAGAGAGAATATTTACACTTTAAGTTTGCAACTGCCTGCTTAAAAGCAGAAGTTTACATATTGTATTCAGAAACTGTAGTATAAGTTCTAGCATGTTTTGCTAGTTATTAACTGATACCAACATTTGAATTTTTTGGTCAATGTAAACACAAAGAATATGTCCAGCGATAGTTGAAGTATGAGGTAGGAAGTACTTAAAGTACACGTTCCACATTAGCAAAAAGCAGTGAATTAACTGACTGAAAGTTTGTTGTGCAACATCTTGCTTTCAGAGATTTGAAGGCATAGAAGCTACCAAGAATAACTGTGCCTTTATAGGACAGTGCTGAGATACCATTTGGTGTGCCATATATTATTGAGAGGAAAAGGGGTTTAGAGGGAACAACTTAGGAAAATAATGAAGACAGTAGGGAATCCTTGACCATGGCTGAAAATCTGAGAACATACAGATGAAAGAGATAAGCTTGTTAAGAAAACCTCTTCCTACATTTATGAAGGTGTAGAGAATAAGAACCATTCAAGTGATCAGAGGAAAATGCTGACTTCAGACAGATGAATTTAACAGTAAAATCCAATATTAAAAGTTCTTAAATGGTGCAATAGAAGCCACAACACAACAGGCTTAAAAGTTATGCTGGAAGATATACTACAAATTATCTGCAGTGACAGGAAAACCAGAAAAGATCTTAACAGCAATCCATAAAAATAAGGAAGGCAGCATAAAGTTCTTACCAGTATTACTCCTATGCTGTTAAGCTCTATAAGCTCCTGATTCACACTGCTTGTATTCGTCTGTAAGAGGCTACATATTAATCTAATCACATTTAAACGTGTGTTTCCCACAGGTGGATCCAATACTCCCCAGGTTGTCTTCATGACACTTTTCTGAAAAAGGTACATACATAAAACCCATTAAAATAGCTTTAAAAAAAACCAGCTCGTCATTACTATGCATAGTGACAGAGTAGTGCTTAAAAATATATATACAATCAGTCCTTGAGCAACAGGCTTACCTTCACCCTTCAAAAAAAAGCAATTTTTAGTTCTGAACACTAGAGCTTATTTTAGCTCCATAGACAGGAAGCACTAAAAACAGCCACATGAAACAAACAACATTGTAAAATCTAGTTGTTAATTACAGACAGGATCTCAAAGTAGATGCATTGTACCCAACCTTGAAAGGAATTAGGAGATACTTCCTAGGAAAGGCTTCTCACTGGTTAATCCATGTACAGCTACAGTCTACATTGCTACAATATACACAAAACAGCTAGGTGGACAGTCTCCAATTTATAATATAATGCCTCAACGACCCTAGCTTCATACACCTTGAAAACAATTTCATTGAGCAACAAGGTTCTCTGGCATCTTATTCAAATGTTATACATGAAACAAGCTCTATCTGTAGTCTTTGAAGGAGTTACTTCCAACACAGCAAGAATCTCTTTCCATGCACTAGTGGGTCCTTATACTACAGTTCTAAGCTTCATGGCTCTTGCATTGAAATTTTAGCTGGTTAACAAACCAGAACTGTTGTCACATAACCAAGTGCCAATAAGAAAAATCTGGTATTAGCTACCATAAGAGCTAAAAATCTAATAGCAAATATGCAATGAGCACGGGAATGTCTCATTCTCTCAAAATGTCTTCCTATCTTAAGGCATAAACACATTCTGTCAAGGAGACCACTACCGCTTTCCATAACACTGGATGTCATTTTTGCCTGACCATCACCACCCTTGCATCAGAAAAAAGATGACTGACATCCTGCTAGTTCATTTTGCCCACTCCTTACATAAGGCAAAAATCTAAGGATGCCCATTTAACTAGTGCTCAAAATGAACAACAGATTCAATAACTTCACTAGATGACTTACTCAAATGCTAAGTATGTCCAACCGTCAGAAAAATACTCAGGTATCTTATGTGACTTTGCTTTTACTGTAAAATAGACCTGCATCTTGCCATGTTGTTGCAATAAAGATAAGACAGTTCCTTTGCATTTTATTACCTCTTCTGCATTTGGAAGTCTTGAGGTCTCATCTTCTCCAGGCTAAGATAAAGTTTAACACTACCTTGACCCCCCCACCCCCGCCCTGCTTCTAGTATTTTATACGCCTCTGGTCTTTATTTTCACTTTGGCTCACAGGTCCTTCTCTCTTATGGACTGTGGCACCCAGTTCAGGGTGCAGCTGAAATTCTGCCAGTGAAAATTTGAGTGGAAAAATATAAATGGATCATAGGTAAACCCTCTATTTATACATCTATGTCATGGTGTTGCAAAAGATAAATACAAGATAAGTTGCTTAAATCTGTTAAAAAGCCCAAGGAATTTAACATGACTAGAGTGCAGGGTACACGCCATGGAGCTCGTCTACTTGGGTCCTGGGCAAGTCTAGAGGAATTGCGCAGGCCTCACATGGGCCATGCCAAAGTTCCAGACAACTGAAGCGTCCATCCCTCCTATCCAGGTACGACTTCCAAGCAGAAAACAGGATCCACCTTGAGAATATACAGCAAATGTCTTCATTGCTTTCAGAAAGAAGCGATTGCTTCAAGGCTATTCTGCCAACTAAACAAAGTTTAAGCTGGAAAAGTGTATCAATTAGCACAACACATTGGCTCAGGGACAACAATAATGAACAGCAAAGCTCACAACAGGCTGGGAAGGAACCTGGGCACTTGCCCGAAAGTTGTCAAACTGGGTTTTGTTTGTTATTATAACCTGCCTAAAATACAGTCACACAGTGACAGTCTTGTTTCAATTAATTTGTAACACAAGGTTTCACTTACTTTTGGAGGCTCAAGTAGGAGCTCATGGAAGGATGAAAGTCGTGCTTTTATGGCTTCTAAAACACTTTTGTTGACCAAATATGTTGAATTGCTCATACCTGGAGGACAGATCTCTATATGGCCTTCAAACCTAAAACACACACAAGCAAAATCTGATAATCAATATCAAAACTAGTTGTAAAACACCTTTAAGGTATGATTTTGAGTGTCACAGTTCTGAAGGCATGTGAAAAGAAGAGGCAAGTAAAAACATAAGGTTACAAACATAAATTAAGTGTGAAATAATGATTGAACAAGATTTTTCCAAACACTAGCCCTAGTATTTTTTGGTTTATTGTGCTTGAAATCTCCAATATAGTCTAGAGATTAAACATTACAGCTGTTGTATTTCTTTTGAGGCAGATAAAGAGCTTCGCCCATCTATCCTGAACAACATATACAAGTCGAATGTACCACAGAGATCTGTTCAGTGGTTCCTCAAAGTCAAGTTGTAATAAAATTCCAAACAACCTTTTTAAAAAGTCAATATCCACTCACTGCACTGTACATATTTACTGTATTCTTTGTATCCAGAAATAAATTGATGAAGTGTAATTAGTCTGATCTGTCCAGTGGCACTTAAACTAGCTTCTAGAACAAACTGCAGAAAGACTAGTCATTTGGTGAAAGTGTAGTAATGCCAACCTCAATCACTTGGTTTGCTCTTTTACTTCATCACCTACAACAGGCCACAAAAAAATGGTTCAGTCCTAAGTACATGGAAGACACTTGCTATTGCTGAACAGCAGTTTAGTTAAATTATGCAGGCATAATTCAAGCGAAATAAGAACACTTACGTCTGTCGTCTTGTCTCAAGTAAGGTCAACAGTATTTGGATTGCACTGACTATTGCAGATTCATTTTTTTCTTTATGAAAAATATTAGACAGCAGCTGCTCTATGATTTCTTGTCTGAAAAGAAAAGCATTGACATCAGATATAACACTACTTCAGGATACAGCTGTTAACAGAAGTAGCTACCATTTGTCCATGTAAAATTAATAAGGCGGTAATACAAAGAAAACTAACAGCTATTTCAAGCTAGCAGGTACCACTAGGACAATCACTCCCATCCTCACTGTCCCAATCATATTTTCCAATTCCTTCCGTTGATCTAGTTTTTTGATCTGACAGCCAACACTACAAAAAGGGAGTTTTCAGTCACATCAAAAACCTGATTCAGCTTGCTGTAACAGCCACACAAACCTAAACCTGTAACCAGCAAAAGGAAGAAGGGAATACAGGAGAATCTTCTCTAGCAGAAACACACACTTAAACTAACTTAAAACAAATACCAGATCAAAGCCAAAGTCTGTGTTATACTCTGCACAGTATCAAACTGACCTCCACATGTCTGATCCCACTAATGTTGGCAGAGCAGGAAATATTTTTGAGACAAAACCCCACCAAGGAAGTCCTCCAGGTGGGCCCTGCTTACTTGCTGAGTTATTTTAAATTAAACACAGATGATGGGTAGCCAAGAAAATTCACCTGAAAAGCAGAGCTTGCCATTTCTAAAGGTTTTCAAGGTCAAAAGTTAAAAACTATGTTTTCTATGAATTTAAAATTAAATCAGAAATTCAGCAAACCAACTTACTTCTCTAGACTTGCAAGCAGTGGATCTGGTTCTGAACTGTTCTGTACTTGTAACATCTGGTCTCTGCTTAGACGAACAATTTCACAGAGTGACTGTGATGCATTTGAATGTCTCTGGAACAGAAAAACATAGCTTTTCACTACAAGAGTAGTAACATGCTGGACCGTAATTCTTCAGTTAATAAAGGTGAAAGGGGGGGAACCACACACCTTCCCTCAAATGACCACACTTAAATAATGAAATTGGCTTACTGAAAAAAGCAAGCAGAACACAGTAAAACTAAAAGTTCTAACCATATGTCATACAGCAACTTGCTGAACAGATAGACCCAGAAAAGCATCAGATCAATACTCACATCTTCATCTTGAGACGGATGTACGATTTCCACAAGCCGCTGGATAATTCTCTCCTCATTTAGCCACTGTAAAAGTGTTTGTGGGTGTTAGTAAGAATGTTATCCAAGTGAATGAATTAAATGAAGTAAAGTTAATGAAGTTAAAAGAAGTCGTCTGACAATTGCCATGAGTCATACTGTTGGTATTTCTAAACAAAGACTAACAACACTTCAGAAAAAATGAAAAAAGTAAAATTAATGTTTCTGAGCAACTGTAAAAAAGAAAGCCTTAGGTATAATTTTTAAATAAGCTTTCTGATGCCAAAAAAAAGTGTTCAGTAAGGTCCAAAACATTTTTAAAACTGCATCTGGCAGTTTTAAGTTGGATATTGAAGACCAGGGGAAGAGACCAGCCACTCAGGTTCTAAGTTGTCCCCACCAGCACTGTGGCTCCTCTGGAAAAGTATTGGCAGCTCCAAGCAAAAAAACCCTAAACATTAATTTCAGCACATTTATGAAATAAACTTAGTAAAACTAGCAGAAGATAAGCCATCTTACAGTTCACATGTCAGACAAAAATCCTTTGAGACATTTTACTTACGTTTAACACTTCTTGCCGGGGCTGTGGAGGTTCTATGCAAGTCAGTAGCCTGAGCAACAAGTCCATGATAGCAGAGGTCCCTATGTGCTTAATAATGAGGTCTACAAAATCATGTTTCCTCTTTAAAAAATCCACAATCTAGAAATTAAAAAGAAGTAAGCTTACATTTGCTTATCTGTATTACAAATTACATCAAACGGTTTTAGTTTCTCTCTCCTACCAATGGGAGAAAAAAATTAGAGCTTCTTAAACACTTTTTCCACTTAAAGCTTGAAGTACAAGGCAAGATAAAATACACACATATAGAGTAGCAAAAGTGGCACAGAACAGATCCATACTATATGCAGTGTGTCCTGGGCCTCCTCTCAAGCCCAACTTGCTGACCATAAACTACTTGTAATCCAATGCAGAGTCAGCTTTCCTTTTTGGTATGAATTACTCTCATCCCTGCTTAGTGAGCAGAGCTCAACACAGCAAAACCATAATACAATACAAACAAATACAGAGCTTGCTAAATTAAAGATATAGAATAGAGTCACAAACTTAATTTGCTCAGGTACAAGAGCCAGTCATTGCAGCTGTTTGCAGTATTGGGCCACATTGGACAATGTTTCTGAACAAGGACTCCCAATGCCTCTCACCTTCTTCTAGAAGAATTCTTCACACCAAATGGGACCCACTCCCACTGATGCAATTCACTTACCTTCACTTCTAACAGCAATTAATGCCACTATCGCCATACAAAATACTGAGCTGAGCTAAGCCACAAGGTAAGCAATCCCTTGCACTGATTGCACAAATAGCTCAGGCAAATCTGAATCAAATACATCTTACTCATCCAGATATATTTTTTAATCTTTTTTTAATCCATAAAAAAAGCTAGTGTCTTCAGCTAGTATGGAAGTTGAATGCTCGTTTTTGACTCTGCTGCTATCCCTCAAATGTGTAGCCTTAAAGCAGCACTGCCGAGTACTACGACTTTATTAAAGCACTTGTTAAACTGGAGAGCTTGTAAGTATTTACCTGTTCTGGTTTTCTGCTTATAAGAATACTTAGCACCTTGCTGAAGAAACTGGCCAGTAAAGGGTTTAGAGGAGATTCATTTAAGAGGAAGCTGTACAGTTTCATAAGTAAGGATTCTTCTTCTCCCAGCCTATCATTGATCTGCGAGACATCTGATGTAAGCAGCTCACATGATATGTTTGGATATCTGGGGAAAAGGAAAAAAAAAAAGTTATCCACCACTCATACTTCAAAGTTATCATACTTCCAGCTCTGAATTCAGAACCTGGTAAGGCTTCTGACTAAGTTTACAAGCAGGGTTGGTCTGCACTAATTAAAACAGCAAACTACTGCAAGGTAACATCACTGCACATTCAGCCTGCAAGCTCTGTTCTTTCATTTAAGAAATGGACTACTCTGTTCTTCAGTAGCAATAGGACAATACTAGGAAAGTGGGGAAAGGAAAGGGAAAGCTTTTATTTTAAGATCTACTGTTAAATCCATCTGTTCTATTGTTAAATCCATCTGTTCAAGCACTGATCTCTCATTTCAGAAGCCACCTCTTTTTTTGAAGGGAAAAAAGTTAGTTACCAAGAAGTTAAGCAGACTGATAGTACTGGACCGATACTGGGGAGGGAGCAGTGTGTTTTCCTCTTTCTAATGTAAGAAGGACTATATTAAAAAAGTCAAAAGGAATAGCTTCAGGATTTTTATATATATATTTTTTATATATATATATATATATATATAAAATTGCAATTACGTAGAAAGTCAGTAAACTAGTCAAAGTCTCACAAAGCCTGCAAAACTAGCTAGTACTGCTTCATGACACAGTCAGAAGTACAGTTCAGAACATTGAGTAATTAAACTAAGAGGCCATCAAGACCAGTAATTTCTTGCATTTGACAGTGCTGTCACGCACTCACACTGAAGGCAATTTTGACGGCATCAGCAGCTTAAGGTTTTTATGTGAAAGATGCTTCAGTTTCAAACTCTACTAGAAACACTTACAGGAGGCTTGATTTACCAGAAATGGTGAAGTGCTGCAACTAAGAATGTAGCTTATTTCACATTATTTTTTACATACTGTTTTAAGAAAAAAGCAGCTTTCTGCATAGACAACTCTAAAATAAGCCAAAAACGGTAGAAGTGCTTTTATATGAATTGCTAGGTTGACTTTTGAGTTTGAACCTTCTCAAACTAGCTGAAGTCATGGCCATACCCAATTCTTACAGTTCTAGCTCTGCAAAGGAAAACAGCAGCAATTAGACATTAAGTACATTTTTCCAAGGAGTGCTACAGACCTTCTAATAAGCATCTTCAAAACATCTTACCAATCATCAATAAAACAAAGCTAAGCACTTAACTATACTACCCAAATAGGGTTTTTCATTCAACTATTTCCTTAATAATCACAACTACAAGATTCTTCATGTGAGTTACCATTATTTTTTAAGCCTCCTTTAGACAGCAATTGGTTTTGGAAGCATTTATGGATAAGAGGCTTCCATTTGAAAAATATGCAAATATTAGAATGATTTACTTAAAAGCTCTACAAAGCCCCTTGAAAACAAACTTACTCTAAAGATACCAGTATTGTACTACACACCAGCACACAGGGATTCAAAACACACTACCAAATTAACTGCAGTAAGTTACCCCTCTTTCCACCTTCCCAAGTCTCCCCCAGCCAAAAAAGTTCTCCTACTTATATCGAATTTTTTCATCCATGTCTTGAGGTGGCTCTTCGATAATAAATGAAACTAAGTCTTCCAAACATTCTGACTTCAGCAGAAACTCTATAAGTTTGCGATTCTGAGCCTTGCACTCTTGCAGAACATCCTCTTCATCCATCAATTCCTTCAGTGTTACATCTTCTCTCTCTAGAAGCGTATCTATGTGGGATGACGAATGGAGATCAAATTTCCAAAACATGCTGGTCTGGATAAGAAGAATATACACAAAGCATTAAGTTTACAAACGTATTCAAGCAGTATTTGTAGTACTACTATGAAGTGTTATTTCATAGCTTCTAACCCCAAAGGTACCTGCATGCATAGAAACTTTCTAGAACTTGAATGAGACACAACAATAGATGCTGATGATCAAAAGCTACAAAATCAGGCTTGATTAAAGATGACTGAATACTCCTTAGTAAATTTTGTACGTTTAGCAATAGCCAATATTCTACCATCCAAAGATAAAGTCAGGCAGCTCCAGGGTTTTACTTACATCAAAGGAACATGCTAATCTGCATTAAAGAAAAAAGTTAACTTTGGTTTTCAATTTACTGAATTTGCTCTTCCCAACCTTTGTTTTTAATCTATGCACCAAGTCTCAGATTCAGAACAACCTGCTCAGCAATTAGTAGAGCTGAGAGAAGATAAAATGGGCACTGCATAAATGCACTGGAGTACCACCCCTACCATTGAAGAAAACACCTATACAGGTGGAGGAATTATAATAATTTTAACTTGCAGGCAGCACATAAAGTGTTCCAACACAGGACCTACTCTCTCGCTGTACCTCCCTCCACAAACTTGGCACAAGAGGAAGAACAAGGCACAATAATATCTTATTGCAAACACGTGAAAGGGCAGTGTCCCAAACACAAACATTGTAAAAGGCCGTAACAGAAATATGTAAGGATGAGCAACTTAGCCTTTCCTTATAAAAGGCTTTGGCACCTCCATATTAATTCTGTTGCTCTAAGACATCTTGGAAGTAGTTGCTACTGAGACAACTATGCTATCAGAAAAGAATATTTCAGTCTATGATAGATCCAATAAACTCCTGCTTTCCCCTCTCATTAAGCTCAATACAAGCATTCACTACATTCCGCCCCTCCAAAACAGGGCTTTTACATAACATTTAACCTCTGACACAGTATAAGCTGGTCTTCCATGAATGCAGAACTTAAGTAGATTGAAAGAGATACTACAGATACTAGAGAACAGTAAGAGAAACTTTTCTTTCCTTACAATTGGAAGCAGCATGGTTTTGAGCAGTACTCATTTAAATAAGGAAAGAAACACTCTTTTGCTCCTTTAGTAACTGCTTTCCAAGTGTGAAGCATTCATTCAATACATTACTGCTGTGCATTAGTGACATCAGCTGTGAGGACATGTAGTTACCACAGAGAATGTAGGTGAACAGTACTATTTCAGCAAGAACACTTCTGTAAGCTGCAGCTTGTATGCAGGAGCAAGCTTAAAGACAATAATCAAACTATGCTTTTGTCATACACTCATAAAAACCTACAAAAACTAAAACAGAAATATCTAATTCTTACACAAACTAAGAGGTAGACAGCTTTAAGCATTTATTTCCAAGTGAAAATGGATTCAGGATGCACACTACAGCTACTTAGAACAGTGAAGTGTCAAATTTAGTACTTGAGCAGTTTAGAACACAGATACAAGTCCAAGGATCCAGCAAAACCCTTACGACTCCCTTCATTAGCAAGGCTTCCAATATTTGGCTTAAATATTGAAAAGCCTGGTATACTCACTATGGAGAACTTTTAACTGCTTTTAGGGTTTTCATTGTTGCTTTAACCATTACACACCGATCACTTAATACCACTTTACTTTGCTTAGCCTTTTGTCAGAAGTTGTAAGCATATAACTGCCCCTAGATTACATAGCTTTCTGTTTAAAGATATGGAGTCAAACAAAATCAATCAGGAAGAGGTACAGATAATTTCAATTGCAGTATTGGTACTTATAATCATCTGAGATCCCATGCAAGTGGTTAAAAACCAGAAAAAAGTTATTTTCTACTAAAAGTATAGTAAACTTACAAGCAGGGTTCACAACACCTGATCTCACAAATTCGCTTAAATCAAATTATACAAAGTTATTAAAAACACTAGCTTGTGGGTATTCAGGCTACAGACAGACTTACTATAAGCAAGTGAAACTAGTGCATTATTAAAGTCACAGGATGTTTTTTGTTTGGTTTTTTTTTTTTTTGAGCCTCTAGAAAGTAGATCAAATCCCTCCCCTTGCCTCAATTAGTGAAAGTAGCATCTTTCCAAGTAACCACTATCAATGTTAATTCCAGATGTAAATCCCTCTGCAGTGATTAAAGCTCATTTCAGTAGCTTCAATGTATTTGTCAGTTACTCATTTCATGAGAAGTTCAACAACAAAAAATAGCAACAACAAAAGAGAGGCATACTACTGCAAACATGTTACTGCGTTATTTCACAAACTCTCTCCCAGGCAAGCTCTTTTAGGGGGTGCTCCCTCAACATGTCAGGTGCCGGCCAGAGATTATTCCATCACTTTTCAACAGGAGCCCAGGTCCTTTGAAATAAGGAAAAATAACATAGAATGTGCCAAACAGGAAGTCCAGGAACCCTGAAGAGAAGAGAATTTTCTTAGGCGTTATCACTGGTGATAATCTAGAATCAGCCTACCATAGTTCTGAACGGACATTTTAAAAACCAAAAGTTATTGTTATTCTTCCCACATCTTACTGTTCTCCCATCCCTCCCAAAACCTACCAATTTGGAAATTTTGAATTATCTTCATGTTTTTCAAATTTCAGTCCCATTAACAGAGTCAGAATTAGTCCTTATGTCCACAAATCAGGAGTGCTCCTCTCAAAATTTCACTATCTGCAAATTTACAATAAACTCCACAGGTCAGCTGGGTTGTTTTACTCCCAGTGTTCAACTCCATCACCAATATGAGCAGAAAAATCACAACATTTGGATTCGATGCAAAAGACTGCCAAATATGAGACATGCCCAAGATTAGATACTACAAGCAGCAAAATAATCCAGGATAACACTAAAAAACCTCAGATGTGCAAAGAAAAATTGTGTTAAAGATGGTAAAGCTGCCAGAGACATTTGGCTGTCTTTTGTAACTTGAGTTAGGTTTCCATAATGTCTGAAAATTCCCAGCAAGCAAGAGTAACACACTTCCAATTCATGTAAACAGTACTTCTGAAAGTTTATATCAACTTGTTGATGTACAAGTTACAACAATTCAAGATCCTAAGGAACACCTAGCATTCAGAAAAATATTGCTTTGTTTTCTTAGTTAATATTGTTAACAGATTCTTCTCTGAATTAATGCTGAAATAACATTCTATGTAGTAAACACCTGACAAATCTGAAACAAAAGAAAGCAGTTCACCAAGATGAAGAAAGTCTGTCAACTGCTCTGAGATAAGGTAACTGAAATTCTCACTTGAATTGGTTGCTAAAGGGAAAAAAAATAAAGCTTAGAAGCGATCCTTTCAGACCAGAAAAAAAAATATGAAGTCTTCTGCCTACTACAGCTGAAGAAAACCACACTGTGTATTTTGTTTAACAGTAACTAGTCCGCAGTTCTTTCTAGAGGCCAAATGCTTAACTGGGGTCTCCATCAAAAAAAGTTGGTAACAACTGTATAAGTAAGTTTCTCTGTAGCTTCCAGTCAACATAGCTGTCAAACACCTTTCCTGAATACAGACATTCCTGTTTTCAAGCTACAGGACAAAGACGTGAATTCCAGTCAGACAAGCATATAGTTTAATTATGGACACTGTCTCCTATATTGAACCTTTTACAAAACAGACTTGTTACTTTAAAGCATGCAGAATTCCCTTCAGTAAATAAGAAAACTATTAAAGCAAGCTGCTCATTTAAGTTAAACTTTTCAGAACCATACTTAGGTACAACAAACATGAGAAACATCCTTTGCAAGGAGTAAACAGAAGTATGAGGTACCAGGTTGGTACCTCATATTTCTACTTAACAGTTGAGTATTGGTAGCTACAAGCAGACATGAGGATCTAGACCAGTGCAGAAAGAAAACTAGCTGTCTTACCCGACACCTGGGATGTTAAAAGCATATGCACAGAGCTTCCAGTAGGAACTTCTCAGAGTTTACAGCAACACCCATTTTCATTTTTCAAGCAAGAGAAATTTTTTTAAAAAAAGTGTATCAGTGTCAAGCTAAAGATTCTGTAATACACAAAAGTCTGAGAAACGCTACATAGAGAGTTATAACAAGGATTGCATTACAAAAAACTAAACTCAGAATGTAACTGTCAATTTTCTTTATGCACCATCATATCTTCTTACTATAGGGTTCAAGTGCACAGATAAAAAAAGAAATCAGTTACTTTTACACCAACAAACTTTTCCATGATTGAAACACATCCTAAATTATGTAGCCTACTTCAGCAAAATATGTTTTTACTACTCCCGGGTAGCAACTAGCAAAAGACAACTTAGTTTTTGGATGCAGGGAGAGCAGCCACCATGCCACCACAGGCTTTCAAGAAGGTCTTACATTTCTTAGCAATAAAAGCATTTCCAATGCAAACAATCCATTGCCTTCTAAAAACCAAATAGGTAGGTAGGTAGGTTTGGGGAAGGACAAAGTAATGATGAAGTCTTATGCTTTTATCATTAAAAGAGATTTTACCAACATTAAGGCCTTTAAATGCATTAAGTGATTTCTTTAAAATGCTAAGCATGCCCTTCTGTCAGCTTCACATAACCTCAACCAGTTAGTCACTAGGTATATTTAATTAGTTTCCAGTTGGGGGGTATTTTTCCTTTCTCCAAACAATGGACAGTAATTAGACACCACACTAGCATTTATAAAGTGCTTATTTTGACACTGGGAATGGACCATTTGTTCAAAAGAAAGCTAAGCACAAGTGCATGTCTGAAAAAAATTTAAGAGCTAAACAGAATTACCAGTTACCCAAGCTGACAGAGAAGACACCTTAATGGCTACTTTTTAAACTTCCTATTTCACTCAGCCAGAGCATCAACCATTGTAAGCCTGCTGTCTACAGCCTCCTGTCCTTTGCAGGCTGGGGCACAATTTCTCAAAGCATTAACTATCCCAAAACTTATTAAATGGGAAAATTAAGCACTTATGCATTTAGTCTGGAATCGAGGACAATTTGAACAAAATAATACAAAAAAATAAGACACCTGTATTCTAGCTTGAAAATCTGGACCAAAACAGTTCTTTTCTGTAAAGTAATGGTAATTTATAGCAATACACAGTTATGCCATAACTGAATTCCCCACTTGATAGGGATTTTTCCACTTGATGAATGCAAGAAAGAATCTCTCATATACAGCAACACACTTAAATTGCTGCTTCTGCATTGAGAGTTCAGGGGAAAAAAATAAGAAATTCTTTATCTTCTATCCCTTAAAATAGTATGGTTTTTAAGTAGTGTAAAAACTCTGCTCTTAACTATACCTTAGTTTTATTTCTCAATACTTTAAATAATACAATAGAGACCATACTTACCCAATAACCTATTTGAAAATAAATTTATTTTCAATTAAAGCAGTGAGGTTCATTGTGTTATTAGCTAGAAAGATATAAGTTACTGTTCCAAGTCCCTTGATTTAACTATATTACATCCAGCAATCACAAAAAAAAATAAAAGCAGCAATACAGGAGAGTTTTCATGGTACAGTTTCTACATTTCTTAAACAAAATGTAAGATCAATTTGACATAGAATAAAAATCTCATGTGAACACAAAGTAAGATGTAGCAGTCTTCAGTGTCAGAACAGCCTGTTCAGGCCACGAATGCAAGCCCTAGTGGAAATTCATTTTTGAGAAATACTTCATTACTTACACTAACAATTAGATTTCTATGATTATAAGCTAGAGAAGTTTCAAATAAACTTTGTGGAGGAGGAAGCCAATAGATGGTTTGAAATTAAAAGGAATGAAATAGAACACAAAATACAAACACCTTTACCTCAACAATTCAATACATACTGCACCCATATTTCAAATACTGTGCACAGTCCTAGTCCTCCCATTTCCAAAAGGCCACAGCAATCTAGAAAAGATACTGAAAGGGAAACAAAACCAATCAATAGTTCTTTTATGGAGTGCTGGGAGACCACGCACAAGCTGGCCGCGCCTCCCCACAGGATGTCCGGATGCTTTGCCCCCTCTCAGCCACTGTCGGGCACAGGAAGCTATGCTACTTGCAGGGAGCCGGGTCAGTGAGGGGTCACCGAGGACTCCCGACCCTCCTGCAACACTGTTGCCACTATCTCATCCAGGGGACCCCAGGCACAGGATGAGGAGGGGACTGGAGTCCAGGCACACAAGGGGAGGTTGAGGGCAGTCCCTGTGCCCAAGCGGCAGCAGAATGGCACAGGGGAACAATCCCCAGGAAAAGGGCCCTCAGCTCCCCCAACCTTCCTCCTTCTCCCATAAGGGCATCTTTCAGGCCACAGCCTCCCCCCCCCCAGCTCCCAGAACAGCCATATTTGGCCATATGCATCACCATCACAGTGGCTTCTTGATGTCACAAGCCACCTCACTGCCTTTTCTGACGGGCCCTATAAATACAGGGACCCTGGCAGCTCGCCCACAATTCACTCAGCTTTGAGGCCCTTGGATTCCAAGGATGATTGGAACAAAGAGGTCCCACAGCAACAAGGCAAGTGGCTGCCCACTTTGCATGGGAAGGCAAATAGGTGGTTGCAGGAGACACAGAGGAAGAGGAGGCAGTGGGGGGGGGGGGGGTGGGCATCCATCAGCCACATGGTAGCAATAGCCATCGCTCACATGACTGATGGTGTGGAGCCCATGGAGGCGGATCCACCCAAAGATCAAGAACCACCGATGGAAATGGATCCACCTCCAGCATGGCTCCCCTGGCACCACTACACCATACCAGGGCTCCCCTCCATGACACCATCAACACAGCATTGCAGGAGCACCCAGCCAGTGCCCTACCATCAGCCCAGCCTCCACATCCGGCTGTCCTGCAGGCTCACCCCTTCCATCTCCCAGCATTAATAATTATTTTGTTGATTGCCACAGGTGGTGTAAGCCCTTCTCTTTCCCATCCCCCACCCCTTTCCCCACCCCTCCTGAAGGGGTGCCATCTCATCTGCCCTGAGCCCCATGAAAAGGGGATGAGACGACCTGGCTTCCACCAGGCTGCTACACTGGGGTGACAGGCGGAGTCCCTCAGAGGGCCACCGAGGTCCTTGGGGCCAGGAGGTGGGGTTTCTTCAGTCTGAGGACAAGAAGGCTGCCGGATGGGTGCTTGAAGATGAGGCCAGACACTCCGCGGTGGTGCACGAAGAATAGCAACAGATCAAGCAAAGAAGTTAGAGGCAGTTGTTCCTTTAGAGAAGCAGAAGACTGCAGTTCTGCCAGGAAGAAGTGCTGGCCTACAGCACTGAAGTCCCTTCTAGCTGCTTCATTAGGAGTTCTTTTCAAGGTTGGGAAACAAACCAAAACAAACCAAAACAAACCAAAACAAACCAAAACAAACCAAAGCTTTCCTCCTCTCTTATTTGGTACTTTGGCAACTGCCTCTGGACTCTTCTGTCCCCTCCTGGTCTCCCTAGTCCAGGAAAGACATTGATGTGTGGGGTATGGGCCCAGCCCAGACAGTGAGGGGCCAGGGCACACAGCACACAAGGGCAGGCTGAGGGAACTGCCTCTGGTCACGAGGGTGGTGAGACACTGGAGCAGGTTGCCCAAAGCAGCTATGGATGCCCCATCCCTGGAAGTGTTCAAGGTCAGGTTGGCTGGAGCTTTGAGCAACCTGATCTAGTTAAAGACACCCGTTAAAAACACTAGTTAAAAACACTAGTTAAAGCCTCACCTCTGTGCCTGGGAAAATCATGGAACAGATCCTCCTAGAAGCTGCATTTAGGCACATGGAGGACAGTGAGGTGATTCGAGACAGCCAGCATGGCTTCACCAAGGGCAAGTCTTGCCTGACCAACCTAGTGGCCTTCTATGATGGAGTGACTACATCAGTGGACAAGGGAAGAGCTATGGACGTCACCTATCTGGACTTCTGTAAGGCCTTTGATACAGTTCCCCACAACATCCTTCTCTCTAAATTGGAAAGATATGGATTTGATGGATGAACTGTTTGGTGGATGAGGAATTGGCTGAATGGTCGCATCCAGGGTAGTGGTCAATGGCTCAATGCCCAGATAGAGATCTGTGACAAGTGATGTCCCTCAGGGGTCTGTATTGGGACCAGTACTGTTTAATATCTTCATTAACAACACAGTTGGATTTAGTGCACCCTCAGCAAATTTGCTATGACTCCAAGCTGAGTGGTGCAGTTGACATGCCTGAGGGATGGGATGCCATTCAGAGGGACCTGGACAAGCTCAAGAACTGGGCCCATGTGAACCTCATGAGGTTCAACAAGGGCAAGTGCAAGGTCCTGCACCTGGGTCAGGGTAACCCCTGGTATCAATACAGGCTGGGGGATAAAGGGATTGAGAACAGCCCTGGGGAGAAGGACTTGGGCATACTGGTGGATGAAAAGCTGGACATGAGCCAACAATGTGCACTCACAGCCCAGAAAGCCAACCGTATCCTGGGCTGCATCAAAAGAAGTGTGGCCAGCAGGTCGAGGGAGGTGATTCTGCCCCTCTACTCCGCTCTGCTCTGACGAGACCCCATGTGGAGTACTGCATCCAGCTTTGGAGTCCTCAGCACAGGAAAGACATGGACCTGCTGGGGTGGGTCCAGAGGAGGGCCACAAAAATGATCAGAGGGCTGGAACACCTCTCCTATGAAGACAGGCTGAGAGAGTTGGGGCTGTTCAGCCTGCAGAAGAGAAGGCTCTGGGGAGACCTTAGTGCAGCCTTTCAACACTTAAAGGGGCTTACAAGAAAGATGGGGACAAACTTTTTAGTAGGGCCTGTTGCAATAGGACAAGGGGTAATGGGTTTAAACTGAAAGAGGGTAGATTCAGACTAGTTATAAGGAAGACATTTTTTACAATGAGGGTGGTGAAACACTGGAACAGGTTGCCCAGAGAGGTGGTAGATGCCCCACCCCTGGAAACATTCAAGGTCAGGCTGGATGGGGCTCTGAGCAACCTGATCTAGTTGAAGATGTCCCTGCTCATTGCAGGGGGGTTGGACTAGATGACCTTTAAAAGTCCCTTCCAACTCAAACTATTCTATGATTCTATAACTATCTTAGTAAGACCTTACCATCATTAAGTTGTAAGCTTCAGGAATCATGGGGGAACATTCCTTGTACATAAGGTAGCAATATTTCAGCAAATAGTTCAGTGTTTTGAACTATTTGCAAGTAAAGTTTCACTTACATACCAAAAAAACAAAAGACTGCACCTTCTTCCAAATACCATCAAGAATTCCGGGGTAACCAAACAATGTTTTGGAATACAAGAGAAACACTTCATCACATTCATTAACTATTGTACAATTTAAGCTTCTACTACAGACAATTCCTTCCAGACATTACACTCCTTATAGCACATATGCTCCTCAGCTAACTACTGTACTTTCAGAGGGTAACGACATACTCTGGAGTGAAATGCAAGCAAAAGACACCATGTGGTAGTCCTTTCTTGACTGGGAGAGAAACACATCAGAAAACTATATGAAGACACAGTAATTTTCATAACATCCTCTTTAACAGCTGCTGCCTCCTCCTCCTAATGAGGCAGCAAATTATCTAAGCAGGGACTTTCACTCCCCTATCAGACAAGGGAAGAGGGAACCTGCTGTGGTTGCAGAACAGTGAAGAACAGAGACAGAAGTGAAATCACTTTCACCCTTATTAATCACTAGCATCCCTTATTTACACACACTAGCTGCACTTCTATCTAGATCAGAACTATGTATATTTTTACATTATAGATAATATATTCATCATGTGCCACACCCCCATTCACCACACACACCCCGTTATGACTGAATGCTGCAATAAATTGCTTTGACATGCTTTTTTAATGCAAGTACATTTAAAAAGTCCAAACTAGTTAATGTTTACTCAAAGACACCAATCCCTCAAAATTCAAGTGGTCATAACTGTCCAGCAAAAGTACAAAAACCAGCTGAAATCTACACTTTGCAAAGAAGTTACAAGAGCAATTTTATAGCAAGCAACAAGTGTATCCTTGTCAATTCCTACACTCTCTCAAATGACGGGTTAGTAAGTGTTAATAAATATAGATCTTAATTACCTGCAATAACTACAATTAGACACTGATCTCCCCTGCCCAAGGAGAAAAAATAAATCATTTTCCAGTAACTTCAATTCAACAGCCAAACATTAACACATTTAAAATATTCATTGGTGACAGAATTTAGTTAGATTCTTCATATTTTGAATTCTCCCAATTATCTTCAAAATGGAAATGAAGATACCTATGTACTGAGAAAAGCAGATGGTTCCATAATATTATAAAAAGCAAGCTAAACGATGCATAGCTACCCAGAAGATAATTTTACACTGAAGCATGCAGTTTAGTACCAAAAATTCAATTGCAGAAGACAGTATTACCATACTTCAATATAATAACCTACAGTGCTAAACATCATTCATACCTAATATGTCAGTTCATGAACACATTTGCTTTGAAACTCTTCCACAGAATTGGAGGCCGGGCAGCAGATACACCTCCTGGCACAAAACCAAAACACTTTAAAACATGTTCCCTGCAAAACAAATAGAATAACCACAACAGTGTGTCTAGATGACGCTTGATTCTTATTGTAAGACCAAAGCAGGGCAGAGAAAGAAGATAGTGCAACAGCAGAGTGGGTTAAAAGACAAAGAAACAGCTAGCTAGAAAGTTGGGGGGGAAAAAAAAAGTCAGAAAAAAGCTGCAAGGAAAGGGAAGGAATGGCCACAAAGTCTGAACTGCAGAAGGAAGAGCAGCTTAGAAGGCGGTAAATGTGAACCTACAGAAATCAGGTAAATAAGCCTTTGGTGGACATCAGGGACATGAAAAACAAAGCGTTCAGGAACCGCTTAAAATTTAAGATAAGGCTTTATAGATGCAGAACCTAAATCTACTGCTGTAGGTGAAGCTTAATAGTTTCTTACCTGTTAAACACAAAAGTTTTTTAAAAGTTAAAAAAACAGAACGATTTGTATTCTCTCAGGCTCCTTGCCCATTACAGGGTATCCTGGCAACAGCCAAAAATCTTTCAATCTACAGTATTAGCAGATTAGCAGGACTGAATTAGGATTGAATTAGATGAAGCAGATTTCTTCCTACAACAAAAAAGAAGACATTTTATCATTTAATACTGTTAACAGGTTCTATTCAATAGCTCAACAACTGCATGAATACTACGCACTGCTTTGCAGGGAATAAGACATATGAACTGAAGAAAGAAACAACTTGGTAGGAAGAAAAGTGTCAGTTCAGTGCAGAATAAATTCAAAAGCAGCTTGTCATCTGAGAGACATTTATTTTTAAACCAGCTTTAATTAAACATGCCCCTTTACTTTTGGGAGACTAAAGAAGAAACTTCATTGCCTCACAAATAAAACTTCCTTTATAATCTGTACTTGACTGCGGAATCTAACACAAATCCAAACTTCTATTTTTTTATAAACTATTAGCAATTCCATATGAAGTAACGTCTTCAGATCTAGAAGAACCGAAATACCCATTACTAGAGTTTTTTGCAGCAGTCTTTTCTATCCTTGTAACTATTCTCGTTATATTAAGATCTGATTTATCCACAAACCTGCACAGAAATAAACATACAAGCATTAAGAATGCAAGTTATTTTGGCATAAGTCTGTATAAACAATTCCGGCAGTTTCAATTTGAAATCAGTTTAACTTAGGAAAAAACAGACTTACAAAGTAACCAGCTGTTTTAAGGCAGCATTTGGTCACCTAAAATTCATCATTAAGACAACCTCTGCTTTTGATAGTTTAATTCTTTCAATGTAAAGCAAAGTAACATTAAAGAGCTTAACTACATATCCATAACTGGCTTCAGAGTGACACTTACCTGCCTGTGGTTTGGTCAACACCAAATAGGCAAGAAAAAGCATCCCATCAATTGATGGTTCTTTCTGATGTTTCTGGCAGTTGTAAGATTAATTTCCTACCCTTTGCTTCCCTTTCCAGGGAAGGAAAGAATCACCTTCCCTTTCGACCAGTTAGAGGGCTTTTTGATTTTGCTTTTTAACACAGGTTTCAAGCAAGACAAGACTTTTGTTTCTTTTGTGAACATGGATAATATTGTTCATGGAAGAAAGTAGAAGTAGTAGCAACTAAGAAGAGTAGCAAATATACTAGCACATTCATTAATTCATGTCAGTGACTACCTAGTATTTGGCTGAAAAGCTCTGCTATCAGAGTTTGCCACAAATATATCTTCAGTAAAAAAAAAAAAGAAAACAAACAACCACAACCACACAACATACCAAACCAAACACCTCAAAAGCATTTCAAGTATTCTGCCAAAGAGAAGAATGATTTAATTTTACACCTTCCGTGTTAAAGATAAGAAGCTGTGTCTTCAAAGCTGTTTCTTGATCTTTGCAGATGATTTAACAGATAGCCTCTGTCAACCTAAAGATATATACTACAAATAAATTCCTCTTGAACTAAAAGGAACTCTTGCATTCTAGTTAAACAATCACACAATAACAGTGTTTTTTCTTAGCTTTATTAGGGTAGTGAAGTTTTGTGGTTTTAAATACCATATTGTTTGTTATCTCCAACAGTTCTGGAACCAAAAGCCACCACATTTGCATTTTATTCACAACAGCACAAAGATTCCACATCTTAATGTACACAAAACACTAAACACAACCTTCTCTAAGGCTATTTTAGTAACCAACATACACATGAACTGAAGGTCGATGTACTACATTGACCATAATACTTTCAAAGGTCACGTGTTTTTCATCCTTAGACCTTCAGCTCTACATTGTCAAGTAGATTTGCCAATCCCTTGCAAGTCAAGTGACTAAATAGAGCAGAAAAAGTAAACAAGTTTACTGTACTTAGTTTGCTTTACTGAAGTTTCCTTGGTTATCATTTCTGCATTTCAAATGCACACCTATGTTCAGAGGTAGAGCTCCAAGAAGGGAGAAAACATCACTTCCTCAATTATGTCATGTGGGAGGAAATAAGCAGTCTGCTTAGCTTAATGCACTTTCAGAAAAGTTTACAAATTCTCAAGATATTGTCCACAGAGATTTCAATTGCCAGTAAAACTATCCAAATGAAAACCACTATTATTATTCCCTTTACAAGGATGTCTTTCTGATATTTCTCTATCCCTCTTTCTGTTTGAAAAGAAAACTCTAGTGCTTAGATACCATTGTTTAGCACCAGAACAGTCAGCTTCTGAATTCAATACAGTATCACAATTAATAATGGGAAGCATAGGCCACTGCATGGTTTAGTTCTAGTCCCTCTTTGGGCCATATTGTACTGAGAACAAGTGCAAGTGTTTTTATACAACACTGTGCTTAAGTAAAAACCAGTAGATTTTTTTCCTCTTTTTCCACTGGCTTATTGGCCAAGAAAGATTCCCCAGTGAAGTTACAGTCTAGCAACACAAAACTGTTTAATGTTAATGCCAAAGGCAGAGCACTGTGAAATCATCATTTAAGATTCAACATTGTTGCTTACCACACCTCTCCAAATGTCTGGTGGGAAAAATAAAAATAACAACGTGTCCTCCTTAGAACACTCATCTCTTAAATACAGAAGTTAATCAGGAACATCTCTTCCCAAAAACTTTTATTTAAGGAACACCTTCAACAGATGGTCTTCAAAGAAAAGAAACTTGGCCTTAAAATGTTGTCCACCACCATGAATTTGGTAGGGTGGAGACAGCTGAATGACAGACAAATCAGTGCATCTGATCTAGTCCAGTCTAGAATTCTAATTTGTGAACTAGTGAAGTTTATAAAAAAATATGCATGATAAGCAAGCCAACTTTTAAACACTGTAAGAAGTGGCTCACTTGTGCTGGGACTTAAACTTTGAATGCTTTGGCTATCAGTTCCAAACACCTTGCTTAGAGGGCATTATTTGTATGCTGAAATGTCACCATCCACACCGAGAATGAGGACCAGGATTGAAATTCCATCCAGTCTCCAACAGCAGTGGTACAGGAGGTTAAACTGGCTACACAAAGAAGCTCTGCACTACCCCTTGCTGTGAGGTCTCCCTCTGTTGGCTCCCAGACACTGGTCAAACTTCTGCCAAGTCATTTCTGAGTGAAAAACGTACTTTAAGAGATGACAAATGAAGTTGGTGGAGGAAGAAGGGAAGGAGTTTTTCTGCAGTCCACATGCTGCAACAGCTCAAAGGCTCTGTCAATCACCAGGGCCAGCATAGCCAAGGAAGAGGGAACACACCATTACGAACAGGGCAAGTAGGATTTGTGTCTTCCACCTTTGCCCCAGATTGTATCACCTTAGGCCTGCTGCAGGAATGCAGAGTAAAAGTTCTCCTGAATCTGATGACAAATAAGAACAAGACATGTAAGGCTGAACCTGGACAATTCAACATCAGTTCTCCTATTGTCTCAACCATCTGATAATCTGCAAGCGTAAGTGAGTCCTGAATTCCTGTACTACTAGTCTTGAAATGTAAAAGCCAGTAATGCTGACTGACTGCTTCAGCAGTACACTTTTCCTTTTTTGTTTGAAAATTTAAGGAAAAACTATTGTAACTTAAGGAGACAGCCTTAAGGTTAGATGTATGAATTTTAGCAGAGGTTTCTTTTTCTTAAGCATTTATTCTATTGTGTTCCAGTTAGTACTCTCAAAAAGTGTGTGGGTTTGGACTTCTTTGTCAAGTTTAAGACACTACCATCAGATCACAGGGATACAGTTACCATGGCTGCACTGGTTGCTGTGCATGACTCGAGCTACAGCTTTAGTTTTCAGCATTTCACTCAATCTGCCCCACTCCACCCCAACCAGATGGAACGCTGCTGAAAGAGCAGGCTAGAGATGAGAAGACTGTTTGAACATGCTTACCAATATCTGGCAATAGTATGATAAAGAGTTCCCTGAGGTAGTACCAGAAGCAGTGCTACTAGAAGGCAATACAGCTGTCAGACACTTTGCTGTACCAAAGCTACTCAGCCCTGTCTCTCACTTCTCTTAATTAACCCGAGTACAACAGCACAACTGTTAGTGTTGCCAGCACTAACTGGCCATACAGCTTTTGAACCCAAAACCACTACTCAGCATGGCACACTGAACAAAAGCATACACATAACTGGCTTGGACATTTCTAGCAAGACACTGCAGTGCGTCATGTAAACATACTCATTTTCTCTGAACAACCTTTAACTGTTCAGATAAACAAGTTCATCCTCCTTTTCACCTCGTTGATTAGACCTTGCAAGTTGGATGCAAATCAAATTTTGACGTGCATACGTGGAGGTAGAAGAAAGCTGCTTACCCCAGCAACTTCTAACCAGGACACCAGAGGGTTCTTTCTGTATAGTCAATGCGTTCAAGTCTGTTACGAGCTTTCTTTTTTACGCAAAATGTTAGTCTTGTTAAAAAGAGTACTTAAGATCGTTCGCAGTTCAGAAATGCAAGTCAGCAGCCTCTAGGAGCCTGTGAAAGTTTTGCTTCCTGAAGGTCCAGTGAGCCATCGCTACTGCCAGAATTAGAGTGGACTCTTGTGTTAAGATAGCAACTTCAAAATTAAATCCAAAGCTCTTTGTCACTTCTTGCTTGACTCTTCACTTTCATTAAAGGTTCCTTGGACCGGTTGTTCAGGTATCCTGCACTTTCATTGCAGGTTACCTGAACTGCACAAGTTAAAGACTGTGGGCAAGATTATTGTCCTGCTTTACTTCATACTAAGGTTTACAGAACCATTAAACTAAGTTTTGACAGCTGCACATTTTCAAGATGTCAGGCGGGACTGCCCTTTTAATTAGGCTATCAAGAATTGAGCCACTAAATATATTACCTATGATTTCTGTGCTACCATATCCTGCGAAAACTGAGAGAACTAAATCAACCCACCCTGCGTGCATACACAGGCTAATACTCCCCTAAGACGACAGTATCACAAACATGTTTTGTTTTTCAAAATGAAAGTTGGAATCCCTAAAACTTTTCAAAGAGTGTGCAGGTCCAATAGCATGAAGAGAAAAACTGAAGATATTTCCTCTTTTAATCTTTAATTTAAGCAGGTTAAAATAAATCTTTGATTTTGATTTACTCTTGGGGAAAGATTACTAATTTGACTTCACTTACTCAAGCTTAAGCTCCATCTATACTTATTTCTGCAATCCCTAAATTTTCATGTTTATCAGTACAACCCCTAAGACAAGAGTAGAAAAGTTATTCCAATGTCAACCAAGAGAAATAAAATACAGCAGCAGCACCTGGATACAAGGCAAGTGATGCTACTTTACTATACCTGTTTACCTAAATATTGGTATCTGCATTTAGACAATTGCTTTAGTGCCATCTGGAATCTTCCCTAGTTTAGTGTCAATGTTACAGCTTTAGTCTAGCCTTTAACCAAGTAAGAACACTCTCCTTTCCTCCACAGAACATACTCTGTATACTTGGGAAAATAGTCTATACAACTGTTTCCCCATTTCTGCAGATATCCTGATGATGAAGTTAAGTAGTTCAAAAAGAAAACTATTTTAATACATACGGAATGTCAATTAAGTACTGGATGCCAAATAGTTGGGTTACCTTATCACTCAAGGATTAAGACAACTGAATAGAGATTCAATATCCTCCACAAGCATTTTACCACCATTTTTTGTAACATGAAGTGCTAGAAAGCCCCCTGCCCCATGTTATTTAAATAATGAGTACTTAGCACTACATAGTGAAACTACAGAGGCATGACTACCTTTACTTTTCTGAGAGACTCAGCTTACAAAACTAAGAGAAAACTGCTTTGAATGAGAAGATTTCACCAAGTCTCACCTACATAAGTTTAATGAATTACTACCATTTTTATTTGGGTATATGCAGAAACAAGTTCTAGATGAGAAATTAGAAACCCAGCAAAATAATGAAAGATCACTGAAGAAGGCATTTTGCACATAAGAGTTTGAAGTGGCTGTTAACATCTTTCTTCCTCCTTCCCCCACCCCCCAGGCAATTTATATTTTGGAGCAAATCACTCCAGTAATCAGTTTTGCAATGATGTGCTTTTACAAACCATGCACACTGCAATTACACCACATTTTCAGGCACAGATGCCTCTGGTGCCTCCACTGAACTTTTGTATGCCTTCCCCATGGAACTTTTCTATTTTGATGGACAATACTACACAAGACTGCCTAACAGAATAAGCCATCTTCTCCCAACTGCAACATGCACCATACTTATGAAGAAAAAGCCGAAGTTTTATATGGAAATGACAAGCCTACTCTGTTTTCTCTGTAATTGTCAAAATAATCTTTTTAAAGCTCTACTTCAATGCTTCTCTCTGGAGCATCAGAAGAGGACGTTTGTTACGCAGTGTCTTTCAAAACTCTACCATAGTTGCAAGCGGCAAACTACAGGGCAAGTCTACCTCAAAGATTTAGTAGCATTTCTTAAGAAAACTGTTTTCAAAGGGAGATTACTTTCATATTCTAAATCTTTACACTGAAGTGATCATCAGCTGTGCAATATCATAAGTGCACTAATATATACATGCAAACAGAGTTTAAAAGAACCATTCAAGCAACATGCCATAGTTTAGGGATACAATGCTGTTTTGGAATTACCCTTATTTCAACTGGCTATGTTTCCTCTCTCATTTTCTTCATGCCCTTTCAAGACAGGGCTACAACACACTAATTCACCAAAATACTTCTAGCATCCACTCCTTCCTACAAGTCCCTCTCTAGCTACCAATATATCTATCAACAGTTTTCTCCCACTGCAAGAGGAGATCTCAACTCTCACCAAGAAGCATTACTTTACTAACTAGGAATTGCTGAAATAAACGTTATAATTAATGCAAATGCAAGACAAATAGTTACCAAAAACTACATTGATACTTCTGTGCCGTATGCCTCAAGGGATGTGAACAATAAAGTTTCAAAGAAAGCAAGCCATTTAAAATGCTAGCTCAGAACTTAAAATGGTAAAGTATTTATAACAGCATTACATGATATAGCCTTAAAAAGCAATACCCTGCTGAGCAGAAACTTAGAAGACAATTTACATAAGACCTGAACTTAAGTCTTGTGCTGGTTTTGGCTGGGATAGAGTTAATTTTCTCCATAGTAGCTAGTATGGGGCTGCGTTTTGGATTTGTGCTGGAAACAGTGTTGATAATACAGGGATGTTTTCATTACTGCTGAGCACTGCTTACACAGAGTCAAGGCCTTTTCTGCTTCTCACACCACCCCACCAGAGAGTAGGATGGGGGTTCACAAGAAGCTGGGAGGGAGCTGATATAGGTGGAGCTGTATCAGCTGGGACAGCTGACCCCAGCTGACCAAAGGGATATTCCATACCATATGACATCATGCTCAGGAATATAAAGCTGGGGAAGAAGGAGGAAGGGGGGGACATTTGGAGTGATGGCATTTGTCTTCCCAAGCAACCGTTATGCATGATGGAGCGCTGCTTTACTGGAGATGGCTGAACACCTGCCTGCCAATGGGAAGTAGTGAATGAATTCCTTGTTTTGCTTTGCTTGCGTGGCTTTTGCTTTACTTATTGAACTGCCTTATCTCAACCCATGAGTTCTCACTCTTACTCTTCTGATTCTCTCCCGCTCCCACCGGGGGGGGAGTGAGTGAGCAACTGTGCAGTGCTTAGTTGCCAGCTGGGGTTAAACCACGACAGTCTTCTAACCTTTTTAGTAACATTTAGGGTTCCACACAGATTTTGTCAAGTAAGTCTTATTACCATTCCATAAAGTCATTAGTGTAGCAAGTGGCACAGAAATTAACTTAGTTTGAAATGCTTGAAAGTCTAGAAACAAAACTTTATAGGTGGTTTAGCTGCAATTAAAAAAAAGACAACTTCATCTCTTTGCCTCTCCAACTTTCCTTTCTTTATTTTCAACTGCCAGTTTGCTTTTAGTTTTGGGGGGATGGATTCACTACTTGTTGCTTGCAGTTTTTCCTATAATAAAAAAAATTGAGATCACATTTTTCTCTACAAAAACTCACTTGACGGTAAAACACCTTTACCATTTTTACTTGCATTCTGCTGCTTATAGTTCCACTATATAACATCATAGTTACCAATTCACATTTCCAGAGAGAAGACCTTGATCCTCACACTCAATCTTCACAATCTCCAATAAATTAAAAAAGTTATAGACATTGAGATAATCTATAATCCCTCCCTCTCACGAGGATGAGACCAGTACCATAGTTACAAATTTTCTATTGTATCTATTAATAATTTCATTCTTGACTGCATGGGGCTACAACTTCAACATGGGAGGGAAAAAAGCAACCCCACTGCATTCTAGTCTCCAGCCTTATGGCTAGCATATTTTCCTGAAGAGTGCAAGTTAAACTTCAGAATTCCCAAGTCCAGAGAAGGGAAGGACTGGACCAGTGTATTTCAAAGAAAAAGCTATTGTACAAGCATTAACATAATTGCTTTCTGTTATGCCCCAAAAGGAAGTCAGCTGAAAAGGATATCAATATTATCAAAGGATAATAAAAAGGGTATCAGACACCCACAGGTGTTTCCTATATTATAAAAGATATCAAACGACCTATGGGTTTTTCAGACTTTGAATCTTTTTTCACAGACACCCACATATGTAAGAGATTCAGAATTTTTTTTTTGTCTGCCTTTGATATCCCATCTCTACAATTCCAATCTGGGCAACTAAACTCCCTGTTCAGTAACTGGAGAGTTAGGGATTAATTTGTATTTATAAATTTCATTTTTGAAGCAGAGCATCCAAGCCAGGTGTGGTTGGTACTCAGTTCAGCCATGTCAAGGGTTTTTTTTGGCTCCCAAAATAAATAATACTTAAGTACAGCAGGAGAGCATACTGGAACAGACAGCCACAGGAAAAAAAAAAAGTACGTGCCCATCTGTGACTGAAATCATAATAAGACAACTGCACCTGGCACAACTACTGAGAAATAAAAGCAATCAAACACTTATAATGGGTTGAGAAAGAGTAAAGTTGTAAGTTTAGTCCCCAATCACACATTACTGGTCTCACAGCAAAATGTATAAGCTTTTGGATTATAAGTGACTCTAGAAGAGAGCCTTAGCCTGAAAAACAATCAAGCTACAGAATTAGACGCAGCTTTCATAATCTGATGCCAAAGTAGATCCCTTTTAAACGAGGAAAAACATTCCTTAACACCACTGGTAAAGCAACAGGAAGGACTCAGTAATGTCAAAAGGAATTATAAAGTTTTACAAGTATCTAACAATTAAAATTAAGCACTGAATGCTACTATCAACTCACAGCCATGACAGCAATTATTTTTTCTTAACAACCTGCAGAGCTCAACAAGTTGTGCAGTAGTCTTATACCATCTTTCATCAACTACTGGATTTCTATCTGCATTGCCTTTAAATCTTCCTCATTTCCCTTCTTTGAAGCACCACTTGTTAAAATGAAAACACTCATTGCTACAGTAAAGGCAAGCAGCATGAAAAGACACATTTAGTTTATGTTGCCCATTAAGAAATGCAGACCTCTCACTAATGTTATCTTTACCACCTCCTTTATCAGACAAATTTCATCTAAATACAATGTTCAGCATACAACGTCTTTTTGCCATTAAATGCGGCTTGAAGCTATAACAGAGCCCATCATCAGCATCGAGTACACACACAGAAGGATCCTTTGATGAATGCTTGCTTGTCACAGCCAAAAGGAAGAACTGACTACTTCATAGTCAGTTCAGTCTAACTTCTACAGCTGTCACTCACAGGCAGGAAAAAAACAGTTACCAAAATGCTATTAGCCCTCAGAATTGCTATGAGCAGTGACAAACTCCTCCTTCATAACAGAACACAGAAAGACAAATATGGAAGAGAGGAATACAATCCCTATGCTGTTGCAATTTTCAAACGGACTTCCATCTGGAATGCATGCTGACCAATATCAACATGAAATGGAAGTTAGTTTCCTGTAGATGCAAGCCACTTACAACATCAGCAGGAAACCCACTTACCCAGAAGTGGGTCTGTTCTGGCCAGCATTACAGCTTTGTTTCAGCAGTCTCTAGACTTTCCATCCTTTCTCAAGATGTTTGGTGACAGCAGCTAAACTTCTCAAACAAATGTAATCCACTACTTATTTTCTAGAAGAGTTAGCTTCCAAAGATACTTGGATATCTCGCAAGTCTGTCAAGGTAGTAACAGAAGAAATAGCGTGAATTACTGTAGTTCAAACCAGTCCTAAAGTTTCCAGTTGAGCTCTTTAGATTGGAGAGTGGTCAAAGTAGTACACGGTAAGTAAGAACAGAATATGAAGAGAGCCCTACATCTGCTTTAAAGGTAAGGTTACAGTGCATTTCACAGAAACAAGAGTTTTTTCACCAAGACCTTACCTACGATTTTTGCCCTACTGTAACTTAGTTAAAAAAAACAAAAACAAAAAACACCCCACAAAAATAAACCCCACAAGACTTGGTTTCATACTTACAATGCTATTTGCTTTTATTTTGTGTATTTTTACAGTTTCTATATGAGAAACACTAACTGTATAGCCACTCTGGTACAAAGACGCAAAAATCCACCCTGTAGAGGCAGCGGCTGATATTCCTTTCACAATGCAAGTAGCATTGAAGTAACATCAATTTGTAGCAAGCCAAGCCTTTAGAAATGTCTATTACTCCCTTGTTTTCTGCTCTAACTCAACTGCTCAAACCAGTTACAGTACAATGAAAAAAAAAAGTAATCACATCTGTACTAGCATTGCCTACAGCCACTGTATAAAGCACTACTTGAAATTTTAAGTTGCTTTTGATCAATGTTCATCAATTAGGGCACTACTACAAGTGAGAAATGTGCATCACCTAACTGGGGGACCAGGGTCATAAGACCCTTCCAGAGGGTCTTCCCTCTTCCAGAGGGGCATAACATACATTTACAGAAAGCATCTTTCTCTCTACTACTAGCTTGGGAAATAATGATATTCACTCCAAAAAACTTCTAGAAGTTAAATTTGCACAATAGAATCTTACTTTATACACTCGGAACCAGTTCGAAATTCTGCCTATGGCCATTGAAGGTGGGGACTGTGCTCCTGCAGGAATCCCTGCAAAGCAGGAATGAGAGGTCTAGGATTCACTTGATACATAGTTAACAATGAGAATGCTTTTAGTACTGAAATTGCTATCTTCTAGAACATGTTTAATAAACTCAGAAACAAGTCACTAGTTTTTACTAAAAAAATGGGAAGTTTCCGTCCTCGATCCCAACCATGTTTTGTGACCAAACTAGAAATAACATTGCCCTTTCACAAGCCTCACCCAGGACCTACTTGGTCATCATAAAAAGGCTTTAGAGTTTTCTTCATATTTAAAAGTATCTTTTGGCACAACTGACAAGAGCTGGCCTATGGTCTTTCTGTGCTCATTTTCCAAAAGACCCAGTGGACAGAGGATGGAGACCACTAGGCCATGTACTCCGTCTCCTTGCAGATACACAACTTAGACTGTGTATAAATGCTTAGAATCATCTCATTCAAAATGAAATAGGCATGTTCTTAAAACTTCCTCCAAGAAAACTAACTAACCTTCAAATCTCACTATGGGGCAGTTTCTGCTTGTGCCTACACATACATGTTTTTTTTTTACTCACTTCTGCCTCCCTTCACACCTTTAACCAATTCCTCACTACCAATTTCATAGGCGCTCTTCTTAGCCATTTTGCCAACGTGCCTAAAAACATATTGAATATGTTGCTGAATGAGCCAGCAGTGTACCCAGGGGGCCAAGAAGGCCAACGGCATCCTGGCTTGTATCAAAAATAGCGTGGCCAGCAGGACTAGGGAAGTGATGGTCCCCCTGTACTTGGCACTTGTGAGGCCACACCTCAAATACTGTGTTCAGTTTTGGATCCCTCACTACAAGAAGGACATTGAGGTGCTGGAGCATGTCCAAAGGAGAGGAACAAAGCTGGTGAAGTGTCTGGAGAACAAGTCCTATGAGGAGTGGCTGAGGGAACTGGGGTTGTTCAGTCTGGAGAAAAGGAGGCTGAGGGGAGACCTCTCTCTGCACCTGAAAGGAGGTTGTAGTGAGGTGGGTGTCAGTCTCTTCTCCCAAGTAACTAGCAATAGGACAAGAGGAAATGGCCTCAAGTTGCGCCAGGGGAGGTTTAGATTGGATATTAGGAAAAATTTCTTCACTGAAAGGGTGGTCAAGCATTGGAACAGGCTGCCCAGGGAAGTGGCTGAGTCACCATCCCCGGAGGTATTTGGAAGACATGTAGATATGGTGCATGAGACATATTAGGGACATGGTTTAGTGGTGGACTTTGCAGTGCTAGGTTAATGGTTGGACTTTATCTTAAACATCTTCTCCAACCTAAATGATTCTATGATCCTATATACCACCATTCCACTAGAGCATATTACAGCTTCACAGTTCCATACAGTTGTATGCTTAGGTCCTTTTGGTATTCTTTTCCACTGCTGGCATGCAACACATTGCATAGATTCTGTCACTGAGCATTCCAAGTTTTTAAGTGCCATCAAAGAGGAAAAGATACGTCCGTTTAACAGGATTAGGAGATGACTATATAGAGTAACAGCAAGAGGAAAGAACAGTCAAAGGGTTAGTCAGGAACTTTTTCACCCACTCCAAATCAAATGTACCACTTCAAATATGCTTTGTGGCACTTTATGGAAGTTATTAAATAAACAAAGGTCATGAAGAGTCTTGTATTTTACAGTAAGATTTTTTTTTCCCAATATTGTGTTGAAGAACTATTCTACAAACAAGCAAGCTGTTAACAGCTTATACCAAATGTCTTCCTGATCCTATCAATTCAGTCTATCCCATTTCCTGAGAAGTGTCCCAAGCTAGCTATAGAGCTGCATATAATATCCAAGAGTAGAAAAACATTTTATTTTAGTTGCTTAGTAGCATATGGTTTCTAAAATAGATGCTGGCATCCCGACACACCACAAAGACAATTAAACATACTATGCAAAGTTTTCAACATTATGTTCATATTCTCTATGTATTTTCTGATTGATCTTTCAGGCTTGCCTCCAACCCCAAAAATATCAGGATCAAATGTGATCACTAAATAATTTCCCCAAGTTCTTTGCTCTCTTCCTCCAACTTGACAAAATAATATGAGACAAGCAAGATATTATTTCTCATTTATCCCTACTTGTTTTATTATTGTGGAAAGTTTTGCCAAAAACAATGGCTCCACATCTTGCTCTTAGGATAATCCAGTCAGACATCTAGCCTTCTAGAATTTGGATGTCGTGTCTACTTTGAGATAACACACTATTCCTAAACCTGGCATAGGAAATAACAGAGTACACACCAATCTTAAGGGTCACAGATGAAGATGCTACTATGAGCGCCGAGTCTAGATGGCAGACAATATGCTTAAGACATCCTACCTTACTACATAAACAGATCACTATGCTCATACTAGTGCCTCTTCTGCCCAAGCAGAAAAGCCATGGTTTCCATCATAACTTCCAAAAGCCATAAATTAACCCAGTTATATGTGAGAAGTGAATATGCAAGCCTCCTACCTATGAAGCTACTGTGTAGTATGCTGGAACATTGAAGCTAGAAAATGTCTTATTTCAACATATTGATACAGAGTGATCTTAATTAACTGCAGAATTAAGTAAATACTTCAAGGCTTTTTAAGCACAAAAGAGGACATCTCACAAAAGAGAGAAAGGACAGTGGACCAGACAATTCTTCAAAGCGTTTCTCCCTTCTAACTGTTTCAATGCCATACTAGTTGTTTTTGAGCCAGCTCTTTAGCATTTCATAGTACAGGCATTTCAAGCTTAAGCTGAGTAGAGAAGCAAAGCTGTTGAGCCATGACAATAGAGGTTCACTCTCTAACCATCTGTTAGTAGTAAAACTACATACATAATTTTCTGCTTTAATACTGCTAAATTCAGATTCTGTTCTATTAATTCACTTGAATTTCACTCTTAGAACATCACCTGATTCTGACTGGTATACAGGCTCTGTTAAGAGCATCACCTCTCTTAAGTGCAAAAGAGAAGGGTTCTGAAGGAAACAGTCACATTTTCTCACTTTAGCAAGTCAACAGAAGTAGAGTGAACAGTTTGCAGGCAGTATTGTGAAGAGAGACACAAACTATTTAGTATCTTTAATTTCATAAGGGAATAAATAATGGCTAGTTGATTTATATTTAAAAGAATCCAAAGATATTACAGTCTCAGCAGTTTGCATATAAATCTAACTTGCTGGCAAAGAAGCTATAATGCACTACCCTACCTAAAAACATTCCTGTTTTGAATTTCTAAACTACAACTTTTACTTTAACTCAGTGTTTTCCTTAAGTTCATTGGAAACAGACCTCTTCAGCAGTTCTTCTGGCCGAAATAAGATCTTCTACTAGTGTTAGAAGATAAATTCCTTTAGTAACTCAAAGTGCAGGATTCAATACGTCATACACATTCTGCTTTTCACACAGAAAGCAAATAAGAAGTATCACCTATGTTCAAAGCAACATCATAGACAGAGGAAACAAATCACTTAAGTGAACTTAAACAAGTACTTAGAACTACAAACTGTCAAGAAATAAACATGCAGACTGGATACCATGTTTGCATGAAGTCTCATTAACAAGTTACATATTGAAAGATAATTCTGTAGTGTACTTTTATATTTGTATAATAAAGACTCTTGCAAGCTACAGTTAGTCCATGCCTCACTACTGAAAACATTAAATAACACAGAGCTAAGTAATCACAGACTCTTACTGGAATGTATGTTGTACTGAAAATACACACTGCAGTTCAAATAACTGCAGTAATCTATTTGGAACACTGAAACAGGGATACTTCCCATCTTTCAGCACTCTAGAAAAAAAAGTACACATGTATTTGTGGAGCTCATAAGCTACTTTATATACTACCTAGAAATTTTAAGCCAGCTTAATATTCATCAATTAAAAAAACAAACAAAAACACAAACTGAAAACCAAACCAAACATGCACTGCACTGTTAGAGTACATTTAGACTCTTTCCACTGAAGGAGATCTTAAACCTAAGTAATATCACTAGTGGTAACATAACTTTTCATTTTTAAGTTGTCAACATCTCACAAGGAACACTTCCTAAAGCTATCCACCCACTCATAAGCATTCTGTACTCTTCCACTGTGAACACTTTTTTTTTTTAAATAGCAACACACCTAGTCAAAGTATCCTACTGTTCTAACTTAAATAACATTTATCCTGACAGAGATGGTCTTTAGCCTCAGTTATATTTACATCATACAAGACACAAGACTATAACACTAATTCCCTCTTACACTTCAAGAAGTTCTTAAAGCAAAACAAAACCAAAAGAACCAGCAGGTTCAAAGTCAGATTTTGCCAAATGTATTTAACAGCAGTTAAAGCTTACCCAAGCACTGCTATGCCCTTAAGAATTCGAATTGAAAGAAGCTGCCTTGTTAAAAAAAAAAATAATCCACAAATAACCCAACAAAAAAAGAAAAAGGCAGCGTCCTCACAGGAACACTGAGGCACTGATTTTAAAGAAAGAAAATGAATGCAAAATTAGCTATCTGTTTTATTTTAAGAGATAAGAGATATCTGTTTTACTTTAAGAGATATCTATTTTTTTTAAGAGATAACAGTGAAGCCAGAATAAAGTCCTGTGAACTACAGCAACAGCGGCTGCCGGGGGAGGGAACAGTGCAGACAGCTTCCCCCATTTCGACAAAACACTTCACCCAGTTCAGAGCTCCTCCAGTCTACCGGGGAACAGAGCGCCGCCCACCATACCCAACCGCGCCATGACCCGCTCCGCGCCGCACCAGGCCGCCAACACTCCGCGCCCAAATGCTGCCGTGGAAGGGCCGCGGCGTCCCCGCCCCTCCGCAGCTGCCGGCCGGCTCCACACCCGGGATGAAGCGCCACGGACACCAGGAAGAAGCTCCGGGGCATCTGCCGAAGAACCCAACGTCACGGCCACAAGAAGAAAGAGGCAGCGGGCGGGCAAGGCTCCCTCCAGCGCGGCCCAGGCCGTCCCCGCCGCGCCCAGGCCTGCGACACACCGCAGCCGTGCCGCGGCCCGCCGCGCCTGGCCCAGGCGCTCCAGGCTCAGTAGTGCGTATGCGAGGGGGCGCCACACACGACAGGCCCCAGCAGTCCCCGGCCCGGCGGCACCTGAGGAGCGTCTGGAGCCCCCAGCGCAGAGGGGAGCAGGAGCCAGGCCCGCGCCACCACAGAAGAGCCGCTACCGGAGCGCCGGTCCGCTCGAAGCAGCAGGAGGGAGAGCTCACCACTATCCCGCCCATACCTCGACAAGCGCGTCCCCCCGCCACAGGTCCCAGGCCGCCTCCGCTCAGGCGGGAAAGCCACCGCTTGCCACCATCACCGACGCTCCAAGATGGCGGACATATCAGCTCCTGCGAGCCCTCCTCTCGCTCCGCCCACCTGCCCATCATACTGCCCCAGCACCGCCCTCCTCCTCCGCTCGCGCCTTTCTATTGGGCGGTGCGCGGAGCTCGGCCTCTCACTGGCAGTCTGGTGGGTGTCAGTCACTCAGCTACGCGACTGCAACAGGGTCGAATGGGGATGGAGGCGGGCTCTCGGCTTCCTGTTGGCCAGTCAACGCATGGGGCGGGTGCATCTCGCTTCCCACCGTCCCGCCTTAGCAACAAGGAAACGTCACCCTGACAGGCGTTTCCCTCGCCCAATAGAAAGAGCAGGTGCCTTTTAAAAATAAGCCCTTTCCACCACAACCCAGAGCCGGTAGGAGACCACAGCGAGAGGGGTGGGTGCCTGCGCTAGCGATTTCCCCGTAGCCTCACCATTGGCCAGCGCGCGGAGCCACGCCCCTTAGGGCGTGGCGCGGGCGCCAAACTGCCTGACAACAAGTCGGTGGCGCGCGTGGCAGGGGGTGCGATGTGGCAGCCTGCGGGGGGAAGGGGGGGGGGGGGGGAGTAGGGGAGTAATTAGTGAGGAGAGGAAGCAGTTCAGGTGGTAAAGCGCTCGCTTAGCATGTGAGAGCTAGTGGAATCGATGCCCGCGCTCTCCAGAAGTAGGGCTTTTCTTTTTTTGAGCCTCCATGTGGGCACCCGTGGGACCTCCAACTCCACCTAAAGACTGGCAGTAGATTTTAACCAAAGTGCACCAGAATAAACGTGTGTGAAAACCAGGGGAGGCTCTGCACCCCAGCCCTGGCAACCTTCTGTGCATGTTGCCTGCAGTACTGCTGGGTGAGGCGGCAGCTTTGCAACCCTGCTTGGCCAAACCCCACTGGCAAGGACCTCTGCTTGAAGCTCGGGTAGCTTTCAAGTTTTTTTTGATAGCTGAACAGGTGGCCTTGTGTGCCCCAGAACTGGCAAACAAACACCTATGATGCGGTGTTTCATGCCCTGTGTCTTAGAGGCATGAATGTGTTCTGGCCAGCCAAGGTGCCTGTGGTCTTCCCTCACAAAGCCTCCTGAATTACTTCGCCCAAAATGGTGGTGATCCTTCTGACTGCTGCCCCTTCAGCCCTCAGGGCAGCCCTCCAGGTTTCAAAATGTCACTGGCAGGATGACATCACCATCCCCAGAGGAGACCACCTGGCCATGGTCAACAACACTTTGCCTGTGGTCAGCAGAGCCGCCATCAGGTAACTGCCTTGACAGGTTTCAACAGGTTTTGTCTGGTTTGGGTGGGCTTTTGCCTGGTTTCAATGTGTTTTTGACTGTTTTTGAATGGTTTCCACCGCATGTGGCTCTTGAAGAGCTGGGGGGGGGGGGCGGGGCTGCTGATGGGAGGTGGCACCAGCAAGCCAGGGGGTGCCAAAAATTTCTGGTTGCATCTTGGGGCGGCAGTACTGGCCTGGTCGCCACTTGCAACTATTTTTGGTCCTCCCTCCCCAGACCCACCTGGGAGGGAAGGTGCAGCTGAAAGGGGGCTCTGCTGAGCCCAAGCCACCATGCCTGACCCACCATGGCAGTTCTGCCTTTTACATTTTGTGTGTTTGGTTTTTTTTAAAAAAGTTTAGGGTTGGCAATGATGTTTATGTATATAAAATGTCTGCCTATCTGTGAAAGAAGGTGCATGGAGGGGCCACAGTGCAGATGGGGGAGTCACCTGCTAGAGCAAAGGGAGATAGCCTGTCTACAAGTTCCAGCTCCTGAACCTTCCGTCTTCCCGACGTCTCTTCCCAATATAGTAACAGAGCCAGGAAAGCCTGTTGTTCTCCTTACCAATTGACTTCATGGACTTGTAAAACACTCCCTTTCTTGGAGGCTTGCTCTGTCAGGGCACTGTGGTACCATGGCAGCATGGTGTTAGCCATGATTGTCTTCATCAATGTATGTAAGCAAGTAGCTGAAGGGGGTATGGTGCAGTCCAGGCTCACCAAAGCTAATTTTCCATCATGCTAGCATTTGCCTTGCCTATTGTGAGGGTAGCATGTGCTTTCTGTGAATGGTGGCAGAGAGCTGTTTTATAATGAGTAAGTGTGAATCATGCATGAGCTAATTTTTTTTTTATATTGACATATATTTGTTCTGGTAGTTGCTGGTCATAGTAAGTTTAAGAAGAGAAACAGTTATGTTATGGTTAAGGCAAGGACTTATTTATTTACAATGGGGGAAGAAACAACAGAGCTGAAAAGATAGTTTAGTGATAGGGTAGTTCTTGTGGGCACCTCATGTAGAGCACATGAAAACTGAAGGGTAGCACAGATCACTGTGTTTATTTCATATACCAAAGGAAGGGGAAAACAATACATTTCTTTGACTTCATTATGAATCAGCAGTCTAGGATAAAGCAACTCCACTTCAAATAATGTATCTTCACATCTTTCACATACTCATCTGACATACAAAGTTAAGCTCAATACAGCTGTACTTACATCTTACTGCAAATCAATGACCAACTTGGCAGACCTGCTCCCATTAAAACAAAATTATTGATATTGCAAAGAGACATAAATATTGAGGGTGCTGCTGCAGAAAGCAGCGTCTCAGGAGAGAAACAGTGAGTCAAGCTAGAAACGGGCTCAAATCTTGGGCTACAAGAGTAGGGTCTTAATGGGAGCCTGTCTCTGCATTAAACATCTTCACGTTGTTTTGTGGACAAAGGGAATATGTAATAGGTAAAGTTGTGTGTTTATCTTTCTGTGTGTACCCTCCTTTTCAGTGTAAGGAGTGAATTTTGCCTGCAGATCAGAGGGAGTCCACATCTTCCACTTCACACTAGTATTGTGTTCAGGAACTTTAATAGGTTGCTTGGGGTTCCTCTGGATTTTATCACTTTAAATACAGAAAGACAGGTTAAGATGCTAGCTTCTAAAGAAAAGGTAGCCATCAGGTTTATAGTAGCTGCAAACAGGCTAACTTGTCCTGGCCTTTGTGTTTTGTCCAGGCACTGACACAGCAGATACTCTTGCCAGCTGCTCAGGTGCTTGGTTTCATAATGCCCATTGCATAAAAGGCTGGACACAGTGTCAGCTTTCTTTTTGTTCCTTCGTCTTTGCTACCAGTTGACCAAGCTTTGGCTCCTATGCTTTCTGTAGGCATTACTGGTTCTCCCAAAGATTGAGTCACAGTATGCTTTACACTACTAAGAGCCATCCTTGCTCATGTTACCCTTCAGCATATGATGGCACATCCTTATTTCACAAAACCTCTCTGAACACAAGCCCTCCTGAAGTTGTAGGCCCAGTGGGTTGCTTCCATTACAAGGAGATTGTTGGCTGCCAGCTCAGATACATGATCATCTTACTCTGCCTGAATAAGTTAGTAGAACTGCAGCAATTATGGATGCATGTGATCTTAATGTGTTGCAAACACATGGTAAAAACGCAGAAGCATGAAATGTATTTGCTGACCCACAGAGTTGTGCAGTTAGGTCTCTGAGTGTACAGCCTGTTTTTGTTTTCTTTTTCATGCAAGCAGATTTATTTAGTAAAATGTACAAAAAAATGTTTATCCTCAAAGCAATCAACATGAAATGGGACATTGTTTCTTTTTTCATTATTTCAGCTGATGCTCAGTCCAGAAAGCTCCCTAGACTGTATTTGTTCCACATTTATTTTAGCTGTCTCCTTTTTCTTTTCTTTCACTGTGTCTGTTTTTTGTTTTGTTTATGTCATGCCACTTGCATGTTCTAGCAGTGAGTACCTGCACTGACTACAGCGAATGGAGATTTCACAATATAAAGTGTATAGAGGCAGTTCTGGTTGTATTGTCAGTTGTCAATGACAGCCTGAAGGAAAGACATTGCACTGGAAACTGTGAGGAGGGAGATAATAGGAAAGAATGGTCTATGGGTTTAAATAATGGATAAATGAGAGTACAATGTTAAATGGCATTCTCAGGACAAGCAACTACGTTGTTAAAAGGACGATGAGATTATAACCTTTAGCAAGCACCAGAGGCAGTATCTGGAGAGGGGATTAATAGTTTGAGTGTAGAATAGCTACTGCAGTAAAATAGTTAACTACCTAGTATAGTTTCTGTAAACATAAAACTTGTCTTCACACCAAAGTAGGGTTAAACTGCTGCTCTTGACACATCCTATATCCTGAGCAAATGTGCCCTGGATGTCAGGGATGGATCTCAACTCGGAAGGGGCAGGATGATGTTTGCACTGGCACACATCTGATTTTCAAGGGCTTTATCACCACCATCTCAATTCTGGAAAGATTTGGGACAACACAGGCACTGTTTTTGTCTTATAGAGTTCCTGTCAATATATTTCTAAATCTTGATTTTGTGTAATTATTTTTTAAAACTGTCCAGTTGATACTACCATTACCATATAAGTTGGTAATGCTAGGGTACTACTACTTCAAGGTAGAAACACTTCGTGTCTACAAGGAGGATCTCAAAACGCTACTGAACAGTTAGGGGAAATGAGGAGGTTATGTGGCTTGCCTGATGTCACACAGTAAGCTGAACCAGAGGCAAAATACTGAAATCCCAGTCCTTTATCCCTGGCACTTGTGTGCAAATCTGAAGACCTCCACACCATTCCTATACCTGTGATTACAGGCAAACCAGAAAAAAAACGTAGCCTGCTTTGGGTGGCTGTAGTATTTAATTGCTGGCAGGGAAACTCTGAGAACTTATAGGCATGGTCTGCGACCTGAAGCTTGATAGCGTTTTACTAAATGGGTTTGTAACCAGATGTAACCAAAATGATTAGTTTGTTCTTTTGTAACTAAACAACATAGAGATAGGAGCAGGTTAGACAGTGCTTTAATATTGTGTTTGTACACCTATGGCTATGGATATGCTACTATGCCCAAAGACAATTGGACAAGGAGTAGTACGGTCATGCTGCTATGTTCCCAGTACAGCCCCAGCCCATCTTGACAACGAGTCGAGGGTGGTTAGAATAATTGGTTTGTGTTAAGGGTGCCAAATCATTGTTAGGGACCATGCACCATGAAGAAGGGAAGCAAGTTACATAAGCAAGGTGGGATTGCGCATGTCCAGAAGAAGGGGTCAACTAAAGGACACACCTGTACGGCCACCAAGGACCACCAGAGACCCCCACGGAAGCATCTCGGAGCTCAAGGACGCATGCGCAATGACCACGCAAATATGATAATTAGTTCTGGGAAATAGAATGAATATGCATGATCATTCTGGGAAATTTGATGCATATGTATGTAACCGGACAGTATAAGTTTCGGCTGATGTAACCTGTGGTATGCACGCTAGGTGGAACGATCCCCCGTGCATCCAGTGCCGTAATAAAGAATGCCTGCTTCTTAATACTACATTGGTGTTAAGGAGTTTGATTCCCGATTTCGGTGACAGTTTTGGCGACCCAGATGGGACCCTGCTTCTGAATTTCGACGGATCCAAGGGATCACAGGACCTCCAGCCGGCACCAGGGGATTCTCGGGGAGAACCTCCGATCCCCGGACCGAAGAATTCTGAGCAAGATCCCTTGGAACAAGGTAATAAGGCATTCTTCTAACAGGTAACAGAACTTTAGGTAGGACGTGGGGTTAGAGTCCCACTTTAGGTAGGACATGGGTTAGAGTCCCACCAAGCCTGCTCTTAAGGCGCGGCGAAAGCTACGCAGGGTTGGGCTAAGAGGTACCTCGGTTGGTAAGTCTCTGCTAGGCGAAAGCCTGTGGAGCGGGGCCCAAGGGGGAGTCTTCAACGGGGGGTTGAAGTCTCCAAGGTTGGGATTTCTGGCAGGGGCCTGGAATCCCAGAGGGAGCTCCAACAAGGGTTGGGGTCCCTCTGACTAGTGCTTGTGATAGTGCACTATCACAACCACTAGTCGTCTGGGAGATGGGTACATTTCCGAGTAAGAAACCCATCCCACAAAGAACACCTTTGGGATGTATTTTAAAACATTGGAAAGATCTGGGGGGTGATCCTTTGACTCAGAAACAATTAATTGAATATTGCAATCATTGGTGGCCAATGTATACTTTGGAAGGTGGGGAGAAATGGCCAAAGAATAGTCCATCGCAATATAATACCATCTTGCAATTAATGTTATTTTGCAAAAGGGAAGGTAAATGAGATTAAATAGCTTATGAGGTATTTATTTTTGCTTTGAGAAATCATCTGGAGTGGCAAAAACAGTGTGGGATTATCCAGTAAGATTTTATGGTATTGACTTTGGAAAAAAACAGGGAAGGAATAAGAGTTTAAGATGATGTTGCTCTGCCTGTAGCATTGGAAAAGGGAATGTCCCAAAGTGAGAGAATTGGATCTTTTGCTACAGGCAATTAAGTTGATGACTCTGAATGATGAGGACTGAAGGAGACCAGGGGAGTCAACACCAGCTGAACACCTGGTTACATTAAAGCTGGGGAATGATGAAGTAGAATTTTTAGTTTATACAGGGGTAACATATTTGGTATTAAATATATGCAAAGGGGGGTTTAGTCCTAAAACTGTAAGTGTTGTTGGGGGAGCAGGGTGGAAAGAAAATCGGCCTTTTTTACAACCTTTGAAATTCAAATTGGGAAAGCAATGAGTAACTCATCAATTTTTGTATATGCCAGAATGTCCATCATCTTTGTTAGGAAGAGATATATCGAGTAAATTGAATGCACAAAATAATTAAAAAAAAAAAATGTGGGGAGACTCAGGTGTTAATACCTGAATCAAAAGCTGTGGAAGTGAGAATTTTTATGTTACAGAACACACCAAGACCGAAGGAAGAAATTCCTGCAGAAGTGGAGGATGCAGTAACACCCTTGGTATGGGCTACTGGAATTCCAGGTCCGTCTAAATTGGCGGAACCAGTAAAGGTTGTTCTAAAATCTGGAACTAACCAGTAAGACAAAACAGTATCCTATTAAGTGGGAAGCTAGAAAGGGGTTGGAAGAATTAATAACGAAATTTTTGAATTATGCATTATTGATAGAGTGTGAATCAGAATGTAATACCCTGATATTGCCATTGAAAAAGCAGAATGGCAAGGAATATAGGTTAGCTCAAGATTTAAGAGCCATGAAGCAGATTAAGACATTCACCCAGAAGTAGCTAACCCATATACCTTGCCGACATCCTTAAAAGAAAAACATAAGTGGTTTACTGTACTTGATCTCAAGGATGCTTTCTTCTGCATACCTCTAGACAAAGATAGCCAGGCATATTTGCTTTTGGATGGGAAAGCCCCACCACTGGATGCAAGACACAACTCACCTGGACAGTGCTACCTCAAGGGTTCAAAAATAGTCCTACAATATTTGGCAATCAGTTGGCAAAGGAATTGGAAGTGTGGAAAAAAGAAAATTTAGAAGGAATAATATTGAGGTATGTAGATGACATCTCGATAGCAGCAGAGAGTCGAGAGAGCTGTTTACAAGTGACCATCAGCTTGTTGAATTTTTTGGGACAAGCAGGATACCGAGTATCAAAAAGCAAGGCCCAGATTGGGAAAGAGACTGTGATATATTTAGGCTTTGAAACTTCGCAAGGACAAAGAAGATTGGGAGCAGGCAGAAAGGAAGCAATTTGTCAAGTTCCAGAACCCAGAACAATACAGGAATTGCGGATATTTTTGTTTATGGTCAGGTGGTGTTGGTTGTGGATCCTCAATTATGCAGCTTTGAAAGGATCCCAGGAGAATCACCTGTTGTGGACACCTGAGTGTTGGACAGCTTTTAAAAATCTGAAGAAGGCGTTGATGTCCGCACCTGTGTTAGGACTCTCAGATTTAGCATAGGCTTTTGAATGTTTGTACATGAGCGATAATATCTTGCTTTGGGTGTGTTGAGTCAAAAATTAGGAACTTGGAAATGGGCCATTGGGTATTTTTCTAAGCAATGGGATAATGTCAGCAAGGGATGGCCTGGATGTTTGTGAGCTGTGGCAACAACTGTACTCTTAATCCAAGAAGCAAGGAAATTTACCGTGGGGCAGAAAATTACGGTTTATGTCCCACATATGGTAGTTTCTGTCTTGGAGCAAAAAGGGGGGCATTGGCTGTCCCCAAGCCGCATGCTCGAATACCAGGTCACTCTCTTGGAACAGGATGATGTGGAACTTAAAACTACAACAGCAGTGAACCCAGCAATGTTTCTGAGCTCGGAAATGGGTGAGTCTTTACACCATGATTGTTTGCAAACTATTGAACAGGTATATTCTAGCAGACAGGACCTGACGGACGAACCGCTGCCTAATCCTGATTTGGAGCTGTTTACGGATGGAAGCAGTTTTGTCCAAGATGGAAAATGAATGGTGGGGTACGCAGTGGTCACCACCACCCAAGTGATGAAAGGTGAAGCTCTCCCTGTGAATACATCAGCACAGAAAGCAGATTCACACACATGGAGCTATCTGGAAGGAAAGAGGACTGTTGTCAGCTCGAGGATCGCCCATTAAATATAAGGAAGAAATTTTTCAACTGCTCCAGGACATCCAGCAGCCCAAGGAAGTAGTGGTAATGCATTGTAAAGCACATCAATTTGGACAAACCGTGGTAAATGTGGGCAACCGATTGGCTGATAAAACTGCTAGAGAGGCAGCGGAGCAAAGCATCCTTGCCCTGGTACCAGTAAAACAGGTAAAACTTCCAACCCCGAAACCAAACTATGGTAAATTGGATAGATTATTGGCAGAACAGTAGAGAGCAGTAGAAAATGAGGTGGGTAACATACACCCGACAAGTCATAGTTACCCTGCAAATAATGATAAAATAGTAGAGGAAAAACAGAGGGAAACACATTGGGGAATTGAAGCGATGATTGTGGATTTACAGAAATCAAGATTGCTGTGTGCACATCCCAAATGTTACAGCTGCTTTGAATGAACAAATAGATGATATGAAGAGGGTGGCACAGCAGACTCAAGGTTTGAGTGAAATGCAAACAAATTGGTTACGCCAAATTTTGGAATATTTTGGATTTCCTCTTAAAGGATGGATAACTTAGTTGTTACAGACACTAATCATTTTGATTACAGTTGTTTTGGTGATTTGTTTGGTTTATCAATGTTTAAAGAAAATGTTGACACAGAAATCGGTGATGAAGCGTCGTACACCAATGCCAGGAGAGAAGCCACCTGCTTATGTTGAGATATGAAAGATTAAGAGTGGAAGTATTGAAAAGATAATTCTTTCAAAACTTCAAAAGGGGGGAAATGTAACCAGATGTAACCAAAATGATTAGTTTGTTCTTTTGTAACTAAGCAACATAGAGATAGGAGCAGGTTAGACAGTGCTTTAATATTGTGTTTGTACACCTATGGCTATGGATATGCTACTATGCCCAAAGACAATTGGACAAGGAGTAGTACGGTCATGCTGCTATGTTCCCAGTACAGCCCCAGCCCATCTTGACAACGAGTCGAGGGTGGTTAGAATAATTGGTTTGTGTTAAGGGTGCCAAATCATTGTTAGGGACCATGCACCATGAAGAAGGGAAGCAAGTTACATAAGCAAGGTGGGATTGCGCATGTCCAGAAGAAGGGGTCAACTAAAGGACACACCTGTACGGCCACCAAGGACCACCAGAGACCCCCACGGAAGCATCTCGGAGCTCAAGGACGCATGCGCAATGACCACGCAAATATGATAATTAGTTCTGGGAAATAGAATGAATATGCATGATCATTCCGGGAAATTTGATGCATATGTATGTAACCGGACAGTATAAGTTTCAGCTGATGTAACCTGTGGTATGCACGCTAGGTGGAATGATCCCCCGTGCATCCGGTGCCGTAATAAAGAATGCCTGCTTCTTAATACTACATTGGTGTTAAGGAGTTTGATTCCCGATTTCGGTGACAGGTTGTTGGTAGTATTGTAAATGTCAGTATCTTAACTTTGTGATGGCTGCTGCCTGGGGCACTTCCAGAGGCAGCCAATTCTGACGGATTTCTCTAATCATTTGAGTCAGCCACTTCCTCAATATAAAATGGTATGCAAATAAAAAAAATAGTCAGTCTGCTCAGTCACCATAACCCTATCAGACAATGCTGAGCATGTTTCCTCGCTGTGTACCATTAACTCCTCAGCCATAGCTGCTACCACCTCCTGAAGCTGGTGGGGGCTGGTGGATCCCACTGCACAGGTGCCAGGGGAAGCATTTGCTGCAAACTGCTGTGACTCAGCAGCTCTGCCACACCTTGGAGAACAAGCTTTTCTTCCCAAGCAGTGGCATAGCCTGCCATGCCAGCTCAGCCGGTGGCTATATGTGACACCAGAGGAGGGCAGGCAGGACTGTACCCTTTCAGCAACATTTCAGCACTAGCTGCTGCTGCATAGCCATCATGTCAGACCGTGAGCATGTGGGGTGTGCTTCTGCTTCAGCTCTGCCAGGACGACCATGGTCCTGTCCCCACCACCATGTTGTCTTCCCTTTGCCCCTCCAGGATGGGAAAAGACCTAGCTGAGGGTCCTTATGAAGAGTCATTTGTTTCCAGTTTGCCCAGCTTGCAGTCTTGGGTTTCCCTGCAGGAGCAAGGAAGCACCAGTTCCTGCAAGGCAGTGGGAGCACCTGTGTACAGGTCTGGAGCTGAACCTCCCCACTGGTGACATCTGGCTGTTTGATCACCTCAGGTATAAAATGAAGCCACAGTCTAAACCGGTTTTAATCTGATTGTAATTAACTCTTCTGAGCACTGACAAGTTACGCTTAGGAAACAGACCTAGAAAGAGTGGGACAAATGGGTGCCTTGCACTAAGGAGTCCCCAGCTGTGTTAACACTAAATGAATATTTGTAGAGTAAGGTCAGCCGAGACACACAAACCTCCGATTTAACCATAGCCCTTACAAAATCCTTTATCCCCCTCGTGGTTCAGGAGAGAATAAAGCCCTTTAAAGAATTTTAATGACTTAATATTTAGCCCAACATCTTATTAAAATTGTGAAAACTAAGTAGCTTTAAGAAGGCGGAAGGAGCATTTCTGAACAATGACTTCATGGTTATGCTCCTGAGGGTGAATATGGATGTTTGGCTGGACCAAACCCACAAGTTAATGCATTTAGTTGAAACAAAATGTTCAAATTCAGTTTTCTAATCTCATTCCCAGCACTGATCCTAATAGCATTTCTAAGGCAAAGCTGCGAGGGAGTAGGATGGGAACTCCATATCATCCTTGTGGCCCTACTGGGAAGAGCATAGGCATGGAGGGAAGCTTTGACACCAACCCATTTGATTTTCATGTGAGCCTTGAGTACTTTAGCTGTCCCCCTTCCATTACCATGGGAGGGCTTTTATCAGTACTGGACATCCTCCTGTCTCCTCACATATTTTCTCCCACCTGTCCAGCAGTAGCAATCATGGCATGTCACCTGGGAGCAAAAAGCAAACAGAACTTGTTAGCTTTGGTGATTTGCCAGTGAGGCACAGTGTGGGCACAGCATGCAGACTGATGGGCTGTGTGACCCTGCTGGGTGGCTAGAGGAGTGGGGTGGCTGCACAGGAGAGCTGTCCTGGCTAACCAACCCCATCCCTCTTGGCAGGATGGTTCTTGCAGTTTCTCAGAGGATGTTGGAGGCTAGCAAGGTGTGCCAGCAGTATGGGTAAAGCACTGAGCAGATCCCTAATAAGCTTAACAGGACTCACTAGCATGACCTCTGTGCTGCTCCTGCTGGAGAAGGTGTTGGTCTGAGAGTAGGAAAGGGCAGTTTTGGGGAGCAAGTAAGGAAGCAGCAGTGAGGAGATTACTGAGGCCTAATTATAAAGAGATTGGTAACATGTGTGGAGGGAAGCTAAAAAGGAAATAACTTACAGGAATTATAGGTTCCTTGGGTCTGGGGTGTGGCTGGACAAGGTTGTTGTTTGCATGAGGTTAGCAGAAATGTATGTCCTCTCTGTGGGAGGTTTTGCAAACGGAAAAGTTGGAAATCACTGAAGCACCAGTGAAGTTGACAGCTGAGATTTTTTGAGAGGATAAATGAGTTTGAGGCAGATTCTGGTTAAGGCTCCAAGTGCTGTGAAGTCATCAAGAGGAATTTATTGCACCTGAGGGGAGGGGAAATAGAACTTTCTCATGGATGAGCAGCACATGGGGAAGTAGAAGATGCTGGCCTTCTTTCCCCAAAAAGCATTGCAGTGATCAAGGGGGCTGCTTTGGCAGGAGAGAGTAAGGAGATTCACAAGTGTACCAGGAGAAACATATCCCTGTTTTAGCATCAAAGTCTTCCAGTAAGCTCTGTAGGAGAGGAAAGTCTCCCTTGAGAGGAAGCAAATAAAGAGTTCGTTAACAGTGAAGAATACAGGAAAAACTACTGAGCTCTACAACAGGATTGTCATCTCCAAAGAGGCAAGAAACCCCTGTACCAGGAGCTAAAGGGCTGTTCAAACTTGTTTCCCCCACTTCTCCAACTGTGCTCAGATGGACAGCAATTACACTGCCATCAGTAAAGGCCTGCAAGTACCAGTATGTCTTATCCACCTGTAGAAAATCCTCAGAGGACTGGAGACCATGATGTCCTTTATCTGGTAAGTTTAAGGGCTGCACAATGTGCTAGGAACAGTGAGTTTAACTGTAGTAAAGAGCTGTGAGGAACCTTCTGTCAGGTTTGACTCTGTCCTATTGCCACATGTGTAGTATATGATCCTTTTAAATGGTTTGAGCTCTCTGAGGTATTTTTGTGTTTCCATGCTGTGTTATGTGCACATATGTATGTGTAGTCTTTCTTGCGTGTATTGCACAACTAGGAAACATGGTTATTTAGCTGAGTACCTCTTATGATTTCTTCCAATCTATTTTCTAAAATAGCAGAGGAAACAGTGATATACTGGGCAGAGCATGGTCAAAAGCTGTTTGGGCAGCATAAGGCAACTTGACATAGTTTGTTGGAGACTCCTTGTACCTTATTATGTGGTAAAATGGGTGCAGAAATGGAAGCCTGATGATCCTGAACATTGCTCCCTGGTACTACCACCGACCCTATGTATGTCAGGGTGGTTTCCCTTGAGCAATGACTTGTGGGGTTTTTTGTCCAGATAAAAGGGTTGGATGTTTACAGTTTATCTCCCATCCAAACATAACACTGTTAATTAGAAATCATGGGGAACAGGGGAAGACCTGGTTACATCAATTATTAACATCAGAACCAAATTATGCTCCAATAATAAAACAGGTTGTACTGTAAGCAGAAGAAATAATGAAGTATACTTTCCAACAAACATTTGAGGCTGAAACCCAAGTCTAGGGATAGAGGTGAGCAGAACTTAAATATCCATTAAACATTCACCAGACAAAATACACTTGTAGCACCCAGAGCAGACAAAGAGAAGTTGCCTTCTATGACTAGACTACAGCAGTGTTCATCTTTCTCTGGTCATACTGGCCTGACAGGAGGTTGGCAGCACATTCCCACTCCAGGAGAGCTTGTAGTCTGGTGGTTATAGGTACACTTGAGAGGTGCAGGTTGAAATTCCCAGGGCAAAGAAGGGAATGGGAGCTTGGTATCGTGCAGCCTCATTAAGTGGGCTAAGCCCTAGACTGTTGTATCTAAGGAGCACCCATCTCCATTTCTTTTCCCTCTGGCTGTGCTTCAAAAGAAAACATAGCCAAGGACTGTGAGTTGTGAAGAGTCCAGTATCCTGGAAGCATGCCTAGGACTTGGGATGCTGACCAAACTGAACTCCTGGGGGCCCAGGCCAAGCAATACAGAGTTTCTGCATCATGATTCGGATGTGAGCTGCTTGGCCCTCTCAGAGCCCTCCCAGGGACTTTTGGTAACTTTAAGCTTAAGGAGCAGCTGAGCAGGAGGATTGCAGGACTGCAATTTTAGACTAGAGTATCTTAATCCCATTTCAAGCAGTTAAATGCTTTGGATGTAGATACTAATATCACAGAGGAGAGAAAAGGGAAGAAAGCTGCTAAACAAATAATGGAATACAGATTCAGGGAGAGAGGGTGTTCATTTTTCTTTTGCTTCTTTAGATGTGTGGTGGGTACTGTTTTTGTTATGTAGTTACCTATTAAAAAAATGTAACACTGAGTTCAGCAGCAGTGCTAATTACCAGCATAACCACATGACCACTCTGGGCTAATGATAGTCCTAAACCCATGTTATCTTTTAATAGCTAAGCTGATTAAACTAGCACAGAGGAAAAACAAGTTAGAGCAATTACCTTCATGGTACTTCTCCTAGGAAAATTAAGGTGTTTTCCAAGTGTGCAAAGTGCATATATCATGTGCCATTTCCCAACCCGCCAAGATATAGCTGCCTAGTAACTACTGAGTTCACATTTCTGTGAAACTGTAGCGTGGGACTGAAAGAGATCATAGAAACAGGCTGGATCACTCAGGCAAACTTGTGAACGCAGGGAATAGTTATCTAATCAGGTGCATGTCATAAGCAGCAGTTGCAATTTTTTTTGCTTTAAGCCTTCCTCTCCCTTCTCTTTCTTCCCCTTCAATTCCACCACAGAAAAGGGTGTGTCATCCCCCGAACTGGTCAAGATGGAAACTTGTACAGAGTTTAAGTACTGCAACCTTGAAATACAGAGCCAAACTCTGGTTTTACCCCCTTGTTCCACTGGCTAGGAAGGAACAGAGGAAAGAGAATGTGTTTCCCTGTTTGAAGGCCAGAAAGGACCACTATGATCAGCTAGCCCATCTTTTGGTAGCTAAGATGATTAAAAGAGCACAGGAAAAACAAGGTGGAGAAATTACCTTCAAGGTGCTTCTAGGAAAATGAAGATGCTTTCTTTATCTCAGCCCCCTTCTCTTCCTGTCTCTTCTAACCTCTGCCCTCATAGTATGGTACATGTATGCAAACATGAGGAGTGCCAGTCAAAGGGATTAGGTTCCTAAAAAGTGTAAGCGATTGCAATTAACTGTACAGTTCCCACCTCTGAGATAGGAAATGCCTTGCAGAGACCTCATGACCCACTTGGGCAATGTTACTTTACCCTTTTTAAGTTAGGAAAGAGGCACAGGCACACAAAAGGGTGCCATATACAAGCTGAACAGAGCTTGAGCTAACCTTGGGATGGATTAAGACAGATACCAGAATGCAAGGGGTAGTTTTCCAGCCCCTGCTTGAGATTTTCATGAGCAAATATCTGCAAACTCAACTGATCTCACTAAAGACTTGACTTGTGGCAAATGTGAAATACTCCTGCCCTCCACCCCAATCCCCCCAGGCTGTAGGTAGCTGATTTAATCCTTTCTTTCATCTGACACGTCTTTCCTAAAAGTAATGTGGCTGTTGGTGTGAAAGAAATAGGAGGACGTCAATGGGTAAGAGTTTTGAAATTGGACTGGGAACATCCTGCACCAGAGAGCTCTAAAGAATGCCTGATAACCATTCTGTGATACCCCCAAACAAATAAACCCCCACCCACGTGTCTTCTGCAATATTTAAAATATTTCAGAAGTTTCTCATTAATACCCAGACTACTTTTAAAAATCTGTGGAAGTTAAGAAATAGTCTGTTTTCTGAACAAATTGTACAAAGTAATGAGTAAATTTTTTTCTATATATTTCAAATACCTCTCATCCTTTGGTGATAATGTGGTGTCAGGAGCAATTAGTATGTGCTGGAGGCTGCTTTTATGTCAATCGGGTTTTGTCCTCAAATTTATTTTTTCTGACTATATTACAGACTATAAATACTTACTGAATGACTCTGCCCTGACCTGGTCAGAGAAACCCACCTAACTTTCTGTATCTCATCTCCCTCTCTTCCTGTCTCTCCTGACCTGCTGCCCCCATAACATGGTACATGTACGCAAACAGGAGGAGGGCCAGTCAAAGGGATTAGGTTCCTAAAAAAGTGTACATGATTGCAATTAACTGTTCGTGTAGTTCCAACATCTGAGATAGGGAATGCCTTGCAGAGACGTCATAACCTGCTTGGGTGATGCTATTTAAACCTTTTTATATTGAGAGACACAGGCACACCAAGGAACACAACTTCAGAAGTATTTGCAAGTGTCTGTCTTCCAAGGACTCACAAAGGCATCAATAAGAGTTAGTACTTAGCCTTGAGAATCTAGGTCTAAATAATGTGCTCAAGGCTGCTGAGGAAAATCTGGAATTAAGCTCATATCTGTCCAAGCCTTGTATGTGGGCAATAAGAGAATTTCTGCTTTTCTTGGGTTTGTACGTTTTGAAGGTTTTTTAATGTAACTGTTTTTTTTTTTCATTAGCATCTCCTTTTATGTGACTCTATATGTATATGCAGGTAAAAATAAATTATTTTTAATTGTCCAATTTTAATTAATAGCTGTGTATGGTGTGTTAGAGGAGCTGTGTGTACTTGGAGAATTTCTGTCAGACTCAGTTTTATTCTTGCTGTATTATCGCCCCCGGCAGAAATAGGTGACCTACTTTTCAGCCCCGGACATCTGCTAACTGTAGCCCGTCCCTCCCTCTGTCCTTTAACCCGTTCTTCCCTCCCTCCCTCCCTCTCTGTAGAGCATCGGCCGTCTCCCAGCCCTTCCAGGGAGCCTTTAGGACCGAGGGGACCCCTCCGCAGCGACAGGCAGATAATTCAGGAGGCAGGGCTGAAGCGGGGTGGTGCACACATGACATCAAAGAAGGTTGCCGTTCTGTCTCTGTGCCACAGAAGGTCGCCCCAGTAGCGTCCCCAAAGCCGTCTGGGCCCAGGTACCAACTGGAAAGTTCTGGGGCACCTTGCCTCCCCCTCACGTGCAGGTGACTCAGCCAGGCCTCCTGCTGCTGGCCCTGCAGTGTCGCTGGACAAGTTTCCCGGGGATCTGGATCCTATCAGCAGCTGTCGGTCCCTCCTGGGCCCAGCTCAGCAGGGAGCAGTGGTGGGGCTGGGTCGACCGAGCTGGGAGCCCTGGGGCGTGTCTGGCTTCCCACCACAGTGGGAGAGCACTGCAGGGAGCCCCTTGCTGCTCCCTCCCTCCATCACCACTCGGGCTCCCTGCACCACAGCTGCTGCCTGTTATGCGAGGTGGTGGGGGAACAGGAGAGGGCCACAGGGTTGGCTGCCGACTGGGAACGAGGGAAGGGCTCTCCTTGCCTGGTTCAGATAAGTCCCCAGACCCTGAGTCTCCTCCTGAGCAGAGGTTCCTGGGCCCAGCACTGAGAGAGACTTTTGCTTTCCCACAGACTTCTTAGGCACCCTTTCCCCATGCTGAACAAGGATGTTGTGTTTGCTCAGTGGCAGTCTGGTCAGCAGCACCCATGGGGTGAAAGTCAAATATTAATCCTGCTTCTTATGAATACAATAGAATAGTTCAGTTGGATGGGACCTACAAGGATTATCTAGTCCAACTGCCTGATCACTTCAGGGCTGACCGAAAGTTAAAGCATGTTATGAAGTATCTCCATTCAGAATTTTCCCTTTTACAGAGGCACTGCTTCTTCCCAGAGGCCTCCTCTGCTATCACCACTCTTACAAAGCAGCCCTTGAGTGTTGCTTTGCAATCTGCTTCAATACCAGTTTGTCCTGTCCCTGTGTTAGAAACCCTCAGCAGGAGGCAGCAGTGGTGTTTGCTTGCATTGTGGCTTTTTCAGGCAGTGCCAATTGATGTGCTTTGGCTCTGGATGGTATGGTGGTTGTCTGTAAGGTTGTCCAGGCTCTGGCCTTGCTGCTCCACAGCATTTGCAGATTTGCAGGTCAAGAGCATAGTGTTGCAGGGTGATTCTTGCACGGTGGTGGAGAGCAGACTCTAGCCTGTCGTACCCAGGTCCTTTGGCTGGTTTTGCAATGCAAATATGCTTCTATGTTGGTTAATTTATGCACTGGCTTTATTGACTATACAATGTCTCCCTTCTGACAAACAGCAGGTGGCATGTTTGGATCAAGAATGTAAGTGCTCTGCCTCAGCCTCTGGGGAGCAGGGGAAGATGCACAGGGATGGGGAAAGAAATAATGCAGTAGAGATGCCCTTTCACTAATTTTTCATCATAACTTCAAGCTGCCACTGAAAAAGTCAATTTCCGCTGGGCAGTCCTGCCATGTCTTGCCAGTGATGGTCCAACAGGAGGGGAAGGGTAGTGTTTCCCCTTGCAGCAGCCCAGAGGAAGGTGCTCAGGCACCTCAGCTTGTGGGATGGAGTGAGAATATACCCATTTTGCCATTGGAATTTGCCCATGCTGACGCACTGCTGTTGCTTTCTAGACCTTTGGTGAGGTTTGATGGTGAAAGCCCACACAATGTTCAGAAGGAAATAACAATAGGGGCCAGGAGTAGACACTGGGCTCTAATTACTTACATGTTCTCATTTAAGTAATGAGTTGGATGCTGCATCCCCATATGCCTTGTGTACAGGGTGTGAGTTCACAGACACTTCAAGCTTCTGATTTCCCATGCAAGGAGGAGGAAGTCTCCCATTATTTCCTTACTTAAAAAAAGAAGGCCACTCAAAGCAAATCCCTGCCCTCTGGACAGGAGAAGCAAAGCAGTTCCAGGAATTTGATCTCATTCTTGTTGAAATAAACTCTGGTCTTATGCAACTGCATGATAAACAGCACAGTCTAGAGCAGGCTTTGCTTGAACAGACTATTTGCAAGCACCCAGCCCCAAGTCTGGCTCTCTCCAGTTCTGCCAGCTCCTGCAACAGCCTTGGTCCCCACAGAATCATACTCGTGTCCCACAAGCCTGATCTGCCCCATGCATGAAGCCTTCACAAAGGACAGGAGGCTCAGCACAGCCATTTAAGCCTGTGGCATGGAGCAAAGCTCAAAAAAGGGACAGTACAGAGGTGATGGACAGGGGCATAAAAGTACATTTTCTTCCTTGGAATCTGGCTTGGCTTGGGGTATGTGCAGGAGTTGATTTCAACTGGACAGAGTCAAGGAGAGTTAGTTAATTCCCCAGGATTCCCAGGCACTCACATCTAAGCATATGTAGAAATTATAAATATGTATCAAGAGAGATATAATATATGTAGAGATATTATATATATATATAACCTCAAAAAGGGGACAGTGCAGAAGTGGGGGACAGGGAAGCAAATGTGTGTGTGTATATGTATAGACAGATAGATATATATTTTCAACACCAAAGGATCAGTTGTCAGAACTGTTTAAACACCAAGCACTAGTCAAAAGACACATCATTGCTGGGTGTCTTTCTGTTAGAATTGAACAGCAAAACATGGGCTGCTCCAGGCCAAAGGACCAGGCTGTCCATGGGCAGATTGGGCACTGGCATATTTCCTGTTAGAGACAAGCAAAACAAACAATCTACATGAGAGAAATTACTTTCACCTGCTGTCAAACAGCACATGGTCTGCAAACAAAAGTAGCTCCAAGTGTCTGCATTTACCCTATGGTTGGTGAGAAGAATAGAGGGAAAGACAGATGTGCTGATGATTCCCTTTACTGTGTTGCTTCTTCCTGGCGATGCTGAATCCTCTCCATGTCCCTGCCCCATGCAGGTCTCTGCAAACAAGGGATATAAGGATGGCCTCTTTTTTTTCAAAAGATCCTTTGATCCTTCTGGGCATTTGCCTTTTCCTGATTCTCATCTCTGGATTTCTATACCTTCCATGTTTCCCTCTGAAGAAGAAAATGCAGGAGATAGATTGATTAACTTAGTTCTAAAAACCTGCATTGGTTTCATGATATTAAAGCCAGAGTCAGGCACCAAACAAATTGCTGCTATAGCTACACAGATAAAGCTGCCTAGCAGAGATGCTGCTTCCACCAGCAAAAAAGGGGGTTTTACTGTTACAGATTTTCTAGGGCTGAGGAAAATTAACAATAGCAGCAAAATGTTTATTGCCATGTAATTATTTCCATGGTAGGGCTTTATTCTATAATAAAAATCATACTCTGAGAAAAGCTACGCCCACCATCAGTGTTCACTCTATGAAACTTAGTGCAAGGGGAGGAGAGAGACAGGGTAATTCCCTGTTGAAAAGGGCAGCTCTGGGGCTGTTTGGTGAGCAACGCTTCACAGCAGATGACTGTGCCACCTTGTGGCTTTGGTTAGTGCTAACCTCTGAAGTATTTACTTATATTTTTTGACATGGGTGTCTCCCTGTAAATGCCAGATCTAGTGAAACAGCAAGAAAAAATGCCCAGTAGTACTGCGAGAAAGGCAGTAGGAGTCAAGAGTCAGCTTTAAGAACTTTACATTTGTTGTTCCTAACATCCCATGTTAGTCTGCCCATATACCCAGCCTAAAGGGAGGGGCAAACACTTGAAATGAGTAGCTGTCTGCTACACTGGAGGTAGGGCAGTTTATTCGTGGTACTTCTTAACCTGAAATCTTCAAGGTCAGATAATCTTTGGTCACTGCAGTTGTTTTTTAATAGAAGTCACCTGAAACTCTAGCACCTTGACAGCAGAGGCACCATCACAAATCATTTCTATGCTGCTTTTGCTCAAGGAGGTGCATCCTTGATGCCCAACCTGCCTGCACCAGCTGCATCGTGCTGCATCTGAGGAGGGCACAGATGGAGAGCTCTATAAGGAAAAGGCCAGCATCTGTTTCAATGATCTTGAGCTTAAAGTGGAGGGTCTCTGGGACCAGACTCTGTGCATGGATAGAGGCAGTCTGCCTATCTCCATGTCAGATGAAGGGAGGAAAGGCCAGCAGAAACACAGAAGTGATGCAACCTGTGAAGTAAGGTCACAGATCCAGATCAATTGCAAAATGAAGAAAAGTCACAAGGTCTCTCGGCTTGCAGGGCTACCAAATGGTACTGAACGCTCTGAGACCAGTCTGTTCTCTCTGAAATGAGCCACTGGCTTTTCCTAGGTAGTCTTGACACATGTAAGACTGGCAGGAGGAATTAAACTGCCATTAACTGCTTTTGTTGTTGTTTAGGTAACTAAGCAGATAGTGAGCAGAGGGCTCAGCTGCCCTTGGCAACTTTGATTACAGATAGTGGGAGCATGTTGTGGTTTAGCCCCAGTTGGCAATTAAGTACCACACAGCCACTTGTTCACCCTCCCCCTGCCCCCCCCCACCCCCCCCCCCGGTGGGATGGGGGAGAGAATCGGAAGAGCAACAGTAAGAAAACTTGTGGGTTGAGATAAGAACAGTTTAATAATTGGAACAAAATAATAATAATAAATTGTAATGAGAAGGAAAACAACAAGGGAGTGAGAGAGGAACAAAAACCCAGGGGAAAAAAAACAGTCATACAACCGCTCACCAATGCCCAGCCAGTCCCCGAGCCGTGATTGCTACCCCCTGGCCAACTCCCCCCAGTTTATATACTGAGCATGATGTCATATGGTATGGAATAGCCCTTTGGCCAGTTTGGATCAACTATCCTGGCTGTGCCCCCTCCCAGTTTCTTGTGCACCTGGCAGAGCATGGGAAGCTGAAAAGTCCTTGACCAGTGTAAACACCACTTAGCAATAACAAAACCATCAGCATGTTATCACTATTATTCTCATACTAAAATCCAAAACAGACTAGTATACCAGCTGCTAGGAAGAAAATTAACTCTATCCTAGCTGAACCCAGGACAGTATCCACCCCTTATTCTATACCATCTACGTCATGCCCAGGTTCTACCCTTTCTAATACATTCCAATTAATCACCACCACTTTTCCTGTCTGTTGATATATATATGTATACACACTCAGATATCATTCCCTTGGTCTATGCGTCATCCCTCTAAAATGTCCGTTGAGTTCATTTAGTCCATGACTTTGGGCTCCATCTGTCATAACAGTCTTTCAGGGCAGGAGAGATGGTGTGTGGTGTTGGATTGTTGCATGCTGAAGTCAGTTCTGGTTCCATCACTGCTGCACTTTGCTTGGTTTCATCAAAGTTCATTTTTCATTAATCTGGGTGATTCTTACTGAAATACTGTTGATATGGTGTATAGTAACCATAAAAGTGATGACATACAGTATCATATAGCAATTAACATAATACCATTTAGTTCATTTGCTATTTTCACCCAAAATCAAATCCCCTTGAGGTACACAATGGACTTCCCCATCCTTTTGCATTACCCACCAAGTGCTCCCAGGTCCTTGAGCAAAAGCAATCCCATGAATGGGATTGCCTTTGCCTGAGGCAGGAGTAACCCAGACTGTCTTCCCCAGCATGTTTTTTATGTGCGCTACAGGGACTTTATCTCCTTCAACAGTGCATAAAAGTTTTGATGGGGCAGGGCCAGCTTGATTGACAGATCCCCTAGTGTTGACTAACCAGGTGGTCTTTGCTAAACGTGTGTCTGAATGCTTGAATGTCCCAGCACCCATTGCTCGCAGTGTAGCCTTTAACAGTCCATTGTGTCGTTCGATTTTCCCAGAGGCTGGTGCATGATAGGGAATGTGATATACCCACTCAATGCTGTGCTCTTTGGCCCAGGTGTCTATGAGGTTGTTTTGAAAATGAGTCCTGTTGTCTGACTCAGTTCTTTCAGGGGTTCAATGTTGCCATAAGACTTGCTTTTCAAGGCCCAGGATAGTGTTGCAGGTGGTGGCATGGGGTACAGGATACGTTTCCAGCCATCCAGTGGTTGCTTCCACCCTTGTAAGCACATAGTGCTTGCCTTGGTGGGTTTGTGGGAGCGTGATATAATTGATCTGCCAGGCCTCCCCATATTTATATTTCAGCCATCGCCCTCCATACCACAGAGGCTTTAACCGCTTGGCTTGTTTAATTGCAGTGCATGTTTCACATTCATGGATAACCTGTGCAATAGTGTCCATGGTCAAGTCCACCCCTCGATCATGAGCCCATCTATATGTTGCATCTCTTCCTTGATGGCCTGAGGTGTCATGGGCCCACCAAGCTATAAGTAATTCACCCTTATGTTGCCAGTCCAGATCCACCTGAGCCACTTCAATCTTAGCAGCCTGATGCACCTGCTGGTTGTTTTGATGTTCCTCAATGGCCTGACTCTTGGGTACGTGAGCATCTACATGATGTACTTTTACAACCAGGTTCTCCACCTGGGCAGCAATGTTTTGCCACAATGCTGCAGCCCACATGGGTTTCCCTCTGCACTGCCAATTGTTCTGCTTCCGTTGATGGAACCACTCCCACAAGGCATTTGCCACCATCCATGAGTCAGGATAGAGCACTGGCCACTTTTCTTGTTCAGCAGTGTCTAAGGCCAACTGGATGGCCTTTACTTCTGCAAATTGGCTCGATTTACCATCTCCCTCAGCAGTTTCTACAACTTGTTGTATAGGACTCCATACAGCAGCTTTCCATCTCCAATGTTTTCCTATAATACTACAGGACCCATCAGTGAACAGTGCATATTGCTTCTCATTTTCTGGTAGTTTATTGTACAGTGCACACGTAGTTTATTGTACAGTGTACCCTCCTCAGCACGCGTCATCTCCTCCTCTGGTGATATTCTGAAATCTTTGCCTTCTGGCCAGTCCATAATTACTTCCAAAATTCCTGGGCGATTGGGGTTTCCTATCTGAGCCCGTTGTGTGATCAGTGCAACCCACTTACTCCACATAGCACCAGTTGCATGATGTGTACAGGGAATCCTCCCTTTGAACATCCAGCCCAGCACCAGCAGTTGGGGTGCCAGGAGGAGCTGTGTTCAGTACCAATCACTTCCAAAGCAGCTCGAATCCCTTCATATGCTGCCAATATCTCTTTTTCAGTTGGAGTATAGCAGGCCTCAGATCCTCTGTATCCCTGACTCCAAAACCCTAGGGGTCGACCTCGAGTCTCCCCTGGTGCTTTCCTCAGAGGCTCTGGGTAGGGCCATTCTCCCCGGCTGCAGTGTAGAGCACGTTTTTTACATCTTGCCCTGCCCAGACTGGCCCAAGGGCTACTGCATGAACTATCTCCCGTTTAATTTGTTCAAAGGCTTGTCGTTGGTCAGGGCCCCATTTGAAATTGTTCTTCTTCCAGGTCACTTGATGGAGAGGGCTTATGATCAGACCGTAATTTGGAATATGCATTCTCCAAAAACCCACAACACATAAGAAAGCTTGTGTTTCCTTTTTGCTAGTTGGTGGGGACATGGCTGTTATTTTGTTAATCACATCCACTGGGATCTGACGACGTCCGTCTTGCCATTTTATTCCTAAAAACTGGATCTCCTGTGCAGGTCCCTTGACCTTACTTTGCTTTATGGCAAAACCAGCTTTCAGGAGGATTTGGACTATTGTCTTCCCTTTCTCAAAAACTTCTTCTGCTGTATTGCCCCACACGATGATGTCATCAATGTCTTGCAGATGTTCTGGAGCTTCACCTTGTTCCAGTGCTGTCTGGATCAGTCCATGGCAAATGGTAGGGCTGTGTTTCCACTCTAGGGCAGTTGATTCCAAGTGTACTGAACACCCCTCCCAGTGAAAGCAAACTGTGGCCTGCACTCTGCTGCCAAAGGGATTGAGAAAAACGCATTAACAATATTAATTGTAGCATACCACTTGGCTGCTTTTGACTCCAGTTCAATATTGAAGTTCCAGCATGTCCGGCACAGCAGCACTCAGTGGTGGCGTGATTTCATTCAGGCCACGATAGTCTACTGTCAGTCTCCACTCTCCATTAGACTTTTGCACTGGCCATATAGGACTGTTAAAAGGTGAACGAGTCTTACTGATCACTCCTTGGCTCTTCAGTCAACAAATCAGTTTATGAATGGGAATCAGGGAGTCTCGGTTGGTACAATATTGCCTCCGGTGCCATTGTGGTAGTGATTGGCACCTGTTGTTCTTCAGCCCTCAGCAACCCCACAACAGAAGGGTCCTCTGAGAGACCAGGCAAGGTAGACAGCTGTTTAATTTCCTCTGTCTCCAAGGCAGCTATACCAAAAGCCCACTGGTACCCTTTTGGGTCCTTGAAATACCCTCTCCTGAGGTAGTCTATGCCAAGGATGCACAGAGCCTCTGGGCCAGTCACAATGGGGTGCTTTTGCCACTCATTCCCAGTAAGGCTCACTTCAGCCTCCAATACAGTTAGCTGTTGGGATCCCCCTCTTGCTCCAGAAATAGATGGGTTCTGCCCCTGTATAGCTTGATGGCATTAGGGTACACTGTGCACTGGTGTCTACTAGAGACTTATACTCCTGTGGGTCTGATGTGCTAGGCCATTGAATCCACACAGTCCAGTAAACCTGGTTGTCCCTTTCCTCCACCTGGCTGGAGGCAGGCGCCCACTAGTCCTGGTCATAATATTTGTTACCCATTTCTTGTATATACAAGTCAGGAGTTCCTTAATTAAAATCAGGAGTAAGATCAGCCCTTTTACTCTGTCTGGGGAACTCTCCACTGGAAACCGGAGCAGCAATTTTCCTAGAAAAACCCCCTTTGGTGATTGTTTTTCCTTGCAACTCACATACCCACGCCTCTAGGGTCGAGGTAGGTTTCCCATCCCACTTCCTCATGTCCTCTCCGTGGTCACGCAAGTAAAACCATAGGGTGCCCTGTGGTGTGTACCCTCTATATCCTCTCTCTTGAGCGGAGGAACGCTGACTTCTAATAGCTGAGATACTGGTCCGTACAGGTGGGGAGTAGGACCTATCCTCGAGTTGCTGGACCTCCCGGGACAGTTTCTCCACAGCTGAGACAAGGGAGGAAGAGATACTTTCTTTGTATTCCTGGAGGTTACTAGCCACTTCATCCACTGTTGGACCCGCTCCGTCTTTCCAGGTCAGTATTGCCAATGAGTTGGCACACAACGAAGGTGTGTTCCGTATGAACTTCCGCCACATGGGTCGTGTGCACTGGACCTCATCTGGATCTTTGGGCAACCGCTCGTTGTTCAGGTCGCCATAAATCACCTCCAGCACAGCTAATTCCCTCAGGTACTGGATATGTTTCTCCATGGTGGTCCATTTCCCAGGGCGATATATAACATCTTCCTTGAAGGGATATCTTTCCTTCATAGCTGATAGGAGTTGCCTCCAGAGGCTGAGGGCTGGTGCCCCTTTTCCAATTGCTTTGTCAATGCCCCCTTCCCTAGAAAGGGATCCCAGCTGTTTGGCTTCCTTACCCTCTAATTCCAGGCTACTGGCCCCGCTATCCCAGCATCGGAGCAGCCAGGAGACAATGTGCTTGCCTGGACGATGGCTGAAATCTTTGCGCATATCTCGCAGCTCACTCAGGGATAGGGATCGGGTATTTTCCGTCTCATCCACAACTTCTTCTTCTCCCTCTCCTTGTGATGGCCCTGCTCTTTCATCTTCCCTTTCTAAATAAGCTGACTTTCGCTTCCAGGATTTCTTGTGTATAGGGGCAACTGATACTGACATGGGTTGATTTCCTGGTTGAACTGCACTATCTGTCACAGGGGGGCTGGAGTGACCACAGTGCCTGTCACAGAGGGGTCTGGAGTAGCTGCAGTGCCTGTCACTGGGGGGGCCGGGGTAACCGCAGTGCTTGTCACAGGGGAGGCTGGAGCATCTGCAGTGCCTGTTGCAGTGGGGGCCGGAGTAGCCACGGTGTCTGTTGTTTTGTCACCAGACCCTTGAGGGTTTTGAATAGTGTTGAACAGGGCTCAGTAGGCATGGGCCAGCCCCCAGCACGTTGCAGTGATTTGTATCTCCTTAGAATTGTCAGGGTGACAGCATACTTTTTCCAAATATTCTACTAATTTGTCAGGATACTGCACTTATTCAGGGGTGAAGTTCCAAAACACTGGAGGTGCCCACCATCCTAGGCTATCCCACACACCCTGCCACTCATAACTATCCAGCCTTGGGGTAGATCTCTGGATGATATTCTTAAATTGTTTACTAATCTTGAACAAAATCAAAAAAATATTCCCAAGCAATATCCATAGATGTATCTTAACTACCCAAGGATGTTCAAGATACTGAAAAGTTATTGTAACGAAGGAGGAAACATTGTGGAAGAAAGTAGCGAAGGTGCCATTCTGTTCTTCCTCCATAAAAAACCTCTCGGAGGAAGAAGTATAATTGCTAATTGTCTCCATCAGGTGGTACCCGACATACAGTAATTATTTCAGTATGGCACTTAGATACCAAAATAAACCCAAGGTCACTGTTTTAATAACAAATCTCGCAAGCAAAACATCACCAATTAAAGCAGAGCACAGCAAATTGCAAAAACCAACACTGATCTTCAACATGTGCAGCAAAAAAATGAGCATGGTGCAGATCAGGTAAACCAATATCGAGAACAGATGAATCAATATCGTGGTCCGCAACTACTAACAGATCTAAATTCCTTAACACACTCTGGTTAATCTGTTATTATCTCAAACCCTTCGAGCCCCATGTTGGGTACCAAAAAGGACTGTTGTGGTTTAGGCCCAGTTGGCAATTAAGTACCACACAGCCACTCGTTCACCCTTCCCCCCGCCCCCCCAGTGGGATGGGGGAGAGAATCGGAAGAGCAAAAGTAAGAAAACTTGTGGGTTGAGATAAGAAAGAAAACTTGTGGGTTGAGATAAGAACAGCTTAATAATTGGGAAAAAAAATTGTAATGAGAAGGAAAACAACAAGGGAGTGAGAGAGGAACAAAAACCCAGGGGAAAAAAACCCAGTCATACAAGTGCTCATCACCCGCTGACTGATGCCCAGCCAGTCCCCGAGCAGTGATTGCTATCCTCTGGCCAACTCCCCCCAGTTTATATACTGAGCATGATGTCATATGGTATGGAATAGCCCTTTGGCCAGTTTGGATCAACTATCCTGGCTGTGCCCCCTCCCAGTTTCTTGTGCACCTGGCAGAGCATGGGAAGCTGAAAAGTCCTTGACCAGTGTAAACACCACTTAGCAACAACAAAACCATCAGCATGTTATCACTATTATTCTCATACTAAAATCCAAAACACACTAGTATACCAGCTGCTAGGAAGAAAATTAACTCTATCCCAGCCAAAACCAGGACAGAGCAGCAAAAAGGAAAAGCTGCAATGAAAACAAACAAAAAATTAGTCCTACACTTCCCTAAGAGGAGGAGGAAATTCTTCATTCTAATTAGCTAACTTTAGGAAGAAAAAAACCCACAACATCAACAGATGCCACCAGGTGTCACAGCCAGTCAGGAGAGAAGCTGTGCACTGACCTTTGGATGTATCTATCCCACTGCAGCTGACACTTTAAAGGGTGAAGTATTTTGAACCTCCCATGTCTTGTGATGCTTAAAGATTTACATAATTTATTGATAAAATTTCCACTTTCAAGTAAGACTCCCGCTGACACACGTTGACATTTCCCAAGAGCTTCACACAACTAGTTTCCTCCCACTGTCCTTCTCCAGACTGAAAGCCACACTGGAAGTTTTATCAAAGATCACTTGGAACCACTTGTGGGGTTTAAATCCTACCAGTGGACACCCTCTGTGGTGATTGCAAGTTTACCCCTGCTGCTTCTGCCAATATGAAATGGTCCTTCTAACAATGCTGACGCAGCCTTTAGGCAAAAGGAGAAGCAATCTTGTTTCTGCATCAGGACCCTGGAGATTGGATTCTGTTCCTGGTCTTCCTCTCTTACCAGATCTTGGTCAAATCATTGAACCTCTGTATACCTGTACATGGCACAGGCCAGCCCTACACCTGCTGAACTACCGCATTTGGTCCATGGGCGGTTGGTTGTAGATTTCTGGACAAGATGGGTTTTGCCCTTTTGATCCCTGTAACTCGATTTTTGTTAAAAAATCTGTTCTTTCCTACTCATATGTTTCATCCCGCTTCCTGGCCTTTTAAGTAACTTTTCTGTCTCCAAGCATGGGTTTCATCATACACTATGATGCTAGAGATTTTTGAAATCCAAATCCAGATTCTCATCTCTGTAACTCCAAATATTGCTGACACCCAGAAACTTTACAAATATGTAATTTGTTGTTAGAACTATTAACTTGTGAGAGGATATGACCTATTTTTACTACAGAATAATGTTAATTTATGAGTGTTCTTTCAAACATGAAGAGGAAGAAGAAATCACTCTACTAAGAAGCTCACTGTCTAAATACATGCAACTTGCTGACGTTATTATCTAAAATGTTAAATGCTTGTAAGCAGATTTAAGTAAGTATTGTGTCCGTGTGATTCCAGTCTTTGAAATGGGAGAAGTTATGTCTGTTTTAGCTGAACAATTCTGCCATAACTGCAGGCTTTGATCTCAGGTGGGTGTTATTTGCATATCTTGGGGGATTGTCTGCTCTCTCCAGCCTGTTGACTTACCTCACTGGTCTTTGAGGAACCTGTCTTATGGACACCCAGGGTCTTTCCTTACCCTTTTTGATTTATGTCTTCTCCCTAGGCTTTGTTCTACAGTCAGTTCTCCCTTACTCCACAGTTACAAACTAACAGAACTAATTATTCTCATAGATCTCTAATCTATTTTCTATTAAATCGGAGATGCACTGAGACCTTTGGAAAACAGGTGATGTTTAATACTGAGAACTCTGTGTTACCCTGTCAAAGCTTACCAGATGCACGGAGTTTCAATGCGACTTCACTTACAGTTATGTAAACATCACAGATTGACACTGGCTTTGTAACAAAGACAGAAAGGTGACCAATAAGGCAAGAGGCCAGTTGTTATATACAATTTAAGCTGATTGTAACTAAACTGCTTCACTTAAATAAGACAAATTGTTGATAATACTGAGGATTCCAGTCTTTCTAGACACCCAAGATTGATTTTTGGAAGATGGATGTTTCTGGTCACGCATGTGGTAGGGAAGTAGGAATTGTCTGATCTCTTATGTTACAGGCTACAGAATATCACCTCTGCAGAGAAAATACCATAGAATGAATAATCCTGTCTGGTTGTAAATATTAAGAAATAGAATTCGACAAGTTCCTAAACCCAAAAGTGGTTGACGTAAGAATGTGGGAGGGAACATGCCATTCCAATTTAAAAAAAAAAAAAAATCACTAATCCATCGTCAAAAGAAGTAATTCAAAGTGTTTGAAACAACTTTGAATGACACAGAACATATGAAGGAAGTTAAAATTCCTTTTAAAATGACTGTCACTTATTTTTCTTTAGCCAGAGGAAAAATAACCTTTTAGCAAAATTGGAAGAAAAGATGCTGTCCCTTTGATACCTGCCCTCTCCCTTGTTTTGTGAGCAAGCTGGAAAGCCATCCTATGCCTCTTCAAGTCTTCCTTCCCCAACCTTAACTGCAACCATAAGTCTTGCTGAAGTTACAGCAATGAAATCCCATCTTCTTTTGTAAGACTGAGAAGCTTTTGTCCCTACATCTGTTGCTGTCTTTACAATGCCTGACCTCTGAGAAGCACTTCTGGAGCAAGATTGAAGACAGTGGTCCCAGGGATTCTACACATTTCCTTGTTGGCTGCATCTCTAGAAATCCAGCAGGATCTGAAAATAAACTGTACTCTTCAAGTGCTTAATTCACAAAACCTAGCCTTAGTTGCAGGTGGAAAAAAGATACCAACTTATAAAAAGAGACAAAATACTTGTTCCACTGAACACTATCTCTCACAAGGTCCAAGTTAGGACGGTGGGCTCCAGAATGCACATACTTCTCCATCTCTTTAATTGCCAATTCCTGATTTTTCAGGTCTGATCCTCCAAGCAGGTCTGCTAGTAAAGAGAATTGGGTTTCCATTCAGTCTAGCTTTCATTTTAAGTGTACTGCCTGATCCTGTACAGACATAGCAGTACGCTTTCTACATTTTGGATTCCCAAACTTTGAACTTTCCCTAACCATATTTAATTCTACCTGGGGGATGAGTGGTGTATGTGAACAAACATGGGAAACATTGTTCTCCGGGAACTGGGTAGAACTGTGTGACAAACAGGTCCTCTGAATGCTTGCATACCTCTCCCCTAACTTTATACTTCAGTATTTCCTGGATACACCTGCCAGAACTGCAGAAAAAAAGGGGTAAGGATGAAGGCTAGAGCCCATGAGATGCTCACCTCTCTGCCAGAATCCCTTGTCAGCATTCCTGTAAGGGATAGGATTCAGGTTGAGAAATGTAGAATGCCTGGGCTTCCGTTTATTGCTGGTTCCTGTAGCATATCAGGAGTTAAAAAGGATTGAACTGAATGGGAGCTATTTTCTTTGTTTTGTTTTGTTTTGTTATGATCAGTTCTCAACATTTAGGTTAGTGTGGGGCTAGGGAACCTAAAGCTTTGAGAGACCAGTTGCTTGCCGCTGTCAGTCAGCACCCTTCCTGGCTCCAGGATCCTGCTAAATCAAACAATAGGTTTATTATTTTAATCCCTAAACCTGCTCACTTCCCTGTAATTATAAGCAAAGGACACCTGCTGTGCAAGAGAAGCTGAGGGCACAGTCTCACCTACATGAGCATTTCTCCCAAGTCTAGCTCCAGGGAATCTAGCAACTGAACTCTTGCCATTCTGTTGTTCCCAATACATGGGCTTTTTGTACTATAACCCACAATAGAAAAGAGAAGTTAAGCATACCAACCCTTCCTAATGCTGCAGGCTATGTATAATGTGGGAACTGACTGTAACTTTTGGAGTGTGAGATTTCCAAGTTCTATTTTGAATGCTTCTCAGTTTTAGTGACTGCCTATGTATAATACAATGCCTACAGCAAAATGAATGTAAGCACTAAATCTATTTCCCTACAACCTAGGAGGAATTCAGATCTCTATGAGAGAGAGAGATGGTCTAAGAATTAAGCCCTAATCAAACCTGTAACAATAGCCTAATGAGCTAAATTAAAATACAAGAGAAAGCATTGCCCTGTTCTCATGAGTCCTTCTCATACCCTTCTAGGCCATGCAAAGTTCAGTAACAAACATCACTCCCTAAGTAATAGATTGTTAAAGATGTTGCTATCCCTTAAATCAGATTTATTGCTAAAGTAGCTCTCCCTTCAGGAAATTGTAACAGAAGGCATTAGCCTCAGTTAGGGCAAGCCCAGATCCTGCCTCTGCAGACTGTCGAGAATGTATGTATGTAAGCTGTTGGTATCTTCCTATCCCAAAAGCCAACTCTAGCCTCAAGCCTACTATTCATGTTAATTACAGACAGGAGACCAATCACTACCTGTAAGAGGAAATTCAAGACCTTATCCTGCCCCCGCCATCCCTCTTCCAATTCTTGTGTTCCATGAGGAATCCATCAAAAACCCAAACTGGGCAGACCCAAGTAAATTGCTTGTCTTAATCTTCACTGTAGCTATGATCTTAGCCAGCTGATCTGGCAGTACCCCTTGCAGTTACTATCCTCATCTAATTTCTGCAATATATTCAGAGTCCAGCAATTAGCCTGGCTCATCAAGCCTTCGTTTCCCAAAAGCTAGCTTTGTCTCCAATCTTAATTATAGGCAGGGGCCCTTTTTTGTACTGCCTAAAACCACAGCAGCATTGGCTCCTGTGCATACCAACCCTCTTCCTATCTGTGCTTTCTGAGCAGATTCCAGCAACCACCTGGGCTCTTTGGAGAAAGTTTGTGGTACATACTGCTCTGTGCTGTTAGCAGGGATGTGGGCAGCCTGCTGTGGTCAGTTGCTCTTGTGGAAGCCACAGAGCATGCATGCTTGATTGCCTTCCCTCCACCCTGCTCTCCACAGCAGCATGCACTGCCTAAAAGGCTGCACCACCATTCCCTGGCCTCTCACTTACAGGACAACCTGTGCAAAACCCCTCAGAGCATAGGTGGGTGAAAGGCAAACATACCTGGGGAATACCCGTCCTAAAAAGCATTAGTTTCACATGAAGAACTTTCTCCTCCCCATAACTCTATGTGGGCTTTTTGGCAGCATGTGGCCACAGTTACCTCATGCTTAATTACCTTTTTTAGTGTCTATAACATGGCTTCAACACTGCTTTGTTTAGCAGCTTTTCACTCCTAGTTGCTTTGGGGGCTGGCATAAAGCATGGAAGGAGATCCAGATAGCTGCATAGTTTGGCATCAGGCCTTTCGTCAGCACAGCTGTGGGTCACTCTCTGGCAGAATGCGTTTTGACCACTTTAGCCACTTCCTAGCATATCCAGATGCAATTTGTTATCCACCTGAATCCACAGTGATTCTGTGCTGAATCAGCCAAACACCTTGATCTGCCCTGCTGTGGACAATAACAGCTGGGGCAATTTCATAAGTGATCAGGACCAGTGGATTTAGAATTAGGCATACTTCCCTGTGAGCACAGGTTTGGTCCTGGGAACGTATTCAGCTTCCATTGGGACAAATGATATAACAGAGCTGTATTTCCTAATTAATGCATTAAGGAATCTGTAAGCTGTGGGAGTGTAGGACTACAAAGATCCAGTCAGCTGAGCAAGCTTTTCTGGAGAAAAAAAAAACCAAACCAACCATCTCCTCCAGTTTCAAGAGAGACCTTGAAACATCTGGGATTAAGACATTGGAGGAGCAGGAATGATAGGTATGTCATGCAGAAATCTGTATTCCTTGTGTGGGATACATGTATCGAACACCTCCCTGCAACCAGCCACTGTGTCAGTCAGGGTCCAGTCCAAGAGATGAAGACCTTGTGCATATTCTCAGGTGAGAAAACCCAGCTACAGCCAGGAGTTCTGGAAAGAAGAGTGGGGCCACTCTGCTTCATGCTGTACAAAATCCTAAAAAGCTTTCTGTTCTTCTGTGTAATTTGGTCCAACTTTTCTAACACAATAGGATGATGGATGGCCTGTTCCAGGCTGTGCAAAGCACCAGAAGTCCAGATCCTTCATTTTTTTTGCCCTCAAACTACAAATGTATCTTAATTATAGCAGTGGAATAAATTGTTAGGGTTAGGCAGTCATCACATGGCTGGTCCAGGGTCCATTTATATTAAGCATTATTAGCAAGGGTAATGTGGGTAAGAGGAAATTTTTTTTTTACATTTTCTGGTTCAGTACAATAAAAAACCTAAAAGAACTTTGTAGGAAACAGACGTATGTCTCTGAGTTTGTATGCTTTATTTTTTTCTACCCTGGAAAAATCCAAAGAACTGGAATTGGACATCACCAGGACTGCTGATGACTGCTCAGAAAGACTTCCTTCATTCTGAGTCTCAACCTAACCAGCATGCCGGAGAAAGGATATCTTGATTAAAGATTATTTTGACTTTTAGGTTAAGATGGTAAATTTCACAAATCTGAGACCACCGATATTGATTGCAGAAAACAAGACGAATTAGACTCAATGGAACTAGTTTTCAAGTGTGTTCACCATAAAAAAAAGAAGTAATTAGTTAAAAGATTTACTTTTGCATCGTATAGTGTCAAGTTAAAAGATACCATACAATTAAAAAAAGAACTACAGATCTGATCTGGTCTAGTCAAAACACAGAGATTATTCCTATGGAGTGTAACATTTTTTATAAGGTCATGATACTGTGGTATCTTGTGGTAAGTTCTATAGCTAGCTAACTATTGTAATTCTAAAGGCGATCAGTTTTCCAATCAACCTCTTCACTTCCTTGCTCTTGCTCTTATTGTACATTTTAAAGTTAAAAAAAAGGATACAGCACTATTTTTAATAGTATCTAAAACAATTGTGATACTGGCTGGCCGTCTTTACTGTAGGTGATGAAACAGCTTAACTCATAAAAAGGGCTGCTAATCAAATCTTTTAAAAGTATTTATTATAAAACAAAATCCACATAATTATAGTACAAATGCAGAGTCTGTTATCTCTACAGATATTTATACAAAATACCAGTTACTTCAAACAAGACTTTGGTTTTGTTAAAATCACTGCAGTTGCATGATCAGAAAATTGTTAACGTGTAATGGTCTGAAGTGATGAGCTTCTTCAAGGCTTTCTTCTTAAGACAGTATTACCAAGTTCATTTGTGTGCTAGAAGGCCATGCTTGGAAAAATAATTGGTAAAGACTTTCTGTAACACAACAAAGATTCTATGGCTCTACTGAAAAGTACTGTAGTGACAATCTGAAAATAGTGTCAATTTAATCCCCAAATACATAAGCGTCAGTTACTGGCATTTTTTTTTTTAATGTTCTGTATTTTTGACACATATTGAGATTTCTATTGAAATAGATATGAATATATAAATCAAAGTTCACTTGAAATAATGCATTTGAGAGAAATTTCAATATATTACAAATTCAAGACATGCATGCTCTAAAAAATTCAGAAGTTGCCAGCTTTCAGTGAGTTCCACAACTTGTGGATGTATGTATTTTAACTGAAGAGAACCCTAACAATGATACAAAGCTTTGTTAAAACCAGTGGAGTACAGTCTACATATGATTCTGGGGGCACCTGTGATTTAAGGCTTTACTTTTTTCCCCAGTTAATAGGCTGAACTGTTTAAAATACGCTGAACTGTTTAAAATATGCAAGGCACTAAAGTATTGGGTTTGGTTGTCTTTTGTAGTAACGAATGCTACAAAATGATACTCATATAAAGCTGTAATTATTAGGCTGTTTGCAGAATACATGTTCTAATATAAATATAAAAAAGATTGTGTGGGAGTTTTATCATAAAAATTCTTGGTAATCTTTGTATATTCATGTACATTTACAATAGCAGCAATTGTGATACAATTCGGTAAGTAACAACGTGGTCTGGGTTAGAGTTTTGTTTATGATGCCCTCCAAATTTCACATGAACAGCAAAGCAGTCCTCCTGTTTTCAACAGCTTTTGTTTTATCTCCGTAGGCTGATGAATTCCATTTACAACTATTGTGTTTGTAGTTGCAACCAAAATACTTTTGTACTTATTTACACACTGCAGGATCTCTGTACAAATCAAACTGGAGTATCGCTCCCTTTGTCAAACACAGCTACCCTGGGAATGCTGTCACAGGAGTAGCGTCTTTCTTATTTAAAGGTATGTCAGTGGGAGTACTTGCTTTTCATGTGAATGCCAGTGAATTAGTCTGTCACTCACAGCAGCAGTCAAACTGGCTTTTCTCCTCTGGCAAATCCTTCCAAGTACATTCTCTGCACATATTTTGTCAATATAGAATGATCCATTTAGGAATTGCCATTGTGGTCTTCCATCCACCAGGATTCTGTTGGCTGGAGAGAACCCAGAACCTGACTCCAGAGGTGGGCTGCAACAAGGGCCGTAGTTCATGCTGGGAACAGCCAGGATGTGGCAGCTTTCTGTCATGGGTGGCTGGGAGCACTGTCAGTATGTCAGGACATGGCATTTTGAAGGATTTTGTTGTGGAATGCAGAAGCCATTTGTATCAGACTGGTTTCCATCATTCCTATCAGCAGCCAATTTTTCCTTTATTCCCTCCAGGGAGTACGATCTTACATGAAAAGGCCCACAGCATAGTTGGCCAACCTCAAAACAAACAAATTAAAGGAAAATACCCTTTACAAAAACAAGAGTAAGTGTTCTCAGGAAGGAGAGCTAAAAGGCATGACAGGATTGAAAATATCTATGTATATTAGTATTTCTTTTAACATGTGGTAAACACCTTAAGCTGTTTAGCTAAACTTAAATAGCTGAAGAAAGGGGTTTTTACATTTAATGATGAACAGGAAGTCTTGCAATACCTAAGGGAACAGCAGCAGAACCAGCAGACAACTCTCAGAATTTAGGATTCAGCCTTCCCTGAATCTTCTACAGACAAGCCAAATTTACGGTGAGGACTGCACTCATAATTCATAATGGAATCATAATAAAAACATAGAAACAACTGAATAACTGATCTGTAAATGACTGTCATCTTTGTGGCTTGTCTAAGGCTCTGTCCAAACATGGACGTTTATAAAATGTCCTTCAGCACTGTAACAGCAAATATGCTCCTCTAATTCAGGGCTCCATGCCAGGCACTCTTGTGTGTTATTAATTATTGGGAACATGCTTGCTTTCTGTTTTCATTTCCTGACATTAATGGATATCACTTGTAGTACAATTATGAGCACAGCTACTCATTTGGACTGACTCAACATATACCCAACAAAATGACTGACATCAGAAAAGATCTGCTTCCAAAAATGCTTGAAACAAACAGGACACACAACTTTGTGAGGTTTGACTGACCACACTCATGAAGTAGTACAATGTGCTCCAGAGGCTCTGATGAAGGGTAGCACAGGAGTTCTCCCTAGCAAAGGGATCTGACCCTGCAGGCAATGGAGGAACATCCTTGTGACTGGCACATCAGCTCAGTGTGACCAGCCCTTACTGAGTGCTCCTGCTCCCAAATCCTTTTTCACCGCTGTGCACAGAGCTCCAGAATTTCAAAAGCCCCAGAATCCAAAAGGCACCAGTTGGCATAAAAATGGGGAGAACATGGTAAGTCCTAGATCTAGCATATGACCTTCTAGATAGCAGACAGAAAATAGATCTAGGATAAATGGGCCCAGAGATTTCCAGAAGGCCCATCCTAGGTGTGTAGAACAGGTGTTGAGGGAAGAGACCATTTTGTTGTTACTTTGAAAAGAATCAGAACTTTTAGGGTGCAAAGGTGCAAACCAGAGAGATCAAGGTTTTTTACTGAAAAACAAACCCATTATTCCAAAAGAAGAAACTTGTTTCCACTCATTTCTGCCTTCCTCTTTAGAACATGCTGATAATGGCACAGTCTCATTTTTAGAAATGGGGCATTTTGTACTATGACACTATCCATTAAAAAAACATTATTTGTCATACATACAGATTTAGCTTAATCTTAGCCTAAGTGCTCTTTAGTGATCTGTCCAGACAGAGGAAACCTGAACCACTAAGACAGCTGGGATAGTGCTAACGAAGTTTCCTCAAAATCATCCAGCAATAATTAACAAATTAATTACCTCCATTGCAAGTTTCAGGGTGCAGTGGCTGTTGACCAGTCTAGCTGAAGTGAAATCAAGCTATAATTTACACAAAACTTCTGCCTGAAATTAAAGAATACTTCCCTGTTGAAGATCATGACTTGTCCCTTTACCTTACAGCTTCACACTCCTGCTACATCTGTTGTGCAGATAGGACAAACTCTACGAAAGAGAAGACAACCTGAGTAGCTGCTTTCATGACTGCACTCGAAGGCAAGTAAGCTACTCTCTGCTAGGACATCTGTCCTTTAAATGTAACACAGAATCAACCATATCATTTGCCCACTACTAGCTGCTCTCCAGACACAGTTCTATATTACACCCTGAGCTGTTTCAAGTGCTAATATGCAGTCATACTGGGCTTGGAAAATAGTGGTTGAAAACACTGATTCAAATACTCACAAGCTCACACAGGTAATCCAAACATATGCATCCCCCTGCAGGTTCTCAGGGGAGAACTCTTACAAAATTTCAGTCAACTTTCTCACAGAAAACTTTTGCACTATTAAAACTATGCCTAAACCTCACCAAAATACAACTTTCCCCCACTTATTTCCTATTCAGCCCTGAACTGCCACAACCTGTCATATGCATTCACTAATTCCCTGCAACTCTTTTTCTCATCCTGATCTAGAAGAAAATAGCATCTATTATTTTCTACATTTTAGCCTGAAAGTTCACAGGATGGAAACCACTAAGAGCACACTGAGGATATTCCTGGAGAGAAGTAGCTCCTGTCACTCAAATTTTCTTTCTGGTCTTTTCTAGCACCAAGGAATGCAGTAATCCTTTTAAAGTATATAGTCTACAGCAATCAAAAATAATATTTAGTATTTAAATGCTAAGATGCTAAATTTGTATACAAATTCTTTTTAGAAGAGGCTTTTAAAGTCAGTATTATGGAGCCATGTAGGGCTTAGATTCTTATCACTAAACTTCAGGTGCCTCAGAGGAGGCAGTTTCGCAGCAAGAGGCAATGAATGTCCAACTGGAATCAAAATGTACATGCTTAATTCACCCCATTCACCAAGTGCTTTCTTCCTTCTGAATACCTAAGCTCCAAAAGAACTGGACTCTTAAGACAGTTTAGCTCTCAGCAAGAATGCTAATTTTCTTTGACTCAACTCCATACTTTGTAATAGGATACAAGTCTTCAGATGAAATGGTTAGGGTTGTTATAGTTGTGGCTCTTTAAAAAGATCAGTGGTTTAATAAAAAAACAAAAACAAAAAACCATGTAATTTTGCATCCAGTGCCATCACAGGAATATAGGAAAATTAATGTAGTATGTCTGTAAGCCAGAACTGTAACATGAAACAACTAAACTAATGAATTCATTATAAATGGTGAATAGTTACCATGCACAAAATTACATATGATAGGACTTACATATGAAATTGGACTACCAACTGCTGTAAAGCAGAACAATTACTCCTTTGTATGATCGATGTGGTACATAAAATATCCTATGGATCTATATTCCTAATTTAGTTCACTGAAACATGATCACATGAGAATTGCTTTGTTTCACCAAATCATTAAAACTTGTTCAGAGATCTGCCAAGTCACTCTAAGAGTAACAAACTATGACCATGTCCCTCTTGGCATACTACAGAATTACTAATGTTGATAGGGGATGAGGAAAGAACCTGTTCTTAAACTCCAATGCTGTATTCTCCAATTCTGTATTTTTCTCCATGAAAAACGGTGGGCATCTTCTTTGTGCTCAATCTCTCAAGTGAAAATTTAGACATGAAGGTAGTAAAAGCTAATTTAAGAGTTTTAGTAACACACCAGTGACAGCACAAATCCTATCCTTGAACAATGTAGATAGGAAGAACAGATCTGGACTAGTAAGTCTGAAAACACAAACTGGATCAGAACACTGTGGTCCCAGCCCCTCCACCACCACAACAAAGACCTCTGTCCCAGAGTTATAGGGTTCCTGTGATGTGCTCTCAAATAACTTGCTAAAAAGACCCAAAACCAAGTACAATTTAAGTTCAAACAAGAAAAAAGTTTTCATTGTTGTGAACAATATTAAGGCTGTCAAAGGCTCAACACATCTGTTATTCAGCAGCTGCAGAAACAGGTGCAAATCTGCATATTCGGAACTTCCCTCAGTTGTCCCAAGTAGGCACTCACATTATCATCACCAGAGCTGAATTTATAAAGTGCCATACAATACCCAATCCCTTTTGTTACAGCAAGAGAGCAATCAAAGCAAAAACTTATCTTCTGCATTTTGAAAGGGACTGATCCTAGCCCCCCCATTCCCAAAGAGGGTTTTTTGGTAGGAGCTGGGGACATGAGCACTTTGCTGATCATGATGTCCTTAGGTTACAGCAGTTTGTATGAAAGTTTATCTTTTTAATTTTGACACAACTGGAAAGAAGTATTTGTCTCCTCTCCTTCCTCCCCCATGCTTTTTCTGTCTATTTCTAAACCTGAAGTAATTTTGTGGCAAATTTTTATGAGATCTGACTAAACTGTCTGAATGGCAGATGTTTTTGGTTTGAGCTATGCAATACTATTTTCTACAAACACCAATTAAAAACCAAACAACTTTCCTCATTTAAATGAATACAACTGACCATATCATCCCACTTCAGAAAATGAACATTAGAGATGAAGCAATTCTCTGATCAAGTCAACACAGGTGAACATCTCGGAGACCTGGCACAGTGAATTACTGGACTTCCGGGAAAAAGAGAACTAGCAGTGTATTTTGAGAAGCAGCTGAATATCACAGCCTCTTCCCAGACAGTCATCAGCCTCACAAGGAAGGATGAAGGAGCTTGGTTCCATCACAATTAAAATGGTGAGTCTGACCAAATCTGCAGTTTGTCAGGCATTTCTCTTAGCTTAAATACCACTTTAAACTTGCCCCTTGCTCTCACCCATAGGTCAGTACAACTGCTTCTGCTACCATTCACCCAGTCAAGTGGGGAACTGATTGGAGCTAAACCAAATTTTTTAGGGCTTGTTATCTTTTTTAGCTTGAATCAGTTCCAGAATTGGCCATGGGCAGAGTGGCACTGACATGAGGTAGGGCATGATGCCTGTGGGCCTAGTTAAGCTGGAAGGTTTGGCCACAAGAAGTGTTCGTCCAGTTCAATGCTAAACAAATGGAGAGGGAGGTTTGAAATCCAGGTCTCAGCATACAAGTTCTGCTGGGAAGCATTCAGCTCACTTGCAATCAGGAGCATCTGAGGATTGTGATCTTTGCATGTCTTCTCCCAGTGGCGGTGAAGAGATGAGATACCGACAATTTTATTTAAACGTGTTTTTCTTTTCTGCGAATAAACTTACATCTTTCTTTAGACTCCTCCTCCCACAAGCCACTTCACTTTCTTGTCTCACATTAATAAAAATAATTACATACACTTTGCATGTAAAAAGGTGACTTAAAAATGCAAAAAGGCTCAACATTCCCTCCCCAAATCCTTTGGAGACTGAGTCATTTTCATGACTTCAAAAAGGCAAATATGGCACAAAAGAATGGAAATTAAGTTAAAAAAATCAATTTTATAAATATTCTTCCTCTGTACAATTTTTCACAGCCCCATCCCTCCCACCCATTTTTATTCACATTTCTTTTTTTTTAATTCCCACCCCGATTTATTTTTAAATCATAAAATATATATTTTAAATCTGTTCATATTTTAAAATATTTACAGGAAAAGTTCCTTCTGTTGAGGTCATGAGGAGTCTGTACAAGGAGAGGGTGGAGGGGGATAGAGGTGAAAATAGCTTCGTTCCGTGGCAGGAGACGGAGGGCAACTTTCTTCTGCCGACATGTACTGACTGCGAGGTGTAGGTGGAGGGGGATAAGGGTCTGAGTCTGAATTTAAATCTATATAGTATTTGTTGGCTTTCCACCGACTAGTAGTATAGTCACTGTCACAAACATCTGTGCTGCATGGGGTTGTGGGTGGAGCCATCCCTCGTATAAGGTATGGCCTGCAAAAAAAAAAAAAAAAAAAAAGGCACATACATTAGTTGTAATCTGGGGACAAAAGAAAGAAAAAGAAAGAGATTGAAAATGAACAGCTCCGTGTCCTCAGTCAAGATGCCTGCTCATTAATACTATGTGAGCCTTAATTCAGGTTTTCATAGGAACCCACCAAGAAGTACCTGAACTGTGTTAAATTTGAATGGCACAACTACCCTCACCTAGCAGTGCATTCTTCCAGCCCCTGACCAGCCAGAGGAGATCACCATGACCATTTAGCCCAGTCACTAACAAACAGGTTGACTCACCAAAGAGTTTTAAGATAAGCTTGAGGAACTGAACAGAAAACACCAACCTTCTCTATACAGGATGCTAAGTGACTGTTACATAGCAATATAACCTATATATATTGCATTATTACTCAGCAACGCTGTATTGAAAGGCGCTAAACCCTGTTGTGTCAAAATAAGAACACAAAGCCAATGTTTAACATCAAAACTGGCATAACCTCTGTTTGAATGGTCATTTATTAAAAGAGGGAAAGGTTTTTTTAAACAAGGTGAAGTCTGAACAAGAACATTTTGTTTAAGATCCAAAACTAAAGGACAGATCAATAGAAGATTTATCAAACCTTTTTATCTGAGCTGTACCTGTAAGATCTCGTGGTTGAAGGAATGTTTGAGGAATAAAACATCTCTGCATTATACAGGGAGCGATCAGTAGCCGGGGAAGGAGGTGGGTTCAAGATCTAGGAAGAATAGGAAAAAGCAGTGTGAAAGTTTGGGTTAATTATACAACTTTACTTATTTTGAAAATATTATTTATGCCTTCACCCTGTCACTCATCCTTATTTTACTTTCCTGTCCTTGCTGCTTGGGTGGGTGAATGCATTTTTAAAGATTACGGAAGTTCATTATGAGACTTTACTCTCAGCTTAGGTACACTGCAGGTCTTCAAAGTTCTCACAGCACAGGGAATTTTCTTCCTTGACACATCCATTATTATGTAAAGCTGGAAATTAGACCCAGTTTTGCTGAATCTCAGTGCACTTCCTTGGACTGATATAATCCTCAGCAGATGCTAATGGGAAATAAAGTCTGTTCCACTCCCAGCCCCTAAACATACCCCCAGTCAAAAGTAGGGTCAAGAGGCCAAGTTCCTTTACTATAACTAATACAACTCCATCCTTCCCTGAATACTTCCTTTTTACTGCTGTTCTGTAAACATATCATTTCGCTACAGTTCACAATGCAAAGAGCCTAAAAGCTAAAAAATAGTTATAGTCTGCCCTAGCCTGTGTGTGCATATACATGGTTGCTGGTAACCCTCACACTAGGAAAACAGTTTATTACGCTTCAGAATCCTTTAGGATTCTTCCCCTAGCAGGAAGCAGAACCCCTGACATGACCAGTAGGACATTGGCCTAAAACCAAGGAGAGCACTTCATCCCTTCCAATGTGGAAAATTACAGCATTGCTGTTGATGGTAGGGCCTTGCTACTGATGTCAGCATCTTGTACACAGCCTGTCCTAGGCATTCTGCCAAGGCATGGCCTGCCACCGTGACCATGATAGCAACCTTCCTCTGCCTCTGCTCTTCTCTCATAATACTGTGAACTCTCTGGAGTGGAGATAATTGTTTTGGTCCTCACTGTGCAGCATCTAGCAAAATTATTCCTGGACATTGAGTTGAGCTCATCGTTACTAATACTGACAAGCCCTACATCCAGATTCATGTGAGGGAGACAAGCTTGAATACCACCCATTGCCAGCAGTGGGGAACGATGAGTAATTGCCCCAAGACATCCTCCAGAAATCCTGTTCCTTGGAGGAGCACTTCATGCTACTTCTGGATTCTCTCCTACTAGCACCCTGAGCTGCATCAACACTACTTCACGTTCAGATTAAATACAACAAACAGAGTGTCAGCCAGGATGCCTGTGGCCAGGTTCTCAGGTATATAAACTGGCATAACTCCATTGACATAAATTCTTTCCTAGTCTCTATTCACTGGGCCATCTCTCAGTACCACCAAGATGTGTTAAACAAAACAAAACAAAAAAGGCAAGACAACTAGATGCTCAGATCTCTCCTTTTTATTATTAACCTAAAGCTGGGTAATTAGCTACCAGGTAGAACTAACCAAAATATTTGAATTAAGCAGTAACTTTAATGTAACAAAGCCCTTGCAACAGCTTCCTTCTAAGAATCCAGCACGCCTTTCCTGAAGGAAAGGCTGATATCATCTCTGCAGGCCTTGGCTGACATAGCCCAGACTGGAAAGTGTGGAAGAAGAATTCCCAGTAACAGTTATATTAGTTTAGGACAGAAAGCCAACACAGATCCCATAGAATGGCACAGGCAGATCAGCTCTTGGGCTTCAAGATTTATTTAAGTAAGGGTCTTTTTATGTAAATTCAGCTAAGTTTTTTCTGTTCATCATTTTTAGTGTGGCACTGACACATCACTCAGGTACTAGCATGAAATTGTTCAGCATGTTACAGAGACACTGGCGAAGCATGAGACAAGCTAAATTAGGAGGGCTGCTGAGTTCCAAATATCTGCTAGCTGTGACTAGCTTCTTGATGGCTTAATTGAGAAGGTAATGCGAGAAATAAGTAACCAATTTTACCTGATCAATAGCTAAGCTCACAAGCCTCTCTTTTCCATCTTTGTCCTTCTTAAAGGGGAGAGAGAGCACATTTGCCACTTGTCAAAACACTATCAATCAAAATGCATAACAGTTTACATGTAAACACAAATGCACATATACCCCCACAGTATGTGGGCTCCTGATTAAATACTACTGAAAAATTGACTCTGCAAGCTTGTGTGAACAGAAGAGTGAATGTATGTATTGCTCAGAAGCACTAAGAAAAAAACCCCTGTCATATGACAAAATGCTGGCAAACAGTAACCTTTGTATGTCTCTCCTACATATTCTTAGAGAATCATTTCCATTCATACTATACATCTTTGAATTCATGAAACTCTGATATGGGGACTAAAATTCTGTCACTTCCAACAGTTAAAAGCCAGAAATGGAGCTAAATTACAGCTGAAAAAACCCAAGCAAAGTAAACTCTGCTGGTACCAGTGTTTTCTCCCAGTACATGCACTTGGTTTTCTGAATCAACAATCGACACTTTATCTAAACAGCAAACCAAGCTTATTTCTTATGCATTTGCATTCCAGTCCTGTTGTGTCATTTGTCTTTTTATTCTGCGTGTACCTGCAGCATTATGCAGTGCAAAATGTCATTGGACCACTGACATCAGAGTTTACAAAGAACAAAGGAGGTGGCATCTCCAAGGGAGTCAAGACAGAAGAACAGAAGTGCCCAGAAACAACCCAGCTGAGTATCACTCTAATAACAAAACATTTTAGACACCATATAGCATTGTGTAATCCTGATGGACTACAACAAAGCTCTTTTGTGAAGTTCAGTGGGTGTCGGACTGAGCCTGTATATCATAAACATTAACACCCAAGAACAACCGTTATTAACATTCTAGTTAGTAGCACAAATTTTCGTCTTCCTTTTCTTCATAAGTGGGAGATCTCTAACTCACAGGTATATTTTCAAGACATACCTGTGGGTAGAAAGTGGCTTTAGTGCTGGATGAGCTACTCGAAGAGGCTCCAGTAACATGGTTTCTGTCATATAAGGGGGCACCACTGCTTCCTCCCATGAGACTCATGGAGCTAATCATGGACTTTCCACAAGAGATGCCTGCAGTGAGACAGAGAGGAAAACAAGGTTAGGTAAACCACAATTTTATCTACTGATGCAAAACAGAAAACAAATCCACAGCTTGGCAAACCCATGCAACGCTACTGGTTGTCACTTTGGGAACAGTGTTTTATGTAAAAACTTCAGGATTACAAGGAACAACATATTTTATAAAGAAAACATCTCATCCCCAGACCACCTATTGTCACACTGCAGCACTGAACTCCTCACAGCCTGCTCTCACACTCTGCTGAGAAAGGAATCTCCAGAACAGTTGATCCAAACTTTTCACCCAAATTGTTAACTAAGAAATCTTCCAATTAAACAAACTCAGGAATTTGCAAAAAAGCATTATACATTGCCCAAGAAAAATAAGCTAGAGACCTCCAAAGTTTTCATTTCCATCCAAAGAAATTCAATTGCAAGTACATAACCAACAGCAAAAAATAATTATTTTTATTAAAAAAAAATAACTTTTTAAACTGAAAATCAGCAGAGGCAAAAAGAAGGAAACCTGGGTGACAGGAAAAGGGAAGACAACATTCTCCAATCTGTTTTACTCCCATGTACACTTAATCAGACAATGCATTTTCGCTTCTTCCTGTCAGACTATTCAGTGCTAATGGAAGAGTTTACTTTGGGAAATTTTCAGAAATTTTTCAGATGCAGGAAATATTTATTACAAGCAGAGTGACTCTATTTGTGATCATCATTCATGACTACCTTTTCTGGAAATGCCATGGCATTAGGAACCTATGTGTTTTTAGAATTAACATCAAGGGTAGTATTTTCAGCTGTTGTCACAGCAATATGGATTAGAAAAAATAACAAATATGAATGAGAATCAGAATGACATCTTAGTTTTGCACCTGCAGAGGTACAGATTAAAACCACTGATACTTGCTTTAATTAAAAAAGCTTTAGTGTGAAGTCCGATTTAAAACACGACTGCAAAGATTTCACCTGCAATGATTTCATTCTCAAATTTGATTTCCTACCACAAAAACCTCTTGATAACCATAAAACCATAATTTAAGCAGGAACAGCTAACCAGTCAGTAAAGTGCGAGAAAGGCTAAAGCTAAGTTGTATCTGGCTATCTTCAAAGCCATGGCTAGAAGAAAACAACAATTAGCACATCTCAAAAACTTGTTTAATATGAAGAAGTGCCACATCTTTTTATTTGTCTTTAAGTTTATCATCTATCTGATTTTCAGCACTCCAAAGTATGGATTTGTTGTATTCTGACCCTGTCTGGCAGGTGTACAGGCGAACATTTACTTTCCAGCTTCCTGAACAATATGAAGAGATATTCTTTCTTCTCAGGGCTTTGTAGTTAAGAATTCACTATTTCCTCTATGAAAAGTATATTTTACATTTGTAAAATAATTTGAGGTACATCATTTAAGTGTTTACTTTTATGTCTATATGAGGTTTCTGGGTTCTTATCTATTAGCTGAATATCCTGAGCTTTTATGTATACTTCAAGTCCTTCGATCTCAGCATCGTAGCTGCATGCACTTCTCCAAATGGATACTTTGAGTCCTTTGCGAGGTAGAGAAGCTTTGCTGTTTTAGAGATGAAGGACTGAGACACAGAGAGAATAAATACTTTGTCCAAAAGCAAAAAGGAAATCTGTCTCAGAGGTGGGCTAAACCAAAGGGGATGTTTTCATTACACTTCAGGCAATGAGCAGCCAGACTATAAAACCACACCCAGACTGCCTGTGTTCTTCCACATTTGCTGTTGTAACTTTGGGGAGGGAGGTTTATGCCCCGCTTTTTTGTATTATAGTAAACTAAGCTGCTTCACTTCTTTCCACAGTGGAGTAACTTATCCATCCTGAGCAGACAGGACAAAACTGTGTAAAGACCTTTGATGGACAGGACAGAAACAAGGACATCTGAGTACAAGACACAAAGAACAACTCAACACAGCTCTCATAGAACACTGAATAGCACATGCATTCTTAGTTTCCAATACTGCACGTGGTTCACTACTCTTCATAGTGTTTTGCAGGCCTTAGGTAAGAATTACTATGCAAAACTCAGGCTTTATTACATACACCAGAATGAACTATTTAAAGAGGATGTTTTCACTGCCAAAATACTGTAGATTTTCTATCAAAAAGATAGATACCTGTGCAGATGCAGCCTAGCATGAAAACTGCATTTGAAAATCTGGCAAGACGCCTAATGAAATGCGTCTAATAGTTTTTTGCATATCTAATCCAAATGATAGATTTATACCAAAACCACTGAGCAGATCAACAATATCTAATTTCTGCTCTTTGAAAACGCCGCATCTAACACTCTTAATAACCTGTAAAACTCCAAATCCAGACAATGTAATGGTACTGATTAGATGCAAGGTCCTTACCATCCTTACCAGTAAAAGTGCCATGTTGAGAACTTCCTGGAGCAATAAAATTAAGAGGGACATGAGGGGTGCCACTGACATACTCATGTGGAAAAGGGCTATTGGGCCCGGCATAGCGCTGACACACCACTCTCTGGCAAACAAAGTACATTCCTCCCATGACAAAAAGTGACAGTATTATACCAATGACAGGACCGATGGCACTACTGTGTGGCTGTGACTCATCTGAGGCTGGCTTTGTTTTTTCTGGAAAGAGAGAAATAAAAAAAAAAGAGGTCATTAAACATGAGGCAATATATATGTTGCTGTCTTGGAGCTCGCACAACAAATCAGTCAGCTCACAGTCATTCACACAGTGTCTTTGAAAGTATCTGCATCAAACTCAGGCATCTATAACTCCATATATTCTGATTAAATGCACAAGACTTCATGCCTCCTCTTTCCCTCCATGTACATAAAGCAGTATTAGCAAGGTACTCTCCTTTCTGTCTAGCAATTCATCTCGTAACAGGATTACTTATCATCTTCATATAACAACAGCCTAGAAAGTTTCCCTCTCTTCCCCCCACAAAGTCTATGGGTTAAAGATAGAGGACACTTATAAACATGAAGTCCTTAATCAAAGAGGAATCTGCTCTCTCAAAAGCCATTTGGGCTAGCAATAATGTTAAAAAATTAAAAGATTTTACAAGTAGGGAAACTACCATATGTATTAAGCAGTGCATGTCTTCCTAGCTAATATAGGCCTTAAAATAGAATACTTTTCCTTCCTAAAATATGGCTTGCTTTCTAAAAAATACCTTACAAATTGGAAGGAAGACATAATCCAGAATTTCTCAAACACTTTTTACTTCTTTTTTTTTTTTCTCCTATATAACCCAATGTTAAATATTAAAAAGTGCTGCAGTATTTGAGATGAGCTATGTTTCATATCTCCCCCTGATTACGAGTAACCCATTAAAATTCTTGCCAAATAAACCTGACACCTTTGTGTTTTTCGCATATGTGACATACTTCAGTGAAAACAATTTTTTCCACGTGATTCACACAACATTTATCATTTTATTTTTTTACACACACAAATATATATATTCATAAAGTGAAAAAATCAAAATAAACTTGGCCAAAGCCTATCAATTTTACATGTTCAGATCAAACTATAGACCCCTTCCCCCCTTAATGAAGTTGTAAGAAGTGAAATGGTTCATGTAAGATTCAACCCTTCTCTTCATAACATTTTTCTCCAGTGGTCCTGGTTTCATTCCCTTCAGTGTAATGGAATGAAAAACAACAGAAATTTGAGAAGGAAGATAAAGGAAATAATACAAAGATCTACCAATAAACTCTTAACAGCTCAGCATCAATAATTCATTTCTGTCTTAAAGTCTTTATCTACTTTTCACACTTATTACTGCATGATAGCTTTTATGTCAGCTAAGGCCCTAACTTTCAAATAGTCAGATTAGTTCAGATACGATATGAGAAAAAAGCAAACCCAAAATTAAAACATGTTCCCAAATTAGCTAATTTGAAACACACAATTTTCATTTTGGTTAAATCTAGCTTCTTTTGAATGCAAGATCCTTATCTAGAAAGTAACAATCATTTTTATTCCCTACTTGAGTTCTTTCCCTCAGTCAAGCAAGAAACCACAGAATGCTCTGTTCCACAAAGAGACTCCAGAGGAGACAGTCTTATGTCTACATAAAGACACATTTAAATCAGTTAAGACCTAATTGCAGGACTGGACCCAAACTGCAAACAGGAAACAGCTGCATTAACTTGGCAGCACAAAAGTTTGCCAAGTGCACAAAGAAAATAAACTAATAAAAGGAAGAAGTGGCTTTACATTATCCAGGGATTTTGGGGGAACTGGGTGAGGGCTGAGAGATAAAGGGAAGATGTGGGAGAAGCATGAGAAGCACGTTCAGTCTGAAATTTCCAACAGGAAAGCTAAATGGTTTTTGTTGCCATTCTTTTAGCCTTTTCTTCTATTCACCACTTGGGCTCCTTTCACCACTTTTGCTCATGAAATAAATACATTTTTCCTTGCTGTACCCACTGTGAGGATGGAAGGAAGAAACAAGGTTACCCTGACCAGACCTGGTGACCCCTCCTCTCATCCCAGCAGTGGCACAGCTGGTGCTTCAAAACCTGACAAGACTCTAAGATATTAAAAACTTCGCAATTAGCCAAGGTCCTATAGGCAACATTATTAAGCAACGTGCCGCATTTCTCTATGCAAACCCAACACAAGGTATTTTTTCAGAATGAACTACTGACAGATCAGCACGTCTATTTGCTTTTGTTCTAAAATGCTATGTTCCAACTATTTTGCAAAACCACTCGTGAGCTACTAAATGCTCCCTTTATCTGCCCCATTGCCTGAAAACTTCATGCACTAGTCACCCTGATGGTGCAAAAAGAGGGAAATTGCAAGCAGAGCACAAGTAAATTTTACTGTTTACTTCAGACTGCAAAATAACAGACCCCACTAAGGACTAATACAGAACTGCCATCAATGTGCCTGTAACTTGTATATATCTACTGCAATGAGAATTCAAAGTAACATTTTGCCCAGAAAAAACAAGGTCTCTCCTTATATTCTTTTTCTATTTGCACTTTAAGAGACCAGCTTGTGGTCTCTTGTGGACACTTACTGCGTGCTAGTTCTTCCACATGATTAGCCTCCAGTTTGACCCTGTAATTGCAGTGGGTAGGGCTGCACATTTTTAAAAGCCACCCAAGGTTAGCAGCAGCTCCGCAAGTTCGAAGGTACTGAGCATAGTAGAATCAGGTTCCCTTGGGTATAGATCTGATTCTACTATGCTCAGTACCTTCGAACTTGCAGGTATTCTGAACAAGGTAGCGTTGTATCCCATACAGCATTTTAGAACTAGCTTGAGGTAACATTGGGATTTCAGTTCATCTTCACTACTGCTGTTCCTGCATTACCTAGAATAATAGCATTACAGACTTGCTACACCATGCTGCAAGCTCACACTCTTTTGCTGCACAGACCAATGGAAGAGCATGACTATATTTAGCAGCCAAATACAACTATGAGAGTATTTGGCCAAAGTTCACTGGGCTTCCCTGAAAGAATATTACTATGCAAAGACTGGGGCTCTGCATAGGGATGTAGGACATTACACCTGAACATAGCACTTGAATCTCAAGGAAAGACATCTCACCACACATAAGCTCATCAGAACCGTCAATGCAATCTGGAAAGGAGTCACACTGTTGCTTCAGGAGGATGCACTGGCCGCTTGCACATCGGAACTGATTGGGTAGACAAATTGCTGCACAGAAAGAAAGAAAAGATTAAGTACTACTTGCATGGGAGCATTTGAGCATTTTAAGAAAACCAAAAGTGAGACGTGAAGCCATGGTGCGTTTTATATTATGACCAGGTAGGCACCAAAAACACCTGCTTTGCTGCTGTGGGTAAAATAAAAGTCTGCATGTCTCTGATTCTTCCTTTTTGTTTTTATACATCCTACTCAGTAGGGCTAAATTAAAATTCTGATCCCAGTAACTCCCTGCCCTTTGTCAAATCAGTCCTATTGGGACAAAACTGGGATCAAATCAGCAAGAATCTCTAATCTTTAATCAATAACTAACAAAGTGTAGCTGATCACCTGACATGTTAATGAAATGTAGTAACTCAGCATATTATAAAACCTTACATAGTCTATACTATCGTACGTAGCCCTATATAATACAGCCTTGCTAAATAACTGCTACATTTCTTATCTATATTCTGAAGCCTCTGTTTGAGCAAAAAGGACTTGTTAATTAACTTTGGAATCTCCGTCAAGTCAAAGCATATTAAATGATCAGTAAAGAGACTGTCTTATGAGGGCTAGCAACCAGCAGTCCTGGAAGGTTCACCGTATAGGTTATTCAATGCGAAAAGAAGAAAGGTTCCTTTCTTCTGGAGGAGAAGATCCACATTCATGTTTTGGATCACAGCACTGGTAATGTTGTGAAGTGGACCTCCTGAATGGCCATACTTACTTTGCTGTGGTTGAGTTTGCAGAGCAGTTCTCATGTAAGAGAACTAAATTATCTATGGAGAAAAAAACTTAGCTGGAAGCTCCAAATGCATCAGCTCCCGATTTGGACTGCTATGCCCCTAGTAAGTTGGATGCAGCTCCACAAGGTCCTACAGTGCATACAAAACACACGCAGGTTGACAGAAGGCTCTAAAAGCATCTAGAGCTCCCACCTCACCACTTAGGTTCTTGCACTGTGAGAAGGGCCAAGTTCTGTGTGCACCTTCCTATTTGCCAATGACTGCCAGCCCTCTACTTATTCTTGCAAGTGTCTGCTGCTCCTTTGTCTTCCATCAAGATTTCTGTCTTAATATCCTTTCCCTTCTTATGTGCCATATCTTCTGTTGCTGTCCTGCCTTGTTGGACTCCTTGTTTCTTCCTGATTCAGTAATGGACAACTTGGAGCACTGAACCTGTGCTGTACACGTGTGACAGGTACTCTCCGTCCCCCCCTCCCCGCCAAGACCATGGCTTTTAACATGGCAATCACCGGCTTTTTGCGCCTCCTTTTCGTGCCTTTTATGCTCTGCCATGCACACACCTCGGCAGGGGGAGCAGGAGAAGCGGGACCCCTTGGTCACCAGACAGGGTCCACAGCCAATGAGGTGCCTTGGCTCAGAGAAGCTTCTAGATCATGACCAATTATGACCACAGCTCAGATCTGACCCAGGGTATAGATGGGGTGCCGTCGGAGACCCCCTTTGAGTGGTCTTCTCAGAGCAGTGGGCCTGTGTTTGGGACCTCTCCCTTGGGGTTGCAATGGCTGCACCGGTAGATCCCGCCCACCTCAGGCCTCTCATTAAGGGGTTACTAGATGCTTTAAAAATATATCTCCAGTCCCTCAGAGAGAGAATTCAGACAGCCATAGAACACAATCAACAGAACCCCTTCAATCTGTCTGTGCATGTGCTGATGTGGGCCAAAACACTGCATAGTATAGTCACCCATGGGCATGAAATAGGGTGGACTAGGTGGTGGTGCAGATGGGAGCAGAAGGGTCTGGCAAGACAGCTATGAGCCTTGTCCCGCATTCCTCCCCCCCCCCCCCAACCCCACCAGAGGGGAGCCTGAACCCCTCTGAAGCAAGTCAGCTTGAGATGGCGGACCGGAGAACGACTTGTGGCGGAAGGCATTAGCGTTGGGGGTACCTCGAGCAGCATTACATGGGCAGGCCACTGAGCATATACGGAAGCTAGGGGAATTACTGAAGGGAAAGGCCAGTAACATAAAGGAGATGGCAGCGAACCACCCACCCCCCCACCTCGCCAAGACAGGAGGCGGAACCCTAACCCTTTCACATCTTTGCAAGGGCAATTAAGGGAACTAAAATCTAAAAGTTGGGGTTTGGGCCACCCAAACCGCTTAGTAAGCTCCTGTCAATGGTCTGCTGCTAAGGAACCCTATGTACATATTCCTATTGGTCCGAAGCGGGTAAGTTTAGAGTTTTTGATCGACACAGGAGCCCAAATTACTGTCCTAAACAATCAGCAAGCTGACAAGCTTGGAATCAAACCATCAAGAAAAGCCATCAATACAACAGGGGTAACAGGTGCAGCATAGAGGTGTCCTTTAGCCCAAACTCAGTTTTGGCTCTCTGGGGAGAAGCGGATGACGGCTGTGGAGGTTGCTTTGAGCCCTTATAAGGGAAACATATTGGGGTTTGATGTTTTAGTGGGTAAGTGGTGGCACCTGCCCAATGGCAGGCTGTGGAGTTTCAGAAGCCATGGGGTGGGAGCTGCTTGCATTAGGACCTTGCAGTCCGCTCATGCTCTGCTGAGCAGAGTAACCAAAGTAACCTGCATTTCACAATATCCCTTGACAAGTGCAGCTTGGATGGCTGCTTAGATGTCAAAGACATGTTCTTCATGATTCCCCTAAGGGAGGAGGACAAATCCCAATTTGCCTTTACCTGGGAGGGGACCCAGTACACCTTCAACCAGCTTCTGCAAGGATACAAACACTCTCCCACTATCGCTTATAACGCCTTGGCTGCACTCCTTGACACTGTAAAAGTGCCATTGGGCGTTCACATATACCAACACATAGATGACATCCTGGTGAGTGGAGACAATAAGGGACAGGTTGGACAGGTAGCTGAGACTATCTGGAACTTATTGACAGAAAACGGGTTAGATACTCCACCTTCCAAATGCCAAGGTCCTGGGCAGGAAATTGAATTCTTAGGGGCTTGAGGGATAGCAGGAGCTATCATGGTACCCAATGACGTCCTATCGGCCATTGAGGGGGGGCAGACCCCAAATAACAAAACGGAATTGCAACATCTATTGGGCACATTGGGGTACTGGAGGAAAAACACACCAGGATTTTCGGTAATTGCCCACCCTCTATATGACTTGCTTCAAAAAGAACAGGAAATGGGATTGGACCCCACGATATACCGAGGCCCTTAACGTCCTAAAGGACGAACTTAAAATCTACCAGAAACTAGGCCCACTACACCCACAAGACCCGCTGAGGGTGGAATGGGGGTTTGCGGAGCATGCCTTCTATGGTGGCGTATTCCAAAAGGGACCGCAAGGGCTGGCCAGACCTCTACTGTTTTCTTCCACTTCATTCAAGGAAACCGAACAGCAATATGCGGAGTGGGAGAAGGGGCTTCTCTCACTCACCAGGACAGTTAAGGAGGTGGAGAGATTGCGTACATCACAGGACATTATTGTGCAAGACCCTTTCCTTCTATTAACTTCAATCCTTAAGGGGTCGCCCCTTCCTGAGGGAGTGGCGCAGAAGGACACAATATGAAAATGGTATGCCTATTTAGAGAGAGCCAGTCAACTGTCACCATTAAAAGAAGGCCCTGCCAAAGTTTCCAAGTTTCAACAACCCGTAAACCCTGACCCAGGCCTGCTGAGCTTACCTTATAAGCCCTCTCCAATTAAAGAGGCGCCCAAGTTAAGCCAAGATTCAGACACACAAGTGGTGTGGTTCACCGATGCATCAACCCATCGAGTGGGGCCAAAGTGGCAGTATAAGGCAGCAGCAATGGAAATTGCCACCAGAACAACAATGACAGAGGAGGGGGAAGGTAGTGCTCAGGGTAGGGGAGTTGCATGCTCTCTTATTAGCTGTGGAAGGGGATGCCTCCACAATTTACACCGATTCTTTTGCAACTTACAAGGGTGCCACCGAGTGGATATGCCAATGGGAATCCAAGCGGTGGGAAGTGGGTCACTAGAGTCTGGAGGGCTGAAGATTGGCAGAGGCTATTGGAAATAGGCAGGTCACATCCCTTGAGAGTGGGTTGGGTGAAAGGGCATGTGAAAGGTAGAACTCCAGCTGCTATGTGGAACCAACAGGCTGACCAGCTAGTTCAAATCAGAGTGGCTGATGGCATACGGGAAGAGTGGGAATGGCTAGCTGAGTGGCTACACACCAAACGAGGCCACTCTGGGAAGGTGGATCTGTATTATGAGTGCCAGTCTTGGGGGTAGCCAGTGTCTATGGCAACATGTGAAGCAGTCTTCATGGCCTGCCCACAATGCTGAATAAGGCTTGAAGCCGACCACCCAAACCAAGCCCTGGCCCAGCACATCAGACAGGGCAAAGCCCTTTGGAGCACTTGGTAGGTTGACTATGTCAGGCCATTAAAACCGTCCCATGGAAAGTCATCCTGGTAGGAGTGGAAGTGGTTTCAGGGCTGTTGGTGGCTACAGCTGTCAGCACTGCCACTGGGGACCAAACGGTGCAAGTGTTGCGCGAATGGTTCATTATTTCACCCACCCCTGAGAGCATTCAAAGCGGTAATGGCTCACACTTTATGGCTGCAGTGGTTCAAGACTGGGCTAGAGGGGAAGTTATAAAGGGAGTGTTCCATATGCTGTGTTATCCCCAGGCCAATGGGATCGTCGAGCAGACCAATGGTCTGATTAAAAAGCATGCTGATGTCTTGCGATCCAATTGGGACACACAGCTAACACAAGCAGTCCTTATCATCAATAACCATTGGGGAGTTATAGAAGCCCCAAAATCAGGACATTCTGCCCTGAGAGCCACCAACAGGCAATGACCCTCTACCAGATAACAGAAAGGACCAGTTTCCACTAAGAACACATGTAGGCCAGCCTATCATGGTGAAACTACCTTCCATTGGCATCACGCCCGTGACCTTAGCAAAACCTAGAGGCCTGTATGCTTGGGAGGCCCTAGGTGGAAACGGAAAAACCCACCGTATCAGTGTCCAGTGGATAGTCCTGGACTTCTAACCCAAAAGCCCGGTCCCAGGGGACTGAAGCCCATTTCTTCTGTAGTCTCTTACAGGACAATGGAGGGATGGACCATTCTGTTGCTCCTACTGGTGGCAACAGCAACTAATGTGGATGACTCAGACCTGGATGGCAATGTAGTGGCAAAGATGATGGTGGAATTTGCATGGATGATGAACCTAACATTGGTAACAGTCTGTTTACCCACCCCCAGGTCAGTGGAGGACCCCTTACCCATTTTCGTACAAGACATCAACATATCACTAGCCCTTGAATTGACATGGGGTCAATATAACAATTATAGCTGGAAGTTCCGGGAAAGCATAGGGGACATAGGCTACACCCGTATCATTTATAGCTGGTCACCGGGCACAATAAATGCTAGTTCAGTATGGGATGCCAAATGCAAATTACATTCTCCAACTGACCTATAAAGCCACGGGGTGGAGCGTCAATGGCACCACACCCTGTCCTGAAGTTCCATGAGGAACCACTGAACGCGGCTCTCCATGGGACATAGATGATCACTCACCAGTGTATACCAAGCCACTGAATGCTTCTTGGTGTATCAAACATCCTGACAGAGACAGTAACGAATGCCCTGGTGCATGTAATAACAACTCATTCAACTGCCCGCTCAATTGCGCATGGGCCAGCTACACCTAACGCACCTAGCTGGTATGGGGGAAAAGATAAGGCACACCCAACAGGGGAATCTCCACTCTGGGACTGCCAAATGGAAATTGGGTGTAAGGATATAGATAAGATGGCCCTGTTGTGGCTATATCCACTGGCACAAGAAACCTTGGTACAAGGCTGCTTATGCAGCAATACCAGCTATTCACGTCCCTCTGTCGTAAATTGCCATAAAAGAGACTATTATTGCCCTCTCACCACTACTCCAGGGTTGTGCTGAACATCTTTTGTCTCTGCACCACCTAATTTAGTGTGGGCACACTCTGATGGCTGGCTATATTCCCAGCTATACCCAACTATCCCAAAACTGGCCTGCACGTTAGCCGTGCTTTCCCTCTGTCCTATCTACCGGCAAGGGCCCATACCACAGAAATGGACGGATTAAGTGCCAAAGGAACATACAGAAGGGGTGAAAAAATATTCCAATGAGGATTGGGTGGTGGTTAGAGTCAATCTTTGGAACGGGGATTGCTCCAGACACAGAGACAGACGCTCTATTCTAGAGCTGAGCCTGCAGCTAGAGGCGCCAATAAACTCTACACATGACAGCATAGGCTTCTTAAACCATCAATTACAAGAAAACAGGCAGATGACTATTCAAAACCAAGCCGTGTTAGACTTAATCCTATTGAAGGAGAAAGGCGTATGCGGGAAGCTGAATCTATCAGTAGACAACTGTTGCGTCCACATCCCAAATGTTTTGGTGCCACTACAAGAACAGATTAATAAGATGAAGAAGATAGCTAAAGAGACAAGAGAAATTGCTACTGAACTAGAGACTAATTGGTTGTGGAAAGTTTTTAACGCGCTTGTGTTTTCCTTGTTGGGGTGGCTAACTAGCCTCCTTTGATCTTTGATAATGATCATAATTGTGATTGTTGTAATTTGTATTGCTATAAGCTGCATTAAGAGCACCATAATGAAATCCATGTCCACTGTAAAGTACACTCCCGTAAAACCCGCCCCTGAAACTAACGCTACCCTGGATCCCACTTGTGACACTGACATGCCCCTAAAACTGACCCATGCAAGTGACATTCTGCCCTCGAACCATACCTGTATGGTGGGTGCTCATATGTTCGCCCATTGGCTATTGTTAATTGTTGCTATAATCTTGGATATTATTACATGGTCGATAGTTTATTCTGGACTGACTGGTTGGACGCTAATGATACCTTGCAACAGCTGAAAGACACTTAGAGAATGATGATCCACAGTGGGTGTTAAACTCACCAACACTGTGCCCCCTTTTAACTTTGGAGGCAAGAGGTAACTGTACCACCACTCCAAAGAAACTGGTTGGATCATGACTGTGGTCACTGGGTGGATTGTGTGACAGGTACGCTCTGTGCCTCCCCCCCCAAGACCGTGGCTTTTAACATGGCAATCACCGGCTTTTTGCACCTCATTTTTGTGCCTTTTATGCTCTGCCATGCACACACCTCGGCAGGGGGAGCAGGAGAAGCGGGACCCCTTGGTCACCAGACAGGGTCCACAGCCAATGAGGTGCCTTGGCTCAGAGAAGCTTCTAGATCATGAGCAATTATGACCACAGCTCAGATCCGACCCAGGGTATAAATGGGGTGCCATCGGAGACCCCCTTTGAGTGGTCTTCTCAGAGCAGTGGGCCTGTGTTTGGGACCTCTCCCTTTGGGTTGAGATGCCACCTGAGGAAACTTCCTGGGATTGAGCGCCCTCACCTCCTGTGGTGAGTGATTTCTTCTGGATGTATCCTTGAGTGAGCTCTCACCCCCTTCCCCTCTCCGGGTGAGCGATTGTATCTTCTGGGTACCCGCAAGGGAGAGAGAGTTTCCCTCTTTGTGAGTGAGTGTGTGCGCGCATTTTGGATCATCATTCTTGTGTGTATTGGCGTGTAGTAACAATACCCTGACTGACACCTTGAACCTGTTATGTGTTAAATGCTACCAGCTTGTTGATTGATTTTGGTTTACCCCCGTTTCTCATTGGTTTCTGTGGTGTGGTTTTGGCTGTTTTGTGAAATAAAGTTGTTTGAGCTTATCCCTCATTTGAGTTAGTTTTAGCATACCTCCATGACAACAGGAGATGAAGTTTCTTCAGTGGCATGGTAATCCAGTTGCAACATCAAGAGACTGTTAACCTTGTGACTTCCACTGGGTATGAGAGGACCAGCTAGCACTACCGCAACAAATTCAAGAAGATGAAAGCCTCAGTCTTGAAGATGTGGGACAAGAACCACAAACATATCCAGGGACATTTCTTTGGCCACTTCCAGTCATAGTCTGCAACCCCTGTGTGAATGTTTCAGATTCAACTCTCCAAAAGCACGCCTTGGAAAACCAGGGGACAGGAGAAGCGGCTTCTCATAGAATAAAGGCATTGAACTCAGACCTATGGAAAGGCAGTGATTATCACTGCTCTGACCAGAAGGCAATTGCTCTGAAGCATGAGGTATAGTAGAAAAGTTCTATTAAGCCCAGTTAGCCTCACCACCTTAAGAAGCCTCATATAAAGAACAAGAATGTACTATATGCCACCTTTTCTTCCCCAAACACAGTGGGTTATAGGCTGATACACTCTAAGGGATGAGAAAGGCCTATCGGTTTTACTTTTCTTAGGAACCCACTCAGGCTTTGGCCTGTACAGATTCCTGAGGACTACAGGGGCCACATTTGCCTCATCTCCCTCAGTCTAACCCTGGACACTGAGTATGTTCATAGCCCTTCTAGGGAAGTGTCAGACAGCACCCTGGACAAAAGCCTAGTCTTGGGTGGCCCAAGTGCTTGCAGAGGACTAGGCATACAACCACTGAGTATTCAACTGCTGAAGAAATACGTCTTCAACTATTCTAGGCCTGATGGCAAGGCTCATCTGTGCCCTCAAAGGGGCTGTGCAGGGCAAGGCAGGCACCTACAGTTTATACGGTGCCAGGAACATTGGCATTAAGTTTGCTTAGCAGTGCCCACCATTTCACAGAGAGATGACCAAATGCACATTCCAATTTGACTCTGTGTGTGGGTAATGGCACTGTTACACTGCATATGGGCTCCATGGTGGACAAAGCAGAGCCTCTTGATGAAGCTGTACAGGTAGTAAGTACCATCTCCCACAAGAAAGACAGGAACTTCAACATGGCTGATCCTCTTTTTGTTTGCAAAGAAGGTACTGGTGTTCTGGTGTCTAGGCTCAGAGTTACAGAAGACATTGCAAATCCACAAAACTGCTCATTGAAATGTCCACAAAAATCTACCCTGCTGGCCCAGTGGCAACGGTTAGCCACTGAGTGGGTAGAGCTAAGGGTCCTGAGGCTTCACAAGGCAAAAGCCACGCTACTGAATAGGCTCCTGAAATTTTGTACAGCAATAAGAAGCCATGGTGCCAGCTCATAGTCAAGTGTCTGTTTCAGCTATGCCTTGATACTAGACACAGAATATGCAAGTTTTCCCATCAACCAAAGGATAATGCAAATGCACCTGTCCATGCTTCTCTCTTGGACCCAGATCCTATGGCTAACTGCATACAAAGCAGCTGCAGCAGCAAGAGTTCCTTGGACATCATTCCACAGATTTCTCAAAAAGTTCCATCCAGGATTAAGCATCAGCTTGCTAAGACTGAACCCTCAGAACAGCCATTTCAGCCACAGGATTAAGTCAATCTCTTCCCTCCCTGCAGCACCTTGCAGTGACCACTGTCTGAAGGTGAAATGGACACTGTGGAAACAGTGCAAGCCAAAATGGTAATTATGCAGGAAAAAAAAGCATGTGGTAAGTTCTGCCAGTTTCTTTCCTGTTTTCATTCTGAATATGGATTAAAGATACTCTCCCCAACCTTCCCCATATCTATAGTTACATGGTCAGCAATTTATGTAGGAACAGAGAAGTTTAATTTGAGCAACAGACTAAGAAAGAGGGAAAGAAAAAAAGAATCAGTGGATAGTTTAGTTAGGCTTATGTTTAAGGCTGTTTTTCCTGATTTGAAACTAAAAATCATATATATGTATCAAGAACAGTTAGAATCCCAAATGGATGCTTATGTTAGAACCATGAGTTCAGGAAAATTAATCTTACTATCACAATCCGCTTCATCAGATTTATCTTGGCAGTCAATTTCTCCATTACACCGCAAATGTGCATCGATACACTGTCCTTTCTCACACTGGAACTGGGATGCAGAGCATATGGGGCAACTGTCTTCATCACTCTGGTCATCACACTCTGGAAATCCATCACACCGCCATGCCATTGGGATACAGTCAATCTCTCCAGTTGCACAGGTAAACTGGTCTGGGGAACAAGTTGGAGGTTCTGGAGAAAAAGAAAGTAAATAACATTTTGTATATTCAATTTTAGCCTTTACAACAGAGTAAAAATCTGATGGACTTTTTCAAGAAAAACACACTTATGCCTGGACTGAAGTTCTTCTGTGACAATATTAAGATTCCAGCAAAGAGGAAAACACGATTTTGCACAGGGAATGAAATTTTGCCAACTTCACAACAAAAACTGGATGCATGGTGATTGAAGAAGCTTGCTCTAGCAGGCAAGCACTGAACAAAGGACAGGAACTGAAAACACTTTCTTTGGCTCTAACAGCCCCATTTTGGAACACACTGTCATACACATAAATTCAAATGAATACTCAATTTTTGATTGCAAACTACATTCTACACAATCCTAATCCCTGCAATTATATTAGCCTGGAACAATTCTTCGTAAAAAAACCTGGCACATTGGGTTAATTGGCAATGACTACACCTAAAACATGTAACATCTTCTTCTACAATATCTGTTTCTCTATTTTTCCAGTGGTTTCTCCACAAACAAATTTTCAAGTCAGATATGAATTGAAAAATATGAATGGAGAAAAAATATCCGTAAAAGCCTGTTAAACGTTAAGCTAAGTCCCCTTGCCAGAAAGTCTCTGGGCTGCAGGTCAGTGGAGGTTCAGAGAGTAGTCTGAGGAGCACTGTAGGCCTGCCCTGATCTTACATTCTTTCACTACGGTCAGAGACAGAACACTGGACCTTGTGCACAGCCATTTTTATGTTGGACCTAAGAAAGCTGGGACTTCCTTCGACTTTGACTTTTCATGGACCCCAAGATCCTGGCATCAACCCATTCCACATCCATGCTGTTGCTCAAGTTGCAATCACGCACTGATAGCATTAAGCAGCAGCTACAACCTCATGTAGCGACGCAACAATTATGCTGTAATAAGAACGTCAAAAGACAAAGACAATCCAGATCAAGAATCTATTGCAAAAAATGCTCCTAATTCTTACATACACCAAATTAGCACACACTTTTTCACCATTGGTATCAATGAAAGAAACAGTCAATATATAAGTCCCTTCAGTTGTTATCAGTAGCAGTTAGTTATGTTCAAAATGAGGGGGCCATCTCAAAACACCGCTGCAGAAAACAGATACATCTCCACTGATTTCAAAAGTTGCTGGGTCAAATTCCTGTGACGTAATTACACCAGTTAACAGAGGCAGTCACTAGTCCCCACAGTTGCTGTTGCCAGCTAACGCTCTAAGAAAATGCTTTACCACCTGGATTAAGAGAGTGCCACATCATACCCTGTCTATGACAACAATATTGAGCAAGCTGGAGGTGTGCTCTGACACTGGAAGGTAACACTCCTCTTGAAACCCAATGAACTTTTATTAACATTCAGGCTCACGAATGGACTTCACAAAGAACCCAGCATAAGGAAAGCTTCTCAGTTGTAACAAATGACAAGACTTTTGTATGAGTATTTTTCTCCTGAGGGTGGTGTTACAGATCCTAGAGCTATGCAAGTACATGCAAACCATTTTTAAAGTGCTGCTGTCCTTCCTTCATTAGGGAGAAATGTTCAAGAACGAGACTCAAGTATAATCAAGAGCTTGAAAAACAAAATGCAAATAAAAATCCAAATGCATTTGATTTTTGAAAATTTTATGATTTTTAAGTTTCTGATTTACGATTATTTGATGTAGAATTGAGAATTACAAATGTAGCCAGTGACCTGATTGCTGTAGGTTAAGATAAAGATGCCAGATACACACATTAAGATAATTCTTGAATTAAATTTTGATATGAGTGTGCCGTTTAGATAATTCAACAGATTACTATTTCTGCATTTAGAGCTACATTTAATGTTGCGTTATAGTTGCATTTGGCAGGCACAAGCTTGCATTTAAAAACTGGTCAAGCGCATTCATAAGGGTACATGGACAAACGTTCTCCAGCCAAAATAGCTATTAATCTATTTTGAAATACTGGCTATTGGCTGCTACTATGGCAGACAAGGTAGGTTAAAAAGTTGTTGCAGGTTTAGTGAAGGATTAGAACAAAAAAACCAGACCACTTATGGGGTCTGAAATGGAGGCCCCTTAATTTTTAGATTTATAGCTGAAGATAACAAAGGAGTGGGACGTAAGAATCTCTCGTTGGCCATGTTGTGCAACAACAGTACAGCAAGAAATATAAGTACATTGATTTCCACCGCTCCCCTCCCCCCCCCCGCAGATGTAACCACCACTACTCTAAAACCACATAGCATGTTGTGGTCATGGGAAAGAAAACAGTTTATAATGGAAATGACTGTCCCATGGGAGGTCAGAGTTCAGCCAGAAAATGAAATCCACAGCAAAATGAATACATAAAAAGAAGTCAAGAGGACTAAAAGAGCTGAACGATTTAAGATATGATGCCTCCCAAAAAGAAACAATGGGTTTTTTTGTTTTGTTTTTAATCACCTCTGCAAGTCCAATGTAACAATTTTCAAAAATCCTGGAATTGTGAAAGGGAAGTCTAAAGGAAAAGTCGACCATGTGGAAAGAGGAGAGTTACCGTAATTAAAAAGGATTGCAATGGAGCTTTTGGCCTACATTTCATAACCAGACAGTACAGTGTTTCATGTTATGAGGCCAAATTCATGTGAAAGACTGGAATATCACACCGTGGGAATCACATGCAAAATTTCTGCTGCTAGGTCATCAAGGGTTGATGCAACATCATCCTATAAGCATTTGTTTAAAGCACAAACCTGTCACATCATACAATTATAAAAATCTCAGCAGAAGATGCAAATATTTTAAGGTCAAACAAGAATATTCTGCTTACAATGAAAAGTCACATATGTTAAAAAACTGAAGCAGAAAACAGCTGGTAGAAGAATTAAAGGTCAATTTAACACATGATGCAACACACCATGTGTAGGAAAACACTGTGTAAATCCACATTTTGGATTGGAATGCAACCTCAACCCCCAACTTTTTTCATGTAAACTGCTTAGCAGTACTGTTAAACATAACTCACCTCCACATGTTAAGAGATTCTGTAAAAGCACAAGGTGCTCGGGGCATGAACATCTTGGAGTCCCATCCCCTTTGGCAATGCAGATGTGCGAACACCCACCATTGTTACGGGAGCATGGATGCACAGCTGGAGAAACACACAGAAAAGAATATTAGACGGCATAAAAGAAATCATAACTACTCTTAGCTAGGGCAAACTCACAAAACCACTCCCGAACCACTTCTGTTTGAGTAACCGAGATTTCACTACAAATTAATAGGAAGATAAATGCAGGATTTTTCAGTTCAGTGCTCAAAAGCTGATTTACTGCTTCATGAGGACTACATTTCTCCTAGTCACAGTGCTATGGAGACCTTTAAAGGACTTCTAAATAGAATTTGGGAGCTCAGGTGAAGAGGAATGAGAAGGCAGACTTGAGAAGATCACATTTACAGTGTACTTAGACATCCCACCTGCATTTCTTGGGTAGCCAGGCATCAAGAATTAACATACGTCACTGCAGAATGCCATCCCCCCAAACCCTCAGGAATTCTCCTTTAATCTTAAAGAGCTATTAATATCTAGCCCCTCCACTTCCCTGTTACTCACAAAACTGCAGTATAAGCATGCACAGTTGATTTTTTTTTTTTTTATAAAGATAGGAAGCTACATGGTTGTGTTCCCAAATCCCTTACCCAAAAGCACGGAGTACCTGAGAGCTCCTAACAGAATCATTCTAGATGACCGTTAGGTGGATAAGAAACAGGCACAGAGAAGTGAGGCCACTGTCTGAGGACCCCAGCCCAACAGTCAGAAGAGACCCAGTTTCCTGCCTGCTTATTCGAGCTGACAGCTGAGCATCTGCTGGAGTGACCTGTGGGACTATAGCCTGTGTTATCTGTGATGCTGCTGAACAATGCATTCTTTACTACTAGTAAGGAACAAGAATTTCCACAGGGAAGAAATGGTATAGACATCATAATTTCTGTGCCAAAGTTGTTTTCCATCTGTTCGGGCTTCTCAGCAACTGCTTTCACCTGTAACAAATTCATTAACTTAATAGTGTGTTGAAGACACTACTGTTTGAGGCATGGGTTGCACAATATATACTTGTGTGGGCATGCACACATGTGCATACGTATTTTTACTCCCCTGTTGTAACAGAAGTCATCTATGTAAGACAGTTTTCAGCTGCAAAAGGTGAACTTAGTGTGACTTAGAAGAAAGAGCATTTCTGCCATTAAAGAAAAAAAATAATAAACACATGGGATATAAAGTAATCTTTTTGTAAAAAAGTGCTGAGAATTAAAGAAAAAATTATTTTTGCATGATTCGATCAAAGTATTACCTTTGAGATAACTAAAAATATGAGAAATGGCATAGAAGAAGAAAAACTGGGTATTGTGAAAGAAAAAAGAACATCTGTATGAGGATTAGCACATAGAATCTACTACAGTTTAAATACTTACGCTACCTTATTTGTAACAGCTTACCCACATAGACAAGTTTGAAAATACTTTCAGCTATCACAGAAACTAATGTACGTGGCACAGAGGGTTGTGAAGTGGAATGATTTCTTCTGAAAATTAAGGCATTATACACAAATGTACCCTCCCCATATAAGACAACACATCACAGGCAACCAACTTTGAAGAGGCCACTGTCATTAGCCCTCTGTTTCCCACGTCTTGTCTGTGCTTTTATATTCTGTTTTATATTCCTGTTAAGCAGGAGGAGCTGTAGGTTATCACTTCGAGGAGTGACTACTGTAGGAGGTTTCTGCACTCTCCCTCAGACCACAGGAACTTGGACCACCAGTCCAGAAAAAGAAGGTGCTGCATGCGTGACCCCTTTCAGAAGGGAGCACCTAAAATGGCTCCACCTCTGACGGGAGAGAAATTCCACATCCACAATAATTCATTGTAGGAGCTTCCTGCCCATTCTCCCTCCCTCACTGGAGGCTTTTACATCATTGATTGTGCTGAGTCAAACCAGTCATGCTTTACACAGGGGTCTGAAACCCCTGGAGAAAAGGCAAGTACAATCCTTTTCTTTCTTTTTAAAGGTTTTTCCAAGTCTTATTACTTGGTCGTACTTTAAAAACTTAACAACCATAATAATAAGCAGCTTTTAGAGTGAATTCAATATCATGTGAGCTTGTACAAAGCAGGTAACTAAGTGCCATGAAATCACATATTCTAGCTGTGCAGAAATACTCCTCTGGACAAGAACGAGGAACTTGTTTCTCCTCCTCTTCTACGATCCCAGCTGGCCAAGTTGAAAGCACTCCATGGCTTACCTGAAGCCCACTGGGCAATGTTATTACAACATTCAGCTGGATGAGGACTTCGAGAGACAGCGACCAAGAGTGAGAGACATCAGATATTGAAATAAACTCACAGAATTCCTCCATATCAAGCTCTTCCACAGCATGAATGCCTGTTAGGTGAGCAATTCGGCCTTGAATTCTAGTCCTTTTGTACCCGTTCATCTTCTCCACTCTCTCAATCATCTGCTGCTGACGATCAATCCAATACAAGTGATTCCCCAGCACAGTGAGTCCCATTGGCTGAAGGATGTTGGAGTCCTCCAGGGTCACGCGGTTAGCACCTGAGATTAACAAAACAAAGACTAGTTTTACACCAGTCGACTTTTAACTCATTTCTTAAAAAAAGCCCCAGCCCAAACCAAACCCAACCTGACCCAACCCTGAAAATAGTTAGCTATAAGGTCATTGGCTTCATTTCTCTATGCAGACCAAAGTTCTGCTTGTTCAGCCTCATCTCAGGTAAATGCAACCAGTTGCCATGTCATGAGGGCAAACAGATACAATATGAAACACAGCTCATCCTTGCATACACTGGCTGGTCAGTATGCAACATCAGCCTCAGTATGATGTATGCAACATCAGCCTCATGTTGACATGCTCTGTTACATGTAACTGTGTGCATTCCCTAAAAGCCTGTGTCACTGATACAGCCTCAGCTCTTGGGCCAAAATTTTTACAATACATTCACACACCGAGCAGTACACTTTGTTGGAATCTACAAGCAAGAGTGAAATACAACCAGTTAGCTTCACTGCCGTTACTCAAATAAAACACATTCATCATGCAAAGCAAGGTGCGAGTACATAAATCCTGTCATATGCTATATCACAAACACAGAGATACGATCACAAAAGAAAAGCTCATATTCTAACAGCCACACTTCTTTCTTCACTTTCTCTTTTTTCTTCAGTAACCAACTGGAAAACCCAAACTCCAAGTAACTCAGTATGTTCTTAAACAGGAACACTATCAAATGCTCAGGTTTTCTGCTCTACAGAAATGTGTAAAAATCTGCTCTCAGCCAATGTGTAAAAATCAGGTTAAGTAAAAATGCATTTATGACTGCTTTTAACTTTAGTTGCTTGCAGTCTTCTACTCTGTGCTGCCCTACACTTAGTGGTATTTAATTGTTGCTTTTATTATGCTTGTCTAGGGTGAACAAGAGATTCCGAATTATTCTATTAATTCACAGAAACCATTTTGAGGCTGTGTGTGCCTATGTATACTAGATATATTTGATTTTAAAAATGAGGAATCAAACCAAAATCTTAACTTGGTGCTGCTTCTGCTCTCATATTTCATTTTGGAATAAAGACCTTATGTCTGCTTACATTTAAAAAATAAAGCTTTTGAATATCTACACAAAATTCGATTATAGAATCTGGATACATAATAAAAATGCTATGAGTACTAGATTCAAGTAATTTGCTGCATAAATTATGCATAGGAATGCATAATTAAGCATAAGAATGTCACATTTATTTCAATTACAGAGTCTATTAGTTTTGCACATAAAATTACCACCTGCAATGACTCTTGCTTGACTGTCGTGACAAACAGCACACATTCAAATCAAATTTAGATGTGAGAGATCAGAAATTCTTGGACTTGCAATTGGGGTTTTAGTTCTTTAGCCCTGAATTTCTTTTGTTTCCAAACCAATGAGGTTTGTTTCATTACATTTTCAGAAGAAACATGCATGAACTGTATGTGACAGTACAGTCCTGGTTATAATCTGATGCGTCTATTATTGTACACACTTCCAAGGTACCAACAGATTTTACTCATGTAAAGAGTAAAAGAACAGAATAGATGCACCTGCACTAATTTCACTAAATGGGCACTAAACCTGACCCTTAGTACTACTCTCTAGCAGTACAGTTCCTGAGATGTTCTTTGCCTTCTCCTAAACAGGTTTTAAAATTTAGAAATACTAGGAAACATTTTGACAGAAGAAGGTTCTCAGTGAACAAAGCACAGGGCACTTTGTTCATTTGCCCTGCAACCTGCTGAGCACCCTTAGCTCCATTGAACTTCAGTGACGTTGGATTTTCAAAGACGACTGCCCTTTTGCCAGACTAAGCCTCACATTGTGACCCAAAAGCACAATTTTCAGCTGCATTCAAGATACCACAAGATTAGGAAAGCCTCATTTCAACTTGATATAAAGACGCCTTCATGATTTTTTAAGTGCTAAATTGATCATCCATTTAGAAATAAAAGGCAAGCTGGTTTCCTGAAGGCATTCTGAAATCAGGAATACATGAGGTGTCAGGTGACACTTGCAAGCTAGCAGTCCTGCTAGAATCATAGCCTGTTTGAACAGCTTCCCAAATCCAGGCCTAAAACAGGCTACATTTAATGGGTTTTGGGGGTGTACATCAAGCATCATCTTTTTTCTCCCTCATCTGCAAAAAGCTGAACATTGGTGATTTGGGAAGCTGCTGGACATAGCACTGGATAGGGTGATTAATCTATACTATAATTATGTTGGATTTGATCTTGAGTAAATGACAGTCCAAATTATTAATGAATAATTTTAAAAGGAGAGGCAAAGGGCACCTATAGCACTGGATGACCCCATTAAATTGTTGTTTAGAAGAATAATCAAAATTAAAAACTTGATCTGAATAAATAAAAGGATATTTTCAACAGATATGGTTAGAAAAAAGAAGAGAAAACATGTTACAAGTACAGAAGTGTTGAATTTCCATAGTAATTAAATACTTTGATTCTCAGAATGAAACAGATGTGTAGTCTTTTCAAGATGGAAATCAACAGTTAAATGTAAAGAACATTAAGCTAGAAGGACACACAATTCCTCTATTTAAAGTTTAATTGAAAACAAAGCATGTTTTCACCACAGCAATTTTATAGCTTTTCTAGTCACTTCAACATTAATATAAAACACTACTTTTTAATTGACTGGTGTGGCAGACACGTTATTTGCAAATGGTTTATGAATGTCTGAAAAGCATCAACAACTCCAAAAATTCAAGAACCTCATAAACAAAACTGTTAGACAAGTTTATAGTTCCTTCATCCCTCTCTGAAAGTTAAGCACTGGACATCTGAGGTTATTCCACGATTTAGCAGGATGCTGCTAATCAGGGTGTAGTGCAAGCTTCAGAAACCTCCATAACCAAGTCATCTCCTCAAGCCTATGAGGGAATAAGGTTGTCTAGACCAGCCTAATTGTCATGAAGGATGCTATACACAATTTCGGTCCAATTTCGGTCCAATTTATTCAGCAGCCTCAGTTCATGCTAAGATCCTTTTGCTAATATGTGCCCATTTTAAAGTGTTTTGCTCAGAAAAGAATTTTTAGAGGAACTAATTCAAGCATACATAACTTTGGCTGTCAAATTTCTTCTGAAGTTGTGATACAAGACTGCAAAATATTTTAAAATAAAAATATGCTGTTAACTCTTAAAAAATCAACAGCTCAGTGAATCAAATTACAGTGAGCTCAGCTGGATCAAATACAACCATAGTTTTCTGGCTGCATTATACATATCCTCTAGTTAATAAACATTGTTTTCTTTTAATCCTGTAGCTTTCCCCTGCTTTTATCTTACCTGTAGGGTTTAATTCTTAAGCTGTGACCCCATCAAATAAATATGCACTAAAAGCTTTGGTTCAATATTAACCAATATTAACCAATATTAACCTTAATGAAGTTTAGTTTTCCCTGTACAAAGATGCAAATAATTGGATTAAAATATATATCCAGTATGCAAACATATGCTTACATGGCGTTTTAATGTCACGAAAAGGAAGAATGTGTACAAAGGAAGATGCAATCACAGGATACAACTACCAGTATGTGATGGTGTAGCTGCTGATTTTTTCATATATCAGTTTACCTAAGTCCTATTTTCAGGTCTTATTCATTCAAGACTTAGATCTAAAACAATAATAAACAGACTCCTCTGCATTTTAATGCTGTACTATGCAAGGACACAGTCCATCTTCCAACCTGTAACATGACAAGCAAGAAGCACCTGCCCCCTGCGCACCCCCAGCTGCTAGCTGTGACTCAACCTTGCACATGTGCTAAATCAAAGGGGAAAAAAGGATGCTTATGTACATACAAGTAGGAGACCTAGGCATAGCTAGGTCCACTGTATGCTACAGCTTCATTAAATAATATGGCTTCCTATTACATGGGGACCACCTTTTTATCAGTAGCAGCACTAGTTATTGATCCTGTCCTCCCTTCTCAATTCATTAACTTCTCCCTGGTACATTCACCCTCTCCCAAACCATACGATTTCCACATAATCTTCTTTGGTGCCTCTTCTCTCTCTCTTGCGTTTGTGGATATCACTTCAGCCACAATACCTGCATGATATGCTGCTTTTCTGTCTTGTCTTTTTACTTTTGTATTTCCTCCTACAGCACTTCTCCTTTCATCGCTATAAAAACCCTCTCAGTATCTCCAATGCATTTTGTGTTACATCTCCCACTGTGTCAACCTTTTCTTCTCAAATATGGGTTGTTTCACAGGTCAAGTCTTGTCTCCCTCCTATCATCTTTTCTCCTACAAATTTTTGTAGGTACTCTGACACCTATCCTGGATTGGACATTTTGTGGCTACACAGGCAGTTTGACAGTACCCCCCAACCAGCTTGATAACTGATGAAAGACATGGGCTGCTTTACATTCCCAGCTCCAGCTTCATGTTTTTATCCCCTCTCTGGCAGAAGAGACCCAAGCCTGACCTTGAGTCAGCTTCAGGTGCTCAAAAGTAAACTGTCCTTGTAAAAAAGTGAACAATTTTCTCCTGTTTTAGTTCATGGCCTCACTACAACACAAGGGAAAGATGTGACTACATGGCAAGAAGAGAAGAGCCACCAAAAATTGGAGAATCAGCCTTCTATGGCAGATGCCAATCACTAGAACAGCCCAGCTTCTACTCCCTCACACTAGTTCACTTCTCTCTGCACTTTCTTTAGGAGTTTAATTTCTTGATACATGGATGATGATGAGAGAATGAATCATGAGTCAGAAAGTAGGGCCATTGGATCCTCTGTGCTATACTGCTCACCAGATGAGCAAGCCCATTTCTCCACTTCTTCAGCACTATCAAGTGAACAGCACTTTCTAAGATCCATGTGGTGCTATTGCTATGGACGTGGAGTAATGCTTTATTATACTAATATAGGAAAACTGCAATGAGTTGACATCTCTCTACTGTTTTGCAACACTGGTATTCCAGATGAGCTGCCTTATCATCCATCTTAGAAGAAAGCCATTCCCCTTCCTTCTGTTTGTTTTTCAAGCTACCTTGATTTACTAAGCAGTAAACTCCAGAGAAAGAAAAATTGAAGAGTTATGCAAACTTTTCAAACCATAAGGAAAAAAAAAAGGCACAGGGGACGTGATTTAGGGGTTCCATGACTGGCAACACCTATTTAAATCTGATCTTGCAAGAGCTGCTTTCAGGATATATCAAAAGTCAAATGGCTCTCTTGGAGGGTAGCACTCATTACAGACATGTTTATTGCAATCAGATCAAAGATGGGAGCCCACCAGCAATTGTTATCTGTGACTTCCTACATAGAACTGGCAACAGTGGAGACAGAAGTTAGGGGGTCAGCATCAAAAAGCATCAATGTGTCCTATACATATACACACTCAACTCCAAAAGTTGAACTGCATACCACATACCTGACAAGTCGCAGCTTTCGATGCGCTTCAGATCTGCATCCACCCAGAAAAGCTTTCCAAGTTTGTTGTCAATCACCAGTGCTACTGGTCGGATCAACCCAGTGGTAAAAAGCACTTCTCTCTCTGTGCCATCAAGGGCTGCACGCTCAATCTTGGGAGCTCGCTCTTGCATGTTGGTGAAGTACATGTACCTGAGAACAAAGACACCAGCTGCTTAACTGAGAGCTTCAGAAAGGAGGCAACTCACCTTTGCACACAGGTTCTACATTTTAAGTGGGAATGGTTTACACAGGGATGACTGCGGTGGCTGTTGCTCCCAGCCTCAAAGATCCAGATCTGTCAGCTGCAGAGCCCCAAACATTTGCCAACTGGCATATTGAGATAGCCTGAAATTAATAGCATTTGTCCTTAACACACCAGGCCATAAAATGCCTCAGCACTCAGCACTGCTGCGCTGGCAGCACTGTTCCTGCAGTGGAGGTGGGGGTTGTAAGAGACTAGCACAGACTTTCTGCAACCATCCTTGGGTAAAGCTGTCCCCATCTGTGAATCAAAGCCCAGCAGCTCTTTCTGACAAAAAATATTAACTGTCACCTCCCCTCCTTCTGGGTTGCCTTCCTCCTCAGCAAGAGGAAGTTCCTACCAAACTTGAGAGGAGCAAAGATCACAGAAGAAAGAACAACTGAGGATGGCATGTTCCTGATGTCTTAGTTCCGTGAATTCTTTATATCTCCTAAGCCAGTTCAGCTGCGAACAGCAGCAGACTCTGCCCTCCCCCTGTACAGGGAAAAAAGGGCTTGTGCACCCACAGAATGAACTGAGAACTCCCTCAGGGAAAAGTCCACCATTTTTTCAGTGGTGAATAACACAGGCAAACTCCCTAATACATGGGGCTACATTGCTGCATAGCCTTTTGTGATGGCACAAGGAGGAGAGGCAGCAGTCAGAACGTGCAGCCAAGGGAGAGGTGGAGGGAAGGATTTCTGGAACTAAGGCAGAAATAGTTCAGTACACAGATCACTCATTCAGCTCTCCCAGGTAGTCACAGTGTTCAGCATAGTCTCTCCCCCATCTTTTCCTCCTTTAATTTAAAAACAGATTTATCTTTAAATAATTTGAAAACCTGACTAGAAAAGTCGAGTTTTAGAGATCAACAAACCCAAACTCCCATTTTAATGGAGAAAGCAGATAAGCTTTTATAAATACAAACTATGTCCAAGTGACTTAGTCCCAATAAGATTAGAATCTTTCCTCTAATCCCTCTCTCCCCACACCAGCTTTTGAACCGTGGAGAGTACACTCAGTATTGTGTAAAATACCAATCCTATAAATGCTCCAGAGAGTCTCTGGGTACTACTGTATCCACACAGTTACGAAATATTGTCATTCAACATCTGCCAAGCACATGGTAAGCCATTTAGCAGTAAATTGGGATTTAAGCATCTAACCCACTTAAGAGAACAGTAAAGGACCATCTTTGACCTCTAAGAATGAAACTACTAACCACTTGAAGTGGAGATGGGCTCTGCTGAATCTAACCAAAACTGCTTTGCAGCAAAACAACATATTTTCTTCCTGTAGGGTATCACTCTAGCGCATCCTACCTGTTTTAATTAATTTCAGAAGTTTTTGAGATACACATCAAGGCAGAACTAACTTAAAAATGTATAGAACATAAGGGGTTGGTTTGTTTGTTTAACTTTATACTATTACATCAGCAGGAATAGTTGTATCATATGAAAGATCCCTTTTTCTTCCTGGAAACATTTGTTTTATGTTATTTGATTTGTTTTATGAAACATTTATGAGCCAGATCCCCAGCTGATGTAAACACAGTGTAAACTCTCCTGCTTTTCCTGTTAGGTGGCAGGGCTGTGCACTCACGCAGCAAACAGGATAAGGTGGTTTTGCTTTGCTTTCCCTACCTGGGTTAGTTCCTCACTATAACCAACCACATGGCTGTGTGAACGTCTAAGTCGGCACACCAGAGAAGGCAGTAAAGGAGAGAACAGGAAGAGAAAGATGGATACCTTTAAAAGCCAGAATTGGACAAGCAGTCACCTACGTCCTGAACAATTAAATATGCAAAATTTCTCCTTTTTAAAATATACAGATGTAACACAAGATTCATACATAGAGCTGACATACATCCCAAGAATGCTCTGTACAAGGTACAGAAAGGAATCTCACCCTCGCTCTGCGTTCACTACAATGGCTCTGGGCTTGTCGTGATCCCCTCGCAGCACCATCCCAATTGACTCGCCGTTCAGCCTGTGGACATTAACTGAATTTGTGGCCTCACAGGTCCAGTACAAGGTATGGCTGTATATATCAATGCTGAGGTCATGTGGCTGCTTCTCTGGGTTCTGGCTTTGGTTTGGAGTAGTCATGACAGTGAAAGGCTGCAAGACAACATATGGGGAACAATTTCCAGTAATTGTTCTAGTTATCGATTGAAGAACATTGATTGCACAGAAAGCATGGTTTACCTATCTGACTGTCCAGAAACACCTAAAACCACCCACAAGGAAACCACAAATACAAGAAATGTGATAAAGCTTAACAAAAAAGGATTTGATTCAAACTGTGGATTAGAGGAAAAACATCTGGACAAAATCTGTAAGATTATGCAAAACTCCCCAGAAAGCAGTTGTGGGGCCTCCTGTAAGTACAATTAATAGCAGGAGACATAAGATAACAATAGTGAATGGTTATGCATGGAACAATCTTGAATGAAACAATGCAAGAAACAAGGCAGCCTTCTGTCCAGACCTGCACTGTTATAGAGTCAGCTGAACAAATCTCTATCTGTTGCCGAAGTCTCCTTACTCTATTATTTGTAGTGTAGTACATATCAAATGGCTACAGCTCTGCCTCACACCCATACTAACAACATTACCTTCTGTCTTTATGATGGACCTTACAAAACGTGACATTATTGCCAAGTTCCTGGAAATAATGTTCCTGCCAAGTTCCAAGTTCCTTCCTCAACCCCTCCCAATCTAACTAATATACTATTTACTACACTTTTTAACTCTATGTTGAATACTAACATAGACTTCAATACTTCATTTCTATGAACAGCACTAGAGCATATAAAAAATCCCTAAAGGAAAATAATCTTTCTGTTGTCTGTTTAATGTTACACAGACTCCACTAGTGTACAGCCAATCCCAGTGCTGTTGGTATAGTAATACTGCTGGCAGGGCTCCCAACATCAAAGTAGCCTTCAAAGGTGACTGCTTCTGGTGACATGATAATGGTGAGGGGAAAGCGATGGCTTCCTTAAGTGTCCTAATGCGGTGCTCCCAATCCAAAAGCAAAAACAGTACCAGAAAAAGTTCATATGGGTCAAGAAAGCTGAAGACACCATTCCATGCTCAGCTTAAGTCAAATGAATTACCCAACACAGCATTACTTGTGAAAGTTATATTTCCACAATTTGCTTTTAAGCCACCAAGTTCTGCATAGTGATATACAGGCTTTTTTCTTTTTATATAAAGCTTTATCCGTGTTTTGTCTTGACAGTGTGCCTAGAAATAAAAAGAAATCATTCTTTTCCTGAAATCAAAGGTAACTTTACCAGCTATGAAATTCATATGTATCATCTGCAAACACCATGATTTAGCAAAATTATGTAAATATAGTTAGTGAAAATTGGAAAGTCAAAATTTGCAGGGGATCTGCATCTTCAAAGCTGTGTGACCAAGGTAGAGGAAAACACAGAGCAAATGAATCTCCATTGCAATTTGCACCTAGCAAGTACCAAAGAGAAGCTAGACTACAACAATTAGCACCTAGCATAATCCCAAAAAGCAAGAGCAAAACTTCTTCAAAATTCACCCACAACCAGCTGCTCATCCCAACATACATCCTCCCAATCATAAAAGAAATGGCCAAAAAATAAAATTGTCATCTCTTCCTTTAAAGGAAACCGTAAAACTTCTCAGTCCCTAGATGCATGAAGAGACCAGTCCATTTCCATTGGTATCATGTCATATTGTTTAGATACGACTGCCCAAGAACTAGGAAAATACTAACTTGCCCATTCTCCATTTCGTTTCATATTCTTACTCAAACCATAGTTTTTAAAGAATCTGTTATCTTGACCTGGGAGTTAAGCTACGCTAACACAAAAGACTGCCTGGAAGAACAGTATGCTTCCACTGTTTTGTGAATAACTAGTGCAAGAATCATGTCCCCAGCTCAGTAAAACGATTAAGTATGTGGATAAGCCTATCCCTATCTGGCACAGCAATCAACTCTACATTCACTCAGGGTTTAACTACAGCTTGAATAGCTGAGAGTTTTCATTTTGAGAGAGCTTTACAATGATGACAATATTATCACACAATTGTCACGCACAATATTGATTTTAGAATACAATTTATCTGTCCTGAGTATAAATAGTGAGTCTGCCTTACTTCAGTGCCCATCCGTAACTAAAGATTGCAATTCAAGGCTTATAGTTTCAGATACATGTTATGTATTACATTCTATTACACTTCTTTGTGTATAAATTAAAATCATAATCCTAAAAGCCTTCAGTAATTTTCACATATAAATAGAATATACATGAGTAAGTGCTGGCAAGAGTAAAGTTTAAACCGATGATTCCTTGGTGCAGGGGACAGAAGGGGGAAGTCAAGCATAAAGTACACAAAGCACACAAAAAGACCGACACAAAACTATATACACCACGTAAGCTTGCCTGAGTGCCATCATCTTTGGCTCTTTTTATAATATTCTGACGTCCATCCACCCAGTAGATCAATTTATCTAAGGGATCATAATCAATAGCCTTGACATTCCTTAGACCATGCATAGGCAGGATGATATCTGGACTTTGCTGATCATCTGGTATCATCCGGCTGATTGCAGATTTCTGGCTAAACAACAGGAAGCTGGCAGGGGCTGAAACAAGTCAAAATAGAATGCATAAGAAAATGCAACTCACACGGTCAAAAATACACCCACACAGAAGACAAAGAATATTTAGGACAAAACCCCAGAGAGACAATTATATTCACAATGAAAACTAAGGTAATTCATCATTGGAGACTTTTTCTGTTAAGTTGAAAATGTTTCTTTGTGTACTTCTGGAGGGTAAATGTGCACACCCTCACCCAGAAAGTATTTCCTTTTCATATTATAAAATAACTATGTTCCCCATGTGGAATTTAAGTAACACCTGTTGACAGTGGGCAATACACAGTCACAGGTTTTCCTGTATTATCATGGAATCATAGAATCATTTAGGTTGGGAAAGACCTTTAAGATCATCGAGTCCAACTGTTAATGTAGCACTGCCAAGTCCACCACTAAACCACGTCCCTAAATGCCACATCTACACATCTTTTAAATACCTGCAGGGATGGCGATTCAACCACTTCCCTGGGCAGCCTGTTCCAATGCTTGACCAACCTTTTGGTGAAGAAATTTTTCCTAATATCCAATCTAAACCTCCCCTGGCATAACTTGAGGCTGTTTCCTCCCATCCTATCACTTGTTACTTGGGAAAAGAGACCAACACCCACCTCACTACAACCTCCTTTCAGGTAGTTGTAGAGAGAGATAGGGTCTCCCCTGAGCCTCCACTTCTCCAGACTAAACAACCCCAGTTCCCTCAGCCACTCCTCATAGGACTTGTTCTCTAGACACTTCACTGCTTTGTTGCCCTTCTCTGGACGCGCTCCAGCACCTCAATGTCTTTCTTGTAGTGTGGGGTCCAAAACTGAACACAGTATTTGAGGTGCGGCCTCACCAGTGCTGAGTACAGGGGGACCATCACTTCCTTAGTCCTGCTGGCCACACTATTTCTGATACAAGCCAGGATGCTATTGGACACACTGCCGGCTCATGTTCAGCCGGCTGTCAACCAGCACCCCCAGGTCCTTTTGCGCCAGGCAGCTTTCCAGGCACTCCTTCCCAAGCCTGTAGCACTGCATGGGGTTGTTGTGACCCAAGCGCAGGACCCAGTGCTTAGCCTTATTGAATCTCATACAGTTGGCCTCAGCTCATCGATCCAGCCTGTCCAGATCCCTCTGAAGAGTCTTTCTACCCTCAATCAGATCAACGCTCCCACCCAAGTTGGTGTCGTCTGCAAACTTACTGAGGGTGCACTTGATCCCCTCATCCAGATCACTGATAAAGATATTAAACAGAACTGGCCCCCATACTGAGCTCTGGAGAACAGTGCTTGTGACCGGCCACCAACTGGATTTAACTCCATTCACCACAACTCTTTGGGCCTGGCCACCCAGCCAGTTTTTCACCCAGCACACCTGCCCAAGCCATGAGAAGTCAGTTTCTCCAGGAGAATCCTGTGGGAGATGGTGTCAAAGGCTTTACTGAAGTCCAGGTAAACAACATCCACACCCTTTCCCTCGTCCACTAAGTGGGTCATCTTGTCATAGAAGGAGATCAGGTTAGTCAAGCAGGACCTGCCTTTCACAAACCCACCCTTTCATCCAGTTAAAATTTCCTTATATGTTACTGTGCCAGGAAGCCTGAAGCTTTGTTGGTTTATTTTTTTTCAAGTCAAGAGTCCATGTTCTATTCATCTGCTATTTTTACTAGAAACTTAAATTCTTATTGGACAACCAGGGAACTGGCAGGCTCATAATATCAGACGCAGGGGGAAAACAAACTTATATGAATTTCAAGTGCATGTGCATGTTGCTCAGACTACTTAGGAGGCTGTTTTATTGCATGTTGTTTTTGCTTACTTCATTAAACACTTAAGAGAAAAAGACATTTTTTGTTTAGAATTTGTCTTCCACCCACCTACACAGTTAGGTATGGACTGGGAAAGCTTCAATCACACAGCTGAATTACCTAGAAAGCACTTCTAGTAAAACAAGACAGACCAGACTTGACAGCACTGGTATTTCTAAGATTTGAAATACAAATCTTCAGCCCTAATTCATGTCATGAAAATGGACATAAAACTCCATACTCTGGCCTCATATTTAAAGATCACCTTTAAAGCCAGAACCTTTGAAATGGACTTGTGATATCCCCTCCCTTTCTATACTGAAAGGGATCACAAGCACCTGGGAGCCACAAGCACTGAAGAATATAGTAGCAAACAAAAAGGCTTACAACTACAGTTCCTGCTGTTGGGATCCAAGGTATAATGAGCAGCACAGCCACACCTAAATCCATTTGGTATGGCAAGGCACAAGTGACCACAATGGCCATTATTTTGCACACAATCATTCAAGCCATCCTGACGTGAAGAATGGAAGACCAATATATCCATCACAAAATCCAGATGGCCCTGAATAAGTGTCCTGTTCTTCCCACTGGTCTTGTCTGCTCTTTCTATGCTGTGAAGATTCCAGTCTGTCCAGTAGATGTAGTCACTGTATTGGGTTAATCCGAATGGATGAGGTAGATCATCTGCTATGATTTCTCGTTCTTGTCCTGCAAAAATAAGGATAATCAACTAAAGGACAATTCCCAAGTCATGAAATGAAGAGTGTGGCTGGCATCAAGAAAAAGTTTTTTCTTCCCTTTTAAAAATAAAACCTCATTTCCTAAGTCAGCATCATGGGATTCATTATTAAGCAGTATCTGCTCAAGATGTAACCACTTGCATTGAAAAACCTTATCCTGATACCCTCCTGCCTATAGAGCAATTTGAAACTGTGCCAGTGTGTTGTAATTTAAATAAATACTACTCTATATGTCTCATGCTTATCATCCCAAATAGATATTGGAAAATATATTCAAGAATACTATCACTCCAGGAATCACTTAGGCCAATAAAAAACCCAATTAATATGCATGAAAGCAACAACATACCACAAACGTGAGATTCACAGAGAAACAGCTATGAGAAATTATAGTGTTTCACTCAAGAAACACAAAAATTTTGCAGTTCAATTTAAGATACAGCTACCCCAAGAGATTAGGAAACCATTTGTTTGGCAGAAATCCCAATACTCCCACAATCAGTGGCTCAGTTAGCAACATTCACAACAGATTTAACACCTTCTAGAGCATTAGATGGCCTCTACCAGAGATGCACTACTAAAGCAGATAAAGTCTTACTGTAAATCACCTTCCTAAACATTTTCAAGCATAAACCTCTATGAATCTCTGCCACTTTACATCAAATGAAGATGTAGCCTTCATCAGCATCATCTCGTCCTGCCTCAAACATCCAATGCTAGATTCTGCAGAACACCTAGTTTTTCTTCCCCTGCCCTACTTTCCATCATGCCCTCTCCCATTTGGACAAGACTGGAGAAAGAATGAAAAACCCAAAAACTAGAACATGAAGCCATTTCCCTATAAACCACCAGAACTAAATATAGAGGCAACCTTCCCAACTACTTTTAGGCATCTAAAGTGTCCAAGTTAGGGGCACAGATACCCTACACGCTCTCAGGTATTTCGTAGAGCAATTCTGGTCCACAGTGATGAATTCAGGGGATAGGCTCTTTTGAAGGAAGCAGATAAGCTGTCTAAATGAATTTTGATAGTTGGTAGATGGAGGAAAATCTCCCAAAAGAGTGACTTTTTCCTGCTGGGTAATGTTTATAATGCCCAAGATTAAGCTGGGACAGCATTCATTTATCCACTTAAGAGTGCTTTATTCATTGCTGGTGGGGTAGACGTTTCTATCAGCAACACTCACTCAGATCTCTCCTGGCAAGGAGACTGGCATTGCATAACATAGGCCAAGTCTAATAACATTTCCTTAACTGATGAGCCCACTTGCTAGAAGTCTACCTGAGTCTTTATAATCTGCTAACTGAAAAGATACCATACAACATTGTTAGCTTCAGCGCTCATCCTTCTATGTTCTCACCACAAATAAACATTAACAGTAGGTTCAACTTTAGAACCAGTTTAATTTACCACAGATGATTTCAGTATTGTGTTTCTTCTCAATGCCACAATCAGTTTCTAGTTCAAGCTTGCCTCCGGCTATTTTGTTTCTCCAAGTATAATGCAGGAGCTTAGCGAGAGCTTTGATAGATCATGCACTCTGCGTGGAAAAACCCCAACTCTAGACAGAGAAACAATCTTACTGCAATTTCTAAACAGTAATATCCACTCACTAGCTCTCATCCCAAAGCAACAAATACAAGAAATACAAAATCAGCAATAGCCTCAGAATCCAAAACTGAATCGCTTGCTGTTTTCCTGAGCTTAGTAAATTCTCTATACTCTGAAGATATGCACACACAATAACATCTTAAAAAAAAATCTCACTCTAATGGCAGCTTTTCACAGATTAAAACAAACAAACAAAAAAGAGTTGCAGGGAAATTATACATGTCATAAATCAGAGCATTGCTGTAACAATCCTGTATGAGTTAGCTTAAATACCGTATGTTCTGCCACATAAACTTTGATTTTTACCTTGGAATCCCAGGAGCATTAATTCCCACCTCACAAAGGCCTCGCCTTGGAAATGGAACAGGGATAGGATGTCAGGTCAGGAACTTCTGGATTCCATTTCTGATCCTATCATTGATTAACTGTGTGGTATTTGGAAACTTATATAAACTCTGTTTTCTTAAAAAGAAATTCATACGTGCCTCAGCTGAAACCTTGAAGACCATTTAATATTTACAAAGCATATGGATGATACAAAAGCTCTATGTCAGCTGCAGAAAACAAAACTCCCTTCTTTTATCCAGTTAGGCATCATGTCAATACCAATGTGAAAGTTTAGTAAATCTTAGCACACCCCTTGTATGTATAAATGAAATTCCAATGGAAGATATGAAAATGTGTAAAGTTGTGTACAAAACATGGTATGATACACTACAGAAGTAACTGCACAACCTTTCAGACTGCAGGAAATGCAAGCAGTATTTTGGTTTTGAACTAATACAACTAGTCTAAGGCTGGAAACAGAGATAATACTTCAACAGAAAATTAGTGTCCAGACTGAAAAGTCAGGGGTGGTTTACCTATAAGTTGTCCTCACTTTGAGAAACTCAAAGGTCATCTCTGCTTTGGTAAAACACAGGCAGTTTCATACCAATACAGAGAAATGACATCATATCTGACCATCATTATAAATCATCATATGGTTATTAATTTAGGAAGCTTTTTTAAAATCTCCTTAAACATTTAACTCTCCATTTCCTCTCATAAGAAAAATATACACGCAGATTTAATATCAATTATGTTATTCCAATTTCATATTATTCAATTGCTTTACTATGGTTAGTGCATATTTCTGTACTGGCTGGTGTAATATAACACTAGATTACCTAGCATATTTGATGACTCAATCATGCTTGTGTCTAAGTCAGTCCAGTATAGCCTTTGGTCCGCATAATCAATAGTGAGGTCATTGGCACGACCCACTTTATCCACCAAAGTGATGCTGTTTGTTCCGTCCATATATGCTCGAACAATCCTAGGTTTACCTCCCCATTCAGTCCAGTACATGTATCTGCAATGAGAAGAGGAACAAAAAGAGTACAACAGCTAGGAAAGATTGTGTTTAGCTGCATGCTTTCATTTTTCTAAAATTATTTTAAGTTCTTTAAAAAAGGAAAAAAAAAGGAATAACCCATGTGGTTATGTGCAGTATTACAGTACTCCTTTTTTAGACAAAGGCAGAAAAATATGATTGACAATTCTTAATTTTTCATTGTAACCCATAGGCCTGTGGAGCGTTTATCGTATTTTCAAAGACCCTGAAGAAATGGAGCTATATAAGCTGCCAGTTAACTTGTCATGTACAAGAATATGCACACAAAGCTTTGAAAAACAACACTGTGCCTTACCCTTTGGTAGGATCAAGAGCCAGAGACCTTGGGTTGTCCAAGTCCTTCCACACAAGGACCTGCCTATACTGTCCATCCAGGCGGGCTACTTCAATGCGATTGGTTCCAGTATCTGCCCAGTAGAGGTTCTTTCCCATCCAGTCTACAGCCATTCCTTCAGGATAATCTAGCCCAAACTCAATCACATGTTCAACAGAGCTCCCATTCATGAAAGCTCGGCTTATGGTCTGGAAAACAATTGTGTAAAAATATTACACTGTTTACAGATACCCCACTGAAATAAAAAGAAATAATTATTATGAAGTATTATGTGTAAAAAGAGAAATTAGTAAAAAAAATTGGCCAGTGTTACATTTTTTTAAATCAATTTCTGTTGTCAAAAAAGATATAGCAATTCATAGGATAAAAAGACCTGAATTTTCAGAAAGCTAGTGGTTTCTGATGATCAGTCAAGACATCTTAAAAGGATATGATTTTCAGAAAGCACTATGTATCTGCAGATTCTTCCTTGCCCCTTCTCCCTCTCTTCTATTTGCACATAAAAAGTTTTTTTTTAAAATTACTTAATTTGCTGTAATGTTTTAAGTCTCAGAGACGCATCTTAATTTAGAGAAATCTGAATTAAATTATTTCTCATGAGCAGTCACCTGGAGCAAGTTTGCTGATCCCATCTACATTTTAGTTATGCACACTCAACAAAACAAGTCACAGGGCAAGGACTGTGTACATATAAGCCACTCCTAACAAGGAGCACTGAAACAACCCCCAGGTAAATCATTGGTAACTTCCAGGACCAATGTACAATTACCCACCCTTGTTATCAGCACTAAGCAATCATTCTACATGCCTGCTAATATTTCAGCTATTAATTTCTTAATAATTTGATAAATGAGTATCAGGGTAAGAGACATTTTGCATTTTTAAAGCTAAATGTCAAAATCAGAAATCATGTAGTATATTTTTAGACGTATAACCCACATCTCAGAAAAAGTATAATCCCTTTTTGAAAATGAGTCCTCATATAACCAGAGGCAGGGGAGATCAGGGAAGTGGTGGTCAACAAAAGAAAGGGAGATGACCATGGGACCATCTGAAGTTACACTACCTGCTGCTAAGCTGCAGGAGGCAGGGGGACAGAGGGAATGAAAACCCAGATGTGCTGAAACATATGCTGATACGTATGTGAAAATACAGTATGCTGGATAATTCAGGAGGCCACAAACAAGTAAAATGTTTTCCAGTTCTGCATTGAGTGAGACTGGGATCTATGCACTGATGCAGCTGAAATAATGTATTTTCCACTACAAATGGTTAAGATGACCATAGCTCCAGCTCTCCACGTGCTTGCGTGAGATTTATTTAGTAACGGTGTCTGCAGTACGCTAATTTATTGGTCCTGTTCCAGAAGGAAAGGTATCCACACCACAAGCAGCACTGTTAACTCTGAAGCACAACCCTCATTAATCTTCACAGAGAGGCTATGGAAACTGCACGTGTGCTGCAGTCACTAAAAGTGAGCTTTTCCCTATTATGGCTTAGGCACATTGGCAAGGAAACTTTGATTGCTCTTGGAAAACCTATTAAGAGGCTAAACAGAGGAATTCAGTTCCAGTGAAGTGAATCTGTCATTTTCTACCATTACTTAATTAACTTCAAAAAGCAAAGTAACACTTATGAACAGCATAACATTCACTTTAGTGTGTACCTGGATGTGAACCAAACATGACACAGGAAATGTCAAACTCCTGGGGAGCACACTGAGATAGAACTGGGGGCAGCTGGGGGCTTAACACAGTGTGGAGGGGACTTGACAAGTTCCCTGGCCTTTTCTGTGGCAAGCTGGAGCCACAGACTAACAGCAACCAATCCGAAGTTCACTTGCCAAATGTTAATATTGAGTAAGATTGCCTTCCAAGTCAAAACTGGAAGAGGATAGAAAGCTCAGAGGGTTGCCAAGATCAATGTTTAAATTACTGTACTATGTGACACAAAAACAGCTTTTCTACAATAGATACATATATGGATGCAACACATGAAGCATCCAAGACTTAGGCATTCAGTATGAGCAGACACACTTTGGATTTTTATCTGAAGCAGGAAGATGCCTGTCACCCAACTGTGCATTCAACAATGCAATTGTCTTCAGCTCCAAGAGTCTCCTTAGATGCAATTAAATGACAACATTAGCAACTGCAGGACAGATCATGTAACAAGAGACCTTTGTTAGATCAAAGTAACTGCTCTGTGGCTTTATATTCAGGGAATTCACACATCAGTAATACCTTCAAACTAACATCCGTCCAATAGATTCTGTTATCAGAGACATCAAAATCCAGAGCAGATGCTTCCTTGACTCCAGTAAGAGGAATAGCAACATCATTATTATTGGTTTCAAGGGAAATCCTATGAATTGCCGCTCTGCTTGTGAAAACTAAGAAGGCTTCAGGAATGATGCAAGTCTTCATGTCACTCAACAGCTCAAGGCCAATGGGACAGGCACACCTGGTCTCCTGGGGTGTAAAGAAACAGAGATGGCTGCAGCCTCCGTTGTTCTCTGCACATGAATTAGTTCCTTAAAAAAAATCAAAACAAAACAGATATTGGTGCATTGTGGAGGTAGGGGGGAAAGGGGAGGGGGGGAGGCTGAGCAGAAACATAGTGTAATTATAATTTTTCAAAATAAGTTAACACTATGGGTTGTCAACAGGGAATTCTAAAAAAAAACCAACAACATTCAAAACTGTTTCTTTCTTTCTACCCAAGGATTAGGAAGCTGGTCCTATCCCTCCTATAGTACAAATAACAGCTACAAACAGCTAGTTTCCCCAAAGATTAAATTCCTTTACTGAAGGCAGGTAGTTACATACATGTTCAGGTTGGTTATTTTTGGCCAAGTACCACATCTTTGTATCTCTTTGAAACCATCAGTTTTACAAATGTTCAATGATACAAAATGGTGAGAAAAAAGCTGGATAACTGCAGTTCTTTCCCAGGTGTTTAATTTAAAGCTGAGAAGATTCATTAGCAGAAGCAGTTCCAACAAGATCACCACAATCTCACACTTATTTTTTCGTGTGAACAACCATGACCAGATGGGGAGGGAACATGGAGGGGAAAGTAAGGACCAAAAGATAAATGACTGCCTTTGTCCATCTGCTGGAACCAAGGACTTAGGTATTTAAAGACTGTTACCACAAAAAAAATAATCTCCAAGATCAGTCTCAACCAGGTTTCTTTTAATTTTCCCTTTTTAGGGCATACATATTTCAGACTGATGCCGTAACGTGCAGCTTGAGGATTTGATTATCCTTTAAGTAAAGCTTCCTGAAAGGCTGGAAATCCATGTACTGGCTGGGTGTAATTTGACAACCTACTTTACGTGATTCTGTTGCAACTATTCTCAGTAATTTTAATAGCTGAACATACTGCTATGTCCAGACTCAATGTTCCACGTAGCAGACAGATCTGTGGTGAACACGCACCTCTCATGAGTTACTACTGAAGCCAGGAGGTCCTGTGACATACTCCTCTGCAAGAATGCTAGTAGAGGACCTAAAACACTGGCTGCACCTTTCAGAAGATGCAGCGGAAGAACATGGAGCTCCAGCTGCTGATCCCATGCTAAGGGCAAGATTTAATTGTTAAGATTTAAGTACGATTTAGGTGCTAAAGTTAATATTTAAGTGCCACATGCTTTGACGTGACGTTGTCACAGCCACTAACTCTGCCTATACCACCCGACATAGTAAAAAGCATTCTGCTAACCGAACATCACTGGGACTTTGTACTTGAAGAAAAGAGCAATAGAAAATGGAGCAATTCTGTGAGCACCAAAAGTAATGATTCCTATAGATTGGAGGCAGGAATAAAATTCTCCTCACAAAAATTCAAAGAGTGTAGTGGAAGCTGTGTAACACTTATGTCAAATGTCACTAAAAACTGGAAGCCCATACTTTTCCAACACTGTATTTTCCCAGCTTTACAAACAATAGCTGCAGTTTTCCTTTAAAATGATTCAAACATATGAGACCACAGTTAATCTCATTACAAGCGATCAACAGTTGCTTAATGAAAGCAAGCACACCTAGAAACTACTATAGATCCATCCTATGATCGCTCATGCTTACCAAACACTTTGGTAACACTTGTTGCTTTAAGGCCCATTAAATCTGGCAGCTGATCAATAATGATGTCTCTGCTAGCCTTTATCTTGTGAACTCTTTCAATGCTTCGTCTCTGCCAGTCAGTCCAGTAGATGTAATCTCCCAGCAGCGTGAACCCAAATATATGTGGAAGCTTATCTTCTAGGAGGGTTTTCCTCATTGTTCCATCAACGTTTATGACCTGCGGGATGCACAAGAAAAAAGGAAAAAATAATCTCTACTGTGGGTACAATTAAAATGGCAATATCAATCATATTTTGACAACTCCTCTATTTTTATGCAAGAACCTCCTGAAATTCACAGCATGCTTCTTCTAAAAGAACGTACCTCTAGGTTTCTTGAAAGAGAAATATATTGGAATGACAAGACTGAAAGTGGCTTATCTCACCCATTCTCCACTGAAAAACCTAAGCAATGTGAATTTAACTTGCATCAGTTTGAACCTGCAAAGACCACTGCAAAGGGAGTGGGTTTTGGGATGGGAGTGAGGTTCGGGAGATTTTTAATCTCCATGCATGTCTTGGTCTCACCACTGAACTCCCTCCCTTGAAACAAGGGATTGCTGGAGTGACCTTCAGCACTCAGTCACAGGGAACAGAGGCCAACAGAATTCTTTCAGGACACAATAAGGCCATGTAGAATCTGCACTTTCTTAAATTTTGGTTTTTTACCATAAAAGAATTAAGTTTTTCTCACTCTTGTGATAAGCGAGATCTTTACGATGTGGAGTAAGTATTGACTTATGTAAATTTGTATTCCTAAAACTTCAGAGAAAGCGAAATAGTATTGGAGATGGAATAAGCCCCACAGATATATATATATACACGCTATTTGTTAATTATTTCATAACCAATTACTAGAATGACCTCATGCTACCCCACTTTGCTTGGCATAAGGAAAGAGATTCATATAGTCTGACCCTGATCAATAATCATTGGGCAAGATAAGAAATTAAAATGTCCACACACAGTTCCCCATGCCACACACCTAAAGTCACCTCCATCTACTACACAAACTGCAATAATCTTTTCAATCATCCAGACATCTCTTACCCATGGCAAAGAGTGTATATTTATAATACCCGCAAAATATCTATCTGCCAAATCCCCAGATTCCTCCCCATCCTACTTCTTGCAATTGGTAGCTGCAAAGTAACTACAATATTTTTAAGGTGCTACTTGAAAATTTATACTGTGAGCAGCATTAAGTTCGGTATCATATTAAAACCAAAACAAAAGACCACAAATTAAGACAGTTTATTTTCCAATGTGATTCAATCAAATCTCCATTTGTTGCTAGAAATGCTTCACATGTGGACAACTGCTGTGCTTTAATTTAGGCTACCATGGCTTGTGATTGAGGTTTTAAATAGTCTCCTCTTTACTATTATTCGGAAATTATTTGCTTATTCAGACTCAAAATACTAAACCTGTACCTTGTAGTTGATTAAGTTGCCTTCACTGTGCAACACTTCTTGTGATTTAAAGATAGCTATGGTCATTTCAACACTGTATTCCCCCAACTTTTAAATTGCTAAGTGTTTAACCAATATTTATTTCTTATTGAAAATGTCTATAACTTAAATGCAATGTAATATTAAACCATTAAATGCCTAACAATATTGTGGGCAGTCAAAATCAACCATCAGTTTTACCAGAATTTAATACAGATATGATAAAACAGTAAATTGTAAGGCTCTGTCCATACATGGTAAGCAGCAGAAGCACCTACAATTTCTTTTTTTAACATGACCAATGACAATCACCACATCTTATTAAATTAGCATGTGAATTTCAGGGTGTTCACACACACCCATGGTAGATATCCAAATAAATTAAAAAATGAAATCTCCACTTTGAAACCTTATAATACTTTAGAAATTTATGGAAACAACATGCATTTCTTCCCTGACACAGTTAATTTGGGCACAACATTTCCCCTTTAGAGAAACACAAATAAGATGTGCTCACCAATTTTATTATATGAATTTTATCTGAACAAAACCGTTAAATGCTAGCACACTGTATTGGGTTTGCATGTCAAGGTTTTGGTAGTGGGAGGGGCTACAGGGATGGCTTCTGTGAGAAGCTGCTAGAAGCTTCCCCCATGTCAGAAAGAGCCAGTGCCAGCTGGCTCCAAGACAGACGCGCCGCTGACCAAAGCTGAGCCCATCAGCAACAGCGGTAGTGCCTCTGTGATAACATATTTAAGAAGGGGGGGAAAAAAACCTGCTGGGCAGCAGCAGCTGGAGAGAGTGAGAATATGTGAGAGAAACAACTCTGCAGACACCAAGGTCAGTGAAGAAGGAGGGGGAGGAGGTGCTCCAGGCACCGGAGCAGAGATTCCCCTGCAGCCCATGGTGAAGGCCACAGTGAGGCAGGTTGTCCCTCTGCAGCCCATGGAGGTTAACAGTGGAGCAGATATTCATCTGCAGCCCGTGGAGGACCCCACGCTGGAGCAGGTGGATGCACCTGAAGGAGGCTGTGACCCTGTGGAGAGCTCCTGCTGGAGCAGGCTCCTGGCAGGACCTGTGACCCCATGAAGAGAGAAGCCCATGCTGGAGCAGGTTTGGTGGCAGGACTTGTGATCCTGTGGGGGACCCATGCTGGAGCAGTCTGCTCCTGAAGGACTGCACCCTGTGGAAAGGACACATGCTGGAGCAGTTCATGAAGAACTGAAGCTCGTGGGAAGGGCTCAGGTTGGAGAAGTTCATGGAGGACTGTCTCCTGTGGGAGGGACCCCATGCTGGAGCAGGGGAAGAGTGCAAGGAGTCCTCCCCCTGAGGAGGGAGTGGCAGAGACAACCTCTGATGAGCTGACCGCAACCCCCACTCCCTGTCCCCCTGTGCCACTGCAGGGGGGGGCGGTTAGAGAAAATTGTGAGTGAAGTTGAGCCCGGGAAGAAGGGAGGAGTAGGGGGAAGGTGTTTTAACATTTGGTTTTGTTTCTCTTTACTCTACTCTGATTTGATTGGCAATAAATTAAATTAATTTCTCTGGGTCGAGTCTGTTTTGCCTGTGACGGTAACTGGTGAGTGATGTCTCCCTGTCCTTATCTTGACCCACAAGCCTTTCATTATATTTTCTCTCCCCTGTCCAGCTGAGGAGGGGGAGTGATAGAATGGCTTGGTGGGCACCTGGCGTCCAGCCAAGGTCAACACACCACACACACATAGGACACGCACTAGATCCTCCAGCCACCAGCCAAACAGCAGAGGTGAACAGTCAACTACTGCATCCTATTTACCTATGCTATACACACAAATCATCACTATAACAGTCTATCGTGCAACGCTAGAGTGCAGATGTCTTCAACCGCAGAGGAAAACAACTTCATGAGAACTTTAAGACTATCTAGCAGCTTATGTGAATTTGAATGCATGCTACAATGTAAATCTCTGGATTCCTTCCAGATAAAAAGCCTCCTGCTGGAGACAGTTAAAATTAACACTGACATTCCTGAAAACTAAGTTCAGAGGAGCTTTGTGTCAGCCCATTAACCTACAATTCTTCTACTACTTGATGAAGTAGCAGAGACTGAAGATTAATGTCTTTTTATTTTGTTGAGCTAAATAGAGTACATTACAAAAAGGCTATTTCTGTGGTTAAAAGCCAAATGGTTCTGCAATTATCTCATTACATCATGTCCAGGCAAACCCCAAATGCTCACTTATTTAAAACAGTATCAATCCCACAGGCAATACTCTGGGTTCAAAAGTTCATCATGCATACTCAGGTGCTGCAGCCAAACTGGTGCCACACTAAGTAAAGACGACACCATTTCCTTTAAAACAATGCATCAGCAAGATGATGATCAAACTACCACATTTCCAACTACTTTTACAGATACGGACAGTAAAAGTACAATTCAAATAACTAGAGCTGCTGACTAAAATACACCAGATGAAGACTGGATCCAAGGATGCAGAAACACATGTTATTTAAATCCATGCACATCTGTGGATGTTGCAGATGACACCAAGCTGTTGAACTTCATGAACCTGATGAAGTTCAACAAGGCCAAGTGCAAGGTCCTGCACGTGGGTCAGGGCAATCCCTAGTATCAGTACAGACTGGGGGATGAATGGATTGAGCAGGCCTGCCGCGAAGGACTTGGGGATACTGGTGGATGAAAAATTAGACATGAGCTGGCAATGTGTGCTTGCAGCCCAGAAAGCCAATCATGTCTTGGGCTGCATAAGTAGCGTGGCCAGCAGTCGAGGGAAGCGATTCTCCCCCTTTACACTGCTCTCTTGAGACCCCACCTGGAGTACTGCATCCAGCTCTGGGGTCCCCAGTACAAGACAGACATGGACCTGTTAGAGCGGGTCCACAGGAGGGCCACAAAAATAATCAGAGGGCTGGAAGGCTTCTGCTATGAAGAAGGGCTGAGAGCTGCGGTTGTTCAGCTTGGAGAAGAGAAGGCTCTAGGGAGACCTTATTGCAGCATTCCTACATTGTATGGCTGTTCAAGTATAGTGGGAATGGAGATCCAAAATGTGGAATCAGACAGCAATATGGCTTATATTTTGGCTAAGGCGGCGATGGAGTAAGTGTTTTCTCTCTCTCTCCCAAACATCCCTACCCCCAATCCTGTGGGCAGAACACCTACGAGTCCAAGCAGGCTTCCCTTGGATGCAGAAGGACAGCTCTGACTTAAGAGGATTTTTCTGTGCCATGGGAAATCGAGCCCTCTCAGTGGTAGCTAATCCGTGGCAACAGGCAGGAAACGCTAACTAATCATTAGACTATCTTCTAGTAGCAGCCAGGGCAAAGCTTGAACAGTGAGCTGTCGCATGCAGTTCAATATAGGTACACACACATAGTTCAAATTTTTGTATGTATGTAAAAATATGTACAAGTATTGTACACACACAATACTTCAAATTTTGCTGCCATCCATCTTCCCAGAGATTCACCTCCACTCTAGCATATTAACCGAAACCACGAGGATGCAAAATAAAAATCTACAAGCAGGCCTCACAATATGGCCAAAAGCACAATTCCTTTCACTAAAATGGCACAGCTAATAAAATACTGTATTAACTCATCATTTAATATCTGAAATGGTGTGTAGCCTGCTGACTGTAGCCAAAGGGAAGTTGTTAAGGTGCATTCCTTATCATTTAGCACAAAGAGACTAGAATAGGCTTTTTTCTACTCAGGGGTTTTTGTCCTCTTTCTATAACTAATAAATGGGTCTTGACTCGTGTCAAAGGATAGACTGAACACTAAATCTGCTGTGTTTTCCATATGAAACACTGAAAGCCCCCCCTTGAACAGAGGCACACACTAAAAGCCCCTTATTAATCTTAAGACTTCAATGACAAATCTCTTAATGAGGCATTGCCAAGCTCAGCTAAAATCTGTTGTGGGCAAAATGAAATCAACATCAAACACCTTAATGAAGTGAATTACACAAAAAACATGATAAGGTGATAAGGTGTGATTTTTTTTTTTAGATGCTGCTGCAGTGTATGCAAAATGATTTAACAAATATTTCCAAATATAACACTCAAAAGCTCTTGGCTCTTTGAAGAAGATTAAAGTAAAACAATGCAATTAAATTCTACACATCAGCATGATTCATGTAGTCAAGTTATATTTTAGTTGCACCTGTGAAAAAAACATCTATTCAGCATACATATAGGATGTCTTCGGACAGAACAACAAAGAGAACTCGGACACTTTGCTCCTATATTTAATTTATTAAGATAAACCAAAATTTATTCAATTGCTACAGACAAAGCTGTAGTCAAATGGAAACCAATTCTTGGGCTGAGCTAAATCACTATGTGAGCAGTAAGCAGACATAGCAGGTTGGCAAGTGTAAAAAGACATGACTGCCATATTATTAGGAGACCCATGTTGTGGGCTTGTGGGTCTATGACTCTTCTCTTGTGGATCTAATTCCTCTTCCCCTGTGGAAGAAGAGAGCTACACTTTCTTTTGCCGTGAGGGTGACTGAGAACTGGAACAGGTTGCCCAGGGAGGTTGTGGAGCCTCCATCCTTGGAGATATTCAAAAGCTGCCTGGTCATGGTCCTGGGCAACTGCCTCTAGGTGGCCCTGCTTGAGCACGTGAGTTGGACCAGATGACCTCCAGAGGTCCCTTCCAACCTCAACCATTCTGTGATTCTGTGAATGGCTTCTAATGATTCTCACTGGAAGACTCTAAGCAGGCATCTCAAGTGAACAATACTTAGTCATCTTTGGCTGGAGAAAGAACTTGTGAGACAACTCATGTGGGTGGCAGTCAACAGGCAAAGAAAAAGACAAAGAAAAATGGAGAGAAGTGGAAAACTCCAGAGGGTAAAGAAGCCTGCCCCAGAAACAGAAGAGTGAAGCAGCTGTGAGCAGTCTGTACCACAGCCTATATTCAGCTGAGTATAAGCCATTCATTAACATTTCCACCTTTCATCAATGCTTTGGGATAAAAGCAAAGTCCTTTTTTTTTTTTTTTTTTTTTTTGTCTGAAGGGGCTTAATGCCAGGCATATATTGGCAGACACTGGCAAGCAGAAAAGAGAATAACATTAAAACAAACAGTACCAGAACCCATATGTCAAAAAGGGGGGGGGAATGGATGGACAACAGACACATCTGGCCATTTTCCACAGAAAAAGACTACTTGAGTCTCTTAGCAATCTGTTGCCTCAAACACTTGAGTAAGACTCGAGAATTTAGAAAGCAGTTCCTCATTGTTGTCAATAATTTCTGTCTACCTTGACAATATTTAGGCTACCTGGTAAAAGCTGCCTCATAAACAAAATTCATCAGTTTTCTACTGTTATTACGTTTCACGGATTAATCCTACATGTACTATTGTGTCTCTTCTTTCAGATCATTCTCATTTCAGGTAAGTTTTGATGTTGATGTACATTTTTATTATTATTTTCTGAACTGCCACGTTGCTTAGGTGTTAGTGTTGGTTGCCAATTGCAAAGTATCAGCACCCACCTACATTTAGAATAAGCTATGAACCAAGAGAGCATGGAGAACAAATCTATACAACATCATGACTGAAACACCTCTACTCAACTGTGGATATCAATTTGCCATTTGCAAATACACGTAGTGACACACCACAACCCTTTTCTTGCATATTCTTTTCCCTACTCTAAGAGACATTTGAACATGATGGCATGCTTCAAAACTCCTTAAAAAGGGAAAAAGTTAAACACAAACATTCTCATAATAATTTATGGCAGCTGGTGGCTAGACCCTAAAACATAGAGGATCTACTGAATTAGTATTTCAGTTTTATTTTTAGGTAAAAGTTGCTTATTTAATACACTTCAGGGAAATTTTACCTTCTGTAAATACTTTTTCATTCTGAAATGTTGATCACTATGAGTTAAGTTTGAAGGGGCATGCAACAACTCTGAAATTTGAAATATGCCTTTCCAACCTATAGTTAACTAGTTTGGGAAAGGTGAAGAAGAATTTAAACTTCTTACAATAATATTTTTTAAATGCACATATCTTAATTTTTCTCACTTCTCTCTTGATTTCCCTTTTTTTCAAAGGGATTTGAATAGTTCTGTAAGATCTTTACCCTCTCCTTTCCAAATCCAAACATCTTCCCAACTCTATAAAAAGTCTGTGGAAATAGCACATCATATAAATATTTACTATATTGTACTCCTGCTGATGAAATTGGGACTGCAAGCACATTTATAACCTATATGTACAACAGGAAGGAAAGGTAAAATAAGGAGGTTGATATGAGAAAAAAATTGTGGTAAACTTTTGAGTCCAAAAAACAAATCAGCAATTTCAGTAGCCAACTAGAATTCCTTAAAAAGTCAAAAGGATGTCAGGAATAACAGCTACACTTGATCGTGAAGTAGAAAGTGGCACCAGTGCTGGCCAACCTTTCCAAAGACTTGCCTCCTGTCCAATGTTACCATGCTAACATTAACTTGAAATGAACTAAAAATTAAGCTAAATGTAGTATTTACTACTCCTATTTTTCTCCTTTTTGTTTGCTTACCAAAATATACGTGGATTTTTAATTTTATTTTTTTAAATCATCTTTTATCTTACAGACAATGAGAGGTCCGTCAACAATTGATTGAGAAATACTGGTCTAGTCATGACCTCCTCTTGTCATCTTTCCATCTCTGTTCTACATACAATGCTAGGTCTCATGCAGTCAACCTCTGTCCACAGTAAACTAAGATTAAACTAGAAGTGTTTTGTCCATCATAGTGGGACCTCTTGCTCAGAACTGAGCTTCTTAGTCTTTCCTTGGAGAAACATAACATTTTCATTTTCTTAACCTCACCACAGTGCAATTATCAGAAGCCACTTGTAGTTCTTCACATCCTCTTCATACTGAGATAGGCACATACAGTGCTTCAGACAGCCAAATGATGAATCCTTTATGCTCTAAGTCACCAGAAGAGTCACATATAGGAATTCCATTGGAAGTCAAAGGTTAAAAGAATAGACCCTAGATTAGTTGACATGTCCATCTATTCATGGCACTACACCTTGAAGAATGGATGCTTTTATCCTAATTTAATAATGGATTAGCCAAGGCTCATGTACCTCCCTTAGTTATTCCTCAGAAATTGAATCAAAGTTCTCTCATTAAACAAATATTTCTATCAAAGGGAGACAGATGAAATACTAATCCAGTACAAATACAACCAAAGGCAGCAGGCATACAATGCCTCCTTGGAGGGAGGCAATGAAAGTCTAAGGACTCCTGTATGCATCTACAAATATTCACTCAGTTCCTCATCTCATGAAACCTCCTGGCCCAAGTAAACAGCAAATTCTGATCAAGATTCCCTCCTATTTGTACCGTTTATAGAAACACTGCATTAGACTAATCCAATAAATCCAGTCTTACATACCACCGTGTAGAGGGTGTATGTCAAGAAAGCACAAGTAAAAGCCACGCACAGAAACCTAAACTAGGTTGTCCACAGTTAGCTGGAGTATCAACAGCTGTACAGGGCCCAGGCTAAGATACTGTGCTAACACAACTACATTGCTAGCTCCTGCAGAACTAAGTCAGGTACCTCAGCACAGGCCTCTCACAGCTGAAATGTATCTGCTGAAAGTGCAGATCACGGCAAGACTCCTCCTGCCTTGATAAGATGCCTACACTCCACTGTCACTTGGGATAAGCAATACTATCAATCATATTTACTTGAGACACTATTAACATTAGTAAGTTATGCAAGGTAGCATTCAGAGTTTATCAACCAAATGTAGTTACCAGATGGTCTCCCGCCCCTGCAAATGGTTAAAAAGTCAAAACACATAACTTTTGGCCAGCACAATCTTGATCTGTTTTCAAATAAAGCTAACCTTTCCTTCTCAGGCCAAAGCCTGGCAGGACAGACAGACCCTTAGAGGATGTTCTGAAGCTCAGTCCATTAGGTTCACCACAGGAAACCAAGTCCTGCACAGCTGAAGGCCCTGTCTCTGATGACTGTGGTACAGAATGTGTTTTGAGGTCTTGCATAGAGAGGGTGCCACTACTTCTGCAGCTGAAGCTCAAACTCTTTTGTAACACAGGAAGATGCTCCATTACATTGCTCTCTCTTCAGCCACCCTCTCTGGAGGTCAGACCATGAGCTGAATTGCCCAGAATCTTACATTTTTCACGTAGATCTCACAACTGTATGAGCTAACTGTTCCACCCCAGTTCTTAAACAGCTTTTTCACCAGACAAGCTCAGTGTACTTTAACAAAAAGAAAAATAACACCATCCTGTTCTCCTGACAGGACAACGGAGGCATAGGAAAGAACTTGCCTTGAATCATCAACCAACACTGAGAACTCGAGAGACTCAAGGGCCAACCTAGCATTGGATTCACCACACCACAGTGCCTCCCTTCCCATTCTCAGGTAAGTGTGGCAGAAAACATATCAGACTGAAAAATATTAACCTTTTTGGCTGGTTATTTTTCAGCTGGATCGGTTCCCTGCTGTGGTTTTCTATGTGCTTGCACAGACTGCTATGCCAGCCAGAACAGAGCAGGAACACACTATAAATGGTACAAATAGGAGGGAATCTTGATCAGAATTTGCTGTTTACTTGGGCCAGGAGGTTTCACGAGATGAGGAACTGAGTGAATATTTGTAGATGCATACCACCAAATAACCTCACCTTTCAAGTGAGGTTAATGTGCAACATTTTCCACTTACTGGAAGAAACATAAATAAATAAATAGCCTCCCCACGGTTCATATACAGGGCTGGTTTCACTCAAAAGAATATAAATTCTTCAGTCCATATCACACAGCTTATTTTCAATCCAAGGCCCTAGGCCTAATCAGCAGAGAGAGAGAATGTGTAGAAGGCTCCTGAGAGTAGACCTATGTAAGGTTGTTCATCAAGAGCTTCCTAGATCAAACCAATATGAAATAGTGGAGTCAAAAGTTTAGCTGAAATTTAGGATGACCTTTCAGCTTACAAGACAGATTTTTGGGGCATGATTCCCTGTACCCCAACATAAGTAAGTAAAAGAGGTTTATTTAGCATCTACTGATGGGAGAAGAGCAGACATACACAACGTCTTCAGGAAGTTAGCTACAGTCAACTGCAACTTGCAAGCTTCTTCTCTGCCTTTATCAGGCTGGTCTAAGATCATAATTAAGAACTCCACTCCAAAAGAAAAGTACCTAAGAGTCCTCTCTATTCGAAGTTGAGCAGTTAACTCGGGTATTGGGAGGATGGTTTGGTTTTATGGCTCAAACACTAGACAAAGATGGACTCCAGTGTGTAACCTCAAGTAAGTCAAAAAATCTCTGCAAACATTATTTCTCCACGTGCATAACACCAATAAAATTTTTTCCTCTTTTCTGAACCCTGCCTTGTCTGTTCAAACTGCTTCTCAATACCAAATAAAGGAGCCAAGCTAATTCATCTTTCAGAGCACAGCTTAAAATTTGGCAGGCAGTGCTGCTCAGGCCAGTTTGAGCAGATTCCACCTTGCCTATGGCCCCTCATTCCCCTATTCATACTGACACCTTCTTGCCATGTCAGCGCAACTACTTGTGTGGCAGAAAACATATCAGACTGAAAAATATTAATCTTTTTGGCTGGTTATTTTTCAGCTGGATCGGTTCCCTGCTGTGGTTTTCTATGTGCTTGCACAGACTGCTATGCCAGCCAGAACAGAGCAGGAACACACTATGATAGAGGGACAGCAGGGACTGCCTGCAGCCACTGGTGCAAAGAACTTCTGTTAACACCATCGTCAGCGATGTAACAGACCCATGGGAACGGTACGTCTATAGTGTGCCTTAAACAGTAACAAGAGGAGTTCTTTCCTTTTGAAACAGTAGGAGTGATTGTATACTTAAAATTAATTGGGGGACATATTCTAAAATAATAAATACATTAAATAATTGAAGACTTGTATGTTATATAGTTGATAATTGTACATTAGAGGGCTGACAGTTAATTAGAAACAAATAATAAAGCTTGTGCTCTCTTATTCCTATGCAAATGCCCCAAAAGCTCGTATTAATGTGAAACCAGCACTATTTGAAGACACTCAATCCCAGGTGAAAGGGGCAAAAAACAATCTGTGCATGCGACTGAGCCACCCACGGGGCATGTCTGCAAAGCCAAGCAATAAAAACTGACCCAACACCACCTCTCATCTGTAATCTGCCCACTAATGACTCTCTCCCGCAATAACTAAAATAAAAAACTCCAGGCTCACTTTCAAATTATTATGTGTGAAAGGTGAGGAGCCTGATGACAGGGGAGAAGAGCACAGTTTTTTCACCCTGAACTTGCAGAGGAGGCAAGGATTCCACCTGCTTGCATTCCAAGATTTATCTTTCTGCCCTGTATTCCCTTGACCTTGCAAACACTGGATTGGGGCAAAACCTCATCTTTCCAAACAGAGATTGCAAGATGATGCTTCTAAGCCTAGAAAGGTTCAGCAGAGAACTAGGATTCAATTTTAAAGGGGTGGAGAGAAAAATCTATGTGAATTTGAACTATAAATTTTTTTAAAGAATTCATTAATGACAGTATTTCCCTCCCTGAAGGCCAGCACAACTGAAAACCTGGTATTACAGGAGATTGGGCTTGCAAGAAAAGGACAATGAAATACCAGTAACCATATTTTTATGGTTTTGGATTGGAGGGCTTGTTTTTAGAAGGATGGTTATTTCTAAAATAGTTGTTTCTGTAGCATACAAGCAACTGCAACCATGGCAGCCCAGGCTAGAACAATAGTGATGTACATTAAAGTACAGTAAATGTGATAGTACATTAAAGCATTTCATGTGAGACACAAATACACTCCTCTAACAGTACATTTTAATATAGGTAAAGGGCAAAGACAGAAATGCTGATCACTAAACTCTTAGCTCCCAGGCACCCAAACTATACCGAACAATTGTTGCCTTGCCATGTCAAGGGAAAACCCCTGAGTTTAAAAATACTTGAAAAATGAGCGAGTAGTTCAGGTAAATAGTGTATGCAATACCCAGCTTTTCCTCTTCTGTAGACACCTGTTTTGGTTCACTGTTGGAGTCAGATACTAGGAGTAGATCGACTTTGGCCTGACCCCAGATGCCCTTTTTTAAGTTCTAACTCAATAATGTAATAGGAAATCCTGAAAAGAACAAGTAAAAGTTGCCTTAGAAAGAAAGACTGGAAATGATCATCTGAGCAAAGTGTTTCCTACCTTCTGATCCTAATTAGGAAGGGAAGAATCTCCAAATTAGAATCCTCTCTGACCCTGAGCTCAAGTATGATTTTAGCAGTACTCACACTCAAATACAAGGGATCACAGGATATAATCAGCTGCACCCACTTCTCCTTGCTAATGCCTCTTCAAACAATGCAACCCTCAAGTACAAGAAGAGAGAGAGAGTTGGAACTGATTAATGCACACCCAAAGCTGTGCGTCTCATTAGTAGTAAGCAGAGTTTGCATCTAGACAGAACATGACATTTCTGGTTTATAATACTTCCAATAGACAGAGAAATAAGAGGTGGAAAGGAAGGGAGAATGGAGACAAATGCAAATACTGTACAATATTAAAGGCTTTGGAGGAACTCTGACAAATATGATATGCACGTACAGCAGTAAGCACAACAGCATTCACCTTAGATGCAACTTTTATCTGCTACTGTAACATAAAGGCATAACTCTACTACAGTACTTGTTTATGTGAGTATCTTTAAGAATATATGGCATTACACTGCCTTTTTTTTTTTTTTTTTGAAAGCAGCATAAAAGCATGCATTCTAAATTAAACGAAAATATTTGCAGTCATATTATCGGTCTACTTTCCAATATTCCTACAGAAAGCTTACAAATTAATCAGAAACATGCTTAAGCTTTATTTAAACCTGCTGGAACTTCTGACAACAATAAAAAAAGCTTAAAGGAATCATTGGTAAGCTGCCTATGAAAACGCACAAAAAACCCTAAATTCTGCATGAAATTCCTGAAATAAGCATTTATTTTGAAACAAAAAAAAAGTGAACAATCACCAAAAAAAGGTTACTTCTGAACAAGGATCTGAGCTACAAATACTTAGATTTGCAAACAAAGTATGTTCATTTAATTTAATCCTAAAGGAAATTTATTCAACGTACATTACAGATAATTATTTTAACCTTGTTAAAATAATCAAATTTTATGTACTCAAAATTATAAACTGTAACAAGGCAAAAAAGCATGAGGCCATTTTAAACTTAGCCTCTTTCGCTGGCCTCATCCATTAACACGAATACTATTAAGGATTTAGCTTTAATTGGAAATGACAGCCTTTACTAACATTTCATAGAAAACCCCGGCTAATTTAACTGCCAGGTTGGTTCCTTGAATTCTAAAACATTAATCTGGTCCTGAGGGATGGACACTATAATTTAAGTCATTCTACAAGGAGGGCTGGATCACTCCTGATCTTGCTTGAGTGACACAGAAGTATTCACCTCTCCTGTGTTCAGTTCCAACCTAGCTATGTCAGCCTTGCCTGAACTAAGGCTTCAAAAAGAAAGCAGCAGTTCATCTCAGTACAGAGAATGAAGCCAATACAAACTTTTCTTCATTTTTTAAACAATGAATTAGAGAGAAGCCTATTCTCAGCTCAGAAGAGGTCAATGGCACAACTGAAAGATGTTGCAGGGGTATTCAGAGAAGTCCATTTAGGAATCAGACATCTAATATTAGAAAAGAAATCACATTCTCCTGGAAAATGAATCTAAAAGCTGCTTCTGTGAAAACAGTTACATAATCAAAGAATGTTTTCTGAAAATATTTTTGTGCAAAAAGAAAAAAAAATCTTACCACTTTCCAGCCAAGAAAAATTGAAGTATGGTAACTCAAACAGTATTATTTCTTCTCAAGTTAGTACCCCTATAAATATGTATTAAGATTTCCAATTCCCTTTGCTTGCTTCTGTCAGAGGTATGTGAAGGCAAGAAACTGGTTCTCCTGGCTCTCACTGATAAACTATTTGATATGTTTCTGTCCTGGTTTTGGCTGGGATAGAGATAATTTTCTTCCTAGTAGCTGGTATACTGGTGTGTTTTGGATTTTAGTATGAGAATAATAGTGATAACACACTGATGTTTTAGTTGTTGCTCAGTAATGTTTACACTAGTCAAGGACTTTTCAGCTAGTCATGCTCTGCCAGGCGCACAAGAAACTGGGAGGAGGCACAGCCAGGATAGTTGATCCAAACTGACCAAAGGGCTATTCCATACCATATGACATCATGTTCAGTATATAAACTGGGGGAGTTGGCCGGGGGGCAGTGATCACTGCTTGGGGACTGGCTGGGCATCATTCAGCGGGTGGTGAGCGGTTGTATCACTTGTTTTTTTTCCTGAGTTTTGTTCCTCTCTCACTCTCTTGTTCTTTTTGTTCTCATTACAATTTATTATTATTATTATTTTGTTCCAATTATTAAGCTGTTCTTATCTCAACCCACAAGTTTTCTTACTTTTGCTCTTCCAATTCTCTCCCCCATCCCACCGGTGGCGGGGGAGGGTGAGCGAGTGGCTGTGTGGTACTTAATTGCCAACTGGGGCTAAACCACAACAGTTTCCTAGGAAAAAGTTCTTCAACCTGCTGCTTCCCTTGCTTTGGATTAAGAGCTACAAAAGCCAGTGTTATTTGACAGGTATCCCATGAGAAGGGTTAAGTTTTTTTCCCCAGGTGAATGCTTGGCTCCACATACTTGAGAAAATTTAAGCCAGGGGTAAAGGTTTAAGATGTTCATTTACCTCTCTCAACATAAGCTGAGGCTATAATTTTATTACACAATAGCCCCACAACTTCATGATCATTTTAAGCCACTGGAAGATATGGTCCAAGAACCTCTCCTACCCATCAGCCTTTGCAGCTCATTCTCATTTCCTTCTACACCAGCATATGCATTTCTGTGGCTGTACAGTCAGATAGACCAAGGATTTGATTCAGGGTAAAACGAACTTCTTTTCCTGTCCTCTCTCAGCTATAGTGCTGACTTAAACCAATCTCAACACTTCGGTGTAAATCTGGTTTGAAGGCTTTCATCTCCAAATCAGAAATGCCATGGCCACCTGAAGCAAAGTGCTCTCATGAATTTTTTTCCACCAATTTTACTCAGAAAGCACTGAAGGGCTAGGTTTGTATCAGTGAGTTTTATACCACATCACGCGTTGTCTTTCCACAGCTACCATAATAAGGGATTTACACCAGTGTTGTGGACTCTGGGTAATGCATCAGAAACACAGCACTCCTGCCTGACCCAGGATGTATGCTATCAGGTGACCTGTGGCGTGTGTGATTAAAGTCCAACTGAAGAAACACTTTAAAGCTGTAGCTAGCAAGGAAACTTGAATGAGCCACTCTGAAGCACAAGAAAGGCACACTCTTCTCCTGCATTCCAGTTTCAGCCTTTCAAAACAACTGGATGTTGTCAACTGCTTAAAATGATAGAAATATGGTAAAGAACTATATATATTGACCATTAGTTTATTTTTGTGGGTGTAATACACTCTACATCATATAAATATATTTTTCTTGATTACCCTTGGACAAAACAGTCAAGTAGAACTTGAAGCACACATAATACTGCTTTTTCATTTAGCCTTTTCTGCAGTAAGGGCAATGACATGGTCACACCCATGTCAAATCAAACACATTTCTACATAGTATGCACCAACATATGTCTACAGTTTATTCAACCCCTTCTGCCAATCCTGTGATCTCTTAGCTGAAATTAAATTGTGTTTGAGTGTTCATTCAAAGGTTGTACATGAAGGCTGGAGAATCAGGCTGACAGGAACCTCGTAAAGTTCAACAAGGAGAACTGCAAAGTCTAGCACCTGGGGAGGAACAACCCATGGCACCTATATATGCTGGGGGCCACCCAGCTGGAAAGCAGCTTGGCAGAAAAGGACCTGGGGGTCCTGGTGGACACCAAGTTGAACATGAGTCAGCGATGTGCCTTTGCTGCAAAGAAGGCTAATGGTATTCTGGGCTGCATTAGGAGTGTTGCCAGCAGATCAAAGGAGGCGATCCTTCTCCTCTACTCAGCACTGGTGAGGCTACCCCAGGAGTACTGTGTCCAGTTCTTGGCTCCTCAGCACAAGAGACATGTGGACATGTTGGTGTGAGTCTAGCAAAAGGCTATGAAAATGATTAAGGGACTGGACCATCTCTCTTATGAGAAAAGGCTGAGAAAGCTGGGCCTGTTTAGCCTGGAGGAGAGAAGGCTCGGGGGGAAATCTCATGAATGTATGTAAATACCTGCAGGAAGGGTGTGAAAAAGATGGAGCCAGGCTCTTTTCAGTGGTACCCAATGACAGGGCCAGAGGCAATGGGCACAGATTGAAACACAGGAGGTTCCCTCTGAACATCAGAAAATACTTTTTCATTGTGAGGGTGACCAAGCACTGGCACAGGTTGCCCAGGGAGGCTGTGGAGTCTCCATCCTTGGAGATACTCAAAAGTCATCTGGGTCCTGGGCAACCAAAAAGTCATGGTTCTGAGCAACCAACTCTAGGTGGCCCTGCTTGAACACAGGGGCTGGACATGATGACCTCCAGACGTCCCTTCCCACCTCAATCATTCTGTGATTCTGTGTGACTGCTGTTTTGTGAAGTTTTTTTATTCTGAAAAATAAGCAGAGATGAGTGCTTCTCACCTCCGTTATTTGCACTCGATCTTGTACCCTGTAAATCCCTCCACGCTGTGGTCTCCAGCACATATGGAATGCATTGCGAACATACAATCTGCCAGCTGTGGTGGCGACTGAGAACCGCAACGCTGTTATAAAACAAGAAACTTCAATCCCAGTTTTGGTGCAACTATGTTAATAAGCCGCAAACATAACCATAACAACAACAAAAATTCTCTGCATTTTCTTTTTCTTTAGATTGATTTAATTAGATTAAGTGGAAAAAAAAAGCTGCACCTTGGTAAGTTAAGTTACAGAACTTTTAATTTTTCTTCTATATTAAAAAAAAATCTTTCAAAACCTAGTTTTATAAGGTAAACTTAGATTTCAGATCTATTTCCAGGTGTTGTTTAAAACATATGTCTTGTTAACAATATACCATTTCTGTTTGGTTTTGCTACCTATAGGTTATTACTATCCCATAGGTGTAAAGTCCCCCATACGTAGCCAGAAGCTGCATCTTTCTAGATAGTGTTTGTAAGGATATTTTGAAGTAATAATCTCATAATAGATGACACACCCACTCTTGAAATCTTATTTCTCTTCACAGTCCCCCATCTTTGCATACACTCGATGAGCCATTTAGTAGTAGAAGAGGAAGAACCTCTGCAGTATTATCACAGATTTAATCAAGACTTCCTTTTTGTCAGATCTATATGGTCCAATTCAATTAAAAACCCTCACCTTATCACATTAGAAAAACCTGAGGAATTGTTGATGTAGTTGGGCAAACCTGCATGCCATATGTCAAACTAGCAGGATACTCCATACCAAGGATGTCCTGGATCTAAAAGTTATTTTGCCGTTGTAACAAAAAAACTTCCTGACAACAACAGCTTGGTACCAAAGAGAAAAACAAACCTATTTCTCTCACTCAGTGCTGCATGGGCTCAGGAGACTCTTGAGATCTTAGTTTGAGACATGAGGATCAGACCCAGCTTTTGAAAGATCAGAGAACAGATTACTAGTTAACAAATATTTCTCAGATATATCACTACCCTCCTCTTAGTATTTATTTTACATTTATTGATTTTAGAAAAGCACTTGCATACTCTAAGTTTGCCCTTCCTAGAGCTTGTGAATGCTCTAGGAAGGTTAATGAAAGCAAGTCACTTAGCTGCCCTGTGATCCAAATTATAGAAAAAGCACATGACTGGGGGCAGGAGCTTCCTAACACAAGACCATGGTTTCAGTGGCTCCCAGTGCCCTGTTCGCTGCACTACAGCACTTATTTCCCCCAGCCTCTGCAGGCTTATGCACCTCCTTTATGCATACACTTGTGGAGGATGTAAAAGCCTTTCTCCTCTAAGAAAAGGTCTATTTTTATAAGGGAACAAACACATTTTAAAAAAAAAAAAGTGTAACATCTGATTTTGGTGTTGTGCTTGCCATGTTCTCTTCATAAACTGTACTGAGTGAGTATCCAAGCTCCTTTTTTTGGTTGTTTAGTCAAGATGTAGTCTTCCTCAACATACCACAGCTAATATTCCACTCATTCCTTTAGCCAACTTTAAAACAAAGCAGCTCGTAAAAAGGCTAGACAGTCTGTTTTAGCTACCTTCTGCCTTTTCATTTAAGAAGTCTGCTGCAAAAGCACACCAGCTATTCAGAACGAGACACTGTGCTGCATTCATACTTCACGCGTATAATCACTCCCTCCAGCCTCTCACTCAAGGGTCAAGTCCAGCTCCAGAGAATGCTGGCTGAGGTCCACCTCTCAGGAAACATGCCACTTGCGAGGCTCTAGGTATAAGGCTCCCAGTACCAGCTGAAATATATTAATGGGCTGTGGAGACACCCCCTTTACCAGAGATCTCTGTCAACCCCACAGGGTAGTAATCGCTCAGTTAACAACCTCAGTATTTGCCAATGGCGGGGTTTTTTTCATTATAATCTCCACCAAGTTTGCAGGCCTGCAAAAAGACCTGATTTCAGTTTTCATGGACACAAATATTCAACTTGTTTTCTAAAGATAGATTTAAACTTTGGCATAAAGTGCAGAGCCCCAACACTTGTGAAGCATTCTACCCCTGTTCCAAAAAGGGCTCAGCATTCCTGCTATCCTTTTGATCTCATACCTTGCACAGCACTTCTGGCTTTAAGGTTGCTGTACCATTCAGTGGAAAGCACAGAATGAAAGGATGTAAGAGTTTCAGGGATGAGACCGGCCTCATCAAAAAGCTAGGCCCTCAGATGTCCACCTGCACATCTGGTTTTTGTGGGTTTATTTATTTATTATATTTATAATTAGCTGAAAGGGATTCATTTCTATTCACCATTTCACCCGTAGTGGTTTACAACTCCATTGTAAAACACTTTGAAATAGCTACAAAAACAAATAGCTGCAAAACCAAAAACCACAGACCCTTAATTGCAATAAAGTGGCAATGAAGGCATTCTCCAATCAGACAAACCATTCAGAAGGCTCTCTGGGGACCAAAAAAGACTTCTCTAAATAGCTATGGATAAAATAGAATTTTTACGGTCTCCATTACCCTATGGGAAGGAAAAACCTACAGCCGGCTGCATCTTGATACAGTTCTGCTTAGCACTGTTCATAGAGAGAAAACAAGTATTAGTAATTAGTCTGTGATGTGAGCTTCAACAGTGATACACATCAGCATCAGAATTCCTTCTTAAAAAAGGAGAAAGTCATCATATCATGTAGCCTTCCAGCAATTAAGTTTATCTGATGCAGTATTTTCCCTGAGGAAAATACTAGGAGGCACCTAGTGCCTTCACCATTGCTGATAGAACAACGTCAATGAGGAGTTGCAAGCCACAGACCACCCAACAGACTTCTACTCTGACACAGATTGGAAAAACAGCGTAAGTAATTTCCACTGTGATATTTAACGTCAATCATCTAAGTTTTGGAAAGACAAAGCTGACTTGTGTGTTCAGAAACAAATAATAATTAGAGACACACTTGTGTATGTGAGCAGACACCTGGATGCTTTCTGCTGATAAATGCATTTGAAATATGGCTGCCCATGTCAACAATCATGAAAACAATCTGTAGATAGGCACAGGTATCAGACAGGGCAAGTGAGGATCAGAGATTTAGTCCCAGAAAATAGGAAATACCTTGCAGTACAGCTCCTCTATGCTCTGGTGTGTCCTTCCCCATAGAGCAGAGAATTCTCAAAGTAGCTGTGAAGCCTCAATAACTCCTGGGTAGTTTGGTGTCACTGTCAGTGGCACAGATGCATAATTTTTTTTCTTTCTGCAGATCCAGGCTCAAGTTTAAACACCAGCAACACAGTTTTGTTGTTTTCTAGATTCTATTTTAACATGGCAAGTTGTGGTCACTGCTCAGGAAGAGCTCAAATGGGACCTGGTTAGTTTGCAGTCTCTGAGAGGGACCAGCAGATATGTGCTTCTTGTTTTGGGGAGAAGGAAAGAGGGGGTTTTTTGCCAGTTTACTGCAAGCAACACCCAGTCAAAACTGTGGGATCTGACTGTGGTCACCTCGACTTTTGAGAGCCACAGGATCTTTCTCCTCTTCACCAAGTCAATTCTGATATGACCAGGATCCACATTACCTTCTCAACCAGAGTAAAAGGAGGAGTTGCGTGGAGAACTCGTGTCCCAGCAGAGCTCAAGGAAGGGAAGCAAAGGAGAACCAGAGTGACAGATGCAAAGGTGGCTGAGTCCATCTGCCTGTCTGGAGCAGAGAAGATAAAGACACAAAGACTGCCATATGCTAAGCAGCTGCAGTTCTGTCTAGTTTGGGGACCAGTAGACTTACTGGACCTGCCTTTCAGAAGATGCCATCTCCTGAAGAACAGGCTGCATAACAGGACAAAGAAGGGCTGCTTCTGTGAAAACAGTTTATTGACCTGATGGAAAAGATAATGCCATCTTTAACTGACAAGGATGAGGATCAATATAACATGGAGGCTGTACGTACTCTGTAATGTTGGAAGTCTCTTGTTCCCTCAGACAGAGGACAGACACTCACAGTAGGTAGGGAGGTAAGCTTCATGTAGCTGGAGCAGGGAAATGATAATGTTCATAATTCCTCTAAGAGTTCTTCCATAAAGTGGGATGAAACACATTTTAAACATGTATAAACTTGTCCTTCACAGGATGTTTGCATACACAGCTGCTAAGACCATTAATGTGCCCTCAGATCTTGTAGCAGGTTACAGAAATTATCATCACTGTACCCTCCTATTAAGTGGTAACTGGGGGAAGTTTCTGGCCTTGGTCTTCACTTAACAAAGAGGGCACAAAAATCCCAATTTCCCAGTGCACTCATACTTCATTTCCAGAATGATGTTTGTTTATTGAAGCGGGGTAGGTAGAAATAAAGGACAAAAGGGGAAGCATGTAAGATACGTCCAAATTCCCCTTAAGAGGTGCACTGGAAAGCTGAAAAAGCAAGCAAGGAAAAAGAATGACTCCTGCTTTGTTTTGATAAAGAAGAACTTGACTAGGTCAACACAGGTTTTAACATCTAAATTAAAGAATGGGAACAACTTCTTCAAGAATGGGATTAAAAAAATTATCTTGTCAGCATGGAAAAGTGGAGGAAAGGGCAGAACCGAATGCGGTTGGAACATAGCCAACATTAAATATTTATTAAAGAACCCTGCAAACAAGAACTAAATCACTAATTGCACCTGCAGTGATAACCTCATCACTTTCTCCAAATCCCATCCCTCCTGATTCTACAAACTTCTAGAGACTCACAAACCTGTTTTATTGCATGTGTGGAAGAAATGGGATGCTAGAGTGGGAAGACTTCTTCCTTTCTTCCTGCTACTGGCCACCTCTAAGACTGAACTAGTCTCTTCATTTCAGTGCCTCTGTCTCTCCCTCTCCCCTTTTGTTTTGGCTGTTTAGCTTTGGGGCTTGGTGGGTGGCTGCTTGGGTGTTGTGGGGGGCTTTTTGTTTGTTTAGGGTCTTTTGTAACTTGTACTATTTGGCATTTTACTTAAATCTTCAGCTCTTGAGAGGGACTGGGTGGGAATCTTGGCTTAAATTCTAATATAAATGTTTCAAGTATTCTGAGTTTCAGAGAAATTTTTAAAATGTAACATGAACCCCTGAAAGGCTTAAAAGAAAAGGGCAAAAGGCAAGTTATAAAAAGTCATTTTAAGTCTCCATTTTTAAGCAGATCTTCTTTAGGGAGAAAAGCTGTTTCATACATGAGCTGCACTGCCTGGGGCAATGGGACAAACCCGTCGTCTGGGTTTAGTAATACTGGAACAGCCACACACTGTGTTTTCAGGCTGTGACTGGCATTAGCAAGATTCACAGTCTTCATTAGGAATCAAAAAAATAATCTTAACTTTGTCCCTATTGGGAACTTTCTCATGAAAGCATGCCTTGAGTAAGGGCTGAGAAAGAGTTTCAGGATCTGGCTACATGTATGTGTGTGCATATGTATAAACACAGATATATATGTACGTACATACCTACATATTTGTATGTGTGTACATGTAAGTGCATATGTGTGTTTTCAGAAACCCTGTTTCCTATTGGAAGATTCAAAGACACAAATAACCCACCCATGGACAAATCAGTTACATATTCTTTACTTCTCAAGCCAAATTTTCCTGGTGATATATAATGAGATTTTACATACTTTGTGCCTCATTGACTAATTAGATCAGTGCAGGCTACTCACCCTGTCCCTCCCTTTTTGTAGTAGGGACTTTCATTGCCTGTAGCTACACAAGTGTGGCTGCTTTTGCCAAATACTTGGAGATACTGCTAATGGCTTAATTTGAACTCCACATTGCTGTATATTGGTATGGGGGGGTGGGGTGTATTTTAATCCATATTGCGATTGCTTTGATGTTGTTTGTAATGAGGAGTATGTTTTTATTTATACATATCAGAGCTGTTATAGGAATCTGTGCTTCCCAAAGGATTAGATTTCCACTATCAAACAAACACAGTGTATACTTAGAAGAAGGGGAAGGCTAACTAGAGGTCAATTTTCCACTCACAAGCTACAGTGCTTAGCCTCTTTCGCAGTTCTTTCCATCCACAGATCCAAACACTTTGTACAGAAAATAAGTTATCCCCACCTTGCATGCAAGGAAACTGAGTCAGGACACTGCCACACACTGCTGTAGGTCACATGGATAGTTAATGCAGAATTAGTAGAGTCAGAGGACCCACTGCTGCCTTCAGATTGACACTGCCACCCACACATTTTGAAAAAATACACAGGAACTACCAGAAATAAGGATCCATCATTTTCACGTCCCTGACAGGCAGCGCATAAGAGGGCAGGAAAGAAAAAAAGCTGAGGGGAAGGTTTGGCTGAAGATGTTTTTAAAAGGAATACAAAAAATGTAACCAGGGGAATGTGTATGGCTCTTATTACTTCTCCTACTTCCAAACGCTGAGGCCACAAACTACAGCACTACTTTTTTCTCCCCTAAGAAGCTCAAAGTCCATGTACAAATTATTACAGACTCTTGAAATCAGGCATTTATGCCAGACGCAAGAATGAAACTGTACCTCTACAATACAGCAAATGGTATCTCATTGCTAATCTCCAAGGTCAAGTCCTTAGTACCCAAGATGGACATGACTGTTTTGGGGAAAAAAAAGCCCCATCATTAAATGAAGTTTCTGGCGCAGCTCACTTCCACGGAAATTAAAGCCTAACTGAGTACCAGGTCTTACTGTATGAAAGCCTGGAAAATAAATCTGTCTTGCCAAAGTGAGTTTTGCCTCCCAGTTGTCATTTTGAGAGTGCTGCAGAGGCTTTTATCATTTCAGGTTCACAAATTCCTCTTAGCCTCACTTAAACGTTTAGTTTTAATATGAGGATCTTTTAAAATTACAATATCTGACCACTTGCAACGGGAGAAGAACTTCTCAGAGTACTTTGTGGACACTCCAGAGCTTCCTTTTCAGAATGAAACTTGTGCTTGGGGTAGATCTTTGTCTCTTCATATTTATTCAGTGTTTTGTTTTGACCGATGTAGTTGTTTATGATCATTATAGTATCCTGGTGGAAAGAAATTATGAGGGTGAAAGTGGAGGGGAAGGAGAGTGACAGTGTTACAACACTCCAGATCTGGTAGAAAAGATACTTCTACAGACCCTTCAGCATCTTCTGAAAACAGTCAGATTCACTGCAGAACTTCAGAAGGAAGAGGGCTCACAGTTAATAAATGGAGAACCTGGATGCTCCTGGCTGACAGAACTGCATTCTTCACTCACAGGTGTGTGAGAAAACGGGAGTTTTTCTCTGACCCAGTGAGTGGTCCATATTCTAAGCACTCTTTAGATACTAAGAAAGCTGCTGCAGTTGCTCATTTTTTTAAGGAATGCAAACTCCATCTGAATAAATTCTCCCAGTACTGCTGCTGGACAGGTCTAAACTATATCATTCTCCTATGACCCAACTGACCAAGCTGAGGTGGCAATGCACCTCATTAGAGCAGAGGGTAAGGACAGATAGACACCCACCCAGCCTGGTGTGCCCGGCACTGCGATAACCCCAGCTGAGCACATAGGGTCTTACCTGCTACAGAGAATGGCTTAATGCCACGTCTGAACCATCCTTGCTGAACTACTGTCAGCAAGGATGACAAGCCAGGTCACGAGGATGCTGCAGAAAACCCTGTGTGTCAGCAGAGGTACAGTCTCATGGAGGACCTCTCCCCCGATTTTATTAAACAAGGGTGAAAACCAGAGAGAGTAATCTAAACAGACCAAAATAATTAATTTTCTACTTCAAGTTACTGGGTTGACATAAAAGAACAGCATTTATAACAACCGTTCCGTGCGTCTATTGGAAATGTATGCTTTTTTTGAGCCTGAGGACATGGGAGGAGGCAGCCACTGTGACTACAAAAACATCAGTTTCCTGTTTAAATTTGGGACCATATTTAGACTTGATGGCTTATTGTCTGAGAGGTTTCTCTGGATAGAGGGAAGGTTTGTTTGGTTGGTTGTATTAGGGATAAAGCAGTTTCCTGACTGGGATCACAGTGTTTATATTTGTCAATTTTATTCTGATTGTGAGTAAAAAAATCAACTAATTTACTCAAACACTGCCTGTGGTGAATTTGTTCAGTACATCCAATCCCAATTCCTTTTTTAAAAGAATTGGTCATTTCCACACAAAAAATATTTCAAATTTTGGGAATGCCTGGACTATGCAGCTGTTACATAGTAAACTATTAGATACTCAAAGGAAGTTCCTATCATAAAGGAAGCTGAAGCTGGTTTGATCAGAAGTTGGAGACTTCCCATGACCTTCCACTGCCTGTATCTTAATGCCAATGTGTGAGTTCCAACTGTATATTCAACACAAGGGACTTTTACCTACCCCTTGACTGTGAACAGCTGACACTGCCCACTCAGTTTGTTCTCTAAGGAACTGTCAAAAGCAGCTGCAACATGGAGAAAAAAATACTTGCAAAAAGCTAGGGTGAAAAATTTCACCCCCTTATTTGGAAAGATACCAGGGTGAGAAGTTGACAAGCGACATGCCTTTGGCTTGTCTAGTACTCACCTCTCCAAAGCAGAAGAAATCTGAGAACTTATTGAAATGAATTTCATTTCACTGTTTGCTGGGGTCTCTAATGGAGAAGCTTGAGTCCATTTACTTTAAAGCACCAAGGCTGAAAAAGACAGCTGTTCTCAAGTTGATTCACCAATGGATTAGTCGCTCTAGAACTCAAAGAAGGGCAAAGACCTGGATGTTATCAGAATAAACTGTTTGAGCCTCATCTGCTGACATAAACTTGTCAGATGTTTATAGATGTCAGATGTATATAGATGCATAAGAGCTCTTCACTCTATCTATGCCTCCCCTCCAAATGCTTGTTTCAGCATGGAAAAAACTGAAAAACAAAGCACATTTGTACCAAGTTTAATTTGGAGAAAAAGAAATTATCTCAACTGTTCCAGCATTCATTCATAGCATAAGGTATCCCACTCCACTTTGGAGACTGGACTGATCTGACGTGTTTAAGACCTTACTCTGTTGCTCCAAAACCAAATGATTTGTGTTTTATTATCAGTCTGTAGCAGCAAATTATCTTTGATCTCAGCCCATCTTCCCCCTCCCAAACCTCACTGGCAATCTTTTCTCTTTTGAGAACCATTTGCTATGTGTTTTCAACCTCCTTCACAAGATCTAAGCAAGCTAGGATATTCATCAACAAAAACAACTTTAACTTTGCATTGTGAAAGCTGTCCTGTGCTACTGGGTGCCCTATTACAATCACAAGTTCAAACTTCCAAAAGCCAGGAAATAGATAACTAATTAAGGCACGAACTGATGCAACCTTTACTTTGTTCTTAAAAATGGTAAGTAACAGCTAGCATTGATTTCCATACATTGTAGCACAATCAATGAGTTACTGGTAATTATGAAAATGAAGGAAAAAAAGGCCAGTTATCTTGTAGATTCTCAGAAGTAGAAGACAACAAAAAACATGGATGAGAAGCTCTTGGCTATACAAGGGTGGCATCAAGTGCACTGGTTCTGTGGAACAAATGGGATTCCTCCTCTCTGTGAACTGTCTTCATAGCAGGAACAACCAGGTGACACACAAGGTAGAACTGTCACGGGTGTTAAGCTCACACCAAAAGGAAATCTTGTTAATGCAAAAGCACCATACAGAGTCTCCAGACCCACATTCCATAATGCCATGAATGCAAAGTGTCAAAAACAAGGAGTAAAAGATGTTCCTTTTGCTGCCTGTATGGCCATGTCAGACTCCTGTTGATAAAACAAGACGAAAGACAAATGCTTGTACCAAGAACAATTTTGACATTTAGTCAACTATTGAATCCTCAAAAGCAGATTCATGAGATCAGAGCATTAAAACCATAAGACAAACCACAGGGAGGAAAGAGCAGAGGCCAAAGGAGAGGCAGTGGTACTCTGCAAAGATGCCTTGAATATCCCCATTTCCTGGCATCAGTAAGTTTGCATTTATGTAGCATTTCACAAACCTTAAATTAGTAAGGCTTCAACAAGCTGGAAAAGACTAACCTTCCTCCGCTGCAGGGGCACATGATACTGAAACACCCCACCCAAGGTCTTGCAGCAAGTCAGTACAAGTACCACCAGTAGTCCCCTGGGGATCTACTTTATGCTGGAAGATTTCCCCAGTACCACTCTGCCAGAAACGCCCACTAGCAGAGGAACATCTCATACTGAAGGAAGGAGTGCTGGTACTGTCTGGATGACATAAACACTCTGAGCAAATGACCTTCCCAGCTCTAGCATAGGCTGAGGGGCATGACTTCTTCCACACTCCTAACCCTCCCAACTCTTAGACCTGGCCTGAGTCCCAAATCTAACTGCCTCCAGGCCGTTCACGTAACTGAAACATCTCAGTTTAATCATCTGTAATGTGAAGGGCAATGATGCTCCCTACCTACAAGAGCTCTTCAACTTTCTAGAAACAGGTGGCGCAAAGTTTAATCCTTCTCTAAACATAAAGTACTTATGTTTCACTGCCTCACAGGATGCTCTTGAAAAGTCACTGCAAAATACAGCATCTCTGTAGGGGAGCAAACCCAAGGCTGGGCCTTATTAAACCTCTGCTGGGCCATTAGAACGCAACCAGCCTTTAAGAAAAAAAAAACCCAAACCCAGGAGTTTTGTAATTACTACTCTGGAAGAATCTTCAGAATGTCCTGGTTCTGACCTCTGCCACCTCCCAGATTCATTGTGGAACGTGTCATTAATTGCTCATTCTTCTTGTGCCCAACATTTTTTAATCATTACGGTAATATTACACCTTAGGCACTGCCATTTTACAGTAGGAGTTCAGCAGGGCAAAGTACATCTCTTGTATCAGTTTCGACTAGCAAAAATGGTACCTCCAAAGCACGGCACAGTCTTCAGGAGTAACCGCCAATCTAAGCATAAATTCACAGGCATGAGATTTCCCAGCTGCAGTGATTTCTACACAAGCTGTCACAGGTAGTGACAAGTTGGGTGTCGAAAATTTGCTTAAGTTGACACTATTCTTGTGGGAGCTGTACAAACAAACCCAAGCAATTCTCTTTCTAATGCTCATGACAAATATTTCACTTACACTTTTAACAAAGACACGCATTTCTGTGCTTTCAGTCCAGGTCCTGCTTCGTGTTGCTACATGCAGGTAGTACCGGCTCTACATTCAGCTGCTGGTTGCAGCTTCTCTTTTAAGCATTTTTATTAATTTGATTTAATAATATGCCACTCATTAATATTCTGTTCTGACAACAGACTTAGGTAGTTGTATTATTTCCAGTGAGTATGAATCTGCACCAGCAAATCCAGTCTTCAGAAACAGCTATACGATGAGAACAGGGAATATGTAGATTATCCTGTACTGCTATATGACGACCCCATTTATCAGTGGAAAGCAGAGAACTATTTTTGCTAAAAAGAAACATAACTGCTTTGCCTTCCAAAGAAAAAAACACCACCACCACCCCCTAAAATCACCAACTCATTAAATGGTTCATAGGCTTCAATCTCAAAACCACTTAAGAAAACAGGGTCCACTTAAATTCATACACATTTCTCCATACTGAGCTCCCTCCAGTTGCACTGAAGATTACTAATCAGCATGCCACAGGCAAAGTGGATGACACCAATATTGCCACGAAGACACATGGCTCCCACTTCTGTATAATGGTAAGAGTAAGAGGATCATATATCAGGCTGCACAGCAAATTCTAGAGAATATTCTAGAGAATGTTCCTTCCTAACCCCAGAGCCTTATGACTGCACATACACACAAGGCACACCAAGTACCTATTAAGAAAGGATTTTCTGCATTCATTGTCATGCCTCCAGATGTGGCCAAGGTGAATAGGTCTTCTCAGTTATACATAAGACACAGAGACCTTGTGACTCCCACAGGCATGCAGCTGGAGCCCTGAGCCATGAGAGTTAACAATAATGCTACCTCATGACTGAAGAAAGTCAGACTGAAGAAAAGTAAAGCAAAGAAAAAACAAAGGAACATACAGAAGAATAAAGTAAAAGCATGTTTTTATTTGTACCTTACATCACTGGAAAAGGCAATTACATAGCTATTATTGTTCACAGACAGCACAGAATTTGGATGAGACTTACATCCATTACTTCTGGGTTAGGAAAACCTCGCATGACAAGAGCAGAGAGGTAAACTAGAAGACTGACTATCCACACTCTTTGAACACAATTTGTAAAACCCCCGTTATTGCTATCTGAGTAAAGGGAGGGAGGCCTCAAACCAAACCAGATCTTTCACCATAGACATTGGTGAAACTGATGCATTAAGTTTGTTAATTCTTCCTGATTATCTGATAAATTGAAGATCCATTCTGAGATGTTTTCAAGATACAAGGGGTTTGAGTGGGGACTTTCCTACTGTAGATCTATGCTAACTGCTTGGGGCTAAAACCAAAGGACTCATGCTAGGAATGGAAGATGACAACATGGTAGCTGGGTCTACAGTCTTTGCTGCTTTAACCAGCTTGATGAGGAGAAGCCCCAGGGGAGGGAAACAAAAAACAGTTCTGCTCTCCTAGAGACAGATTCCACCTGCCGTCTCTCCAAGGACACAGCTTTCATGACTACTGGTTTCTAAAGCAGAGGGGCTCTCCTGTGCTTTACCTGCTAGGTGAGAGCAATGGGGTTTTCAGGCATTCAAAATAAGACTAAAACGTTAGTAATACATATGACAGAAAGGAGGCGAGTTTTATGTTAGAAGCAGCTACTTAGGTTCTAATGTGATGTCCTTCCTGGGAAGTTTCTTCTTGCCTTAAATTTGCCAAAAATGTTTGATATTTTAACAAGGAATAAAACCAGACTCATATCTTGAAGAAAGGTGCACTCTGTGCTTGCCATCCATTTTACAAATCGTAATGTTTTACTTTTCAACAGGATATACATATATAACTATTAAATATACATATTATATATATAAACACTATATAAAAAAAGATCTTACTGATAAGTTAAAGGCACATGATCCAAAATTTCATATAATCATGAACTAGTGGGCAACATAATTAAAAATAAGCCAATGCAATATTTGATCTAAGAAAAACTGCATGTGTTTTTTTAGCTGGAAAGTAACTTTAAGTCAAGTGAAGAACTCAAAGGCAACTCAGCTGAATAACTGTCAAAATATAATCTGAGCAATCACTTGTCTTTCTAAACTAAGACCACTGCTCAAGGAGATTTATAAAGGTAAAACATCCCATGAAGCAAAGTCACTTCAAATTAAGAGGCAGGAAAAAAATTACTGTAAAAATATGAGCTAAATGGGAATAGTAACAGGCAAATTTTACAACTCTGAGTAGATGGTAGGTGACATCTACAAAGCGGTTTTAAATGTTAGGCAAAAGTCACTGAAGGCAAGGCAAGACAAAAAAGAGCCCAGCATGTTAGTACAATGGCTCACAAGAGGCTCTCGAGGGAAAAGGAAAAGGCAACAGAAATACCTACGCTAGCTGCAAATGCAAAAGGACAGCAGGGGCTCATCGTAGGTGAAGTCAGTCACACAATAAAGGTAACAAGGAAAACATACGGTGCTCCAGACAGAAACCAGCATGCAGAAAAAACATAAAATGACAAGGATAATCAAGATGTCCAACAGTCAGGATCAAGAGAAGAAAACGACCAACTTGAATAAATCTCTCTATAAAGTCTGTTATTCATGTACCCAGCTATGAAAACTCCTATTAAGAGTGACAATGACCATCAGTTTTAAGCTAAGAAAATTACAATTTAGAAAACTACAAAGAAATTAAATATTATGGAATGTCTTATCTCCTTAGCCTGCTTGGTGACCTCTTAAAATCTGCTTTCCTGGGCTTGCGGAAGAGCACATTTCTTCTTCTGCTTTTTTCACCTTTTATTAGAAATATGAACAGCAACGTCATATTACTCCCTTTATTTCCTGTCCGTTGCTGTTGCTCTCATTTTTACGTTAGCATTAATGCAAAAAACACTGCAAACCATGCACAGGCTAAGCTTTAAAAAATTAAGGTGGGTATTTGTCAACCTTTTAATTCCTTTGTTAAACAAACAGAAAAACCATAACCCACATAGGTAGGAATCCATCAGTAACGGAAAGAGCAATGCAAGGAATATATAGACCCATTCTTTAAAACTATGAACAGCAAAAAGAAGACTCTATGAAGAAGGCTGCCCTTGCTAGTTTTTTGAAGGCAGAAAAAAAAAAGTGAAACAAAAGGTCTGAGGAGAAAATTAGAAGCAGCTTTCGAAATACCACACAAAACACCATGTTAGGAGGGAAAAAGGAGAAGGCAGGGAATAAAAAAGGAGAGGGGAATAAAGAAAAAAAGGCAAAAATAAAAAAGGGGAAAAAAAAGAAAAAAGCCAATCCAACAGCTCAAGTGCTAGGATCTTTAACATTGCCAACTCACAACCCATCAAACGTTTTCCTCCTATCTACTATGCTTCTTTCTTTAATACTATAGTCCTTCTGAAAAGGGGAGGCAGAAGAAAAATGATTTCACTAAATTTGCATAACTGCACAACACGGGAAATTTATGAGCATTTTTTAACAGCCAAATCAGCCAAACAAATTGTCTGCAGAACTGCAACAGTAAGCTATTGGGGTTCTTACCATTGGCAACATCACAAGTATGTTGGGAGAATCAAATCTTTTATTATAAAAAAATCAATCAAAATTCCCATTCTGTTCCTCAATCCCTAAAAAAAAGAAACCCAAAAACCTGAGTGCTGCTAATTTAGCCTTCTCACTGAAGAATGAATACCAGATAAAAAGGGAGCCGACAACTGGCCCAGAGCCAAAAAGAAAGCTTTCAGGCAAAAAAAATCCTAAAAACAATGTTTGTTCTGCACTCATAAATTTTTTTACATGCAACTCTGTACAGACAAGATGGGCATATCTGGTGACATGGCTAAGAATATACATTTATGATGGAGGATACTGCCTTTTAAAAGGAGAAATAAATTACAGATTAACACCTTTTTATGCAAGCTGCAAGAAGAATTCCTGGAGCAATTCAATTCAGCACAAGGAACAAGGTTTCTTTCAAAAAGTCACCCTTTAACTGGGAAGGGCGCTTCTTTGCAGGGAGTCTGAACTGAGAAATACGCAGCTCCTTGCTTTCTATTTATAGTCATTCAGGCAGTGAATAGTCTCATTCCAAATGCCACAAGGCATACTCACAACCTTTTATTCCAGAGACCTGATTTGTGTTTCATTTCAAAAAGTCCAGCCCAATGAAAAAAAAAAAAAAAGAAAGAAAAAAGAGGGGGAGGGAGAGAAACGGCTACGCAACACGCAACAGAAACACTTTTTTTCCCCAACTATTCCTTTATGAAGCTGGTGCTGTAGAGTGTAGAAAAGAGAGGGGGTTTTTTTAGAAACTTCCCTATGGGAAGGAAAAACAGTGTGAGCTTTGGAAGTGCATGCATTTTTACTCATTAACACTGAATACCAGTTGCCCTGCAATTTAAGCAAGTGTGGGGGAAGGAGGGAAAGGAGTGAGGGGTGAGAGCATTTCAATTACTTGGCTTTCAAGGACCCTTCTGAATGAGAAAGAGACAGAAAACACTTGTCAAATGCAAGTTCAAGTGAAAGCTACTTCTGCCAATGAAGTGTGCAGATGGCTGTGGGGGTTCCACTGAACCCTAACTGGGCCTCTATTATGTCTTTATTGCTCACAAAAAGGCAAGGGTCACCTTCAGTTTAGAATAAGTTAGCATCCTTTCCCACAGAATGACTCTGGTCAAACAAGCCAAGCAAAGGAAGTCTTCCTTTGAGTGACTGCTATCCCATCAGCGCATTGAAGAATTTTTAGAAAGGCTAAATAGACACAAAAACCTTTGGTCTTATCTACACTACCGACATTTATCAGAAAAATTTCCCACCACCGTTGCAGGCAATCTTGGGAGAACTAGGGTAGGCTGTCATGTATATCTGTTAGATTTCTTTCTCATTAGGGAAATGGTACGGACAGCTTTCAAAATTTCACTAATAGTGAAATCAGTGCTTTTCCCATACAGATTTTCACATGGCACGAAAAGCAAGTTCTACACCTCTATTTTTAGTGTGCATTCTTCAGAAACACAGGAACCCCACCAGGCTAGCCCATCATGTCAGGTCTCCTGTTTCTAACAGCATCCAGGTTCACATGTTTCATAACCAAAGGTTGCAGAAATTTCTGTCAATAGGCACATGTGGTACCACCACCTGCCCTCCCAGCATTGCTCAAGACAATCCAGCTGGTGCTTTCTGACATTATCTTTTGTGGTGCTGTGAAACACCGTTACCAATGCAGAACCCTTAAAAAACCCAACAAAGCTGAAATAGAAGATGGCTAGAATTTGTGTTTGTGGCACAAAACCCTGTATTCTTCATTTGAAAAGCTCACACCCAAGGTCACTAAACACCAAGAACGGCGCGGTGTCCTCCCCAGTGGGTTCAAAGGATTACATATAAGAACGAGTGCCAGACACTGAAAGGTCAAGTATCTCCAATACTTTCCTTCCAAAACAGCAATAGGAAAATAAGAGCAGGAGAAGGACTGTTTCCCAGTGAAAAATTAGTTCCCAAACTATGGTGACAAACCAACGTATCTGCTAGAGTACGCTGTGCAGATTGACACAACTATCCCCAAAGTATCAGAGAAACAAGTCTCTCTCAACACTGTTATAACACAATATTTATGGGATCACAACTCCCGGGCAGCACAAATCACCTTCCCTCTAAGTCAGAGGTAAGCTGTATCGAAAGCTCAGTATTATTCTTGGAAGAGAACAGGAGAAAGTAGGAAAACAAAAGCAAAAAGGGGAATAGTATTTAAAGAAAATTCCTCATAGCTATTGTCAAACAATATAGCAAGTAACTTTGAGAAGGTTACTTAGTTAAAAACTCTCTTAACTATCCTACCTGCTAGTCTGACAAAGAAACTCCAAGTTACTCCAACTTCCATAGAAGGCACCTTTTTCTCAGCAGCTGGAAAATTATATACTTATTCTGTGCCAGAAAAGACATCAGGTTCTCATAAAGGGGGGCCCATTTCCACACTTCATAGGTGCAGAAGCCTTCATACCACTAAATACAAAATCCCTCCTTGAAATACAGGAAGTTGATCCCAGTAAGGGAAGTAAAGCAGAATTCTCTCTCTAGCAAGTGGAAAAGGGTGATTTGATATCAGATAGCCTAAAATAATTCTTCAGGGAGAAAGGAGAGCCTCAAGCATGTAAAACTCAAATAATTCTTCAACTTTGTAGTTTAATACATCCTCAGGATTTCCTCTTGATAAATATAGCAAAAGCTGCACACACAGAAGTAATTCCTGAGCACTCCACGAAGACCAAATTTAGAAGCTGTCTGTCAGTTGCTCATTTTTTAAGTTGTTCCTTTAAAAAAAACAGTACAAAACAACATAGTCCCTGGAAAATTGAAAAGATTTAGAGGTCTTTATGACTATACAGCAACCCTAATAAATCATAAATGGTTGTACATAAAAGTAAGTTCATACTGGTACAGATTCCACTCTGGAAAGACTCAAAGGGGTATTTAAACTGGCAGCTGCCAATATTTGTGGATTTTTCACTTTGAAGCTAATGGATACAGTATCAAGCTGGGCATATAAAAGTTTGGGAGAATCCCTGATCAGGAGCATCCTACGGAGGGTCATTCAATCAAGTCATTATTTGAGAGTTTTCTACTAGTGCATTAAGTGGCATGACTAACACAGGCCACATCATCTCCTGTATCCTCTACTTGGGACCAGAAGCCCATACTGCGACTGCTTCCACACTATGGGGTTTTGCTGCAAGGCTGGTTTTGCTCTACTTCTTTACAGACAAACATTTCTGGTTATTTATGATGCTGAAGGCAGATCAACTAATATGAACCTTGCACTTGGAACAGAGAGTACTGAACCTTTTGATGTTTTTTAGTTCCTGGAAATTGGGAAAAGGAGGGAGGAGTGGAGGTTAATCCACTATCTCAGCACAACCCTTAAGAAAAATTTATCTTTACTACAGAAAAGATTCGCCTTTATTGTGGAAAATCCATTTATGCTCAACAGTACCCCAGACAGCAGTCTTCATTTCAGATGTGTAGCTGCCTTTTCCATACGCATGGCCTAGACCATGAAGAAAAGAACTGGAGTCTTGAATTTGATTTGAAGTTATCTGGGAAATCTCAGCTTAAAGAACTAAGAACGTGCTCACGGTACCACATGCTGCTGAGGAGACATGGTACAATGTTTTTGGTCCAGGATGTTTGTCTTGAGGACTGAAGCCTCCACACCCCTGTCTACTGGGCTGCTGCATTTCAGCCAAAAGGTGTTAAAGATAAGACTAATTGAGGCTAGGTCATCATCTACCTGTGGAGGCACCCCCCATCCCATCCCATCTGGAATGTCAGAAAAAGTTTTACTCAAGACTGCTGAAGAATGGAAAATTATATGTATCTTCAAGAGCACTACTGAACACAGGATGGAATTGGCCAAAGTTCGGATGTGTCCTTTATACCAAACACTTTCCTCTTCAACACTGTCATACCTTTCTCTTGCTCAGGGCTCAGATACAAGTTCACGTGGTAGCTAACTCAGAACATTGAAAAGGGACAGGAGAGAATTCACCTTGATTTGTTTATCTTCTTCCATTCGGTCAATGAGTCTCTCTGCTCTGTGAACACTTCCTTACTACATAGCTTAGAGCACAAAGGTGTGACACGTATGTTCTGATCAGCTAAAGCATCTCATCTTGTGAACCTGGATCTGACTTTCTTCAGCAGCTCTCACACTTGGTAACAGTCCTCTTAAAAGTAAACAAAGCTCATGTGGTGCAAGGTATGAAATAACATATTGAAGTTCCTAATTAAGCAGTAAGCAAAATACAGACAACTTGATCTTGCAATTAGAAGAGTGGAGCTAGAAGGCTCTATGCTCCTAAACAAGATATGGACATTGTGTGTTAGCAGGTAGAGGCTGGCTATATTTCTGTGTTCCAGAAAGAGGTAGTCTCACACCAGGAAATCCTGAACCAGAGTTCAGGGTTTAGAAACACGTAACAGAGCCAGAAGAGTTTAAATTCATAAGAAACCATTAGGATCTGAAATCACTCAGCAGTCTGATCTGCTGAACATTACAGATCATTGTATGTCATCTCAGCAGTCTCTGTTCCCCACTACAGGCTAGTGTGTACAAGGCTGGACCAACTGCAACATCATTTCTACAGTAGCAAACTAGTTAAGAAAGATCATCCCAAATATGCCTGAGTAGAAAACTCTAAATTCTTTCAGCAGAGGAAGCTGAGACTCCACTAACATCCCTGCCAGTCTGAACTGAGGTGCTTATTCTTGACTCCAAATCTGGTGATGAGTCTGATGGTGGCAAGCAGAACACAGCCAACAGGCAGATGAGAGAGTAGGGATTCCTGAAAAGGAGAGAATAAAAGACCCCCTCCCCCTAGCTGCCAGGTTTCCTTCTTCCTAAAAGTGCATACCCCCTTTTCACTGAAGGAACCCTGTCAGGCTCTATATAATTTTGTAGAATTAGTGAGAACCTGTTTTATTCCTTATGCAACTCTCTGCAGATATTTATAATTGTGATCGTTAAAGCACTGAAGTCAAAGATCCAGCTCTCTTCTTCCAGAAAGCCTGTGTTCCATCCCAGCAATGTCCCTCTGGGAAAAGCAATCATAACTGATTTGTCATCAGTCTTAGAAAAGTCCAAGAACTGCCAGAACCCTGCAACAGCACTTTAAGATAGTCCTTCCTCCAAATGACTCCTCCTATCCATTCTACAATGACTATCTGACTGCTTGTAAAAACTCAGTCCCAAGCTCACTAGTACAGATTATTCCCCTTTAGAACCTTAAAAGATAGTTAATTATATGCTAGGTGTTTGGACACTGCTACAAATATAGCTCTCTGGCGATAATGTTTGCTGAGCAGCTCTCCAAGTAAAACAAAAAAACCCATCCACCTACAACAGCATTCATGCTTGCTGGTTCTTCAAGCAAAATATATAGCAATACAGAGGCCTAACAGCTATTTAAACTAATAAAAACGTGGTATATAATGCTTACAAACCACATACATAACCTCCAACAAAAAAACATACCCAATGGCCACAAACATGTACACATGTCACTCCCCCAACAACATAGCTTAATCCCAGGCAGGAGACTAGTACATTGCAAAAAGAAAAACCAGAATATGCATTAATGGCAGCATTCAAAGGAGCAGCCCAGGATGCAGGAATACACTGCTGAACAGAGCTATACGAACAGCAGGGATGCATACACGGTTTGCTAGCCCAATTCTGACATGTGCTATTCAACATTAACACATTATATGTCAATATGATATGTATCACTTTAGATATGTAGCACTTGCATCTAGAAAGGATATAATTTACAAATGTATCAGAAGCAAAAAGTATAGGATATAGTGTAGATATGCTTCATCTAGGGACTGTAGTATAAGCTTCAATTAATAACTTATTTCTAACAATTACATTAGTTGACATTTTTCTGCCACAGTTCTAAATTGAATCAAATGTCACTGAGAAGTTTCAAAAAAATCACTGAAGTTAAGGCTCCCTCACTATCATCCATTTAAGTGATTTTATTACTGCAGCTGTCTACTTAGACTGGTATCTATTCTTTAGATCAGTGAGATCCTGTATTTCTTATTTCTATATCAATTTCACTTCTCTGTTCTCATGTATTAATACAAATATACAGTGTGGGGATTATTTACCTTTATATACATATAAACTAGGTCTTCTGAAATACACTCATATTTATAGAAAAACGATGCTTTGAGTTTTTTAATATCTAGTTAATATGTGGAGATAAGTTTAAATTAGTTGTTCCCTCTATAAGATTTGCCTGTTTCAATAAATCAGTCCAGAATATTTCCCAAGTAGTTCATTACACTACATAGTCTTTTTAATCCTTTGGTGAAAAATGCCAATGCAAAGAAACACACACACAAAAATGTATTGGTTATGAGAAAACGTCTCATATATCAATTAAATATTGCATGTTTTAGGTCAAACAACTGGAAAACTAAGTGTAATGTGTGAAGTATACTCGGACTTGTTTAGAAAAAGCAGTCTTAAATTAGTTTACGTGTTAATTTTTCTCACTAGTACTATTGACTTCTGCAAAGCCTACTCCCATTTAAATAGCAAATTGTTCCAAATGTCATTTTACACTATTTATGCAGAATGTAATCAACAACAAACTAATTATAAAGACTGTTTCCTTAAATTTCAAGGACAGCCCACATGATTGCATCTTGGAAAATTTTTTCAGTGAACTCCAGGATTGTCATGTGGTGCTGACTTACACTTTAGACTTAAACACCCTATGAACTTGCAAAGAATTACTGTACATAACTATGAGTCTTCTGCAAAGACAAGTGAAAGACATTTGTCAAGGGGGAAGGGGGTGGGGTGGGGGGGTAAGGGGAGGGCGGGCAGTGAGTGGAAGCTGCCAGAAGGGATAGTCTGTATAACATTTATTCCAAGAATATCGCACAAACTTAAGTAAAATGCATACATAATAACAGGCACCTGAGAATTCAGCAATTGCTCATTATGCATTTATACCTTAGGCACTTCAAGCAAATGCTGAAGAAATAATACATGGGAAATCCTGGCTAACCACAAAATTGTTTTTAAGGACAATTAGGAAACTCTACATGTGGATGCCATTGGGTCTTTGCTTCTCTCTCTGCTGGAACCCTGTAATCCTTATTAATCTGCCGTTTGTTCCTGGAAAGTACCTTTTCTCTGTCAGTAAAATCCAGAGTTCAGTTGGATTAATCCATGACCCTTACTCGTAGCTGAAGCCGTGCAGACAAACACAGGATTTTGACAGACACAACTCAAAATATGCTATATATTTTTCCTTGCTGTACACTTTGCCAAACTAATAAAAAAAAATAAATTAAAAGCTGGGAACAATGTTGTCACAGGGTGCCAAATTTGCAGCGAAAGCCCCATAGGCTCCTGTCACGCAAATTTTTGACAAGCCTTGCCAAATGGTTTCTTCAGGATGCAAACTGCTTGCGAAGAGACTGGGCCCTTTGTGTTGCAGCTGAATGCTGCAGACAGAAAGGTTAGAAAAGGGTTTTTGCCAGGAAAGGGTAACTGCTGGCTTTACCCCATGAAGTTTTACATGCACAAATAACAACATACTCTCCTGATATAGGACACTGCTTGGTACCCTCAACAGCTCTGCAGTGTTTATTTTCTCATTGTGGAAAAGCGCACCCAAAAGTAATGTCAAAATGTGTTACCAAAACCAAACAAAACCACCCCCAAAACAAACAAACTAAAAAACCAAACCAGAGACAGTTACAGTACATTTCAAACCTGAGGTCCAGCAAAAACATGACAGATGTCTTCAGATTATCAAATTGCCAAGCTGTACAAAGTTCAGTCACTGTTTAAGAACTTTGTATATGAACAAGCCTTCCCAGGGAGAGTAAAGATGACTCCCTGCAGAACTAAAATACCAGAAAGCAGAGCAAAATACCAAGCAGAGATACGCACAAATATGCACAAGCTATATTCACTCTTGTTTTTTTTCTATATGGAAAGCAGTTGAAGGCATGCTGTGTGATGAAAGCAATTTTCATCTACAAGCAGTTTGTCAGAAAGCTACAGAAAAGCCTACATAGTGCACTTTTTACTTTATCAGGCATCACTCTTAATATTACTTCTTCCCCAACAGGCCTTAAGTCCAACCATGCTCTGCACAGTAGTAGAGGTAATGGTTTCAATTTATTCCATTTTGCAATTTCTGCACAGTGAGCTGGGACATTTTGAGGCAGGTGAAAGTACATGGATAGAGGAAAACAGTGGAGATGGGAATTTTCTCCTTTACCTTATGCCTTTCACAGATCTTTGGTCTCTGGAAAATTTCCAGTTGCTTCAGGAAATCTGGGGCTACAGTTTTTAGATGAGAAAACTGTCAAGTGGCAGCACTGCAATGGCCCAAGAGAAACTAACTGTTCTGAAAAGAAGGCAACGGGAGTAGAGGATGCACCTTAACAGTCAACTACTCCAATGCAGAGCGATATACTGGCCCAGCCACTGTCCCTCTCCATTATCACCCAACAGCTCTTTAGCCTCCCATCTTCAGCACATACAAGGCAGCATGCAGCAATCCACGTGCCACATGCCACCTTCTTTGCCTTCTGCAGTAGAGTGCAGCTGCAGAGTGCCACTTTCTGAACCATGTAAGGGCCCTCCAGTTGGTTGACACCTTCCTCCTTCAGGAGGCTCAACATAAATCTGAATGTCATTTTAGATTAAGTAAGAACTCTCTCCTTGCAATGTAGCAACAGAGTAAACCACCCAAAACTTCATCAACTTTTTTCTTTTTTTTTCCCCCTACCTAATGAGTTACAAAATAGAGTTACAGCTTACTACCTACTCTCACCTATGCTGGTTTTAGGTGTTAACATAAACTAAATTTATCCAGTAACATGCTTCAAGGTAGTTTTAGGTGCTTACCAGGAAAAAGAAAAATCCTAATACTCAGTTCAGTCAACTATAGTATAAAACATAAACATATAAATGCATATCCTTCACTTGCAGTCAGCTGGTTTTTGTTTCTGAAAAGCTGTGGATGCAACAGACAGACATACATACACAGAACAAATCACTGAGACACCAGCTGCATTGGCAATCCACTTAAATGGCATGCTCCTTGCAACAGAACACATGCATAAGAGAATGAGTTCATGCTGAATAACTTTGGCAGCAAGTAAAAGTGGAAATGCCCCACCTGATACACCACACCGTGAGGTTTCATATGTACTGGAGCCAGCAGAATAGCACAAACTATGGCCTACTGGGAAAATCTAGGGTATCGATAGAACCTCTCAACCACAGCAGTCTTGCAGGAAAGGACCATTAGATTACAAATATAGCAAGATGAGCAATAAATGTGAAATACAATCCATTGGATCAATTTGCTTCTATTCTAAAATATTTCCTTAGCACACTTTTTTCATCTATTAGACATGAGTCTCAAACTGGCCAGTATCTGAGCTGTGTCAGGACTGGTTAAGTGACACAGCTCTTTCCCAAGTGAGCAGAATATACAAACGTGTCTGGTACGTCTTCCACAATGGAAACCGAAAATTTGTTTTCTAATGGAAGTTCTGCAATAGACATCTAACATCCATTTCTACTGATTAACGTGCCAGTGCCATTTTAACTTGTGCCACTCCAGAATGGACCATGACAGAATCCTTCACAGCACGGTTCAGAACTGCAGGCAAACACACATGACTTTTTCCCCATCATATCCTAAATGGGCCTATTCAGGTATCTGTAAATACAGCCTCAGGAGGAGTCTATTTGTGATAGCTAACAAAAGTAAACGCCAAGCATAAAGAGAAAAAGTGCAAAAAGAAAAAAAAAGGGGGAGGGGGAAGGGCTGACTTAAAATGAGAATATTTATACCTGTTTTAATCTAAGAAAATGTGGAATCCATTGCCAGGAGCATGGAGATTTCACTCTTTGTGCTAACAATTAAAACACGGTTGCACAATATATAGGAATCAACGTATCTACAGACGTCACAATCCACTTCACATAAAGAATATCTTCTGTTTGCAAGACCAAGTGAACCACCCCCTTCTCTCTATTTTTGCAAACAGAAGAGAACCACAAAAAGTAAGTATAATAAAGCAAAAGAAAAACTGAGGGAATAAAAAGCCCTTACTTTGGCTTCTCTGATTTTCCTAAACTTTGATGCCAAACCAAACAGTACTGCTGGCTTCTCTGCCTTGCAATGAAGTGAGACAGACTGAATAGACCGCTTAAACCCATGAAATGCATTGCACAGCTATGGTCCCAGCTATAAAAGGTGGCATCTGCAACATTCCTTGTCCTGCAGGCTGAAAGATAAGGGGGGACAGGACCTCTGTGATAGTCATCAAGCTCAGTACTTAGCTACTGCCAAATACTGAAGTTACATTTCTGGAGCTAGCAGACAGTCTTACTTCCGTTCTTCCTAAGGGCAAAACCTTTAGGGAGCACAGTCATTCCTCAAAATTTATTTATCTAAAAATGCTGCATATGCTACTCCCCCAAACAACATGAAAACTCCATTGACTTCACAGGCCATGACCAAGGGAAAAAATTCTATATTGATTTTCTTAGGTATTGGTACAGAAATAGACTGTTGTAACAGTATAGTCAAAACACAACTTCAGCAAACTAGCTTATACCATAGGAAGAAAATTTTTCATTATTGCTTTAAAGAGAAAAAACTTTTACTCTCACATTCTGGTTGAGAATTGTTTGTATGAATTGATTTCAATTAGTTAGTTATTCCCGTTGTCTGTCTTTGAAGCTAATCCAAATTCCCTGGAGATTTCCCTTTTCAAGTTAAAATACTCAGAGCTAATTATTTAGCATCTTTAATTTTCAAACTGTTCTTCTGACATTTTTGTGGAAGATAAACAACTACTTCATACTAAGAACATACCACAACCAGGTCAAGACACCTATGGCCACTGGTCACCTGGAGCTCAACAAGATGTTAAAAAGGAACATTTGTCTGGCTGACAAATCTAATGATCTAACGATAACAGAGTAGGAATTTTTGAATTTACCTGATCTCAGGTCACGTCTCATGCTGTCATCCAAATCCCCAGGTTAATCATAACCTACTATAAGAACTTTAGATTGAGGTTCAAAATCCTTTTTTTCCATCTTAGAAATAGGAGCACAAGTGGCCAGTAACCAGATGCACTTCTTAAACAACTATTTTATTTAGAAACTAAGCATTGAGGGTGGTGAGGAACACAACAGGATCTTAAGCAACTGTTTGAGACTTCTTCACAACATCTGGCTGTGTCTATATTCTCTATTCATATCCTCAGCTGTCTCATGGACACACTCGTGCAACTAAGCCCGCTACTACATACAGGTCTTCAGCAACTCCATGAACACATCCACAACAAATGTATAAAATGGCTGTTGATCAGTATTCCTAGATTACACAAAAGCCACGTGCCCTTCTACATCACAATATTATCAAGCTTTATCAATTTGCTGAACTTCCTTTCAGTTCAATACTGTTGTTAATAATTCACTGAAACCCCAGAATCTCACGAACACACGCTCAGAAGCCCAAAAAAAACTTTGCCCCAAACCTTCATTCTAACTTTCAGTTATTTAATTTATCACTTTCTGCTCTGAGTGAAACTACTTTGGGACTCAGTTCTCTGCAGCAATATCTAAGATTTGTTTCACTTCTGTGGCAACAAAATTATTCTTTTAGATTAAGATTTAATCATGGGATACTAATGCAAAAACAATGGGAAAAAAGGCATCTTCTTTAGGAGAATGTCTCTTGAAACATCTTGGGTCTCCCCAGTACAATTGTTAATTTCCATAACTAGACCAGTACAGATGGCTGCTTTGATCATATTTCAAATTTAAAGCAGTGAATCTCCAGAGACACTTCACTACCTTACCCCTGGGAGCACATCATAACAAACGAGCAGATAATTTGTCCAACTTTGTCTAGTGTTTGAGCAATAGGTAGACAGGATGAATTTTTTGCATTTTTAAGAAAATTCTTCCCAAAGAAAGGGGGGCGTACGGGAATCACACCGTATTCTATCAGACATTCTTTCAACAATTAAGAAATACTAAATATTGTCATAAATGTTTATACAACATTGTGAAGAGGATTTCCCCTCCTCAAACTCAGAGGCAGAATGCCTACATTGTTTTCAAAGCAAGAGATACATTAAAAATTACTTCTTGTCTGTGCATCTGGACACCACATAATCATTAAGGTCCTGAAATAAGGCTCTCTAGGGCCCTCACATCCACCTTCTCCTGTATGCAAACCATGCATCAAGTCTTTTGTATGCAGCAATTTTAGATACTAGTTCCAAGCACCACAGACAAGTCAAAACATCTTTTAAAGAGGTTGTACCCGAGTGTCCCAATTTGCTGCAAAAGCCTCAGGTAAAACCTGAGATTTTCAAGCAGTTGAATTGTACTTGTAGCAATGTAGACATAACAAACATAACATTTCTTTCAAAGCAAAAGTTTTCTGAACCACATGAATGTGTTTCCTTTCTTCTCAAATATGTCTTGTTATGCTAAATATCATGTTAATATTAATGAAACAACAGACTCCTCAAAAAATTGATAAATGTATTGAAGACATAAAGCGGCACATGAGAACAGCACTTGTTTTCTAAGAATACACCCAAGTATGGCTCTATTACTCACCTCAATTTTATCTGTTTTTGCATCTCCCCAGTAAAGCTTGTCTTTTTCAAGATCCAGTGCCAAGCCATTAGGCCAACCTAGGGATGTATTCACCAGAACTCGCCTTTCTGAGCCATCCAAATAAGCACATTCTATCTTCGGACTTTCACCCCAGTCTGTCCAATACATGTAGCTGTAAAAAAAAGAGGGAAAACAGTCAATGCACATAACATGAAAGACAAAAAAGTGTCAAGATCTGTCCTGCTTTTGGAAGAACTTACTAACTTTCAGCTTCCCCAACTGCAGCAAACAAGTCAACTCAAACTGTAATAAGCGATGACAATACAAAGTTTGAGCATTAAATAAATTAAACTATTGAAAATGTGCAGTGGCCCAATTCTTTCATAGTTATGATAACACTGAAGACTCAGAGAAAAGAAAATTCAACCAAACACACAATGTATAGGTTCATTGAAGAACACTATATTTAGAAGTCACCTTTTATATACACAGTATTAAAGGGATGAAGCAAGGGAAAGCCAGTTATTTCCAGAACATTTGACAAATAACGCACACATCTCACAATTGCAGATTTTCAGTTTCAGAAGACCATAAACTGGATCCAAAGACAGGGCTATCAATAAACACAAAACTTACCCCATGACAGGATTCAGCACTATTGCTCGAGGTTCATCTAGGTTTTCTGAGATAAGGATCTTTCTTGATGTCCCATTCAACCGGGTCACTTCAATGCGGTCTGTTCCAGTATCAGTCCAGTACAGGTTCCTCGCCACCCAATCCACAGCAATACCATCTGGATGGTTGATTTCTGTGGTTACCAGAGTCTGTGCTCCAGAGCCATCAAGGTAGGCCCGACGAATTGCCCGGACATCATCATCAGTCCAGTAGATGTAGCCTTCCACAGGATCGTAGTCTATGGCAATTGCATGTCTAATATTGTCTATCTGCAGAATAATGTCAGTGAAATCTGGCATGTCCAGGGAAATCCTCCTCAAGTCAGTCCTTCTAGCAAGCAGCAAGACCTCTTCAGCACCTGGGGAGAAAACCATTCATAGTACCATTTCCTTTGCTATTGATGTGAACACTTCAATACAGCACAGCAGGCTGTGAACTGCCACTGTCACTATAATAAGAATAGATTTCCTTAAAATAAGGACATCAAACTTTTATTGAAATATACACTTGTCTGAGCAGGGTGTTATTCCTAATCAGTTCTTCTGAAGTAGCTACCTGTGCTGGCACTCGTATTTCACAATGACAGCATCTTTATCCCGGCCTCCTAAACTAATATGGAACATTGCAATCTCTATCTAGAATCTTAAAAAAAAAAAAAAGAAAAAAAGAAAAAAAAAAAAACCACTTTTGGAGGGAGTAGGTCCAAATATTTCATAACATTATATAGAGCTCCTCAGCTGAGCCAAATTTCCCACTAGCTGTATCAGTGCATTAGATGTGGTTTTCACACACAAGCCCTACATAATAAATGACAAGGGCTAACAGGAGACTTGAGTATTTTGTAAACAAATTACATTAATTATTTGCTCCAGACAGCCCAACAAGAAAGCAAGTCGCAACTACAGCAAGTATTTCTCATCTGGCCAAAGTTGATGCAAAACTAATTCTAAGGCAATAAGATTGTTGTACTTTTCAATATTCTAAGGCAATAAGATTGCTCCTCCCCACTGCAAAGTTTCACTGCTTGTGGAAAGGGTGCCAAACAACAACCTGGAGCACATTTCAAAGACAAATGGCATCTTCAGTGTCGTCTTTCTGGCAACTTCTTTTATCAGTACAAAAACAGGACACACAGTAAAATATCCAGTTGCTTAACACATTTTCCCCACATTCACCCAGGCATGCTTCAGCACAAAAGGAGCAATATGAGTATGTGTCTTTTTCCTACTCTGTTACTAAATCGATGCTGTGTAGTTTGAAAACTGACAAGGAGTTTTTATCATTTAGCAACACTCCAAAACTGGAAATCAGAACAAGTCACTTGTCACATTTCATCCAGACCAGCAAACACCACCAGGAGGTAGTAACTTCCCACTCCCACCAACAGCCCAGATTTAATGAAAATGGCCAACATGGGACATATCTTTTCAGCCCACAAAAAATAACAGGAATTCGAATCCTCATGAGAATATTCTTCCAGAATTAATTCTCACCTAGGCATGCATATGGAGTTCTGGAGACTCAGAAGTTGAATCTATTGCACAGCAAAACCAAATTCACATTCACTTTGGGAGCTGGACTGTACTGCTATTTGCTTTTGGGTTTGGAAATCAGAGCTTAGTCTCCAAATAATATCTCAGAAGCTCTGAAAAGGAACAGTGCTCAGGCTGCAAGTGTATAATAAAAGGAAAGGATCTAGAAAAGCAGTGTTGTCACATCACCCAAACAAGTTTGCTACACAGCACAGAGGACATAGTTTGATGCGCACTTTGAACTACCTCAAGTCACCACAGCTCCAGAATGAAGTGGTGCTGCCCTTCTCCTTGCATTGGGCTGCTTGTTCTCACTTCTGTATCACCCCTTCTCACATGCAAGCACAGCATGGTTGTGTGTTGCAAACCGCACTAAAGAGCTGATCCAAACAAAAACTAACTCAACAGAAATGAAGCCATCAGCCTATGTTAACAACCAGACCGGTTGACTGCAGAGCTCCACAAACATTTGCGCTGGCACGGGGAGGGACTCCAGCAAGAATGCTTCTTCCAGTCAGTGTTAGCTGACAAGGTTTGATAACTACAGCATCAGTTGCACCAACAAACTTTGAGGGAAGGCTTGGGTAGAAGGAAAGCAACAATAACTCAGAGCTCAAAAACCACATGGAGAAAAGGAGGAGGGAAAGCCCATACATTCTTGACAGCAAAGCAAGAGAGATGTCTACCACCAAATTTCCTTAATACAGGTTTTCTAACTTCCAAGGTTTGCAAAATAAAAACAGGTTTTCAGGAAGAGTGTTTCTTATGCTTGAAACTTCTGCTCGCTTCTCTGGACATAGCAAAAATAGTAACCTGTTGCCCAAGTTGAGAAGGGAACAGCCCCAGGTGACCAGACAACTTATAAGGCTTCCTTCCTCCATTGCCCCCTTAGGTAAGCACAGCAACAGTTTTTCATTTTTTCAAGTTTCCTTTCTGTTAAGGGAACAACAAGCATCAGCAATCCTTAGAAGGCACTGCTAGCAAAAGTATTAATTTTTAAAAGCTTTATGAATCTCCTGGATTTTAGCACCTTTACTAAGTAAAAATAATGGGATACCTAAAACAGTATTTGATATTTTACGTTATGCTTAAAAATGTTGGTTTACTTCCTGAACAGTGAAAAATCAATCCATCAACTATTTTCTTAAAAAAGACCACGGTGGACAGAAGTCCAATACATAGCTTGTACCTCCTCTTCTACCATGCTTCTTTGCTAGATGTATATTCTGACAAATCATCTTTGAAAGATTAACTACATATAATGGCAAACAGCATGAACGAAAGGTGACACTGTCAACTACTTCACTGGAACTACCTTCGGAGTACATCAAATGCGAGACAGTTCCCAGACAGCTATTTTTAAAAGCTATCTGGGAAAAAAAGCAGTCCATAGTCTGTGATGCTGTTCTCGCTCTCTACATCAAGGATTACCCCAGGAACAGTAGTCTCGGGGCTACACTGACATCTTTGGATTAGAAAAGCAATTGTCTTGCTTTAAGCAGAAAGTGAGGGTCTTCAAAATAGTAAAAGGGTTGTATTCAAAACTGATCAGTGTTAAAAATGGTATTTTTATGGAGCCTGTTCAAATAGAAAGGCTTTTAGATCTCTTGTTTCATTAACTTATTTGTGTTGACATTTTGTTAGAAGTACTTAACTGGTATGAAGTCCCATGGTGTTAAGTATTAAACATACTTGTTTTTTTCTGACGTTACCATCTCCAAAGAACTTACAGTCTCACCAGACGCTAGTTTTTCCAGAGCATGTTTTCTTGACAGCAGCAGAAATGAAAAGAAACCCAGGTCATTTTATATATGGATTAATATTGCCTCCAAATTACCTCCAACAGTACAGATTGTCCACCACCAAATAGTCTATTTACAGGAAAAATTTCCAAAAAGTCCTTTTTCTTAGTACATTTAAACACACAGAAAACATTTGATGTTCTAATGCAAATTAAAATTATATTATATTAATTATAATATATTATTAATTAATTAAATTATATTATAAATTATATTATTGGCTATAACCGTATTTGACTCTATTAACAAATTTCTGCCAGAGAAAAAAGAGTTAGCAGCAGGCTCTGAGCACATCACTAAGAGATGAGAACTTGACATTGGTACTCTCTAAAAACCTGGACAAACATGCTTGTCTGGCTCATTAGTTTTATCTGTATCATGGAGGTATTTTGATTATTAATGTTGGTAGGAATGTTTTCAAGGCTACAGAAGTGTTATGCTGTGACTTGCCTAGTGTTATCCTAGATACTCTAGAACCTGCCTAATACATTACAGCTAGCTATTTACCTAGTGCTAAAGCGCTACGGCATTTATTTAATTAAATTCATCTTCAAAAACCTCTCTTACCGCAGTCACATTTGTAACCACATGATTAAGAGATTCCCAGACGAATTGCTAACTGTTATAACATGGTCGTGCATAACACCATACAATGAACAAAAGCTTTTTTTGGGCTGGAGCGGGGAATGCAAGCTATTCCAAACTCACAATTGCAGCAACCAAACACTTCAGCAGAAGTTTATGTAAAGTCCTCTATGCAAACCATAGATCAGAAAAACAGAAGGAATTAGGTCTCTCTAAAGTCTCCCTTTAGAAAGCATTTTAAAAGACCCAAGTTCAAATCGTTGTTTTATTTTTCCAACTGGTCTAAACTTTGAACTGTTTATTTTTCTCTAGTCTTTTTTTATTCAGCAAAAGCTTTCTGCAGACCTTCCACAGAACTTTTCAGTAGGTCTAATATCCATAAAAGCTGATAAACTGTACTGGTTAACTTCCAGAACAATATCTGAATAAAAAAAAAAAAAAAAAAAACAAAAAAAACACAAAACCAAACGGAATAGAAAACAAAATAATACCATTCAAGGCAGTTATTCTCCCTCCCTGAAGACTATATTCTCTCTTTGCAATCAAGAAATCCTATCAAAACAGGTTAAGAGACTTTTTTTTTTGCTTGTACATGTGATACTTTCCTCCCATATCCAGTAATCAATTATTTTTAACATCCATGCTAGGTAAAAGTGTTTGGTTTGATTTGGTTGGTTTGTGCTCTCCTTATTAAACATTCATGCTTCAGTGCTGGAAATGGCAACTGTGTTCTATTTGCAAAATAAAATGCAATCAGAGCTGACAGCAGCGAAGCAGGCCATCTCACCAGCTTGACAAGAACCTTTTTTATTCTTCCCTTGGCCCACTTCACATTTGACAAGCGACAAGACATCTGTAACACAGTAACAAATGCTTCAATTTATTCACCAAACCTAAACAAATGTAGACTGCAGTGGCTGCCTCTGCTAATCTCTGCCAGAAAATGCCATGCTATTCCTTTTCCATTTGTCTGTCTGCTAATTAGGCTAGAACAATGCTCCATTGTGGAACTCTTCCCACAGTTTTATGTATGAGCACGTGCATGCATCTGCACGTATAGACTCAGTCTATTTACAGGCAACTTTGGAAATCTCTGTATTTGTGGGGAAAAAAAAAATCAGACAAACTGTAAAAATGGGAAAGCTTTTAGCTCTTCTCCGAAGAACAAAATAGTAAGCACTTTTTGAAAAGAGTGCGTTAGAAGTACTTTGACTGCAGGCAACTCTTTTACAAGCTGTTTGAGCACAGCTGTCTCAGCACTCTTGATAAACTCGCAAGGGATTTTGCTAGTTGCTGTAATACAGTGAATTACCTGGCAAAGTTTCGGTGTATGGCAAGAGGGAGGGGGAGCACAGAATATGGGGGTGGGAGAAAACTTCATTATTCTGTATGGAGTGTATGAAAACAGGTAACGTTGCCATGCTGTTTAATAAGCTTGCCAATATTCAAAACAATTATCTTGCATAAGGGTTTAGCATTAGCTGCTCTTCACACTACAGGAAAAATGATGTCGTGAAACTCACTGAGAGGTTTATATCAACAACACTGTGTAAAACCCCATTCCTGCTATTCAACTTCCACAGAAAATAAAAATATTTAAGGAGTTGAAATAAACTTTGGTAATACCCAGAAAAAAATGGAAATTCTTTTTATATGTTCTCCTTGGGTACCTTAACAGAGCCAGTTCCAACATGAAAAGCACTACGCATCCCAATTCAGGTCTTTATTTATCTTCCAGTCCGAGAGGAAGAGAGCACTGCTTCATACTGTGTGATGGCAGTGGGCTGGGAAAAGCTGGCGATGTACTCTCCTACTTGATACTGCAGACTGAGGAGAGCATGCAATGCACATCAGGTTTACCAATTTAAAACCAAGAGTTGCATGCAGTGGGAGTATGCAACCAACAAAATAGAAACAGGAAAGGTTTCTTTGAAAGAATGTCTTGAGTGCCCACATTCAGACAGGACTTGATTTAACTGAAAGGTAAGTAGGCATAAGGAAAACTAATACTTGTGACAAAGAAAGGAAATACCAGAGCACTCGCGTAACTCGTAAATTATATCATATCTGTCTGCATGTTACAGTGAAAAGCTATTGTCTACTATTTCTTCCATTATGTCAGTAGCAGACTTCTAACAGTGACTTTGCCTGAACCAGAAAAAAACCCTACAGTTCAGAGTTTTGACGCATTCATACAGCCACTAAAAAACCCCCACAAACAGAGTATTGATTAAACAGTACAGCTGATAAGATCATTAGCACAAAACAGCTGACTAAGACAAAAGTAACATTTCTTCCAGAGAAAGCCATTGCAACACCTAAGTCATAGTTACCCTACCCTAATTTAGGACTGAGCCTCTGTGAGATACCTTAAGTTTGTATATACCCAGTACTACACTTGCAAGCACAAAGCTTTGTACAGTTACTACTGTAGAGGAGTAGATAACTCTTACGAAGACTTACTCAAAATAGCGTTAGTGTAACAGTCATAACTGCACTGGTAGTAAACAGAATCAAAGATCAGCACAATTGTCTGGCTATTGCTGCACCAAGCAAAGAATCTGCCCTTATACAGAGGTTTCATGCAAAGACCTCAAAGCACGTGAACAACTAAGTCTTACCCCCCCTTCCTCCCAAGGTCTGTCTATACTATATGTGCTTTAAAGAAAGAGAAGAGAAAGTTGGAAATGTTAAGTGGTAAATCTGAATGTTAGCTTACAGATATCACAGTCCCAGCTTCTACTTTTTATTAACAACAAAAATGAACATTCCTTTGCACTGAGTTCTTAATAACAGTTCATTGCAAGCCATAGAGAAATGGATTGGTCAAGAAAAAGTCTGTCAGAAATCCCCAGCACTAGAAAGAGTATACAGTCTTTGGATTCTAGTACTTCTTTGCAAAGGAGGGTTTTAAAGTTTAAATGCACCTATTCTGTGCTGGAGATATACAACCCCACTGGCTCAGAGTAAGGAATCACTGACTTTAGAAGTGACAGCCATTTTACCACCCAGTTTCTGTTAAACAGAGTTTTGGCAGTGACACCTTCAAATACACACAGACGATGATCAAAAATTCATTACAACCCAACAAGATACACAATTAATATTTAAAAAATAAATAAATAAAAAAATACCAAACAGAAATACACTTACAACAGTTTTTCTACAATCACACTTCTGTTGACTTCTAATTGCAGACATTTCCCACTCACCAAGAGACCCTGAACATATTAGTTTCTCTGCACTGCTGTCCTCCTTTACACAAACAGAAATAAATACTTTACATCCCACAGGCCCCCCTGAGGCTGACAGCTGTATAATGCTTTGAAGTTTAAGCGTTATTTATTATGTTCCAAGTATGATGGAGCCACAGAAAAGTCAATTCTGAGCTAACACAATCATCTGTCAAAGGGTAAACATCATGGAAAAAAGTTATAAACAACTGTAAATTAGGGTTTGCAAATCTAGGGAGCATCTCAACCTCACTGTTGCTACATTGATGCAGTAAAATAGAGCTTGGCCACCCAAAGTTTGAAGAGCCAGTCAAGGTACGGCAGCCTAACAAGTTATCGCTGTGTCTTGGTAACTTTCCATTTGTATGTACCTAGCCCATGGTGAACGCAAGATAACAAAGTTTACACATAAATCTTTTCAGTGCAGACCCAGGGTGTGATTCTCCTGCAGCATAAAACCAGATTCAATCCAGAGACTCAACAGTGCTGAAAAGGGAGAGTGTCACTTTTTCCTTTATACACACGCATACACACAAAAAACCCACCCTGAACACACACAAAATGAGCTAGTTACCATCTCTAACTAGACAGTGTTTCAGAGTCGTGGAAAGTAGTCATCCATCTGAAACATGTACCAAAGCCCGAAAAGAGAGTTTCATTCACTAGCCCAGCAAAAACACTGACAACAGAGCTAGAAGATGACCTTCAACAGACCTTCCAGAATGCTCCTCACTCCCTCCAGGTTTCTTCCTTACAGCATGTTTCTAGTGACTTTTATCTGACAAAATTATAAACAAGGCCATTTCCATATAAGGCTATTTTATTTTGTTGCTATGCAAAGTGCTCCCCATTTAGGAGGATAAAAGTTGCTATGAATAGAAAGTAATGTAATCTTTTCATACAGATCAAACGAAATAATAAACATAACATACTAAAAAAAGCAAGGGGAAAACAGACTCAAAACAAACAAGATCTACACATGATTGAAAGAAAAAAAAACACTCATGAAATTTTTATGAAATGGAGTAGAAATAGAAGAGGTAGCCTCTAGATTTCCCAGATTGTGAAGAACAGTTGCTGCACAGTTTTTACAACCCTTTCTGGTGTATTGCAAAGGTATCTCAGTGAAATATAGTTCCACATAATACTATTTCTTACTGAGTAAATAACACAGTAGCCCATTGTTTTAGTGCTAAAGAATCAATAGGATGTGTTTTGGAGTAAGCACTATAACATGGGTCCAGATGCAGCCAGTGAAATGCTATTTCCTCATTGAACCCACTGCATCTTATTTTCATAGCCTGGAATCAGGATCATTCTCCACCTTGCAGGAACCACGGTAGACTACTTGTACATTTGATCTGTTATCCAAACTTTCCTTCTCATCTGATGCAAAACACCCACAGGTCCTTTCAGTAGATTATCTGCTGGCTGGAGGGAAGACACCGCTATGATTAGGGAACTAATGTGGCTGTAGGCATTGAAGGAGATGGCAATTACACAAATCCCTCCTTCAGAGAAGGACCATAGTAATCTTTAAGAAGCCCCATCTCAGCCTAACAAAGGAAAAACATTAGATCGACAATTCCTTGATAGGCAAAGGAAGCATGATACAACTTTGGGAGTGCAGTAGGGAGAGGGGGAATGAGGAAAAAGTCCTCCAGAACTTCTGGATAACATCTCCCTGTGGTAGTCAGACACCAGGCACAGGACAGAAGACACCTATGAAGTCAAAGCATCTTGCAACCAAAAGATCGTGGTTTTCCACAGTTGCATTTCAATCACCGAGTGGGCAAGGGGGAGCTGGGCATGCAGTGGGCTGCAGGCAGCTGTCAAGGTTCTAGGAAATAAGGGAAAACAGAGTTTTCCTTTTGTTTATTTTCCTCATGACAAACAGATTAGGACATGAGTGCTCCTTCCCAATAGAGCCCCAAATCAATGCTAGAATATAATCAGAGTTTATCTACTGATATGCAAGATTTCTCTTCCAGCATCTTCCAAGTGCTAGAAGAATCTTGACAATTATTTTAGGTTATTCACACAATGCCAGGAGAAGCTTTCTCAGGTACTTGAAAGAGCTGATTTACAGCAATTATCCCAAATAACAAATGTCTCCCTAACATTTCCCTTTTGCAAAGTGGCTGTTCCTCTCTAATTAGCAGTTGATCTACTTAATCTGAAAGTCTGGATTAGTCCATACTCTTTCTCTTTATTAATCAGGAAGACGTGTTAGGCAAAGGGACCTTCTTGCCTGGTGGTTAAACCACATGAGAAGAAACATTTTGCAATGGAAGTATTTGCCTGCCTGTCTTGCTTGGAGGCTTAGGTGCTCAAATAAGCTGATGAGCACTCAGCCAAGGAAGTGCAGACACAAAACTTCTGAAACTTACAGTGTGCACCAAGAAACACAGGGGAGATGAGAAGGAAGTGCCTTAACCTTTCTTCCTTCATTACTCTTCTATCTCCTGCATAAAAAACTGCAGTATGAGCCCTGCAGTATTAGCCAACAGGTTCCAAAACCACTGTTTTGGGTTTTGCATTGTGAAGAATGGCAAGGAGAAATAAGACACTGGGAATATTCCCCAACCCTGGTCAACTGCCTCAACAATAGGATCAAGGATAAATAAGGGAAGCTGACTTCAAATGCCTGAACCTGGTGCTGTCTTCTCCAATTTTTTTTTTTTTTTCTGGTTTTCATTTGAGAAAACAGAATTTCCTGGTTCATTTGAGAAACTACAGCTGTCATACTCTCCTGCCTGAAACCCTACAACTCCTACCACTATATGAGATTGACTCAACAGCCAAAGCTCTCCCACTGTCAAGCAAATAACAGTTGCCTTCAGCTGGAGAAATGCATCTCTGGTGAGTTGAGGTCAACAATGCTGTATATCTCAAATGACCACTTACATTCTGACATTACCAGGGACAAGATTACTGCAAGAGCAGCTGGCTAGTTAAACATCTAGACTGAGATATCTTAAAGGAACCAGATTTCTAGAAAGTACTCATCACCCATGGGGGGGGAGAAGAGGGAAGAAATTCTCCTTGTTACTGCTTTGAAACAACCAACCTCCTGCCATTGATTAACTAAAAGAAGGTTCTAAAAATGAGTAACTTTTTTAGTTTGACTTATATTATGTTTAAAGCTGAAGATACGGCAGCAGGTCTTATGCTGGCTTTAAGGAATGCTCACACTGATGTACAATAAGAGTTTAATTTCCACATCTCAAGTAGTGTAAACCCTCTCTTCTGTAAGGGTAGATTTGCTGGGGTAAAGAAGCCACCAATGTAATCGAGAATTCAGGTACTTGTTTCAATGTCAAACCTGCCAGCTACATCAGCAGGCCATTCACAGGTAACCTGTGACATACAAACACTAAAAGTTCCTGCACTTGCGCATTTATAGCACACACTAAGTGTGTATATATATATTTTTTTTAAAAAACACCCCCCCCCCCCAACATTCATACCCTAACTTGTAAGCCAATTTACCCCCCGACAATAAAGCTGATCCTTCTTCATTCCAGACGATGTAAGGAATTTAAAATATAAAATAACAACAGCAAACACTTTAGGATTATTAAAGGGCATCAAAAAATATCCAGAGAGGATCTTGGATGCAGTCCCTGGTCCCAGGGAAACTTAGGGGAGCTTTCCTGTGATCTCAGTAGGGCTAGGTTTTCACTACCATCATGAAATGGACAAATCACGTTTCAGTGTACTTTACTCGACTTATCAACTCACCTCAAGATTCTCTCTAGCTTAAGAATGAGAAATTTAAACTTGAAAGGGTCTTTTAAAAATCTCACGTTTGTGTATAAATATACATAAAAGCACCTGAGAAGAGGAAACCAGAAAGAATCAAAAGTCACACAAGAAAAAAGATGTGTTAACAACCAAAACGGTGTAATTTATCCATGTAGGGGACCAAGCAGGCATTTGCCATTTTACCAGAGGATTTTCTATATCTGTATTCAGCTGCAGTATCTAATAGGTCCTGCTCTTTAGAGGGATACAAATACACAAATTTCCTTTATTTCTGCTCTATACTTTCCCCTCTGTCAAATCTTAAAGCAAGTCACTAGTAGGAGTAAATGTAATCTCAGACATTTATCCTTAACATATTAACCAGCTGAATTTTTTTACACAGCCTTTAGGAAGAGACCCCTGATCGAAGTAATCCATTACCAAGCATTGCAAGTATAGCATCAAGCTCACAAAGCTGTCCACAGTATACGGGCATTTAGTTTTTCCTAGTTCAGTAACAATACCAAGGTAAGCAGAAGCTAAGATACCATTACTACATTGTTGCTTTTGCAGCTAAATTCCTTGTCTTCAGTTATTGCAGAAAATCATTTACATTTTTATAGCCTTTGCTGGAGATGGTTGTGCTCAGTCTACTTAGAATCAGAATATCTCGAGTTGCAAGGGACTCAAAAGGATCATCGAGTCCAATTCCCTGTTCCTTGCAGGACTACCTAAAACTAAACCATATGACTAAGAGCATCATCCAGACACTCCTTGACTTAGATCTATATTGAGCAATGCTCAGCATATTAAAGGAACATTCTTTAGTTGGCACTGCCCTTAGTTCCAGGCATCGTTCCTTTGTGCAAGCTTCAAAATACCAAGAGCATTTCTCTGAGTGTATGGCAAACTTGGAGGTCATAGACAGAGAAGGGATATCACATATAGATGGACATCAAGCTCTTACTGGTCTTAAAGATCAGAGCCTGGATTTAGCACTAGAAGGTAGGAGTAGTCTAGCTATGATGAAAGACTGCTGATGCAGTTTGCCACTAAATGCTTCCCCCTACTTTGGCAAACAAAGTATATTTGCCAAATACTTGCTTAAGTTGCACGTGACGTCATATCTGTCATCTATTGGTTGTGTGGCATACAAATACACCTATACCTCAACCACCCACGTGCCTTCTTACCAAGAGGTCTCTCATCTTGGTTTCAAGTACAAGAAAGGGAACAGACTCATCATCTTTCCCAACACAACTGGGAAGAAAATAAATCAGTGTAAAATTAAATCTCCAAGAGATTTCAGTGTAAACAACGCCTACAGAAATGCACAGAAAGGTTTGGGGCCTTTTTGTGGAAGCAAGCACAAAAAGATTCCTCTTAATGGAGACTTAAATTTGGTTGGAGAGGAATTTAGATATAACAAATGTATATAACACTCAGGAATGTTTGATTTATTAAAAGTACATCTGCCACAGGTTGCACAGGAAACAGAGAAATCACCCAACACAGAATGAACAGACAAAATATCGTCAGGGAACTTCCCTCATATTAGAGAGTAAAATACATCATGCAAAATCAAAAGGAAGACTTTACAGAAATGAATAGCTTCCCCTCCAAACTCCAAAGATAGAGAAAACAGAGCTACTGTTTGCACAATTGTTGTGGGTTAACCCCAGTGGCCAGCTCAGCCCCACCCAGCCTCCCACTCACTCCCTGCAGTGGGATGGGGGAGAGAATGGGAAGGGTAAAAGGGAGAAAACTCATGGGTTGAGATAAAGACAGTTTAATAGGTAAAGCAAAAGCTGTATGCGCAAGCAAAGCAACATAAGGAATTGATTCACTACTTCCCATCAGCAGGCAGGTGTTCAGTCAATTCCAGGAAAGCAGGGCTCCATCATGTGTAACAGTGACTTGGGAAGTCAAATGCCGTAACTCCAAACATCCTCCCTTCCCCCTTCTTTACCCCAGCTTTTATTGCTAAGTACAACGCTGTATGGTATGGAATATCCCCTTGGTCAGTTGGGGTCAGCTGTCCCAGCTGTGTCCCATCCCAACTTCTTGTGCACCCCTAGCCTACTCGCTGGCAGGGCAGGGTGAGAAACAGAGAAGCCCTGACACTGTGCAAGCACTGTTCAGCACTAGCTAAAAGATCCCTGTTATCAACACTATTTTGGTCACAAATCCAAAACACAGTACCATACGAGCTGCTATGAAGAAGATTAACTCCATCCCAGCCGAAACCAGTACAGCAATTTTAGTAAAATGGATCAAAAACTAATGATGCCCAGGCCAAGTGAAATTGCTGCAATGAAGTTGCATAATGAGTAGAGTAAAATACTGTAGCTTTTACTGAAATATTTTATCCATATACTTCAGCAAAGCATTACACATTTAATGAGAAACAAAAATAAAACTGGAAAATAGTTTTTTAAACCTGGGCTACGCAGCTTCCAGAAGCTGCATGGATCTGGACTAATTCTGACATTGTGTATCTCTGAGTGCCCTTGCTGAAGTTAAAAAATATACAATAAAAAAGAACATTAGCTGAAGTCCTAGTTTATGCTACTTATTACAGCTCCATAGCCATAGAGCCAAGCTAGTAAAAACTTGGGAGGGCAAGGTGGGCAGTGTATGAGCTTTCACTCAAAATGTTTTGTGGTATTAGCCATGGATGATAGCTTTTAAAATTCTGTCAAATTAATTTTAGTTCATATACAATTGACTGACTTGGTACCATGATATCAGAAAATGATGTGCAATGAGAGTAAGATCCTTTGTGAATGCAACACTAACAGGCAGAGGGAATTTAGGAAGTCAGAGGTGATCACTTACAGGGAAATATATCCACTTCTAAGAAAAAAGATGAGGCTTTTGACATTCTTTTAGAAGGCCTGCAGCAATAGCTGTATGCCAGTAACACTGAATACAGCAGAAAGAAATTATATATTTTCCAGAAACATAAGAGAAACACGCTGCTGAACGCTGTTTACAGAAACTGGCTCAATCTTGGAAAGATGCATCCAGATAGCTGTTCTAAGAGAGACTGGGATCAGGGTTTAATCACAATTAGCTGACAAAATATACAACAAAATTCTAGGCTTGCTTGAATGTGATTAAACTGAACCACATGGTCAAGTCAAAGACGGAAGGAAAAAGTAAGGGCAATCATCCAACGTTTTGAGACTGGACCTCCGCCTAGCAGAGCAAAGCAAACCTGCTCCATGAAAGCAGAACAGGATGGAAAGACCCTGTCTACATTTTGCCTGGAAACATTCACGTTAAGTGGTGCAAATTATACCAAAGGTGCACCAGAGTTGTCAGAAACAGATAAATTCATTTCATTCACTGTGCACCAGGGAAAGCAAGAATGAGAAGCATGAGGAAGGTGAAGGTGCTCAAAGGAGATGACATGCAGCTATCACCTGACGACTCTGCCCTGCAAGGTAAAAAAAGGTTCAAATGATTTACTGTTGGAGACATTACACTAGCTATTAATACATTTGTCTTTCTCACAACACTTCAAACTACTTACGCCCAACAACAGAAGTCTCTAAATCCTAGGAAGGGAACCTCAAGACAGAAGGAGAAGGAAAAACTTCCTGAAAGGAGCCCTCACAGACAAACAAAAGACTCATGAATCAAAATAATTATGTTCATAAAGAAGATAAATGTGATCCTTAAACAGAGAAAGAAAGAAAAACCTCAGGACACCCCTAGGTCAGCAAAATGACTGAAAGACAGTCCCAAGCTTTTAAAATTTCCACACTTCTGCTCTGCTTTCTAAACTGGCCTATTTGCTTGTCCATTGCTGATCAAACCAAACTTTGCTTCCCTGAAAGGATGCACACAACACACGTAATTTTTACTTTGGTCTTAAGACTTTGATTATTTGCATCAGAAAGCATCTAAAGCAAGAAACTGAAGATTAACTGAAAAGGCTTACAATTTTATGACTGCATGAATAAAGAGCTAATTAAGTAGAATTACACATCCCTTTTAAATGACTGCAACCAAACTTCTGTTCCTTTCTCAAACATCCATGCTATTGCTCAAGCAGGCTTAGAGAAGACTTTCAAACAAAAAATAGCAAATTTAAAAAAAAAAAGCCAACAACAAAAAAACTCCTCACAAATCAAGAAAGCCACGTGGTCTAAGAAGTGAAGCTCCATTTTGAAACATGAAATTCCAGAGGTCAGTCATTCTTGGAAGTTATGAGGTACGAAGAGTTACTACCGACTAGGCCACTCTCCACAAGCACTTCAGACTAGAGCCATCAGGCTCTGATGGGCATTACAAACTGTGACTTCATTATCTTCTACACAGGCAAGACTGGGTTCAGATACCCATCTAAAATCGTGTATTTGGACACATCCACCAAAACAGTAGTGGTGCAACACAACTTCTTTAAGTAATTCCAAAATCATAGCTTGAATGCTCACTTTGCTAAGAGTACATGGTCAGGTGCAGCTGATTTACTTTCCAAACTTATGACCCCTCTGCTTGTTGATATGGGAACTTCAAGCAAGTCCAGAGCATTTTCACAGCTAACAGAGGAAAACAGACTTAGTATCACATGTCCAGAGGGAAGCAACAGAAAACATCTACTTGCACAAAACAAGTACACATTCCCAGAGAGGAACTTATACTTGATGCCAGTTGCAATCTATCCATATATTTAATATCCGTTATTAGTGATGGATATCTACTGTAGAGCTAATTTTTTTTATTTATTCAGAGCAACTGTTTAGAACCAGAGAGAAAGCAAGAATGAATCAACACCAAAAGCCAAAACTACAGAATAATGAACTATTCTTTTAACACAGACACAATACTTATGGCTTCAGCATATCAACAGTTACATGTTTAGAAAAAGTGTAAAAATCCAGTTTCCAAGTTTCAGTGCATACAGACATAACCCACAGCAAAGCAAATAGTGGCACAGCCTGTCCTTGAATTCATGTTTTCTTAATTACCTAGGCCCATTACCATTCAACACTCTTTGTAAAGAGCTACACAGCTCTCACACCTGAACATTAACAATATATGTATTCTTCAATATCCAAGAGAGCTGAAATCACCTAAGAGCCTCAGGGCTTTTCTGCACAAGAATACTTTCTGACAGAGATATACAGTAACATTATATAGTTGTATTTGCACCAGTAAACTCCCCATGGGGACACAGATTTTGAGAACAGAATGCTTTTTCCTCTTGCAGACAAATCCCCAGTAGCATTCGTGTAATTCACTTAAAAGTCTAATGTCAAAGAAGCCGATATGCTCACGTGACTCCGTACTTTTGCACTTCTGCCCAAGCCAATAGGGAACAAAATGGAGAGGTGGTCAACACTGTTGCATCTGTAGTTCCTCACACAACTTTACTACAAAGGACTCGTGCAGAGAACAAAAAGTCAGTTCCTTGCAACCAAGGAATTAATTAATAAAAGGGGAAAGATAAGCACATGGATGTTGGCATAAGGCAGACAGGACAACAAAAGACGTGGAGCTTGGGAAAGAAATAATCCATAAAACTGAACCAAAAGGACACATTCTTATGCAAAACCAGATTTCCTGTTCCCATCCCACTTTTTTGCCCTCCTTTGACAGAACACCCTTGACAGATTGTCTGGCCTGACAATGGAAAGGTGAAAGCACAGTATAAGCAGTCACTCCTGCTTGTGCTATCCGCCAAAATGCCAAAAGCAGGCTGACCTTCATCACCACGGCCGGAAACATGAGGTCAATATGAATGTCTGAAAAGGCTGTCCTGAGCACTCAGCAATGTTTTTTTAAAAGCTGTGAAAGGGAAACTTTCCAAAGCTGGAAGGAGGAAAGAGAAAGGTCTTCCAGCAGCTGCAAGAACTACCTTATAAGCCTTTCAATTGCAGCAGAATGAGCTAATAAAGCTGGCCCTTAAACCTGGAAGTTCAGTGTTCAAACTCTGCTTCAAGTTCACAAACGAAAGGAATCTTTTATGCTTGCTTTAGTACTCAGAGGAATCAAGCCACATCAGAAAATGACTCTACTCTTTGACTAGACTCATTGAAAATGCATCAGAGACAGGCAGCAGAGCGTCTTCTAGTCTGTTGCAGAACATTCTTCAAAACCTTGCCTCCTATTGTCCTACTGCCGTATCAGTGTTAATTGCCTGCTTTTGTAAGAGCAATTTTTAAAAGAGGCTTCCTGATCAATGAAAAAAGCAAGCTTTCAAAGAATACCAGTAGATTCATTCAACTTATGGATACCAAATATGCATCTAGTTATACTTTTCAATTAAAGCATATACTTTAGCTATTATTCTCTAAACAGCTTTCTACTGCAAGCCTCTCCTCAGTGACATGGAACAGCCACCTAGAACATTTTTTTCTCTAGCTCAATTATCTCAAGCAGCAAACTTTATATGCCTCTTCACACAAAGCCTTGCCTCACTTTTTAAAATCAAATATAATGTCCAAAAAACACAAACAAGACCCAGGATGAAAAAAATTCCCAGAGCACTTTTCTCATGAATCCCTCCCACAGAGCAGCCCAAAGGGAAACAGAGGGATGATTAATCTTCAGAACCAGAAAAATGGTAGTGTTAGTTTAAATCTTAATTTTGAATTTTTCTGTACAGATTATTTCATTAGAAAACTACTTGAAGCAGGGGCAACTCACTGGGTTATCTCTAAAATAGTACATGGGCACATGGACATAGCCTTGAATGAACTCTTGGCACATCTGTGTGCAGAACATGTCTCAAGCATATTGCTAATTTTGAGATGCAACCGGAAGGCAACAACTTGGCCACCACTACTGCATCATTGTTCACTACTGGACAATGAATGGGAGGGAGCACAAGTCTGTCCATGGTCCATTCTCCAAATGGAAAGATGTCCTACAATAGCTTGCTTCTAAGAAAATTCTTCTGCAATGGGCTCCACATACTACTTCATTCCTACAGAGAACTGGCAACACAAAATCAGTCAAAAGACACAAAATACAGTCAAAAATTCTCTGATTTCTGATGCAACGCATTACTTTAGTTCATAAAAATCACTGTCTGATAGCTTGGCAGGAGATCTGGGTGCAAAATTTCTGCCATCTTCATTAGGACAAGAGTGACATTTCAGTGTGTCAGGCAGTTCCTCTCAACTCACTTCTTCAAGGCTCAACTTTTAAGTAGCAAACCCAAACCAAGTCAACACTGTCACTGTAGAAAAGGCAAGCTCCTACCTGATTTGCATGTCCTGCCATCGTCTTCTAGCTGCACACCAGTGGGACAGGCACAGCTGTAGAAGGGGTCTCTTGGAGACAGCAGGCACAGATGGGAGCAACCACCGTTGTTTTCTTCACATGGAGTGTGAACTTCAAGAAACAAAACAGATTTATTTTCATTTTTCTAGAACACCTAAAGCCCTCTTTTCTCCATGAGGAAGAAATTATAGATACCAAATGACTGGCACAAGCTTTAGCGCTAGAAGACAGAGGAACCACAAAATAAAGTGTTTGATTCCCCCCCTCCCCAGCATCTTACTTCTAGGAGCACCTAAATTGAGATGCACGCAAAAGCTGATTTTGAAAGAGCTGGCAGCTCAGCACATTCTCACTATACAGTTCTTCCAATGTTTCTAAAGCTGAACACAGCTAAGAGCTTTGGACATCAGTTACTTTGTGGATGCCGGGTCTGTTAAGCATCATGAAAATGGAAAACAGGGCTTGAAGGGTGGTGATGGTGGGGGGGTGACTAGTTCTATAAAAGAAGGGAAAACATAACAATTTGTACAATTCCTACATTACAGCACTGTTGCCTGTTGTAAATACCTTTTCCTACTGCAAAGCTTTCACAGCAAGATATATCCCTGAGTCACCAGGAAATCCAGAGGAGCAACATGTAAAGTCAGCAATTTTGAAAACGTTTGGGGAAAAAAAAAAAATTTGGGGGAGTGGGGGGTGGGACAGGACAGAGGCAGACACACGACAATTGCGCACACCTATCTCATTTACATGGGAAAAATGGCAGCAAGAGATGAAACTGTAACCATAAGTAATTATAGAGAATATTGCTAGCTATTAAAAACATATTGCAAGTTATGCAAGATCTCTCCACAATCAATCATAGTTTGAATAAGCATCTGAACTGCTTTAATATAAAACCACAAAATTTCTGGCTAATTTGGCTTGTGTTACTTCCACTGAGAGTCACAAAGAGGAAAAAAAGGGAGAGGAAGGAATCCAAGACTGATCTTAATGAAGTCAATGGCATCTGAGCTATTTTCAGCATATGCTGGTTCCCTATGCGCCACATTTTCTTTGTGACTGACCCAGAAATACTATGACCCAAGGCTGGGACATTCCCTGAGCTAAAAGCAATGACAAGAATTCAGCACAGACAAACTCTTATCTGGAGCTATGAGATAAACCAGGGTGTTGTGCATACCCGACAACCTCAATGAAAACTTGCACATGTTCCCTCACCAAGATTATCTCCAAACTCCTTTTTCTTACTTTCAAGCCTGTTTACTGACATCCAAACGTTACTGGAATAACAAACGTTATCTTTAGGGAAGCAGACTTTAGGGTTGGCATAAATAAAGAAGCCAATCCAAATGGTAAGAGATGATTCTTCCCATAGCCACTCAATAATATACATTTCCACACCATCTTTTAAGTCCTTTTCTCACAAACCTAAAAAAAACCTAGACCATCCACCACATGGAATCACATGCATATACAAAATATATACAGCCCCATTCAATTCTCAATTCTCTACACGTGCCTTCCTTTGAAGTAGGACCATACATAAAGAAAAAACAGAGGCACGTATATGTTTCATATCAAAGCTCAGAACTAAATCCCTTCCATATGGAAACATTCATAAACTATTTGTTGCACAGTAAAGATAAACATGATCAAGTCTGGACTGCAAAAACCGCACTTCTAAGTACAACACGAACATTACCTATTTTGTGGTAATTCTACTTACTAAAAAAAAAAAAAGTAATTATAAGCATTTTTTTCAGTTGTCTTTAAAATAATGATGTTAAAAAGAAGTCAGGTGAGTCTCTATTATTCTCATTCAGATATTCCAAATCAAAAGATGTCACTGAAGAACTGCACTGGATTTTGTTACCAGCTGGGATGATGAGTGAGCTCACACCAATTCAGGCTAGCATTTTCAAAGAAAGGTACAAGATTCGGGTACTCATACCTTTAGCAACCAATCCCTTGACAAGTGTTCAAAACCGTATAACTTCACACTAACAATTTTTATGATTAACGTTTTTCCTGATAGAGAAGTAACAGTCATGCAAAACGTTTCAGGGAAAAGTAAAACATACAGTATGGCTGCCGGTCTGGACTTAAGACCTGGATGTCCATTGGTGAATACAGGGCAGACAATATTTCTCTCCTTTTCTCTCCTGTCCTTTTGTTACAGGCGTGAATGGAGCGCGTTTGCCAGTCCGTCCAATACAAAGTATCCCCAGACAACGTCAGTGCAAAGGGATGAGTAAGACTACCTTCAACAACTTTTTGCCTAGATGAAAGAGAGAGCAAGGATTAAAAATGCATTGCTTCTACTTGTTAGCATGCAGAAAAATATCTGGCTTTGTAAGAACTCATATAGGAATCGTCTTCTTTTAACAAATTCACTTGACCAAGAGATTCACCTGGTGATAAAAGTGATAATCAGACTGAAAAATGTAAAACAAGACTTTGCCTCTTCATAGGAATAAGGACACAAATATACTGGGTTTCATAGCGACACAGTATCTAATTCAGCTCCGCACTGACCTCTGAAAGTCACCGAAGTTCCTTAACAGGGCTGTGCAAATACCCAAACACAATTGCCTTTTGGAGAAAATACAGGTCTGAAGAGTGTTCCTCCAATTAAAGCATTACTTTTTTTGTCTCCCCATGCAATATATGACATCTTTGCCCAGGACTTCAGTTGCACTCAGTCCTCTCTTGTAGCAGGAAAAGAAGAAACAACCCAAGAGTCTCTTTAAATTACCTCTCTTAACTTGGTCAGCAGCAGAAACAAATATTTTTCAGATTATCTTTCTAAATGTAGAGCAAGAGTCAGTTATATTTTTTCTAAGACTGAATATTTATAATTAATATAAATCAGAAACATTTCAGATGTTTTTGAATGACCTCATTCAGCCACACTTCTCTTCTGGTGATGCATATATTTTCACACTGGTTATAAACTGAACTGAAAGCCACAAAACACATGACATTTCCAACATGTTTTCTAAACTCACGGGATCCCCAAATTTATACATATTGCAATAAATTTGTATTAGTTAGATTCAGTAGTTTTGGATACATTTACTAAGTCAGTGAAAACATACTTGACAATTCCTCAGTCAAAACAATATGAACTCAGTTTTCACAAGATTCATGCATTTTATGTATGCACAAACACAAAGGCATATACACACCTTCCAAACCAGTGTTCTGACACAGCAAACCAGTATTCAAAATTTTTCATCATACAACTTTGAGAAAGCTGAAGTCTCAGCATCATCATGAAGAGAAGTGAGGAACATATTTTTCTTATACCTATATTCAGATCTGCATTTAAATTGTTTCCATTGAAGAGATTAAAGAAAAAAAAAAAAGCTAACATTTGGCAGGGAAAGGATTCTGTTTCATTTTGAGCAGCATAGGTACCATTTGCATTTTCCAGGGTGGGTGGGAATATAAAAAGTACCCCCAAAATTCTTCATATCTATTCAGACATGGACAAGTTTAAAACAGACTGACACATGCAAACAAGTATTTGCACATACATGTACAAAGCAGGTAATGTGGAAAAAAGAAAACAAAATCATTATCCTTCTTTCTGTTCTAGAGATAAAATTGAAACTGCTCTAAAACTTTAGTCCTTCAAATTATCACTACTTCTCTCACCATAAAACACAATAGAATAAACAGAAATACTGATTTCAGTTTCTCTTTCTACTCTCACCTTTGCTGTTGCTTCTTTATTAGTAACAGCAGTAGCTGTATTCTAGTATTGTAGCAGCTGTTCTCCATTATATGTTGCCCCTATTTCCATCATTCTTGGATATCAAGTCTCCCCTTCTCCTGTAATTACATCCTTTGAAACAGCTCCAGCTGATGTGCTTGCAAACTGAAGCTTGCTAAGATGTAACAGGCAGATTGCTCCAGTAACATTAATCCACCATGCAGAATGCAATTTTCCTTTTTATTTGAATTCTGAAGTGATTTTGGGACGGGAGGGGTAGAAGCATTTGAAACACCATAAGATTTCTTTATTGACAAGTCTGAGTGAAACTTATTTTGCTCTATGTTTAAGGAACAGAAGCAACCTCCAAAGTTACCATCTAGTTTGAACCGTTATTGAAGTCTACCTTGACACCATAACCTGAGTCCCAACTTCACAGACTTCTTTTTCAACATTGATCAGTGAAAGGGAAAAAAGAATAAATAAAAATTTCATTTTTAAAGGGTTAAAATTAAGACTAATATTCATGGAATTTTATTAATATGCATAACATTTTAAGAAGGAAATTTTATCATATGGTAACAATATAAAATATACACAGATAAGTGACATCAAGCTATTATATTGGACAATGCCTAAAAGTCCACATGCAGTTAGACACAAGGAATTTTTCAGAAAGCATCTTGCATAGGAATATCCTGACATCAAGTGTGCATTTATACCCTCCAGCAGCTGAGTAAAATATGTAAGAAGTGTACACCAGTGAGCTAATTTTTTTTTTTTAATGCAAAATACATTAACTTTTCCTAAAATACTGTTTCGTTTATGGTTCAACAGAAAACTGCTTGGGAGGTGGTGGACATGCACTAATCTATCACAAAGTAATTTGGACAGATTGCTGGAATTAGTGTATTCAAAGGCTTGCTCCCTTTCAGGTGGCCTTCCTCTACCTTAAAATGAGCAAAATAAATTTTACTCACCAATTAAAACTTTAAGTTTTTACACATACGTGGCAAGTAAAGTTTATAGAATTCGTATGTGCATGATAACTGCAGAATCAGCCTGGAAAACTTACCCTCTGACACTCACCCCCAAACAGAGACATATATTCATGTAGTATTGTATGAAAATCTCTCTTAGATTTTGAATTTTGAGAGAGCATTTTCTTTCTGTCTATGAACCTGCACCCAGCCTTTGAGCTACTGCTCCATTCCGTAAAGGCCTTTTCCCTTGTCTATACTTCTGACTGTCAGTCAGTACTTGTCACTTACTACAATGTCACCATTATCTAGCTCTTACATAGTGCTCTCAAAGGAACTTAAGAGCATTTTATAAAGGATCTCAATATTGTAATTCCTCTTTTATGAGTGTGAAAATCAGGCACAGAATGCACCTTGGTAAAAAAAAAATTGAAAAACACCATGGAAAATGCAGAGGTTTTTTGAGGGAGGCATATTATTCTATTACAGAGATATGCATAAAATAAAACTCTTCCAACGTTTTACCAAAGCAAAATGATTTCATAACACAGACATTTAAAATGTTATGAAATCATGAAAATGAAAATGACATTTTAAACTATCTGAAGACCAAAGCCAGACCAGAATGCAGAGACGTGCCTCCTCAGCAGGACATTTCACTGGCAGATGACACTCACCCTTCAGGACCAACACAACTTACCCATCGAACACTGCACGGAACTGAAGGTGCAATCTCAAATGTCTATGTCTGCCCTGTCTGAAGGGTCACCTCTCTGTGTCTACAAAAGCCAAAACTAAACAGCACACTTGGACAGGAGCCACAAACCAAAACTTCCATACTGTGCTTTCTATCAAGCTTTATGCAAATCTGCTTCCTGCTTGCTCGCAGTATGAAATAAGCTGAATTTGGTTAATTTATAGGCATGCCACAAAGGACATCTTTGGATGGGGCCAAGGACAAGTGTGTCTCACTGTATATTTCCTGTTGAAAAAGAATACAGTAATAATACTGTAAAATACCAGTCACTAGTTAAATGTTAGATTGCCTACGACCAAGCATAAGCATCTCCAACTATTTTTAAGACAAGTATCAGCCTAAAAATGAAAAATCCTGCTGTACAAGAAGGCTATAAACAGTCTATAGTGAAATACTGATACAAATAACCTTACTTTTAAAACCAGTTTTACACGATGTGAGGCTATTTTACTTTTTGCAAGGCTATGAACAATTGCATTTAAAAGAACAATAAGGTATTGGCATTATTCTAGATTACTGCAAAAAGAGCGTCAGTTCAAAATGAATGCAGGAGGTAAGAAATAACTTATATCACATTATTGACTAAAGGAAACTTACCTAAAGGAACCATCCAGATTGGCCCTATGAATGAAACTCAGCTTTGCATCAGCCCAGTAAAGTTTCTGCTCATCAAGATCTATTGTGAGTCCATTTGGCCAATAGATATCTGAATCAACAATTATTTTTCTTGTACTGCTGTCCATTCCTGCCCGTTCTATTCTGGGTGTTTCACCCCAGTCAGTCCAATACATGTATCTGAAAAAGAAAGCAGAGATGCACACAAATTAAATCACAATACATGCTGGTGAGCTTTAGGAACAGAAGGGATAGCAGCTCTTTGCAAAGGCTATAAGCATATATACATTGAGTGGTGCATACAGACAAATGTATAACCCCAAAACTTTAACATACTTCTTAACTTATTAACATACTTATTAACGTAAATCAAACCACAGTTCCAGAGGGTGCAAAAAAAGTCCCTCATGAGAGCACCTCTCACAAGCATTGCCTCTGCATAACGTATTACTGTTCTTCAATGTTGGGTAGCACCCGATTGTCATAAGCATTTACAACTGAGTATCATCCTTGCATAGCCAGCTATTACAAGTTAATATCCTAAATCACATTCTGAAGCAACTAATTACCTATCCAAGCAGGCAATGACCATAGTTGAACTTCCTTTTGCAAGTCTGTACACAGAAAAGAATAAAATCAAGTGCCCTGAAATTTGTTTCTGTTAATGAATAAATCATGAATCCATGCAGACTTACAATGACATTAGAATAAATTTTGGGGTGCTTTTTTTCCCCTCCTGTCCATGTCCCAGTTTCCCTGTCACTCCACCTATGGGCAATTTAAGTAGCCTGAATAGAGACATTAACAGCACTTACCAACTGGAAAGGACCAGATCAAAATATGGCAAATTACAGAACATCTGCATGAAAAGTTGAGACTGTACAGTTAAGAGAGAAACTGTCTGATCAGAAGAGGACAATCAGTTCCCAGCTGGTAAACATTACCCAGTGTAATATATCTAGGTTGCAAATTCGGCATGCCAAGGGTGCAAACACAACACAGCCAACCCCTTGTACAGCTACCACAGGCCAGTCAGAGAAACGGTATTGCTTGCCCAATGCCAAAACAGACATTTCTGGCATGGTCTGTGTTAGGAACCCTCTGACCTGAGTGAGCCCTCAAACAAAATCAGGTGTCTATGCACTGGACCCTCCAGCACTCCAGGTTCATCACACTATATTAGATCAACAACAGTGCCAGATGGACACCAGCTGGGTAAGTGCACTGAGCTACACCTAAGCTACGTCCCGCTACCACTGGAGCTCCAGAAAAGCATGGTAAAGAGGCATCTATTCAGTCTTGCAGAGCCCATGCTTAGCCAGACTTTTCATAACCTGGATTATCCCAGACCCTCAGACCCCCTGAAGAGGACAGCACTGGCTATGCAACCACGCTAGAAACCACAAAAGAAGTAAATGAACGTGCATTGTGAACACACACGGAGAAAAAAAGCTTCATGATTTCTTTTATGAAAGAGAATGTTGTCCACTTTGGGAACGGAGGGGGGACTAAACTGTAATTACTGTCATGTTCCTCAGCAGGATGTTCTCCCCTTCGCAACAAAAGATGCTCCTGTAAACTGCAGTAGCTCTGTAGCTGCTTCATGTGCAGCTGGGGCCATCATTTCAGCCAAGGAGGAACAGGCAGCTGTACAGTTATCCCCAGCACATGTCCCTCACAACTCAGGCTTAAAATGCTCTGATCTCCATGTACATACTGCACCCTGATTCAGCTGTACCTCTGGTTCCAGCGCAGTCACAGCACCTATTTAGACCATTCTGATCACAGCACCATATATCATCGTTAGCATGTTTATCCTACTGAAGAGGGGAATATAGATTAAAATACAGATAGACAGACAGATAGAAATCACTCACTTGCATCACAATACACATACATTTGAGTGTGGGAGGGTAAAACAAGGAGTTTTCTAGTTGAAATGGTAAAGCTTCCATGCAGATGAGTCCTCGGGCTTCTGAGACAGCTCACCTCAGAGTGGCTACAGCAGACTCGTGTCCCCAGATGCCTTCCCCAAAACATCTCAGCTCCCGCAGCCAGGATAGACTAACTGCTCCTGAAGAAGCAGCAGCAGTAGCTGAGCTGCCCCAGTTCACAGGACAACCTATGAATGTAAATTGCCACTCATTTTGGTTTTCCTTAACAAGTCAGGCTGTAATTTGTGGCAGGTCGAACTGTGTGGGGAAGCAGCTATTGACAAACAACGGAAGCCAGAGAAAAGCAGACATAAAAGAAACTGTCTACACAACCAGCTGGTGAATCACATTGTGAAACTGATCCAGCCAAATACTCATTTTTTGGTCATGTCAAATCAGTTCTTTGATCTGGCTCACCCGCACTAGCTTGAGGAATTCAAAAGACACCTTGAGCAACCTCTACAGGAACAAAGATGAACAAAAGATGGACTGTTGAATTAAGAAAAACCTGGCTATTAAAGGTGACTTTGCGCTATATCATATGGCTATGACAGTCCCACACTTAGTCATATATTGAAATGTATAAATGCAGACTAAAAAGGAGCTTAGACCAAAATCAGAAATCCCATGACAGTTATTTAAAAGCAAAAACAAAGGAGACAAAACTAGCTAAGTCAAATTAAACCTTAAAAACAGGTTAAAATGAAAAGGATGAAAAAATATCCCCAAAATTACCCTTGAGCAAAATTCCTCTCCTCAAGCCTCCCCTGAAGCTCAATGCATTCAGATGAAGAAAAGGAAAAAAAAAAGTCTGTAAGCCAAAGGGTTCTCATGGCTTTTCTATGATATTAAAGGAGCTCCAGCTCAAGAGCCTCTCCCCCTCAAAAAACCTGTTGCCTAATTTCATAGGTGATATATGTTTATCCTTGGCCACACAGAGACTGCTGGACAAAAGTAGTAGTTTCAACTTCACACATTAATTTGCCACAGGAAAATGACATCCCTACGTTTTAGCTCATTAACAGGTACCAAGCTCAATCCTCATCAATTCCTGTATCATTCAAAGGTCTAAAACTACATAGTATTAGCAAAGTAACTGTACCGCAAAGGAAGGCTATCAGGATGAAGATGCATTAGACAACATGTAGAACAATCTGAATGTAGGCACCATTCTTTCAAAGCATTTCTCTCCCAGCTGGACTTTTTTAACACAACATATAAAAGATTATTATTACCCTGTCACCACCTTGTTCTGATTGTAGGGTGTCTCTGCAATCCCATAAGTATCATAAAGCTGATCTTCCTGGTGAACTTTTCAGAATATATCAAGTCTCTGCAGTAATCAAGCACCTACTGAAGTAATGGTTTCACTCCCCCTACGTGGTACAAAGCGCCGCCATGGTCCATCATAGAAAAGCAAGCCAAGCAATGGAATGGCAAAAGCAATTCTTGTCTCCATTTAACCTCCTCCCCTTTCCCAACCAGCTTCCACCCTTTTGGCAGGCAGCAGGCACTGAATTGCCATGAATTTTAGGAAATCAGCTCTGGTTTGGGGATCTCTCAACAAATCAAGACCCTTGTAAGAAGAGATCAGCTGTTCCTGCAGCAGGAGTGGGTGTCTCTGGTCTATGTAAGCCAATTTAAAACCATGCCACTGCCAAATGGAGCAGTTCCTTCCCTGGTTCCTACCCCTGGTGCTGACATTAGCACCCTACAAGAGAAAAAAAAAAAAAAAAAAAAAAAAAGGAAAAAGAAAGAAAAAAAAAAAACACCACCCAAAAAGCTTTCAGTTACCTTAGCAAATGAACAGTCTGAGCAATGGTCCCACAGCAGTGGTACATAAACAGAAGGAACAAATAAAGCCCACACAGCTGAAGCCACCTATGAAACTTCTCCAGAGAAAGAGGCATTACTCTCAAACTTCCCCTAGATAAGGCACTCACAAATTAGGGCCTTAGACTCTACAATTAGCTAGGGCAGTCCTCTTCATCCCTCTTCTCCCACTGTAACATCTAGGCTGTTTTGACATTTTTTGTTCAACACAAGGCACAACACAGCATTGGACATCACACTTTAATAGGCCATAAAATGTCATGTTTTAAATGCATGCCTATGTGGGATTTTCAAGAATACACAAAGTGTCGAGCTTTTGGTTTTTTTACCCTCCTCTATTTTGAGTGACAAAGCTAATTCAAACCAATTTAAGTACAAACAGCATCCTGGCTGAGACACCCTACATAGACAGAAGACAGCAATTTTTTGGGCAAGTTATAAATCCTAGAGAAAAAAAAAATCCAGTTATTATGGAAAGAATGACACAAGCTTAGCTAAAGCAGCACTGCAAACATAACTGGAACATTAACACCACAAGATAAAAATGGGGAGGGGAGAAAGCCAAAGGCTTTATACCTACCCTTGAAATAACCCATGGATCTATTTAAGAAAATTAGTCTTCTGTCAAAACTACTGAAATCTGTTTGCATTAGGCGGGTTCATCAGGGAAAGAGCCATACAGGAAAAACAGTGGAGAAATTAAGTATTTTAGTAATGTCCAATAGTAGCCATTATGCCTTACACTTTGCATCTTCCAAATGCCCCCAGGACACAGGATCAATTCTTACACAAACAGCAGATATTTTTGGTTGGGGCTTTATGGGGGAGAACATGGCAAAAAGCTCAAAGTGGCTTCTCAGAGAAAAAAATCAGTCTGCACACTGTAACAACTTATATGTGAGGAACTGATTTAAATCAACCTGATTTAAATTAACCTTAATTAATAGAGTTTAAACCTGTTAAGATTACCTAATTGAGGAGCCTGGAGTGGTAACTGACACATTATTTCTGCAGAAGAAGAAAAAAAAGGCTTTTTTTTAAAAAAAAAAACATGCTCAATAGTCCACATTTCTTATTGACCTCAACAAAAACCAAGCACTTTGAAACAGTCTAGGCATCATCAATGTTTCTCAAACAGCTGACGGTTCAGGATTCATTTTTTTGCTTTTCAATTACAACCTTTTTTGCTGGTGTCCAGTACATTAACAATCCCTATCGTTTTAATTTCACTATAAAAAAATTGGATATTTAGCCCAGATAAGGTTTCCGGAATATTCAGTAGAATATGCAAAGAATCTCAGTCCAGTACTACCTGTGCTATTAAATGCTTCCTGTTTTGGAAAGCCTGTTGAAAAGACGTACACTGAATAATAACGAAGAGTCTAACACACATATCTGGATAGTTTTTTATTTGGTTGATTTTGTTGTTGGTGGTGTTTTTAAATGTAAATTACACAGTTTTAAATACCCCTGCGCCAGGGCATACCATAACAACTAAGGAGCTAAAAATATCAAAACCAGTATTTGGTATCTTAGTATACGTTAGATCAATCACGTTTTTAGGACTGAGATTTGGCATCCCAAGAGTTTTGTATCTCACCTGGATTGCAACAGGTCAATAAAAGCACAACATCACTGAAGCTATAAAAGAAAATGAAACTATCAATTCCTAAAGAGATAATAAAATAAAAGCCATTCTGAGCAAAATTCACTGCTAAGCAGCTATCACAAATCAATAACCTTAAAAAACCAAAACCAAACAGCACTAGAGAAGCACTAAACAAAAAGCAGCCCTGGGACAAACTCTTGGGTTACTTTATTCAGTTCTTCAGAGATGCTTAAGTGTCTTCTCCCTTACTGGGTTTTAACCTTTAACTCCAGACTTTCAAGGCAAAAAGGAAGGGCAGGCAAGGGGGGAGAAGAGATTAACATCTAATAATAATTTTGCAACAGTTGCACCAATTCTGTCCCTAAACGGAATTGCACTTTGCTATACCAAAGAAACCAGCAGGAATAAAGCACAGCAAAAGCCAAAGCTTCATCAGGGAGAAGATGTAAATGTTATACTTCTTTTTGAACACACAACCACTAACAGTCCATCCAGTCCATCATCCAGTAGCCAGAAGTACTGGACTCAGAGTTCATAAAATTCAGTTACTGCTCTATTAGTAAGCACAGTAGCTGCAAGCTTCACTACCAAGCTTTCTAGTCAGAAGGCAATTAAACAAATGCAGTTTAACTGCAGTCAGCAAGTCACTGGGTTTTGCACATACTTAATTACCACATTGAATCAGGGCTTAAACGGTGCTTCAGTACCATCAGAAGAATGGGACTGAAAGCCACCTTGCAAAAATAAACAGATTTTAAAGTTGGTAAACTGCACCTCAGTGGTCTTTTTTTTTTTTTTCTTTTTTTTTTGCCTGCTTAACTCATTTTAAAATTCCAGGTGCAGGAGCAAAAAACAGGATGAAGACCGTATTTCCCCTCAGTTTTAAAGCTGTAGGTCATTTCTTATTTCCTGGCACTTCATCTCTCTTGTCATCATTTTTGCAAAGATTAGAAATCACGGCCATGCCCTTAAAGAGCAGCTGATCAGCCATCTGAGCTGGAAGGTATCACAGACATAATAAAAAGCAGCTAACGCTGCCCACACGCTTTTTCCACCTCCCGACGTGCAGTATGGTTGCCAAACCTTACATAACCTGCTTACACAAAAGGGGCCAGTTGTACAGATGATGTAAATCAGCACAAACTTCTCCCATTTCAACAATGTTCTTGAACTTGTACAAGCCCAGGGCACAAAACAGGAGTTTACAGGAAATTGCTATGAAGTTTAGATTCCTGCACGTTTAAAACTTACTTTCTCCATCCCACCTTTAAAGTTACAAAAATTCAACTGCAAAATTAAGTAGCACCAATTGTTTACAGAAGGGAAAAGAATGGCTATCTTGCATAACATTAAGCTGCAAATTACTTACTCAAATTACCTTCCCCCCCCCCCCCCCCCCCCCCAAGCACTGAACTTTGAGACCTGGATGTTCTTGACAAAAAACATTACATCAAACCCAAAAATATGCCACAGCAGGTAACCATCACAAGTGATTACACTGTATTCAAAGATATGTATTTAAAGAAAAGCAAACAAAACCCCCCAAGAACTACCCTTCTCCCACTAGTTTTCCTACAACGTCTTTTATTCTGACAGGTTTAGGTGTTTTAAAATATATACATAACATATACATATAGTATACTATTTGGCAACGAAGAGGAAAAAACATAATTGCCTGTCAACTGATGGGTGCTCAAATATTACTGCAATGAAGTGCTTGCAAGGAAAGAGCACATCTTTCCCTGCTTACCCATATGGAAAGGAGTAAGCCACCCTAATAATTTCTCAAAGGTAAACAAGCATGCACTCAATACAGCTTCAACAGCCTGTTAAAAAGTCAGGTGACATGACACTGTGAAGCTGAAGAATCCTCGGAGAGAGGGACTCAAGATTTCCAAACACATTAAGCTAGAGAAGGAGGGCAGCAGTAAGGAGACACTTGCAACACTACTCAGGGGGGTTAGGAAGAGAATTTTGAACTTCGAATGCAATATTACTGCAAATACCTCTGATACGTTGAGAAAAAGAAACTGCACTGGTAGGATTTCCTGGGGAAAAAAAGGAGTTGCACATGCTTTGTGTGTCATGCATTTTCCCCTCTAAAAGAATGTCCAGCACATTCATATGCAAAACTCTACAGAAAACAGAAAAACACCTATAAGAAGATAAAATGAGCCCTCATAACTGCTCCTCATGGTCAACAGGTAAGGTACAAGAGACAATGCAGTATCACTTTTTCTTCCCAGACGTTTCTGAGAAGAGATTAAGAAATATTTTATATATAAAGAAATTATTTCATATTGAAAGCACTTCACAAGCAGCTCAGCATTATACCACTGCTCTAGGGTGATGAGGGAAGTTGCAGAAAACAAGGTAGGAAAAGGACCTCATGAGGTCACAAGTCCTGCACCAAAAAGGCTGCTTTTTCACAGAATCATTGAGTTCCTGAGGTTGGAAGGGACCTCTGGAGATTGTCTACTGCAACCCCACCACTCAAAGCAGGGTCAACCGGAGCAGGTTACCCAGGACCTTGTCCAGTCAGGTTCTAAGTATCTGTAAGGTTGAAGACTCCACAACCCCTCTGGGCAACTTGTTCCAGTGATTCATCACCCTCTCAGTAGAGAAGTATTGTCTTTCATTTAAGTGGAACTTCCTCTATTTCAGTTTGTGCCTATTGCCTCCTTTCACTGGATACCACTGAGAAGAGTCTGGCTCCATGGCCTTTACTCCTTCATATCACATATTTATACACATTGGTAAGATCCCCTGAGCCTTCTCTTTTCCAGGGTAAACAATCTCAACTCAGCCTTCTATGTGGCCTTTTGTTAGGCTCACACCAGCATGTCCACACCTCTCTTGTGCTGAGGAACCCAGAACTGGACACAGTACTCCAGGGGTAGCCTCACCAGCACTGAATAGAGGGGAAGGCTCACCTCCCTCGATCTGCTGGCAACACTCCTTCTAATGAAGCCCAGCGTTCTTTGCAGCCAGGGCATATTGCTGGCTCATATCCAGTTGATTGACCCGAGGTCCTCTTCTTCTTTCAAAAAATATGATTTATTTTAGGAAAGGGAAAAATAGTCCAAATTTCACTACATTCACACAATGACAAACTGCAGCAACTCTAAAGTCAGGGGGTCCTCCTATCAAAAGGTGCAGAATGAACTGTTGAGCTCTCTCTCCATCAGCTTGTGAGATACTTCCCACACTCTGCTGTTTACAGGTAGACCCAGTCATGACTTAACCTCTGACTTAACTACCTCTACCTAAAGTTAAGCCTAGATTTCTTCCTCCCTCCATAAGGAACATTGGATTAAAGCGTGTCAGGACAGTCTAAGAAATGACATCTATACATTTGTAATGACTTAAGGGAGGACAGGGGTCCAGAAAACATATTGAACAACAGTAATTCAATTGTGCAAGTAAGGTGTTGGTTGTTTTCTGACCCACAGATCTCACAACTGCCCTTAAACATTTAGCTCAAGCCAATGCATTTTATCTATTTCAGTGTGTTTCAGTTTAATTCAATGTTTGGGAAAACAGTCCACTCAAACAATAGCCAATAATTTGTCAAGGCATGCAATCTAAGCATGTTCATTTGCACACTTATAAATTTATAACACAATTTGACAAACAAAACCCTGCTTAAGTACACATTCAACAGGTTATATGGAAAAATTCTTGTTTCAGCTTATACTATTGCTTAATTTTACATGAAAAAAAATAGAAACATGTTTTGAGTTAAACCAAAGCCACCCATTCACGACAAATAGAATGGTGCCAGTCCAGCCAGACCAACACATCATATATGCCATGATTTTCACACTGCCTCTGTGCAGCTATAAAATGCATCCATCAAGTACTCTAATCAAAAAGAATCCCAGCTTCCACCATCTCTTTGGTCCCAGAGCCAAAGCTACAAGACCAAAGCTACATTCCTGACTTCCCCTGAGAAACCAACGCAACACATGCTGGCACTGAGACAAACAAAGCCATCCTGTTGTTCCTTCTGTTCCCTTAAGAAATGGTGTAGAAATTTAAAAGGTAAGAATACCATGATTCCCAAGCTACTTAAGAAGACTAAATGTGTACAGGGCAAAGAAGCCTCAGCCTCCAGCACTCAGGATATACGGGATCACAGAACTTGAAACAAAAAAAGAGTGCTAACAGGGGAGTGAGTTCAATGGGGTTATTAAGGAAGTCTACACATTTCCATCTCTTCCCCATGCAGTTCCAGCTGGGGGGGGGGAAGTAAATCACTTTTTTCTGCCATCTCTGAACAGGCAGCTCTGCTCTCAAATGAAGCAAATGGTCTTTGAACAATTTATGCCCTTTAGTCTTATCTATGAGCAGGAAAAGGGAGAAATAAGCAAAAGAGACTGATGAAACATTTATGGAAAGGCTGTCACCATCAAGGGCATCCACCTGAATATTAAGAGTAAATAACACTTCCCACAAGAACTTCAAGTTTCTCATGCATGAGACTATTTACAGCTATTTGGCCACACAACATATCAAAAGCTTTCCAAGTCCCAGAAATTACCACCATACCAAGATAATGGATATGACTCATAACCAATTTTATGGTTGAGTACTTTTATTACATTCTAAGAAAACAACTGTGCTACTCATATATTCATCCTCATTACAGTATTTCAAATAATTAACCAAAAGCTTCAAAATAATTTTATACTTGAAATTAATTACTAGAGACACACAGGATATAAACTAATCACTAGCATTCAAGGCAGCAATAATCATGTTTCACGCAAAACCGGGGCATCTTCTGCATTTTAACTGAGTAGCCATGAGTGAAAGTAAGAGTTCCTAAAAAGCATAATCTTTACCCATACCATGTTTGTCATTTTTTCTTTTCCAGTATTTGCAACAGTCACAAGTTTTTATTCATTATTCCCCCTCCTCTCAACTATTCCAAAGGAGATAAGGTCAGGTGATACACTGTTAAAAACATTTCACCATTCACAGTCATTTAAGTCAAAATATTCAAACCCTCAGTCTACTGCAGCTCATAAGATCAGGCTTCAGCATACAGATCCCAATGATTTCAACACAGAAAGCCAACATATGTAGCCTTAAGTACACGACATACTGTTGTGTGGGACCAAGGTCCTGGTGAATCAGCAGTAAACACCACTGCATTTTTATTTAAGTACTGCTATAAACACAGTTGTGAGTCATAAGAACAGCTATAGGTCTGGGTCCACAGTTTTGCTCTGACACTGAGGAAACGCTGGATTAACAACTAGGCATATCTGAGGCTTTTAATTTTAGACTCTGAATGGAGAGCTTTCTAATCTTGATAGCTGTCCCTTCTAAATCCATTTTTTAATATCCCGTTTGTCATATTTAGTCCTTTCCTTCCTTCATGCCAAATATACCTTAGGTCAATGACAGTCATTGCTAGTAGATTTTGTCTAATTTGCCAGTGACAGTCATTGCTTGCAGATTTTGGCTAATTTGCCATAAGCAACCTGAAGCGATGGTTAGGCTGGGCCATGGCACACACTTCCCTAACACCGTTCAGAACTTGATTAGACTTGTTCTAACCTCTAAACTAATGGCCATTCTGCAGAATGCCAAAACTGATGATTAATAGCTTTATCCTTTGTACTCAATAAATTTTTTTATTGCTGTTTTCTAATTTGCATCTTATTTCCTTCCCCCAAAGCCTATGCTATTCCAAAATGGGAAGACTGCTCCATAAATGAAGTTGGTTTCTGCACTAGACCGCTAGCACTGCCACTGCCCAACAGACCCACACCACATCATGAAAGACATTTTAAGAACTAAAATGAGGGAGGAAATGCAGAAAGAGGTTTGCAGCTTTCCTTCAGCCAGTCAAACCAATTCAAAGGTCCTTGCTCTCCTCCTCCACAGACATCATCTCTACAAACCCCACCAGAGTTGACATGCCAGCTCAGGTATGGCCAATTCGACAACCCCAGTGACTACACCAAGCGAAGACTGCTGTTATACACACACAAAAAAAACCCCAAGACAGCATGGGTTTTTTGGAGGCAATCAGGTTTTATTTTTCTTTAAAATAACCATTTCACAGATGTCTGATTCAGCTCTTTGTGCTTCAGCAAAACTGGCCTTGACACACAATAAGGACTTGCTTCTGAAATGCATTCCTGCTTCTTCACACAATGTTCATCATGTTTAGGTTCTTTTCACTGCGTTGCACAGAATTTGAGCTATCTCCTTAGTTGGGCTTGAGTAAAATCTTTACATACACTAACTTAAGTTTTGTTAGGAGTTGCTGCCCTGAAAACAGAGAAATACTTTTGCAAAAGCTGCAAACTCAAACTTAATAAAACACCAACACTACTGAATCACCCATCAGCAGTCCACCTAGCAAGAATGTATATAAATGCTAATGTTCTCCAAAACAGTGCCAAGAATTTTAGCCTAATGTCTTCCATTAAATAAACTCAGCTTCACATAAGCTACACCAGGTCTGGGATCTGGATGTTCAGAACAAAATGTCAGTGAATTTGCAGAAAAATGTTTTGTACTTTGCTTAGTTGATCCTTAACTTCAGGGAAGCAGAATAATTGGTTTATCACATATTCTGTCTCCTTTGATTCCTAGCATAGATAGTGGATCCAGCAAGAAAGCTTTAAGGTGCATGGGAAAGAATGCCATGTTATACATTAAGCAGCTGCCTGTTAATTATGATACTGTCTCAGAGCATCAGAAAATCCTGTACAATTAATGATTTTCACTAGCTCTGGGAAGAGTAGAGACCCACAGATGATCTGCAATAGTCTCTCACAGCTTGCCTTAAAAGAAAGAAATTTTAGAAATTCTCTGAATGATTGTTGGGGGAAATGACAAGGGCATCTCTCTTTTGAGTTATAACCTTCAGATAAGCATCGCCTTTAAAGAAGGAAGGTAGGTTCAGTGTGGAAACGATGAAGCTCTCTTTAAAAATGTCATTACACCAAAAAACATCCAACTTACTATTTAGCAAGCCCGCCAAAACATCCAAAATATCATACTTTTGAATGTCAGCCGGAAATCACAGAAAAACAGGCTTCGAAAGGAATCTCTAGAAGTCAACTAGTCCATCTCCCATGCCCTAAGGCTTGGTCATTACCCCTATAACGTTCCTGAGAGATGATTCAATACGTTCTCCTCTGTTCTCTCGAACTAGTCTATGTCTTGAAGAATCGCACTCAAAATGGAATAAAACCTATTTATTAGGCAAACACCACACTGGGCATAACATCCCACTGTGACCACCACAACATGAAATGGAGTCCTCCACCCATCTCTGCAGAACAGTCTTACTAAAGCTAAAAGAGAAGAGAAGGTGTCACCAATCTGCACAAGGACACATTACTTTGTCAAAAGAAGGAAATTAGATTTGTTTGACACAGAGCATTATTGACAAACCCATGTTTGGGTACTGCTAGTATCAGCTAAGCATTTACAAACTGTTTATTTGTCCCATTTTTCTTATGGAAACTGAAGTTGACTGGCCTATACCTAATGAAGTTTTCTTCGTCATTTTCTAAGCTTCCCCCCCTTCTCCAGAGAAACTGCTAAAAGGCCAAAATCACATCTATGGAAATTCTTACAGACTGTAAGTAAATGTCTAGCAAATTTAAGACTGCATCAACCACTTTCAAGAATCCTAGTCTAAATTTAATCAGATTTCATTACATGGGGAAAAAACCACAAACTTACACAAGTGCTCTAATCTGTTCTCTTCTATTTTAGCACAAATTCTCACTCTTCTGTCAGTTGTAATTACTGCATTAGCCACCTGATCACAAAACCTTACCAAAAAAAAGACAAATGAAAAGGTACTACCTGGGGTTTTTTCCCTACTGTCATCCACTTTCCTTCCCCAGAAAATACCAGAAAACAAGGAACAACTGGTTCTAGGGGAGCTCAAACTCAGAGCCTGCTGTGCCTAAATCAAATGTAATGATCACTACTTCACAGATGCACCTATGAAACATTTCAGCACTTCCATGTGAAATGAAGTGGTTGTAAAAGCAAATTAAATTTGAATATTTTATACCACTATGTATGATTTTTTGGTTTATTGAGTTTACTATATTAGACAGTTATTTGGGCAAATCTGCCTTTAATTCAATAGGACCCTTGTGCGATACTGGATTTTGTCACTTTTACCCAGAAGAGCAGCTCTATGGAGGCTGATTTTAATAGACCATAGTAGGGATGAATTGGTTAATTATAAAGGATATGTGTATCTTCATAATGCATTTTCACAGACCATTTATTTATGTTGCTTTGTTGCATTGGATGAATACACAAATCAAACAAGCTAACAATTATAAATGTCTGCCACAAGTTATAACCGATAGAGGTGTTTCATATAAAGCTGCTGCTCCCAATGGAAAAAAAAAAACACCTGTAGACTGAACTAATGTTCAGGACAGCAACACTGGCAATCCAAAGAATTGATCTGAGCAAAAGTCAGAAGAACTGTCTTTCTCTCCTCATCTCAAGCAATTTTGTTGATCAATACCAGCAAGTCTCAAGGTGACAAGCTCACATGCAGACATCTACATTTTTGGCAAATTAATCTTGTTCCTTATATTAGCCCATTCCACAGTAACTGTTCATACTTGCACACCTTCCCTGGAGGAATACATGCAAGATACTTAGAAGTAGAGAAGTCCTCCAGGAAGGAAAGAATAGGCTACCATAGACCTATGGAAAGGCAAAACCAAGGCAAGATACCTAACATACACCAAAAGGGTGTCTTCTGTTGTTACACTTACTGGATTTTGTGTATGTTTAAGAAATGCTGCACATCTGTTCTGCACAGAGTATTGCTGCAAAGAACTGCCTTTCAAAGTCACACAAAATAAACACAAACACAGGATCAGACTTACAGAAGCACTGCAACTTCACCATCACCACTGATAATTTTAAAAAAGCTCTCCTTTTGACCTGTACCAACAATACTTTCTCTCCCAGTTGTTCTAATCCAGTTTTCATTAAAAATAATAATTTTGCATTTCCTGTAGTATAGCAGCAATATACTACCAGAAATCTCCAGTTAAACCCTTCAGTTTTTCTAAACAGGAGGGTCAAAAAGCACATAATATGGCATGAAATGTATTGCCACAACCAATATTTAAGCTACCTTAAAGAAAACAGTCAAAAGGCAAGGAACTGCATCCACTTATGAGATGTCAACCTAGCATTGGTATTTCATGGTAAGCGCCATTCCACTCTCTCTGATCTACCTCATTATAAAATACTCAATTTAACATCATATTCCCTCTTTAAATTATACTACTGAACTCTAGACCTAAGTTAGTCTTCAGCATTAATTAGTTCTGCACAGATTACTTGCTGTCAGGATACACACAGGATTCCTTCTAATTTATTTAAAATACATCCATACAGCAATTTGCTAGGGGAAGAATTCCTGTAACTAAAGGCATCCGTAGTGAAGTCAGGATTAAGAGGACAAGGTCCCCTCTGGAAAAGTCCTTTGGTCCAACAAAGTCACGCCACTTTCCCTTTTACTGATTATGGCTGTACCTTTCCACCAGTTATCTGAAGGATAGAGGCAGCTCCAGCATTTGACATGTCAACAAAACTAAGGATTTTGTTTCTTTGGGTACACAGTTTCATTTAGTACTTGTATGTCATTTACATATTAATCCTAAATGTACCCATAACTCCTCACATTCATCTGGGAAGCCTTATGCAGGAACCACTGCAAAAACAACCTGACAAAGTTCCAGTCTGTAGCGTGGCAGTTGCTGACATGGCAATCTTAAGTTGCCCTCTGTTGCTTAGTTTCAATTTTCACTTCTCACACACCTGAGAAGGTGGTTTCTCAAGAGACTGTCTGTCTCCCAGTGCAGGATAAATGACAAACTAATTTATATTTGTGGTTTATCCTAAGCTCTTGTATTAACTCAGCATCCCTTTGCAAAGAGGCCAGACTCAGTGATAATGTCAGTTGACGCCAGATTTTCTTACAGATGAGAAACCTACCTACACATACTGTACAAAAGAACAAGATAAAGTGATCCCTGAGAAAGAGTCGTAAAAACAGCAGCAAACCACCTCACTTTGTGTGGATTTGTGCACACAAGAGAAGTGCACCTCACTTCTCTTTTCGTGCTATCCCTGGGGTCCATCTAGCACAGCAGATCTTCAGTCATAACTACAATGAATACGGGGCCCAAACTGCACAACATCAGTACTATTTGTGCACAGGGATAGCAAATAGCACACATGAAATGGTGCGGAGTACTGAAGAGGGAGGGAGGAACCATACAGAGATACAAGTATTTTCAAGAGCACTAAAAGTGACACATCCAGCCTGCTCACTTATTACTTCCTAACCTGGTCACCTTACAGCATTGAGAGTCCCTGGTTTCACCTGGATTCTTTTACTTGCCAGCACAAACATGATTATTCAACATCACCACTTAAAAATATCCTGATTTTGTTTACCAGAGCATAGCAAGTGAGAATTCCTGTTTTGACTCATGCAGATTTACACATCTTGCTGACTAGATACGTTACATAGACATCACATAGCAAACAAAAGTTAACTTACCAGATCAGATAACTGAGAAAATAACAATAAAAAAGGCTTGGAAAATTAATTACTTTTCAGAAGTGCAATGGAATAAGTTAGGCAATCACACTGGTTGAATATTTGGCTAGGCACTTAAGAACAGCTGTATTTTTCTTTTTGGCTCTATGTCTGGGCTGTCATTTCTTGCCACAAAATATTTAAGCTCAAACATATGTTCAGCTACATATCTTGAGAAAAATACCTTGGGAAAATGTAAACTGGAACAAAAGGCTATGTTTCTTTTTCAGAACTAAAAACTCAACATAAATCACCATTGTATCCATTTAACCATTTAAGTCAAATTAATATTTACCCATGAGCAGGATCCAAAGCTATTGCCCTGGGCTGATCAAGGTCTTGCCAGAAGAGGACTTTTCTAGATGTTCCATTAAGATTAGCTACTTCTATCCTATTGGTTTCTGAATCCGTCCAGTAAAGTTTTTTCCCAATCCAGTCACATGCCAGGCCATCCGGGGAAACCAGACCAGAAATGATGACATTCTGCACCACATTCCCAGTTTGGTTAATGTAAGTTTGCTTGATGGCTTCTTCACTCACATCTGTCCAGAAAACGATGCCTTGTGAATACTGGAAGTCAACCGCAGCAGCATCCTCTAAACCACTGACCACCACAGTGGACTCCAGCTTTGTGCCTCCAGCATCCACAAGTCGAACATCCCGCCGGTTGGCAAAAAGCAGAAAGGGAGATGCTATAGAAGAAACAAAAACAAAAACATGTTAGTATTATTGGCATCTACAGATGTTAAAGCACTGAGTATGAATATGGCAGAGGAGGATTTCTTTGCCCAGATCAGCGGGGCAGGCAGTACAGCAGAAGGAATGTGGAAGTTTCACGTGAGAGAAAAATGCACACTACCAAAAAACCTCTTCCTTCCACATGTCAGACAATGAAGTAAAAGACAGAGGGAAGAGCAGGCCCAATTCTGTATCTACGGGATATTGATAGTGCTTTCAACATAGTTAAGAGTTCAAACTGAGGCCTTTCAACAATACCTTCAACAATACCTCCTGTCAATCCATAAACCTGGGTTTAGAACACATTAAGTCTTCAGGGTTTAAAAGCTTGGTTCACCAAGTTGAAGTAGTAACAGCACACAGAAGGGAAGTTCTGATGCCTTTTAGTAGTAGGCTGGAAGCTAACAGTACTAGACACAACACCCTGAAATGCTCCTACCAAGTGCCCTCCTAGATGACAAAGACTGTGACAGAGGTTCAGAACTACTGTCTTCTCCCCTGCACCACAATGAGAGAGAAATTCAAGGAAAAGATTGAAGGAAGACAATGATGTGGGTTGTAGAAGTTTGTGGGGACTGCTGTTAGCTGGAAGAGGCAGCCAGAGCAAAAGGACAAAGGTTCTTGCTGTTTGAAGCTCCAAGTGGATGGTGGAAGCTGGAGTCCTAGTACTGAATGACAGGGAACAGGCTTTGAAACGGGAGCTAACTTACGATTGATGCAAAAGGGATGGGAAGCTTAAAGACATGTCAAAATGACAGCCATAGAGATATTCCAGCATTACCTGCACAAGTTCTAGATCTCTTGTGTGTGAGGTTCAGTTGCACAATGACATAACCTTAGCGGATGACACTGGCATTCACAGACAGAAAGGAAGGAGGTGGGGAGAGAGACTCATGAGAGGCAAGGAAATTAAGCTCGTTGAGCAGGATCTGATAGTAAGACATACAGAAGCAGCAGTAACACTGGCAGAGATTTTAGCATAGACAATATGACTCTTCTGTCATACAAGATCTTATCTGCTACTATACTCAAAGAGAGAGATAAATCTGAGCTTGCAATTGAGGCTGTCCCTCCACACTCTGAGAAGGAGAGAAAGGTGTGAAGGTCTGAGTCCTACAACTCCTCCCTCCGCTTCCAACACAGAATATTACAAAACTCTAGCAGAAGGAGATTGTAAAGATCCTCTGAAATTCCCACTATGGGGGGAGGAGGCATGATTCAGAGACAAAGGCACGATTAGGCCCAACTGCTTCTTCCAGAAGAGGACATTAAGTAGATATACTGCAGAACACTCCTTCCCAACCATAGCAGCCAGACTGATGGCCAAGTTAACCACTTCATTTCTCTCCTAAAAGTCCAGGCTTGCTTCTTCATCCAGCAGTAAACAAGAAAAATAGTTATCGGCAGATATGGCTGGGAAGGCAGCAGCCAAATACAATGATGCCACCTTACCGGTCACAGCTGTGAACCACACTGGCAGCTAAGGAGAATCCCAGTATTTCAGAAAAAGCCACTAGATGCTGGAAGTAATGGAGCTCCCTCAGCTTCTCCTCTGATTGCCAAAGTCTGGTAGGGATCTTATGTCATCAGACGAAGAACTATTTTCATTTGCCCCTACTGTTTGTCACCTTGAACCCCAGTACCCTTCCCATTTCTTCCCCTAATTCTTCTAACTCAAGCGGCAGCTGCTGGAGTTCTACACCAGTCAACTGCTGACTCCTAGCTTTATATACAATCGTTTCACTTGATGCTGCTGCTTCCAACGCACACCCAGCAGAGGTCCAAGCACTTGCCACTTGACTCAAGGAGCAACACACAGAACAGAGCAGCAACAACAGATATGTTATTTCATCTTCTATGGCTTCAAGCCTGCGACATAAATACCTTTAGTTTCAAATTCAAGTTACTGTATATAATATATGAGAGGTAGCTCTTGATACTGTCTTTCAGATTCACTTCCTCCTGCACTTTTAAAAGAAGACAGTTTATACGAGGTCTGAGATGCAGGTCTGCTATGCTGGCACCCCTGCCACATGCTATTGCCTTTTTCGTGAACTCTGGCTCCAGCGACATGTTCACTGGAGAGTGTGTGCCACTGCATAGGCATGTAAGTGAAGTACATCTCTGACAACAGCTTACGTATTTATGTGCAGGCCAAGGACCTCAGTTAGAATCTACAACTTGGCTTCAGGTGAACTTAAAAACATGTACAAAAATTCAGCCTTTTTATTATTATTCTGCATGGCCTTTTTTCCCCCAAGTGAGGAAAGAGATGGCTTTATTTTTCTTTTTGGAGGAAGTATATGCTGATGAAAGTAATAAGGAAAATTTCTATCAGCTAGTGGTTTTAGTAAGGATCTTGGACAGCAAAGACACAGAAAATTGTTATCATGAATGTTTCACTGAAAATGTAGTATCTTTGTTTTCTACAATATTTAACTCAAGAAAGTTTATATAGCTTGAGGAGAATTATTTGTTAAGAAATGAAGTCTCAGTATCACTCCTATCTCATTTCCTAACTTGCCAAGTCCTTTTCTCCATCATCTTTAAAAACACTAGGAATAGTATCATGAAAGCCCAACAAGTTAGTTATTGAAAACAGAAGAAAAAATGTCTAGAATGCAAAGTGCTTGTTTTCTTCTCTGCAACTCATTGGCTCCCCATAACCATGTATATTTTAAGTGGCACTGTACCAAACCATTTGAATACTTGGAAAGTTCAATGTTAGTGGGCTCTGTTTAAGTCACAAGTTTTTTGGGGCAGAGAACTTCTCAAGTTATACACATTGCCTCACAAAACCAACCCCATATCCAGCCAAAGATCAAAGCTGTAAAAAGTCTATGTATAAATTTTTAAAAAAATATTGTCCCAGAAACGTGTTTTGAGGAATATGAATAGATGGATTTTCACCTAGACATTTCCATGCTGAAGCCATTATTAATGCTACTACAAAGGAAAAAGGAACCTGAAATACAAAGTCCAATCAACAGCAGAGGAACTCAACAGCTTCTTAACTAAAGATCAGACATGAACAATGTCTAATCCAATCAGTATCAATTTTATCCCAGCTCCCCATCCCTTTGCAAGACATTTCTTCCCCACTGATGCACACAGTAGGACAACAGCATACAGATAACACATTAACCACTGTGTTCTCTGTCACTTCTGTGCTTCAGAGTCGTCCTGATTGAAGTGCAGCCGCATTGTGTTGGCTATGAACACCCAGTGGGGAAATCGCACTGCCCTGCTTGCAATTGTGTTAAAATTTTACTGCATTTATACACTGATGTAAACTGATTGATTATTGAAAACGGTCAGATTTTATCCCTTTTAAGAACAAATGAGTATTCAATTTCCTTTGGAAAAAATAAAAGAGATAAGGCAGAACTCTGATTTTGAAAACCATATTCACTTCTCTGCTCCTCCCCACCAGCCTATTTTATTCAGTCCAAATTTTATAACAAATGGTTGCACAGCCCTTTTAGAGCATTACTGGTATGAAAAAAAAACAAACAAACAAAAACCACTGATCAAAAAAAGTAACTGGTTCTCAACACTGATTCTTGCCTGGAGTGCTGCTGAAGAAACACAGGCTCTCCCAGCTTTAAAAATAATGCAAAAGTCAGAAGAGCAATTAAATGCTGTTTCCATGGCCTTACATTTATCACATCAGGTCAGAATGTGATGGCTCACTAGCAGGCAGAGCTATTTCTGGTAACTCTGCAGCTTTGACTAAATACAACCTCCAAGATGTCCCAAGGAAAGTTCACAGAACTTTTCAAATTTCCAACTTTCCCAGTTAGTAAGCAGTAAATCTGAAAGAGGCAACCAAGAAAGCAGATGCCTTTCTAGAAGGACAGATGCATAGCATTTAGTTTCATAGAATTACTAAACTGAACAGTTTAGCAATTCAAAAGACACATCCATACCCTGTGATTATAACCAACAGGTTTTTTAAGGCATTAGAATGAGAAACAAAGCAAGCTCAAAAAGCAACAAAACAAATGGCATTGACCAAAAACTTGATTTGCTGTGCAATCAACAAATCATCCTCGAGATTCAAGATCATCCCACTGATACATGGTGCAAGTTTGTTTATTTCGAATCCCACGTGTATGTAGAATCAAAGGTTCATTTCCAAGAATGTGCAGACCAATCTCCTTTCAAATCATGCTGTCTTCTCAATCCTGTATTGGGCTTGAAGGTCCAGAGAACACTCTTATCCTTGGTGCATTTAAATCTTTACTGCAGAACTCTTGACAAGGCAAAATTGAAGGCCAGTTAAAAGCAGGTGCTGAGGAGAGGGATGGAGGGATGGGGGAGACTCAAACAAACTAGCAACAACTTTGATTACCAGTGACCTTCAAATGAGTTTATCTGTTACACAACAAGAGGCAATACCCCTTGCTTGAGAAGTTACTCCACAGTTAGAAAGTTAGGAGACTCTCAAAGGAACACTTAGTGTTACACTCTATTTTGATCAGCAATGCTCCTGACAACTGCAAAGGGGAACACCAGCTTCTATTTTGAAAAGAGAAAAGAATAAACAGTAACAGGATGAATGATGAATGTGGAGGACAAACTGTTTATATCCAGTCGATTATCACCCAATTGAAAGGAAAACATTTTAATGTAGTTACAAGGAAAAAAAAAAAAAAAAGCTGTATTTTTTTCAGTAAAATTAGAACAGTTCATATTTTTCAATAATAGGCAGTATGTAAAACCTCTCTGTACATAGCTGGAGTACACAATCCTTTGACAAAGCAAAAAAAGAACCTGAAATCCCACAAATTATCAGATGAACTCTAAACAGATAACAGCCTAAACTGTAGAAAGTTACAGACTTCTTGCAGCAGTTCTACAATCTCATTTGGATCATGCAGTACTTGATCAACAATACTTCATTCTAGAAAGACATATTATTTCTATTCAAAAACCCTCCAATTTTCCACTGGTTTTCTGCTAACTGGAAAACACACCCTTGACTTGATAATGGAGCTATCTACACAGAGGCTTACTGCACAACAGTGTGAAAACAGAGCTTCTCATCAGTCTATTAACTTGAGAAAAGGAAACACCCCTGATCAAGCCGGTTAGGAATCAAGCACAGGTTCCATTTCCAGCTTTGCTCTTGATCTCCTGAAAGCTCTTGGGCAAATCTTCTGTTCCTTGTCTATGTTTTCTGAATTTTAGTTGTTTTACCTGCATTGGGAAAGCTGTCTTGTGCAGGCATAATATAAGACTGGAGGATTTGTACACTTCATGTATAATTTATTTGGTTGACCACTATAGACAGTATCAGTTTTAGCATGTCTACCATAGTTCCCTTACCACCATCCCTATAATATTCATAAGTGATACAAAAAAGCATTTTTTTTACATGCACTGAGGCTTAGACTCCTCTACACTTCACCATACATAAAAAGGCAGTAAAAATCTTTATTTTTCTCTGCCTTCCAGCCATCTCTGTTAAAAACATAAGCTCTATGACATATGGCCAAGTCTACTGTCACCTGCCCAGCTGTAACTACCTTCCAACAGAACAGGCCACTGTGTTGCTTCTGAATTCACACATTAATTTTCATTTTTTGTTTTAATTGTACCAATCCCATCTACAGCACTTATATTTTATGAAGTGCTTCAGGGGCACCCATTAGCCCCAGCAAAGTGATGCGGGACAAACAACTAAAAATTGCACTATATGATCTTTGCTATTAGTTTCAGTAATAGTTTTGAAAACCAGTTTGACAAGGCTCAACTCATTTACATATTAAGACTAAGATGATCATGAATTATAATCAACAGAGCATTTGTCATCAGTTGCTGGTTAGCTGCAAAGCTGCAACAGTTCTAAGACAAGCTGAGCAAGAGATTAAAAAGTTATGTTTATACTTATATTTACACTTATATTTTATTAAATATACTTATATTTAAATATATTTAAATATACTTATATTTATACTTATATTTATTTTATATGTTTAAGAAGTTATATTTATACTACTGCTTCATACTTGTTGACATGCCTACATTTTGTCTCCTTTCCCTTAAAGCCAAAATAGAAAGACATGAGAATAGTGGGGCATATGCATGATTCCTACTCTTGAAAGCACCAGAAGTGCAGAACACACACAAATCCTAAGTATAGCACAGGAGAAAAGCCTTACTTAACAATTCTTAAACCAGTTAACTAGGCTAAAGGTCATGGAAAGGTTTAACCGTGCTTTTAAGAAAAGTGACTGAGGATCTTGGGAGCCTGGTACACAACATAAAATAAAGATCTCATTTTAATAAGCATACAAGCTAAAATAGCCATCCAAAATTACAGTATGTGCAACAGCTTATATTTTAAATATTTCAATTCTTAACAGGACAAATGTGTAAGGGGCCTCTGTGGTTAAGCCATCTGTACTGATGGACAGAGAGAATAGCATATAATTCTTGCAGCAGTCAATGTCCCAAACCTCAAAAACATTCATTACCAAGGAACAAAAACACCCCCCCACCACCCCTTGCCGCAGGCACACAAGACGGTAAAAAACAAACGTGTCAAAACTTTTGCACCCAAAGGTGTACGGTCTTATGGAAACTCATAAGACAGGATATGGAGTAAGCATGCATCAGCTTTCTATACTTAAAAATAGCTGCTATGCAGAAACAAGACCATGTAGGTAGGGTCCTAGCACCCATAAATTAATCATGGAAAACACTTCTACAGCACAAAGTGATCCCTCTTGTCCAGCTCTAATTCTTTTGGAGCATAAGGAGGCTTAGACCTTTGATGTGTAGCATAAGGCTCCTTCCAAACATTTAGGGAAGGAAGTTATTCCACATGCTGTCACCCTTTTGGGCGTTATCCCCATTTTTCATGGCTTAGCTCAAGGGGAGAGAGACAGCAGCTGGTGGCAGCAGGAAGCTCACGTGCCAGGACACACAGACACTACTGGAGCCATAAAGACACAGGAAAGAAGGTAAAAAGGATAGAGATTCAGGCATGGAAGAGAAGGGAAGGTAATCAAGAGTTTAGCCTAAAATCAAGCACAACTAAACCCAGTCTGACACCTTGCTAGGCAAGCAGGGAATATGGCATGTACAAATCCCACAGATATACGTAAGTTTATTTACTCTTTTAACACAACTGTTATATATTTAGCAGGAAAAAAGTTTCTTTCTTAAATACTTTAAGCTCTGCATTCTGGATCCCAGTCCTTTTTACTGGCAGCTGCTGCAGAAAATCTGAAATCACCAACTTCAAAAGATAGATTAAATGTTGATCTTCCTGTACTAACTACACATACTCAACCCGAGTTTAAACTTGCTAGGTACAGTTCTCTAAAGAATAGAAGGCTATTGCTTTCATCCTCAAAACACATTATTGTAGATAAGGTGAATTCCCAGTGTAATTACTACATTATAGAATATTCTTGCTGCAACACAGAGGTAGGTGGTAGCAGTTTGTAGAGCGCAGGACTAAAAAAATCAGGGCTCCTTGGTTTCACTCCCATATATACCCCCTTAGTGAACGTGAGTAGGTGCTTCAGCCCAATGATTTGTAAAAATCATTCCACCCACTACAAACATACCCTTCCTTCTGCTGTTAATTATCTCAAAGGGCTACCATTGTAGCCTACTCATGCTTGAGCAAGGCACTTGAAGATCTTCCAGGAGAAGGCTCCATGATGCACTCAGCTTTTCATTCCTGACACGGCTAAGACTTCTCCTCTCTGTGAAATCAGGGAGTGAGTGTGCGTCAGTGAGCTGTGAAGGAACAGCTCTTCAGTGATGGCTGGTTTATAGTACTACTTTAAGAGGAAAATATACTCCTTCCCCAAATTCCATCCCATTCCTCTAACTCTCCAGCTCAATCCATTTGATAGTAATTTCCCTCTCCAAACCATGAAAGAAAGTGTTCTGATTATCAGGTAAGGATGATTAATTTCCATTTTATCTGATTTTAGGTAGAATCAAGGTCTGAAATTCAGGGGGAGACAGGAGTGTTATTTTAAACCACTAAAAATATCCCACATTTATACACATTGTGTGCAGCAGATGTCAGGCAATTTTTGTAAATTTTACTCTTTACCAGCCTTTATTTTAAATTGTTTACACGGTTACACCAGGCATAAACCAGTGCAAAGTAATCCAATCCACACTAGTATCTGATATTATGAAATATATTTCGTGCCAGTTTTATTTATATGTGCTAAGTACTATCCTGAGTATCACTGCTGAATACTAGGAGACAGCCAGAATCTCAGTGATCTATTTGCCATCAGGCTATAGTAAAAGGGAGGCTGTTCATCCATCAACGTACCTACAAGAAGTGACATGGCTTTAGCCACAAATTGGGGAGGGGGGGGGGGGTATTTTGTAAATAAATTATGTAAGTTTAAAGGACATCTGGTTTAGCAGCAGCAAGCTGGAAAGGCTCTGTAGAAAAGTATAAAAAAACCATTTTAAGTGGGTTTAGAAAACATATGAAGTTTGTTGTTCTCGTCTAGGAGAGGAGCTGGTAAGGCAGTGAGAAAAAGAAGTCAGTCTAAAACAACAGTCCAACCAGGAAACACTTTTATGAGAGGCTGAAGATCATTTATTCCTAGCCTCTGGAGAAAGGACACACTAAAGAAATTAGATCAGGTTAGACTTTGGGTTTTTCATTGATGGGGAAGGGAACACAGAAATGATGCAGAAACGTGCTCTGAAGATACTGGAGCACACTACAAAAGCTGCAGAATTGCTTGCAACAGGCGATTTTTAATAGCAGTTGGACAGCCATTCCCCAGGTATAGCTTTTGTACAATTAATTCCTGCCTCAGCGAAGGAGTTTCATCTGTGTGTCTTGAAATCAAAGACAAGAAAAAAAAAAGAGCTCCGTGGACTGAACTCCCCATACCATTTCACTGAAAATCTTGATTACAAGGATGTGAGGTTGCTTGTGTTTATGCTTGGTTTTACACAAAACAGTTTTGAAAACTCTCCCAGTAACATAATACTCACATCACTGTTTCTGTTGCCCTCCTGAAGCAGATGAATTTAGTAGTTTTATCAAATACTAACATTAAAATCTGTTAGATAAACTCCTAGCTACCTTTTATTTTATTTTTTCAAATACACAAGCAGTAAGTTTTTCTCAAGATCTTGTTATATTTTCTGGATTGTGTAAGGTTCCCCCAATAATGACAGGGTTTTAGGAAGACAAGAGATTTATTTCAGACTGTTGGGGGTTTTTTGGCAGCCTACAATTTTAAAACAATATTAGCAGTAACAACAAAATATTGATTATATACCATTTCATCTCCATTGGCCTGAATTAGTTCATTTCCCTTGGTCAAGAGATGCCGAAGGATTTCTCTGAAGAGCATGCTCTGAAGAAGTCCAGCAAAGGTGCTTTATACAAATTATGAAATTTAGGATTCGTTCAGATTGTCTGGGATGGCAAGAAAATGTTTTAAAACTCTCCAACAGCACACTCTGAACTTATTAATTATTGCTTTATCCTGTTTCTAGTTATATTATCTACTTCAAGTAAAAATATTCACATACCAGATAAGCCAAATGATTGGATTCAGCGTGCATAATTTAGCGTACTTCCATCTCTGCAGATGCTGGAAACAAGCTATGTGTGTTCAAGATCACTTTTCTATGGACATGGTATTTTAAAGGAGGGTTCCTCAAACTTTTCTGTCTTTTCCCACAGACCACCCATTAAGCATGCCACATGAACTCCACTCCTGGTGCACAAGGCAATGGGTCTCACACTGTCCTTAATACCCCTGTAGCAAACACTGGAATTGGTTATATGGAACAGCATATTTCATCTTCTTTTAACACAGTTTAGCAGCTGGAAAGGAGGACAGCCAAGTCCATGCAAGCAGCCAACACTACACGGACCACCAAGCAGCATACAGAACATATTTAGAGATCCACTGAAAAACTAAACAAAAATCAGAATATCAGCCATGATTTGGGCACGCTTACATCAAGTTGCTGAGATACTCATTAGATAAGACTCACAAGCACTTTAACCATTTTATTTAGAGGAGAACACAGATTCACTAGAGCATAAAGCAATTTTCATCTGGTCTGTTTTGTTAGAGGAAATTTCTAAACATTATTGCAAAACTGACTCTTGGCAATCTCTCCCCATGCAATGCACAACTGGTGTTCAGCCAAAGAGTTGTGAGGACTGCAGCCTCATGCAATCCTGACTAGCTAATGCTAAACAGATAATATCTCTGCAGTCTGAAGCCCCACCTCTTCCCGACCTCAGGTTCTCACCCAAGCATTTTACAGAGGTTAATATATACATGGGATTTTCCCAAAAGCAGAAGTATACTGTTCACAACAATTTGCTTATTATTCTGAGGATTCTGCTCAAATTTGCTACTCAAGAACCACAATGCACATGACAGCTTAAATGCAAATACACCGTCTATTGGGGATTAGGGCATTTTGGCTCCAGACAGACACCAACAACAAGCTTTGAAAACTAGCACTTTGAAAATGGCTGTTAAGCTGAGCATCCTCCAATCTTAAAAGTCAAGTTTTGAGTTCAGTGTTGGCTGGAGATTAGAACCTGCACTGAACTCCAAGGGAGGTTAAACCGACAACTTCCATGAAACTTCAGTAATGATGGCAAAAGCTCCCAAGGTCCACTGAAAATCCCAGTCTCAATGTAGACAGTAAACCCCACAAGGAAAGTGAAAACTTTCACAGTCTTTAAGAATAACTAGGCAGCAGTACCTCACAGATCTGCGCTGGGATGCTTGAGTCCGACACTGTGTCCAAACGGACGAACTGATAGCAGAGGGAGACCTATCACATACACATGGGCCATCTACTGACCCGCACCACAGCCAGCCTCCAAACCTCCTCTACATTAAATTAACAATGGTGTGATACAAGGAAGGCTGTCACAGGCCTTACACACCAGCTGCTGTCTCAAGATGTAACGAGCAAACTTCTCCAGATCCATCACAGACTACCGCACTGGATGCTCACCTCCTCCAGCTATACAAAGCTATGGTCGTTACACTGCCGTTTGTAAGAGTGAAAGATACTGTAAGCACTTACAATCTGTAACCCTGGGTCCAAAAAGCTAACTGTACGGGCAGTCTTTAATGACAAATTACTTGCACCGAGGGAAGAGAGTCACTGAGAAGCAAGTCACTGAGAAGTCACTTGAGAAGATATCAAGTCACTGAGAAGATATCATCATAAAAATACAGTTGCTGATGGCAGGCACATTCACATCAAGGGCTGATCCGTGACCCTTTTATGAGAATACACTGGCATCACTACTGCAGCACTAGTCAAAGCATTTGCTAAACAAAAACTCAGACTTGTGTTACCCATAGCTGTTCAGCTACTAAAGAACAAATACTTTACCTCTCTCATCAGCCTGTTATACATCTTGGCTGGTTAACTGAAACACTAATTTGTTTATTGCCTGCTCAGACAGCATGTTTGCATCGACCCATTCTGATGTGGAACTTAAGAAATTAATGGCTTCAATTTCATATGAGTACTGGTGTTCGTGTGCACAGTGCTAGCAAGTCCACCCCATTACCTTCTCTTTGCAAGGTGGTGGATTGTGCATGAGTTCTTTATTGGATTGTGTTTCTATGTTGGACCCAGAGAGCTGAGTTAGGATGTTCGTGGGGTGACAGTACTGGGAAGGAACTTGGCAGATGACATTTGATTTCCATTCTACCAGACCACCCTGTTCAAATATCGCTCCTCTTTGCATTGATTCTGTAATGCCAAATACTTTATCTTGTCAGTGAAAAGGTTTCATATTTTGATTAAGGATTCTTTAAAGTACAAACTTGTATTATGTCTAATACCATAGGACACTAGTGTTCAATTCCATAACAGTGTTTACCATATTCAAACCACACTGGAGCTATCTGTCAGATGACTTATGATGGTTTTCTTTGTGAGAATTAATATGGCACTCTGCTTGTACCCACAAAAATTGGAAACAGCCTGTCCATAGAGATTTCTGGTATTTTCTGATTTTAGAATAAGCAGAAGTGGCATTGAAGTAGTCTCTTACGTGGTATTGCCGTTGGGCTTTGCCAAAATGGGTATGTGCAAAGGCAGTGCTTAAAAATAGGGATGGGGGATGTGGCAGGAAAAAAACATACTTGGATGTTTCACATTCTGTGATGCAGAGTACATGGCAATAATTTTGCTGTTATTTTAAATGCAGTAGGCATGGATTTCCCCCCACCCCCATGTTATGCTCAGTAGGGTTTTAAAACTGCAGAGGAAACTGAAGATTTGTCCTACTTCTGCATAAACTGGTTTAGAAGAACATAGACAAAAGGGTGACTTCCTTGAACATCTGGACACAACTCTTGTTGTGAATAACAGTTCAGGTCAACCCATGAAAACCCTGCAGTGTCCCCTTTTTAGATTCTGGATGCCAATGGGAGCAAGGTTCTTCTCTGGGATTTTTTTGCAGTTTATTTTATTCCTCCTTGGTTTGGCAGGCAGCTGTCTGGCCAATAATAGTAGATTATGCAGCAATGATGGTTCCAAACTTTTAATGGATAAAATAGTGGTTCTACATAATTTGGAAAATTTGGCTTGCAAATTTTCTCCAGGACTTGAACAAATATAGGCTTGACGAAGGTATGCTTGTTTCTGATCTGAATTGTTTTCAATTTCTAGTTCCAGTTCCAGATGTTAACTCCAAAAGATGCAAATCTTAACAAAGCTGGAAAAAGAAATTTTACTTCTATCTCCACCAAACGTATGATATGTACCCTTGAAAATGTAATATATTTGTACAATGCAGAAAATTACTCAGAAATAGCATGTGCTGGATTCAGCTGCTGGCAAATGTTATTCATTGGAACAAAAGTGTAGTCAAGTCAGATGTGGAAGACTCAAATGTAGGTTCTACAATCTGACGTGGTTTTCTTGTAACAGTTAAGAATCTTCCCAAATAAAGCCATCTTGTTAAAGGGAACCTGCTACATGATACTGGGCTTTAGAGGGTGTGAAGTTGAGAAGTTTTTAGTGCCAAGTTGTGGACAGGACTTCTGATTTTTGTGCAAGTCTTGTGACTGTCTTCCAGTCAAATATTCAAGATTTTGTTTTTGTGAGAGCTTGTTAGGAAGGAGAAAGATGAGCTGAAAAGGATTATTTAAGATAATGAAATCTGTAATACTGTGCTTGTATTTATATCGCTGATAATACTTAATTTGCCTCCTCTAATGTAGCAAATAAATACAGTAATCTGCTCCAAGCTTTGTAAGTCACTCCTTGCTGGAGATGATTCTGCTTTAGCCAAGAACATTGATTACACTAAATTCATTCCTTATGGCTCCTTTTGTGTCTCTAAGGTCAGCATTTGTCCTGCAAGTTATCTGAAGCGTTTGTCCTGCCAGAACTACACAAAGAAAGATTTTTCTGTTCTCTTCTTTAGTATTGCTATTCTATAAATCTAACTGGTTTTCAATATTGTGGAGGCAAAGACATGACGCTTCTGATAATTTAGCTTTTTCTCAAACATCTGTTCAAAAATAGTGGATTTGCTGGAAGAGAGAGCATGTTCAGGATTTCACTAACTTTTCTTCCATTTTTTGTCAGAAGTTGGCCAAGGGTCAGAAAAGAAAAAATCTGACTTGCTTTATTTTTGGGTTAAAATGATCATAGTATATTACAAATTGAGTTGAAGATTCAACTCTTCCAAGATCTGAAGGGAAGTGTTAATTAAAAGAGGTGTCATGATGCCATTGAATACAATTGTTTTGATAAATTGATTTCATGTGCCTTTGGTGACTAGTGTATGATTTTTACGGACATAATGAAATAGGATCCTACACTCTTTGGGGCATGCCTGCATTCTTCTGTTAATGCAAATTAACGCCAGCATTATCTTCAATGACGTCACAGTTCACATACTTGCAAAGCATGTCATTAGCTCAAATTGATCTGTCTGAGTAAGGTACATAAGTGAATATCGCTCAGTAACTGATGATATTCTTTCTTTAGAGGGTAGACCACATTCTATTATCATTTACCTAGCAGCCATCATCTGCAACTGTGATACATTTTTATCCTTGGGCCCAAAAATTTTTTGTAAGGTCTCCACTGGTGACTATATTTACTTCAACACTGAGTCCCAAGGGCTCTTAGTACCAAACTAAGATTTGGTAGTATGTCACTGTTGGACAGAAGAGCTTGAGTGACATCTTCCCCATGAAATTATTTTTCCTTTATATTGGAGGTGCATGTGGCTCACTCATAATTCTACTGTACTGCAAATTAGTGAAGATCATAAACTGGCAAAAATTGTTCCAAGTAGGTAAAAAAAAAAAGTACTAAGGCAACTTCTTTACCCAGCTCAGATGCAGCCAAGATATTGCCTGGTTGCAGACTTGCAGAGCACTGTCTCTGTACTACTGTGTCTTGTACATGCGATGCTCAGAGGAAGGAACTTTATAGGTGAGTTTGTGCTTAAAAAAAAAAAAATAATGTGGCACACACAGGTTTGCTTTACTCATATGCTTCAAGCATAGACCTAGCCATCCACAAATTCACAAACTTAAGATTTCAAAATATTTTCATGTAGAGCTACAAGAAATTATTAGTCATCTTTCATTTTTCAAGTTAGGCTTATTTACCTCTTGAAATTTTCACGTGAGTCTCAATAACATCCTACTGGCATAAGAAATTAACTGTCTGCAATGCATACACAAGAGAAGCTGCCACAACGTTGTCAGATACTCTTATATAGCAGAAACACAAAGTAGGAGAGGTACTAGAAAAGTATGGTGCACCTCAACTTCAGCAGCAGGTTGAAGCAAAAAACCCATATTATTCTTTTCTTCCCAGTTCATTCTGAGACCTAATTATTCAGTTTTCTTCTACCTATGGTTTCCCTACCTGTATGAACAGCCAAGCCTAATTATTGTTTTAACCCAACACATATCTGCCTTTCCGAAACAAGAAAGGAAATGAATGGCTAAAAAGCTTTCAGTTCATCATAAAAGGGGGCCAAAATCAGAAGGAAGTCAATCTGTTCCCTACAAAGGAACTACGTGGGGAAAAAAAAAAAAAAACAACACAAGCTTTACACAACATGAACTGTCATAATTCATATTATGGTAACACCTAGAAGCCAGAATTGAGAAAGACACAATGTGGACACATTGTGAAGGATTGTCATACCTGAAGAACTTGCTGTCTAGATACACAAGGCAAAGAATGAAAAGAAGCCCACAGAAGACCAGGATTAAGGGTCTTGCCCATGTGCAAGACATGCGGTCCATGGCAGAGCCAAGACGAGAACCCAATGTGCCAAGTAGAACCATAACCAGTGTTTCTTTCCAGACAGAGTAAACTTACAAACTTTTAATACTGTCAAGCTACCTTACAGAAAAATTTTAATAGAGTAAAAAAAAGGCATAATTTTATTATGGCAAACGGTTTAGGAACGATCTCAGCCACCCCACCTCTCCCATCCCTTTCGCAGCCTAGACAAGGTGTACTGCAAAATAAGAAACCAGATTCCTGATACGCAACACATCTAGAGAAGCGTGATTAAATGTTTTTCCATCTTCTCTATGCTCCAATTTCAGCAAATTTAAGTGCCAAAATAAATAATTCCGGGGCTATGCTACAGTGCAAATGGTTCAAATGAAGAAAAAAGAAAGGGGGGAAGACACAAACACCACAGTGCCAGTTCAAAGAAAATCCTAGCTGCCATTTTTGGGAGTCAAAAGACACATAGCTCACCTCCAAAATCAGAGGGCCACAAATACAAGCAGCATACTGCTGGAAGGGTAGACAGAAGTATAGGAATGCAGACATTTTTCCCCACATATAAATTAAAATATACAAATTCTAAAACTGCTTATAGAACACAGGTGACAAAACGCATCCACGGGGTTTTTTATTTATTTAATTTTGTCCAAAACCTACCCCTTATTTCTGCAGAAGGAAGGGTAGAAGCCTATTAGCACTACTCAAGGAAGCAATATCATGGAGGGCAGAGCATTTTGTTTATACTAAAACAAAACTAACTCAAGCAACGTGTGGCTGTCACTGATCTGATTATCCTGTTTTGTGCACCGTATCCCTTTCCTCCACCCTTCATTTGCACTATTTGGCTGTCTTTTCATTGCTAAAGAGAAAGATGCAATTATTACATTGAGATAGCTATTTCAATGTAAAAATGCCAGCAGAGAACAGGAAACTTTTACATCAAGTAAAAAGCCAGTGTCATTATTTCACTTCTCACCTGAGATTCCATCAGCTGCATGGAGTTGCACTGACTCTATCAGGATTTTTACAACAAGATTGCAATATCAGTGTAATAATTACACCTGTTTCAGCAATGAACACATGACCCAGGACTTTCAGAGCAGGAAGCCTTCTCCCTTTGTGTCTAGAAAACATCCAGGGCATTTCAGATGAAATGATATTCCAAACAACTATTCCAACCCTATGCTACAGTTGAGAAAAAGAAATAAATACTGCCATCCTTCAGGAGCCAGACTGGGAGTCTGACTAAGGCAGAATACACATAATACATTCACCACTGCAATGTGCTGCCTAGCATTTAACACACTCATAGCTGGACTAAGTATTAGTGCCATGTGTCCCCTCTCTGGTGAATGCCTTCTAAGCACAGTAAGCTTATTACAACCAGTTTTTACACGTCTCATATTTCCAGTTGTTGCAGGCTGTTTTGGAGGTTAAATGTCCTGGATTCTGCCCTCCCTATTATACATATACATATTTTTTTACTTATTAAAGACACCGCAAAATATAAATGTTAATACAAAAAGCTACAACCCATAGCCTAAAATCACATTTCCAATCCAGAAACGTGACAAACATGGCACATTCAACGTGCCAGACACTAGCACGCCGCCAGCAATTAACAACTGCATTTTAACTTTTTATAAACAAAACCCTGCGGCGTACTGTTAATAAACATGAAATACATGCAAGAAGTGACCAGTAACTCCCTCCAGGTATGAACAATAATGACTAAATACAGAAGCAGACATCTACCCTCTTAAAATACAACAGGGGCTTATGAACCCAATTTAACCACATATTTACATGCAAAGGAGAAGGGCTGTTTCTCCTACATACTAAAGATGGAAGTCTTGCTTAAAAAAATACATTATGCCTCGAATGTAAGCCTTATGTGAATAATTTAAAAAACAAACAAACAGAATAGACCTTAAATTTCATTGGTGAATTGCAAGAAAATTGAACATGGTGCCTGCATCCACCTAGCCTTTGAAGCACTGTCTGAAAGAGAAGGCTGAACAACCGAAGTATTGCTAAACTAGAGGAAAAACCTACCTGCTCTAAAAACCAGATGTAAACTAGACCACAAAAGCACTTGCTTTTTATAAAAAACAGCTTTCTCCTCAAAAACAACCAAAAAAGCCCCAACCAACAAAAAAAAAAACCTGCACCCACACCAAACAAGTACTTGAAGCACAGTTGACAGAAGCCCTTCACTTCTATACTAAGCTTAGGCACCTCATTCTGTAACTAAATACTTGCTCAGAGTTAGGGCAACCTTCACTTTCTACTTACAGAAAGCATTGTAACTTTACAATAAAAGTAGTACAAAGTGGAAACAGATAACTCCTTTATCAAGCTCATCTAGTGCAGAAATTAACTAAAGAAGATAGAAATTAAAATGAAGATTTCTTTCTCCTTTGAAAAGGGGACCTAAAATCCAGAACTCCCCACTCATGTCTGTCTTCTAATTACCATGTGCAATATGGGTCAACCTTGCCATCAACAGACCTCACTTGTGTGATAGAAAGTAACTCACTTCTGAGGACAATTCAGCTTTTTTGGTCTCCTTTGCTGTGATTACAGCATTATGTTGTTTCCTTTATAAAACCCTAGAATGCAGAGTATGTTTATATACACATACAAATATACACACACACATATATATATACACACATACTCAATAAGGTAACAAGACTTGACATCAAATGACACCAAACATTTCTAAAGGCTACTTAAGTTGAAGCTTTCAAACTAAAAACTTTATCTCATGCAGTAATTGTCCAAGGACACCACAGAACAGCACATCATCAAAGGAGAAAACATCTACTCCTGCAGAACAGTTGTTGCGTTAAGAGTTACTGTCGTGTAGGAGTCTGAGGAGTGGCTGGGGGGGAACCCTCCCGTTGAGTCACGAGGTTCAGACAGGACCCCCTTGCTTTCTAAACTCCTTCTCAGAGAGGAGTCGAGGTGCGGCTAAGTCCAGTCCTAGTCTCAGACTTAGTCAACGGTTATTTTCTAAGGACTGTATATGCACTCATTCATCAGAGTAAAGGCGACAGCGTTAATTTAAACGCGCTGCACCCCCAGTCTAGTTGTGTTGCATGAACTATCACGGCCACATTAATAAAGAGTGCAGTTTATTAGAGCAACAGATACACAGATTCTTTGGATTACCGGTGATAAATTTACTGTCTGCAAAGCACGTGCAAATACCAAGAGTATGAGTGACACTGCCGGCTATAAACGCGTTAGAGATGATAAAGCAACTCTAGAGAGATTTCTAAGTTTCCTGGGGAGGCACTTGGAATAATCAAGTGTTCAAATCTTACCCAAAGGCGTCCCAATGGGGGGGAAGAGAAGCTCAGCCCATCGACTGATCCCAGAGGTCGGAGTGGTACGCGATGGTGTCTTCCCTAACATTCTCTTTCTCTTAAACCATTTTATACTATCTTTCACCTTTCGGGTGGAGCTTGAGTGACTCTAGTCATACAACTTTATTTAGGATTGGTGTAAAGTTTTCTTGCTTCGTTTTTAAAGGTATAGGCTAGGAAAAATTCAAAGCGCAAGCTCAGTGACGGGTGGTCGCACCTTGGAGGCAGGTAGCTTTTGGGATGGAGGTGTGTTTTGGTATTATAATGATGTTATAATGAGCAAAGTTCATCAAAGGACAGCATTTTGTCAGAAACATGACAGAGTGTTGGCCCAGGGTAGCAAATGTGCAGCTTACTGGTCACACACAATACCTTTGAGTTCCCATTTAATTGCAGAGCCTGGCCGCGGCATCTCCACACCGCTCCACCCTCCGAACAGTACCTTCTTAGAGTCAGTACACCAAGCTCCCCTGGCGTCACTGACGTCTAAGGTTACAGGCCTAGGGAACTTCCATGGAATGGCCTTGCATGTCAGCCGCATTCCACCCGGGAATCTTCTTCAATGCTGTACCTTACCTAAAAGTGTGAATATAAGTTTAATTTCTAAGTCACCTCCAGCTATTATCCCACAACAGTTAATCCATACAATTAACCCTCTATCACATCACACTATAAATGCAAATGCATGCTTCATTGCTGCGTTACTCAGAAGATTCTCCAAGATGCTACTCTTGTCACTAATGAGTTGCAGCACAAACAATTAAAGACTTGCAAAAATAACACATTGAGTTTAGATTTTATTTATTAAAAAAAAAAACCACCACAGAGAACAAAACATCATAGGCTGTGTAACATCTGAATTGCATAGAAACATGTGGCATTATCCTTCCTTCAAAGTTGAATATGTTAGACCATCAAATCCTTGATCTTGCAATATCACAGTTTTATTAGACTAGAGAAAAATTTATTTAAACCATATTTTACCCTGTATCATAAAGCAGCCTCTCTGTCTCTTTCTCCTCACTGATGCAGGTATTTATTAATAACACCTTTGATGAGAGAGGGGAGACAGCGGGGGGAAAGAGGGGAGATAAGGAGAGAATGAGAAAAAATAATAACAAAAAAAAGTAATTGAGCAAGGAAAAGACATCCCACAAAACAAAAGGTAACTAAGGAGGTTACTTTCAGCCCAGTCCTCTAATCTAGTTTACTACATGGCGACACATTTTTGTGCTGTCACTGGATGGGGCATGGTACGGAAGCTGGATGCTGTTTAAACTAAAAGTACTGGACAAAACACTCCCTTTGAAACACAGTCTCTTCCTAATCTACGCCATGTCTGGCAACCAAATTCCTTTTCATTCAGGCTTAAAGCAACACCGTTAGATACGAAAAGGTTCCCAGTAGACTCCAGAACATTTAAAATTCGTAAATCCACTGAATGGCATGACACTGTTGCAACCTCATTTGCAGTGACCTGTGCCTAAATATTGTTTAAATTGTTTAAAAAAACCCAACCCAAACCAAAACCAACCAAATAAAGAAAAATAAAAATAAAACCAAACCCAACTTCTCCAGGATTTGGGAAGCAACAAGAGAACCACTTGTTGAGTTCCATTTAAGTATCAAATAAGCCTCCAGGGAAGAAAAAAAAATTAACTAAAATCTAAACAGTAAGCTGCAGATAAACCAAATTCGGGCCTATTTGGGATTTGCATGCAAACTTTTGTGTACTGTTCAAATAAAGCCTTTTTTGTTAGTGCCAGTTTTGCAACTGTGTAGAACGATGTGCTTTGAGGTTGCTAATAGACAAGTTTCAGGAATTCTTGTTTTTTAACATGAATTTACAGCTATCAGAACTAGAAAGTTTCATGCTATGTCAGACACTGGGAAGCATTCTGAAATCATTACTGCTTTGTCAATGAATCGCTGAAGCCAGTGCAGCAGGTGGAACTGAAGTTGGAAGATCTGTAGTATCCAGCAAAAAGAGTCTGATGGTACATTTGGCACATGCTCAGCCAAACGTGGGAGAAAGACAGGCAGAGAATGCTAACTGCTGTAGACTGATCTATTTGTTAATGTTTGGGATCATCCCAGCAAAAATTATCCTCTCAGGAATAAGCAATATTTATGACAGGACTTTGAATAAACTACCATTCCATGTTTCAAAGTCTTTCTAAATGAAGATAACAAAACACACTCACTTCTGGCCACATATACAACAGTAATCTGACAACTGACATCATACACAATAACTGCAAAAAAAAAAAAAAACCACACACTGATTTTTTTTTTCAGCCATCTTACCTTCCCGATGAAGGCCAAAGTTTTGAAATTGAACTTGGATAGCTTAAAAAGTTCAACTTTCATTGAAATAAATGTTGCCAAGCACACTAAGCAAAAACAACTTACTCAAATACTCACAGTAATCTGTTCCCAGTGTCCTGCTGATGTTTAAATAGGAAAACAACGCTGCAAAGTCCATTCCTTTTTATAAACAGCCAACATTAGTTCAGACTTTATAATAACAAACTGGTGCTAAAGTTTCCTTTTGCAATCATAAGTATGTGCACATAATGCTTAGCCATCTCCCACTGTGCTTGACTGCTCTATTCTTGCATACAAACACTTCAGTTTAAAAAAAAAAAAAAGTTATCAAAACTCTAGTTCCTGGAGAAAACAGGGAGGTTTTTGCAGAATTCAGTATATTGCTTCTGCCTCACAATAAAGTGGCAGACAAGTTATACTGGAGAAAGCATTGCATGCAGCTCTAATTCAGAGCACAACAGCTGACAAGTTATATTTTTATCCCTGCAACCTCTCCACGTGCCTGTTTATGCCCAAGCCTCCAGAAAAGGCTTTTCATTAGCAGTGGTCCATAGTCTCTCAATCGCTGTAAAGCTTTACTGAACCAATGATGAGTTCCTGTCAACACAGTGGTTTGCAACAGCAATGACAGTCACGCAGCAGGGAAGAGAGACCTGAAGTCATTTTAGTTTCCAACACAGACCAAGATTTTATTTTATAAAAATAAAATAATAAAAAAGAACGCTGCTAGAGTCTCAAAATGAGCATAGGAAAGAATGTGTAAAGCAGTTTCCTCCCAATTAATGGCCAGGGAACTAAACGGCTGGAGAATTTAGCTGTAATTAAAAAAGAACAGCAGAATTTACAAGTAAAAGAACAAATTCCTACCCCTTACTAGTACACTGGTTTGAGTGTACTTGTCCTGCAGCGTGGGCTCCCAAGCAAATCATTACTTTTCCTGTTGTCCATTCGAACAAGTCCTCTGACCTAGCTCTGGCTCAGTGCCAGTCGAGGGCCAAAAACGTGTCTGGAAGACACCCTTGCCACATGACCTGAAACGTTCTCATAGGCTCTTGGCAATAAGTTAAGAGAAGGAATACCTAAAAGGCGGCATCCTCCCTCAGAAACTATCATTTGTGGACAAGAAGGTGCTAATAGGCTGTCAACAAGCATATGGACAGCTGTCATGTTATAAACAACCATGATAATGAATCAGTTTATACCAAGATGTGACCAGCAGATGCTCAGATTCAGTAACACGAGCCTGTTACACAATTCCAATCCCTACAGTATGAAATGAGCTCCAAGGCTAAAACTGAGAAAGGACTATAATAAAGTATTCCAGAGCAGACCTTTGTGGGGAAACCATTCCAAAATACAAGCACCATCGGGGAAGTAATTGTAGAATAGCTGTTATGTTTTGAATTCATATTCTATCTCAAACAAAGCAAGTTGTGTTACCCTACAAAAGCCTTATAATCTGTACAAGGAAGGTGATGCTAACAAGTCCCAAATACATTCCTCAAAGTTGGGCACTGCAGTACATCTCCTTTAAAAAGAAGACTTTATTCTGTGTCCCTGCAACATTGACTCCACAGAATCCTAGGAATCAGAAAAGCACAAAAAAAGCACGCCAGAATCTTTACCTGTATCTACCAAGTGCCTTCCGGATGGGCACAGAGGCTTTTACACATGCATTTTGCATATGTAAGAGCACCAATGTCAAGGAGTAAGTATGGCTTGGCGGACTGAGTCAGCTATATTGAGAACTTACAGTACTCCACATCCTCCCTCATTGCACACAGACTTCCTCAGGAAAAAAAAGAAAAGAAAAAAAAAAAGAAAAAAAACAAACAAAAAAACCAAAAACAAAAAAAACCCCACCAACTAAGAATAACCAGGCAAGAGGCCAATGCTTACAAAGATCCCATAGCCATTGTTCAGAGAAAACAAGTCACTTGCTTCATTCCCCACATGCAATAAGCTTTGGGCTGGCTGAATTCTGCCTCTGAGGACCAGCGCCAGATGTGCTCTATCTCCAGATGCCAGGAGTTCCACACCGTGGGGATCAGCAACCAGAGTTATTTTCCATGAGCTGTAATTACTGTAGCAGGATGGAGAAGGGCTGGATGTGTCAAGGTAGTAATCCTCAAGGTAAATGAATCCGAGATCACTTAAATCTTTTGCAGATAACAAAGACGACCCTAATTTGGACTGTGCAAGTTGAGAGATAATATGGAACAGAGGTCATAAGCATAAAGTACTTCTACCTGCTCAACTTCTCTCCATTGTGCACTAGGCTCAATGCCAAGCAGCAATCCTCAAACACGGGCTAAGTTGCAGCTTCTCCAGTTTTACCAATTCTGTGATGGGCAGACAATGTTAGTGCAGCCACATGTTAAGGGGACAGCAGGCAGCCTCTTCAAACTGCCAGAAATAGGAGGGTGGTTTGGGGATTTGGGGTTGGTTTTTTGGTTTGGGTTGTTTTTTTTTTCCTTCCATTCAATGATACTGCCTCATCATCCTACTTAGAGAAGTAACCCAACAAGTTTCCAAGAGCTCTCTTGACCACTGTTTTTTATTACCCACCTACAGAAATTCCAGCCTTTAGCAATCTTGTTTCTTCGGGGGGGGGAACACAACACAAAGCAAGCAGGTAAAAGGAAAAACAATACACAAGATCCCTGCCTAGAAGAGCTTTCAAGCTGAGAAGAAATACTGCCAACACAGGAGAAGGATACAACATGCAGAAACTGTAAAATAAAGACTGCAAAAGGTCTGGAAAGTGGTTATGCAAGATCAAAGATTTAGGATACAATTTTGATTAATAAAATACACATCGCCCTACCTTTTCAGCAATACTTTACCTACCATTCTCTTAGTTTGCAGCTTCATTTATCTCCAATGAAACACCAGTCATTGAAAGAGCAATACAATGGAGTCAAACAAAGCAGGTTTATTGCTAGAAGGTTATTTTAAAAGCCTATGTATAGGAAAAGATTACGCTGAGGTGCTTCTTGTGTAAAACACTCCAAGATGCATACAGAGAGACCATTTATGTACCACTGTCACCTTTTCTCAGATGAAAAGTTGGAGTTCACAGCCTTAAGGGCATGCTTCAGTAACACCACCAAAAACAAATCCAGGTATACTGAATTCCAGTCCCATACCTAGCAACTGTGAAACTTTCCTCCTTAAAATTATGTATCAAGATCTAACATCAGGAGTTAAAGTCTACATAAAAAGCAGAGTTTTTTCAGAAATGGAAGGTCATTCAATAACACAACCATTAGAATGAAAGGAAAAAAACAGAGCAGGAGAAACTGGTTAACCAAGTGTTAAAGCACATAAGAACATACATACATATTATATACACTCTCACACATATACATACACACCCCCCATTTCAAATATCTCACACCCTTCTACATGTACATACTTCAGCATAAACCTTGTAAGAGATTACTTCTGCCTAGGTCAGCACTTCTGTGAACTACGAGCAAATCTCTCTGCTCCAGGGAACCAAGTAGTCTGGTAGCACATTTAAACTCTGAGTAACTACCAGTCACTAAGTAAAACCCAGGCATTTTCCAGTTCTCTGGCTCATGCAAAATGGCTTCACTTTCCACAAATGTCTTGAAGGTTCTTTAAAACACTAAAATTTGCAAACAGCAGAATGACCTCGACATTAACAGGCAGCTAACACAGGGATTTTGTCACAACCATCCAGGATTCCTTCAAGTAGAAGAACTACCACCCCCCAATCCTGCCAAACACGTTGCTTTCTGTTGCTTTGATAGAGGAAGGGAAGTTTAAAAGTAGCCAGGATAACTCCATGGCCAACTCTCTGCCCTTATAGTTAAATTAAAAATCTTCCTAGATGAGCATTTCATTTTTCAGTTGCAGTCAGATGTGATGGTAACGACGAGTAAAATGACCACAGCCATGAAAACACTTCAGAGAGAAAATTAATCACAGCCTATATCACATTTTGGCCATGAACTAGCTGTGAACAGACAGCAATTCCTCTGAAAATATTAACCATCTGTACAACTTGTTTGCCAAAGTTTATTAGGCAAATAAGACCTAGCAGCAGACCATTAATATACTGTCAAGCATGCCATTCGAAGTTCAAATGGTATGGATTAGTTCTGCACGCAAGCTACAGAGCTCACTTCAGTTATTCATCTGCAACTCTTACAGAACACCTGCAGATAATGGTTTCTTTACTGCAAGTATCATCCAATGCTTGCTTAAATTTTTCTCCCAATTTTACCATTAGCTACAACATCCACAGAAACTAAGCTTTGATCTCCCTTAAGAGTTGATTTAATCTGTTCAAAAAGAAGTCTCCAGGAATATTCCCCGACTCTTTACAGGGTCCTTGGTTCCTGCTAGTAGTCACCATATCTGACTTTTGCAATTGAAAAATGCACCTTTTTAATGGCATCATAGAAAACCTTCTCCTCCTGTGCACAGATTCCAAAGTCACAACTGACATCGAGTGTAGTGGGGTTTTGTGGCTCAGGGTGGGGTGGGTGTTGAAGAAAGATCAGATGAGATGAAAATCCAAGTTCATACAGGTTTTGGAGGCAGGTAAAAGGGAAAGACTTGCAAATGATTCAAGTTCAATTTATTGAGGCTTCACTATAGTTTTGCCTGCATTAGCCACACCCTACCTAACTCTCACTATGCAGCTTGCCTAAATAAGTCCACATGTGTAACTCTTCATGAGTATACACTTTCTAACACTTGAACACCTGCAAACTTGAGTTTTAGAACATGGGTAAGTAATAGTCAACTTTATCCAGACAGTAAAAAACATGCTGTTAAAACCCAGACAGACAAAAATTCTCCATAACTACAGATTTCTTTTACTCAGCTATTGAAGACGCAGATAATGTATAGGCTTTTTTTTTTTTTTTTAAATAATCTACAGCTGGGCAGACCTTCTAAGTGGAAAACGCTACTCGTGCATTTTCATCCTCTTGGCTCTGACCTGAGAACACGAATACTAACAAAGCAGTTTAATTTGCTTTCATATCTTTTGCAAAAGACACATCCAGGTAAGTCACCGATACAGATTTCTGAGGGTAAAACATTTTCCCCTCAGAAAAAAAAAAAAAAAATAAATGTTTAATCACATCATGCTTCAAGCTTCCAACTCTCAAGCAGGGGAAGCAATCAAAGAAAAATCCAAAGAAAGATAAAAACTAGTTATATCATTTATATCATATTTTATGTCAAAATTCATTCCTATAGGGCAGGCAACTCTATTCTGAGCTTCTCAATTGTTCTGGAACCAGAAACTTTTCAATTACTGAAATGAAAACAAAGTGTGACAGAGAAAATAGTGGCCAAGAGTGACCTTCCTTAAATGGGATAGAATTCATAAGTAAGCCACACTTTATTTGAAATAACTAGTTATGCAAATTAAAGCCTCCAAAGCTCCTTTAAACCATAGGCACAGTATAAGTAGTGATCAATATACATCTAACAATGGGTAATTTATGATTCAGTGGTCAAAGGTGACACCATCTATAAAACAAAGGATTAGGTTTTTGTTTTTTAAATTCTGCTGCTTTGAGAAGTTCAAGAAACAGCATTCTGGCTTTTGTGTTAAGCTACAAGTGCTAAGAACAAACACTAAGTATGTTATACAGACATCCCCTATAGTTAACACATCAGAGAATAAATCTCGTAACGTTTCATTCTTTCTCCTCCTTGATTTATTCACTGTCATCAGCAGAGACAGCTTGTTATCCCAGAGCCAAACTCTTGCCTTTTCTCTTCCTCCATAATGAAATGTAAAACTGATACAAATATACTTCTATTTCAAAACATATTTTCATGGCATCACCAAGACACTGGTCTAAGAGATTGAACTAAAAACAGTATTTGAAGACAAATACACTGCAGCAACATTTCCTAGGTTACTCCAAATGCCACAGTTTTGTGATTGTCCTCTTAAAGCAATCATTCTTTGCCCCATTTTTATATCTGCACAAAAACTTGTAGAAACTGTCCCTTAACAATTATTTGGAAATAAACCTTGAACAATAAAAAATAATAATAATAAAGACATAAGGCCTTTCACATCACCTCAAATATCAAGTATGCACCACTTCTAAAACTAAAGCTAGAGAAATCAGCTTTGTTGAATTTTAGAAAGTCTTCTAACTGAGATTTCAACCCTCAACAGCCTCTTCAGACAAAGTCTGGTTACATAGGCATATGCCATGGCTTACGTAGCATCCTAAAAATGATGGGCTGATGGAAAAGGACATGACAAAGTGCCCAAGCACCCCACAGGGTGCAAGAAAGAGCAAAACTTTGTAAGAGCAAAGTAGCTGGCAGACAACCCAATGTCACAAAAAATTACCCTTCAGTCTTACTTGAAGAGCCAGACATAAAGACTATGTTATTTAGGAAGTCTGAGAAACAAGAAAAAAAAAATCCACACTACAAAGAAATAAAGCTTCAGGTGGTATAAGCCAAGCTCCAGAAAGCTCCCAGAGATGTATCATGGTGGGAAACCAGCAAAACACTTACTACACCATTCACAACCCAGCTCTTTACTTCAGGAGCACTTACAAAATAAAAATGGGGTGCTTCTGACCACCACTGCCATAGTGAGTCCACTGAAAAAGCATTTCATCTCTTACAGCAAGGCCAAACCCAAATCTTTATTTAAGAATTATCTAGAGAAAAGAGAATGGCAGAAGTGTGGCATAACAAAGTGCAGCTGTAGGTCAGGACATCCTACGTGCTAGCTAATTCAAAGCAAGATAAGTCTCATGAAAGCATTTTGTTTTGGTTGATCCACAAGATATATTATCACTTAGGCATTCTGTGCTGTTATTTTTTTAATTCATATAAAGACAAGTACACCGGGCAGGCTATGGGGTATGTCGCCTCTCAGTTTATAAAAGGAAGCAACTTCACGTTCTTGACAGCCATACTCTATAGTGTGAAGTTCTGCATTAAAAAAAAAAAAAAAATGTAATTACATTTCTGGTCTTCTAAACACTTGGGGTTTTGTTCCTTCTGAAGTCCAGCCAGGACACTTTTAATTTGGAAGAACAGAAAAGAATGTGCTCATACAAAATGAATGAAAAAAAAGTACAAGGACTGGACAAAGCATCCATGAATCTGTAATCCAAGTAAAACTGAAAATTCCACAGAAGGTATGCTGAAGTTATTGACAAGGATTTAAATGCATTACTGCTGTTAAGCATAATCTGTGCCTAATTCAAAACCTGGAGTATATGGCTTAAGCCATAAGTACATACAGTATTCCATAAAAGTTCTCAAATGACATATCAATAATGCATAGATTATAGCAGCACAGTACACTTTCATCACGGTTTCTCAGACCTTCCACTCCTTTTCCTTTTGATTTAGTTAAAACCAGCACCAAACAGCAGAAAAGAAAAAGAACATCTACAAAATCACATTATAGTAATACTATTTGATTCCCAAACCCAAAAGCCAAGAAATTCACTAAGCCGGTCCACTCAATCCACAGCTCCTCCTTATCTGCCAAGAGATTTAGAAACATGAAGCAGACAACACTTGTTTATACTCTCTGGCTTTTTTTGACTTTTAAACACTGCAGAAAGAAAAGGTCAAGCTTCTGTCTTCACTTATTGCCACCTCCTACCTCCAATTTAATTCTTCCAGGCTGAGGATCAAGAGTCCCCCAGGGCTAATTTATCACCTTTACTATCATGTGTAACAAGCCACTTCCTGAAAGAAGTATTAATAAATGTTTAATGAATCACATTTAATTCAACAACACAGTGAAATTAAAGTCAATATACACTCAAGGCAACCTAAAGAAAGGGCAACAGAGAACCTCTGGAATCACCATCACAAAATGTTGTCAAATCCTAAGCCAAATGAAGAGATGTCAAGGTAAGTAACTCAATCATTCATCTCCATCTCAGAAAAAACCCAAGCCAACAGGGGTCCTGTAAGCAGGACAGAACCACCAAATTAAGAGTACTGTACTTTCACAGGATACCACATGCCCTTTAACAAGAATCCATGAGAAAAAACTGAAAATCAAGCCCTTTGTGTAGCCACACCAAAGACAGAAATATAATTTCCATCTTTCCACTTTTCATAGTAGAGGGGAGAATTATAACCTAACACACCTGGAACTTCATGTCTCCAGTTGCATCATTTTTCACCATAGCTCAGGAACAGCATACTTCAGTTTCATTGAACAATCACCTGTTTTACCTCTATAGTCTCAATAGGAAGACCAGAGTTCAAAAACTTCAATTCTGCCTGCCACAAAGACAACTTTTATTACTGTTTAAAGGAAGTCAACTTAAACTGGGGAAGCTCAATTTCCTTATGTATAAAAGATAAATAATAGATGCTATGTTAGCAGAATATTCAGAATTAGCTAATACTCATACAGTACTTCAGAAAGCCAAAGTGCCAAACAGTATTCAACAACTATTATATTATTAAGCAGGGACATTTTTAAAACATATGAGGTTCTCAGACCATTGACAATCACACCAGGAACTTACTATTGCATCTGTTGTCAGTGCTGTTTATTGCAATAGCAATAAACCTTCATACAGTGAAATGAAGACAATTCTGTAGCTGATTCACAGTCAAGAAATTCCTTTTCCCAGCAGACTATCCCCATTAAGCTAATCTAATGCCACACACTCATATAAAGTATTTATTGGTTTAAAAGCGGTTTCAGTTGCTTTAACCCTTTTATCACCCAGAGCAAACTAACCAATCTAAATCAAGCATGTGTCAATTTACTGGCATCCTTGCAAAAGTCACCCACGGATTTAATATCAATACAAAATAACACTTTACATCTGCCTATGCTGGCAGGCAAAGCATGAGCCAGGCAAGAGTAAAGGAAACAACAGCGAACTTAAAAATCCTGTTTTGGATGGACCCTCAATACCCTTGCCAACCCATCACCCATTCTTTACACTCTTTGGAGCTTCTCAGTAGAATTTTGTGGCTTAACAGTTATTTTCAATCTTCAGTAAACAGAAAACACAAAGATGAAACGCTGGTGAGCTCCACATTCTGATTTTTCCGAGAGAAGGAACCAAAAGAATTATTGGCCCATAAACTCCTAACAAACAACTATACTGACAATACTTTGTGGGACATACTTCCCATTTTCTCTCCTCCTCTTACTACAACTGTTTAATCACCCAAAATCTCAAGAACTGCTCAAAATATCCTTTCACTCTATCATGAGACTTTCCATAGCCTAACTTAATGGCAATAGGACTCTCCAGAAGTATTTTGTCCAGTTCAGAAGTCCCAGCTGTGGTCTGTCAGGAGATGGCACATCTTTGACTTCTTCAGAAAGTCCCAAGCATCCAAACAGCACGTGGCTTTGGCCAGCCAGCATCCCCAGCCAACATCCTAATTATTTGCTCCTGCTCTAAGTGAACTTGCAGTGTTGTTGGACATGTCCTGTTGGAAAGCAATATAGCGAAAAAGGAAAATAATCCATATGCCTCAAAATCTCTTAACAAAATGCTAAATCCATTGTGCATAGAACTGCATCATTGCTGGCCTGTGCCATAAACTGGGGGGATACTTATTCTACTGTTGTTCTTCCCTTGAGGCTTAGGTTGATACCTATTTGAGTTCTTCACAAAGGTCTCGAGCAGAAAATAAAAAATATTTCCTTCAAGTGTTCTCAGTGCTGTGTTTTCTTCAGCCATATCAACTCCCATAAGAAATTCTGAACTTACAAAAGCCAAACATTTTGAATGTTTAATAGCTCTTGGGTTAAAGATACAAGGAAAAATTAAGAGGATTTCTTAGAACGAAGAGCAATAAAGTTACTTACAATAGCTTCTTTCTAAAAAGGAAATTAAACCTAGTTATTGTTCTTGACCTCAAGATGGCAGGTTGCTTTCATACAATACAGTATGTTCACAAAAAATACTGATCTAACACGAAACTAAACCTTGTCATTAAAGCTATTTCTGAGCATCACAAATAGTGAAATTTCTTTTATTTCTGCTTTGACAAAAAGAGAGACAACTACTTTTAACTCTACACTGCTGGCTAAATTTTAAGTAGAAGTAAAGTTACATTAGACAGTCTTTATGTGCGTCTATATTCTAGGAGAGGTTTTGTAACCTTTATTTGTTGTTATGCTGCCACATCTTACCATAACAATAAAGGATAACAAGTTCCCAGAAAAAACCTCTATGTTTGCTAAAAAGGTACCTTGGCTTGTGTTATTCAAGAAACACACATGACAAAATTTACAGCTGGAACAAAACCCATGGCCTATTTTACTAACGACTACATTATAAACAAGTAAAAAAAATTCTTAAGGTAAAAGTTAAAGCAGCTGAGATTAAAAAGAAGGTTCAAAAATAGCAAGAGGCAAGGGTGGAATTTATACTGGGCTATTGATGAAATAGATTCATGCTCTTCTAAAGTATTGACTTAGTGTGTCATGCTGATTTATGTATTACAGACACATCTACAGTATGTTGTTTAAAATGAAATTAATTTAAAATGAAACAGTAACAAATGAATTCACATACCATACTGAAAAGACAGTTACAGCCATTATCCTTTGTCTGGAGAGACAAGATTCAGCGCTTTGAAAGCATCAACTTAAACTTCAGTCAGTCTGCAGTTTCAATATTTCCTCAATATTTCAAGAGGATTTATGACCATAATTTGTGACAGATCCTCACATCATGCTAGTAGTAGTTACTAGGAAAATAGCCCCCTAAATCAATGACAGACTGACTGAAATGGCACTGAAATGCAGCTGAGGACTCCTACATAGCACATTTCCATGTCATAAAATTAGCAAGTGTTCTTTCCTGCTACATTCTACGTTTAAACATAGTGATAGGTTTCATCAGCTTTAGGTTATCTCAGGAAAAACAGTATGAATTAAAAGCCATTTTAGGGTTGTGCTCAAATGCATTTTTTATTTCAGACCGCGTCCCTAGTTTCAAACATTTGAACCATCCTGTCACACTTCTCTGCTGACCTTCCTTTATCTTGTGTTTCTTAATATCAGGCCAGTAGTCTTTCCATTAAAGAAAACTAAGATACAGTCTCACAATTTTGGGAAACACACGACAAGCAACAGCTAACCAAGCTTTTGTGAGTTTAAGTAAAAATGATTCTTGCTTGAGATAATTCTTAAACAAGAAGTTAAACAAGAATTATCTCAACCACTTCCAGGTTTTGAGAGCCCCACATAAAACACCCGTTGTGCAGTATTAAACATTCATAACTTACAATATTTTCAGACAAAAACATGCCTTTGTCGTAACCATCTTGTTCCTGAATAATTTGCACAGGCAAGAGATTCCTCCCTTCAAGGAAGCACCAAATGCAACAATCATTTTGTCTTACCTCAGTGAAAGAAGAGTCAAGTATAACCCATATCTGAAACAGGTTGATCATTATATCAAGCCACATAAATAAAACCACTCCTGACACCACCACATATAGAGCAAGGACTTAGCTCCACAGCAAAATTATTTCACAGCCAAAGTATTCAGGATCTATTACAACATGCCAAACTTCGCAGAAGCTTCAACACTGCGGAAGTTCCAGCACATCCCCAAATCTTGCAGAGATGTATTTACATATTTGTAAGCTAAACACATCAGAATACTTTTAAGATGTAAAAGTCCCTTAAAGTCAGGCGTCTGCTTACACAGTGGGGGTTCTCAGGAATGGAATTAAAAACATGGAGAGCCTCCCATAGTACATCCATGCTCTTTCTAAAAGGACAGATGAGCTGTCCTTAAAAGTACCATCCAGATCAACCTAACAAAAGAATCACATACCTTCCTACTAAGTAGGCAGAACAAAAGCAATGTCAGTAAGACTTATAACCAAGACTCTTTAGGTAATTACTAAAAACCGGTACATTTGTAGAAAAGTTTTTCCATGCATGTTAAGGAAGGTGACTACTGATACAGAACATACACTATATTAAAGGAATCGCTGTCTCTAAAATGAGGTGAATGAAAACCAAACTCCAAGTTGCAACTTATTTCTTAGTTTTATTGTGAACTCTTATCTTCCTAAGAGTTCCAAACACAAAGTTATCCCTTTTTTTACATATTTCTTTCTATTAGAGTATGTTAAATAAATGTAAGGAAACTCTCAAGGAACACGATCAGCCTGTTCTCTCTTCATTTAAGACTCCTATAAGTTGATTCCCCCCCCCAAAGCTACATAGCTTCATTCAGTCAAGTAGGAATATGAACATCTTTACACAAACATAAGTGTTCAGAAAGGAACAAGCCACACTTCAGGTTTTCTGAAACATTTTTAAAAGATTGAGGCAATGTGTGTGGAGAAGGTGCATCCTGAGATGCAAAGGGCATCTTTTTCATATAATCCTGACAGAATAAGCAATACATAATACACACATACATAGAGCTCCAACTAAAAATATAGAACTATGACGCCAGCAGAAGATAGTCAGTTCTCTTGCTCTAAATTACAGTTCTAATAATTACAGATGGTTTGAAAAGGTGGGTGGCCTAATAAAAGAGGCCCTGAGGTGATGTTCTGATAGCCTTGGCCACACTGACGAGTTTTCTAAACTAACTAGGAAATCGCAACAACTAGGCTTCAGCTTGCTGAAGCACCGGCGTGATGTATTCAGGCAGACCAGATGCAGCAGTAACAAACCAGAAGTCTTACACATGCAGCCCTAACTCCCCATCTTCGGTGATACAAAGTCAGGGCCGAAGCAGTGTGCATGGAGAAAGGATGGGGAACGGACCCCGGCCCTCTCCTCACGGATGCTGCAGGCAGAGCACAGCCTCCGTTTATTTGTGTTTTTAAAGGATTAGCACATTCACTGAAAGACGGTATTGCAAAGGGAATGCAAAGGGCAGGCTCCGTGCCCGGGACGGAGCGCGGGTTAGCGAGGGGCCCAGCGCTCCGCCGGCACGGGGCAGCCAGGCTTCAGGTCCGGCAGCGCCCGCCAGGCTGGAGGCTGGATCCGGGCCGGGCACCCACACCCCGATCTGGGCCGACCCCCGCCCGCCGCTGCCTCCAGACGGGCCGGCCGGTTCCTCCCGCCGCAGCGCCGCCCGCCCCCCCGTCGCCCGCCTCCAGCCCTAAAACGGAGCTGGGGGGGACACACACACACACACTCGCCTTCCCCCCACCCCCTCCCCAACCCTGCCAAGAGTTTCATGAGCGACACCCGACACCCGCCTCTCCAAACCCCAGAGAAATCCCTGCCCGAGACCGCGGAAGGACGGGGGGGGGGGGAACGACACACACGGACGACGACTTTTGTCTCTCTTTTTGCAACTGTACGCGTTTACCTGAGCCACCCCGGGGGGAAACCGCTTCACCCCCTCGGCGGGACATGTCCCGAGGGAAGGGGGAGGAGAGGCCTCCTCTTCCTGCGCCCCCCTTTTGCAGAAAAGAGGGGGGAGGAGGAATAGTTGGAGGGGGGGGAGGGAGACGACGCATCCAGCCTCCCGTCCTCCTCCCGCCCCGTCCCGTCTCGTCCATGTGCGCGTCCTTCTCCCCCCGCGGGAGGCTGGCCCGCTCCCGCCCCCCCTCCCCGCCGCCGCGGCCCCCGCAGCCCTCCCGGCGGAGCGCGGGGGAAAGTTTGCCCAAGTCCGACAACAAAAGGGACAGCGGCGCTCGCCTCCCCGCCGACCCGGGCCCCGCGACGCCCCAGCGAGCTTACCCCCGGCCAAGCCCGGCTCGCACCGCAGCACCGAGGCGGCCAGGAGCCGCAGCAGCAGCAGCAGCGGGAGCGACGGGGCCGCCGCCTCCATGTTGTGCCGCCGCAGCAGCTGCTGGAGCCCACGGAGCGTCTCAGGCAGGCTCCATGCTCGGGGCGCTGCGCTCGGCGAGGAGGGAGGCGGGGAAGGGGGGAGGCGCTGGCGCCGACCCTCCTCCTCCTCACGCCGCCGCCAGGGAGGGGGCTGGGATCCTGCGCTCGCACCCGCAGCCCTGGGAGGAGCCGAGGGCACACCGTCCCGCCGCGGCGTACCCCTCGCGTGGGTACACCTGGCCGGGGAGTCGGGAAAGAGGTGGGATTTCAGGGTTTTTTCTTTATTTTTTCTCGTTCCTTCTGGAGCAATTACTCCAAAACCAGCCAGGAAGGTCGGAGAAGATGGCTCGCTGTGTGTTCAAAAAGCAACCTTCCTTTGCTGGATTTAGAAGTTAACCGTGGGGATGCCCGCCCCTTGTTCTGTCTCCAGGAAAAATGGGTGGTTGTTTTCTTCCCAGATGGAAGTTCGCTTTTGCCTTCCTCCTCCCACCAAAACAAACGTTTTATAAAGCCACTCTTCTACAAAACATTACTTTTCAAAGAAAGGCGCATTCAACAACAATCTTTTGTTGCCTTCCCCCCCACACACAAACATGCCACCTGCTCATATAAACACGTTACCACTAGGAAAGAGGCAGAAACTCTGCCCCATGACATGAGGCCTTTGCAGTGCTGGGGCTGCAGAGAGCTGAGCAGCACCCAGCTCACACTGAAACATCCTGCACCTTTCACACATCAGATACTGCCCCCACCTCCCTAGCAGGGATAAAAAGAAACAGTGTAAGTCAAGAATTTCCATTTGAGTCTCCATTTTCCCTTGTGCTGACACCAATTCTACAATAGGAAAAAAAGTTGCTAGATGGCCTTGTATAGAGACGGAAATAACAAGGGTCTGCCTGGCATCCCCTTAAACCATTTTTGCAGGTCTCAGAACCAGCAGCTGTAAATCACAAGCAAGTACTTAAAAGTATTAAACTTAACATCCATTTGTTATTTCATTTCAGAGATGAGTGAGTTCCAGGTTTCCCAGTTGCCATGTACTAATTTATCTGCCTTGCTGTAGGTGCTACAGCAGCAGCTGAGATTTCTTCTTGGTGCCCCTTGGATCCCTGCCCATCTCAAATACCAGGATCAAATATTCAGGAATTGTTTTAGGTCCTGTTGGTTACTCCACTGCAGACTTCCCCTCAGACTTCCTTTCCTCAGAAGGGGAAAAGGTGTAGTGGTTTGTTTTGTTTTTAAAGTCAGTGGTATTCAACTTAGCTAAGAAAGCAGTTTAAAATTTCAAGGAATTACAAAAGACTTATAGTGCTGACCTTAAAGTTGACCTGCAAAGGAAAATAAAGTTTTCTTCTCTATCTTGCTGCTGCTTTAATGTATAAAGAACATGTATTTTAAAGAGGGCTCATTTTAGGTAGCATTTAAAACCTAGAAAAATCTCAACTTTCTTGAAGACAGGAAAACCAGAAGTTGGTCTTTCTTGATAGAAGGTCTGTAATAAACTGGAGCCCAAATCTGAGCTGCTGTAAATCATTAATGGCAAAACTTTGTGTGAACACCAACTGAATAAGGGTTTTGTTTCGGATCTGTTTAAAAAAAAACTGCCTGACACCAGACAAATAACTGGAAGAAAGATTTCTTTGTTGAAGACAGTGATTGGACTTTACTTTTGATGGGTCCGACCTCTTGCATTGTGGAAATTACTCAGTAGTCCTGGCATCACAGTAACTGGGGATAATTAAAGCCAGAGACAGAGAAAGGGCACATGAAACAGTTGCACTTGCAGCAGGCAGTGGGAACTGCCATGCACAGCGACCAATATCCCAAACCCCCATCAGCTTGCGAGAAGAGCAGCATCCATATGCAAAACTGGTTTGTGTGTCTCCACAGAGAGCCAGGCTGTCCTGTGATGGCATCAATGGCACCACCAGAGTCCCTCTTGCCACCAGGGCAATTGGGTTCCCTGCCATGTCCTCCCCCTTGCCCTAACAGGACCAGGGACCGGTTGCTGAGATGACTTACCCATAGCACCAAAGTCAGCGTCAAGCCACATGAGGTGGGAGACCCTGCCCATAAGGCTGCTGGAGGGGAGCAGCAACTTCTCTTTCAGCTGGCAGCTGCTCCCAGCACTTGGTATGTTGGGGGCCAAGGTCCCATACTACGATGTAATATGGCTGCTGCTATCCCTGCTCCATCCAAGTGTTGCTTATTTATGTCTCTATCTGATCCTGTCAAACTGCATGGGCAATTTAGGATTGACAGTATTTTATACCAACAGGGAGAAATAGCAGCATGTGAGTGGCCACACCAGAGAAAGAAGCAATATTTTATACAAGAGGCTAAAAGAAATAAAGACAACACTGACTGACAAAGGGATTTGGACTGAGAGATTTCAAAGCAGAACATTTTTCAAAGGAAGGTACCCACCATAAGAAGAGATATTGAGACCAGGTAGATCCACTGGTGACTGATCAGAGCCACATGCCAACCTTGCTGCAATGGATGACTATTCACAGGCATAAACCGCAGAGTTTCATACTGCATTAAAGTTCGTTCTTCGCCATAGCACAGATCTGGTATAAAAGTTCATTTTCAGAGTGGAGTATTCTTGCCTGGTATCCCCTTTCCTTCCTGACTAGGTCTACCGCAATTAGCAGACTGAGCGATAGACTCAAAGCTAAAACAAAGTGAGGAGAGAGACCAGGCCATGGAGGCAGGCAACTAGGGAAGTTTCTTACCAGAGTGCACCTTTGGGGCTTTCACCATAACACCTCTGCTAAAAAGACATTAATCATTATCTAAAGCGATGGCAAATCTAGTTGCAGCTAGGAACGCAGTATTCATCCAACCCAGAAGATGCCATCTTAAACTCAGTTAATATGTTGTACAGGCATTTGGAGGAAATTAAAGTTGGGCAACTCTGAAAAGAAGTCTCACCCATGTGCTGAGAAAGCTGCCTTCCACCTGTTTTCCAGCCCTGCAAGAATTCCTCCAGCAAAAGCAGGGGAGGCAAGGCTGTGACATACATGAAAAGTCTGATATATACATTTCTGTAAGAAAGTAAAAAACAGTTTAAAAAAAACCAAAAACAAAACCCAAAAACTTATCAGGATAGCAAAAGCATGGTCCTATCCTTCTTCTTAATGGAAAAAAGAGGGTTCCCTTTCCATACTGTTGTATGCTCACAGTGCCCAAGTAGGACTGCAAAAACAGAGCTAATAACCCATTTCACCTAAGATTTCTTGTGTAATCCTGGGCAAGTCACAGGCTAGCATTTCCTCAGTTTCTCCCACAACAAAAGGAGCAGGGGGAATAATTTTCCTAACTTTCATCCTTTCTGTGTATAGTGTGAAGGAACCTGCAGCAAGTTTGGGGCCTGGCTGTAGGAAGCAGAAAAAGGAGAAATCCAGACTGGGAGCCCAGCACTCCCCTGCCAAGCTGTAGGCAGGCCGTTCTGCCATTGCCATTATTGATGGAGAAAGGAGGGACATGCAAAGACATAAGAGGGAAAAAAAGAGCCCAGCTGTATCTGAGCACCTAGAGATGTCCTCCAGGATAACCTAGCCATCCCACCGTAGCTGGGAAACTGGGCTTGACTGAAATGCTCCAAATGTTTTCTGCATGTTTACTCCTGGATTTCTCCCTCCTACCCAAGTTTACTGCATCCTTCTCTCCCAGCTGCCAATGCTGTCTGAGCTCCTGTAGAGCTAACATTTAATGACAACTGCAGAAGCCCCTAAAGTGAATTTACTGCCTTATAAATGACACCCAGGTTTATTTTATGATGAATATCAGTACTAAGACATGCATCTTTATTCCTCTGGGCCAACACTGTTTAGTCAAGATGAAGTCACTAGATCTGGATAGGCTGAGGATGTTCTTTGGTGTTTTGCAAAGGGAAGGTAAAGTGAACAGTCACAAATAAAGACAGCATCAAAACATTTTCCTTCTCTACTTCCAGGGCCACAGGACAAAATCATTTTACTTTCCCCATGTCTCAAATACACTTCTTCACACTTCCTCTCCCAGCTTTCAGCTAGGAAGCAGTCTCAAACTAAATATATGTAGGGACCCCTATTCTTGCTCACTCTGTATCACAAGAGAAAATGTTTACAGGTAATCTAGAATGAGTCAGAAATTATAGAAGAAAGCATCATCTGGACACAGGTTCCCTTGTCTCCTCCAATAAATACACTAAGGAAATCTCTACTACACTAAGGAAATAGTGTATATACATACAACAGCCATAGTTAAGATTACACCTCCTAAGGAGAAACCTGAAGTAATCTTAGCAAGGGATGGGTTTGGTCAAGGACTCACCAGGACAAGCTTCAGAAAATCTGGGTTTAGTTTCCAGGTCCATCCATCACAGACTCTAAAGACCACTTGGTTTCTCCTCCAACATCAGGTGCTCATATTTGTCCCGTTCAGGTGGTATTTTCACTCTTCCTTTATCTGCCTTGCCCACTCAGAACATCCTTCTCAGCACAAGCTAGCCCAATAGTGACCTGAGGCTGCATGGGGCTTTTAGGCACTGCTTTGAAAATGGGACTTCTTAAGTGCTAAATAATACTTAATGTTTAAAATGAAATTACTGCACTGCCACTCATTAAGCTGCCTGACACAGTGGGAAAGTGTTACCATCACCACCTCCTTATCCATAGAGAAGGTGACAGTAAGACAAATAATGCCTTTGTTTATATCATGCAGTTTCCCTGGCATTGCACAAGGATAACAGCAGCTTTTTTGAAAGTAATTATTCCCCAAAATATCTCAGCAACCCAACTTTGTCTACATGGCAGTTTTCTTCCTCTTCTTTCTCCCCCTTCCCCAGATAAACTCTAACATGAACTGAACAGTTAAACCAGCACAATCTGCCATGCAGACACAAAAAGGAGTGACTTTTTCAGTTTAGATTAAAACCAGTGATCTTGCAGCCTGTGGTTTATATGCTACTTTTAAGACACTCCTAAAAGTAACAATGAAAAGCAAGCCAAACTTTGATGCATTTAAATTTTCTCTACAGGACGCTTTATGATTATTGGGAAAGCTTTAAGGATTGAAAACGGTTGAAAGGCTTAGGATGCTCAGGGAAAGGTTAAGGTTAAATATCAAAGCAAGCTACTCTTCCAGAGCCTAGGCAGCCATGCGAAAGAGCACAGGTGCATTACAGGCGTTACTGGAGAATATTATGCATTATATTATATTATATTATATATAAGCTGGAGAACTTTTCTGCATAGACAGGGCTCCAGTGCCACACCTGGAATTGCAACCCTAGCATTTCCAGTGCAGCCATTTCCAGTGTCATGACCCCAGAGAGGCTGGTTATGGCAGTCACAAACAGAGCTGAGAGCTTGGAAAAAAACAAACAAACAAACCCCCCACGTTTTTGTCAAATAGTTATGGTATACTATAAGGGATGAAAGTGCTGCAAGTAATCTAGGTGGGGCTATAGAAGGAAGAAGACAGAGAATGGCAATCTTTCAGCATTTGCCAGTGCTTTAGGTTTTCTGCAATACCCAGGGCTCATCTGCCAAGAGCTTCTGCTCCAACAGGGACAAATAGGACACACATGCCAGTAACTCAAATACAGGGAAATCTGGAGACATTGCAAGCTAAGGGATCAGAGTCCTACAGGACAGAGACTTCCTGGCAGAAATGAGTTTAAGGAGAGAGATGGCTTACATAGGTTTGCAAGAGGAAAACTAATATTAAAAAAAAAAGTGTGAAAAATGTCCTGCTGCTATCATTTGAAACAACATTTAAGGGTTTCCTGTGTTAGTGAGATGGCAAGGGTAAAGAGCCTGTTCCCAAAGACTCCTGCTGGCTAGCAACCTCAAGAACAGAGGCGCTGACACTGCTTGAGAAACATGTCACCATAAAAAGTCCTGAAAACATAAAAATAGTTCAGTGGGTTTTTTTGGTGGTGATTCTTGGACTCTGAATGCTTTTCTGGTTACAACTACACTCCCTGCTACAGATACCAGAACAACAGCCATTGTATTTCCCTGCACTGTATGAGCAAGAGTTTCTCTTTAAAACCTCCATGACAGCTACCTTTGCAAAGCTGCTTGTAAAATTAATTATTCTTGGCACTGGAGCTGCACCTTATGTCTACATATTAGTCACCAAAGTTCTATATCAAAGAGAGGAAATATTCTGAAGGGGCATAGAAATTCAGTTGCAAAGGAGGGAGAAGATTACTATCTCCAGTATCTCAAAGTAGGAATCCTCTCCTCAGAGGTCCTTTGCCCTATGTTCCCTGTGAAGGACCATCTTTTATTACAAACACCACCAATATTTCTGTGGCAATCTAAAGCAATAGCACGAATTTTAAAAGTCAGCACAGAGATAAGTATTGAAGTAACACTAAAAAAAATCCCTAAGTGAATCATAGAATCGTTTGAGTTGGAAGGGACCTTTAAAGGTCATCTAGTCCAACCCCCCTGCAATGAGCAGGGACATCTTCAACTAGATCAGGTTGCTCAGAGCCCCGTCCAACCTGACCTTGAATGTTTCCAGGGATGGGGCATCTACCACCTCTCTGGGTAACCTGTTCCGGTGTTTCACCACCCTCATTGTAAAAAATTTCTTCCTTATATCTAGTCTGAATCTACCCTCTTTTAGTTCAAACCTATTACCCCTTGTCCTATTGCAACAGGCCCTACCAAAAAGTTTGTAATCAAATAAAATATCAAAATCCATATCTCTCCAATTTAGAGAGAAGGATCTTGTTAAATACTTTTCTTATAGAGAAATTAAAATTAAAAGTTGAACACAACAAGAAAATATGTTCTGCCTCCTTCTCCTTTCCCCAGACTGCAAGGTCATTGTCTAGCCTAAGCTGCATCTGTGTAACCAACAAAGCAGGCCTGTTTGTAAAGCAAGGCACTCCCTTTTCCTCATAGCTTGCAGGGACCTAAACGACACTGGAAAAAGATTAACAGGAGAAACCTTCTCCAAACACAGTATTAATCAGACAGAGCTGCCCTTGACACAGTGAGGATGCAAGAACAGATGCTGAATGGGTCATGGAGAAATGATGTGATTTATGGTAGCATCTTTACATGCCCCTACACTGCTCCAAGCACCTCTGCACTGCATAGGTGTCTGGGTACCAAGTAGAGCAAGAAAAGGTTCTTTTGAAGGAAGAATAAACACAACGTTTATTCATATAACAGCCAAGTCCTGCCTCACTTTACACCCCAACCTACTGCAGTTGATATGCATGTGTAAAATAATAGTAACCTGTTACAATCTCGGTGGCAGGCCACAGATTGTGCAACCTTTCTAGTATGAGTACCCTTTCAGTGAGCACTTGGGTGTAAGGAAGAAACATTGTAAAACACCATAATCTGTTAGCACTAGTACATGCCTGTCATATTCATTCATACCTTAAATGACAAAGCTCAGTTCCACCATTAAAAACATCACCAAGTCAAGTACTGTAGGATTGGAAGATGTAGAAATAGTATCAGAACAACCTGGTGGTAAGGTGCTCCCTTAACTAGATTACAGACAAGGTCACAGACTGAGGTAATTTCTTTGACATTTTCAGCATTAGAAAAGAACTTTCTTTTACCTTTGAAAGCTGATCAAGATAAAGAATGTTGTAAGCAGAGGTGAAGCCATACTCAACTAGTTACCATCTGACTAATCTTTGTGGGTGGTTAAGATGCCAGGCAAGACTTGCTCTGTCCCGGCAAGATGGGAATCTTTCTTGTACACAGTGGGAAAGGTGTCGTGATATGGCTCAGTGCCACGACTGTTTGGATATTAAAACCATTGATGTCGAAACCGATCCTGAACACAATCTGTTACATGAACTCTACCTGCCATCTGCTTGCTGACAGCACTGGGAGTGGTTCTTGCTGGGATTACAGTGTGTGCTCCTGTTGGCTGCCAAATAAAGTAGAAGGAAGTTAAGGGAGGAAAAAAAAAGGTGACATGGGGGAAAGTTGCAGACAGGTGTAACTGGGGGAAAAAAAAAAAAAGAGTCCTGATAAAGTTTCCTACAAGATTTATGTATTACTAGACATCAATACACACACAAATTTATTGCATTTAATATTCTCTTGAACAGTATCTGGTCAGCACTTTGTAATATATAAGAATATATAAATATGCCTATAGTGGGTTTGCTCTGTGGCAAATCAAATGACTGAAACTCTGCCTGTACAGACGAAGTCATTTCTATAGTGGTGCAACAGCGTGAAGTACGCCTGAAGGTCCGGAAAAGAGAATAACAACCTGTAGATGGCAGCATTGCTGAGCATCAGTAGTGAAACCGCAGCTTCATGTAGGCGAGCTAACACCTACGATTTTATAGGAAATTTTTGTAGCACCTTTCATTGTGGAAAGCAGTTTTTTTCATCATTAATTTACTTTTCATGATTTGTGCTTTTTAAATAATTAGTATTTTCTCTCTCATCCCTGTTGGACAAAGCACATTGGCCTGGCAGCAATAGCTCTCTGAACAAAACCAGAACTGTATCAGCAGCTCATGGGAACTCTGGTCAGTGATAAGGGACTCACTGCAATGGGCACTATCTAGCTATAATAACGATCGCTGCTATTCCTGGAAGAGTCATAATTCACAATAAGTTAGGGGTCTAGTGAAGGCAAAACTTGAGGTCTTATTGGTCTGTGAACACTATTTAAAGAGTGTACATTTTCTTTTGCAGGGAGTCCAAGATTAATTATAAAATGAACAAACTTTTGGTCATACAGAACTACAAAACCTGTTCTCACTTTAGACTCAATTTCAGTTTCAAAATCCCATGTGCCAGCAGATGGCTGTTGAATTTGTGTTGCAAACAGCATGGGGGAACTGATCAGGTCAGACTGTATCCACAGTGATAAGCAAACACAACAACACTATTTCTGTGAGCTTCTCTACCCTCAAACTATTAATTCTTACAAACTGTTTTTTGGGCTGGATTCTCCGCTCCTAGCATCTGTTCAATTCTTCACACAGTTTGCACCTTACAAACCTCTAGCGTCCAGAAGAGAAGCCAAAAGTCTTGATCAGGGCTCTCATCCTGCTGGGGGACTTCAACCACCCTGACATCTGCTGGAAAAGTAGCACGGCGAGCTGTAGGCAATCCAGGTAACTCCTGCAGTGCATTGAGGATAGTTTCTTAAACCAGGTAATAGACAGCCCTACCAGAGGGGATGCTATACTGGACCTGTTAGTCACCAACACAAGTGAGCTAATCGCCAACATCAAGACTGGAGGAGCCTGGGCTGCAGTGGTCATGCACTGGTGGAGTCTGCAGTCCTGGGTCAGGAGAAGAGTAAAGTCAGGACCCTGAATTTTAGGAAAGCAAAATTCCAGCTGTTGAACGAATTAGTCAATAGGACCCCCTGGAAAACTGCCCTCAGGGACAAGGAAGCAGAACAGAGCTGTCAGATCTTTAAGGACGCATTCTATAGAGCGCAAGAGCTCTCAGTCCCCATGTGTAAGAAATCAGGAAAGGATGGCAAGAGACCAGCATGGATGAGTCAAGACCTGCTGGTCAAACCAAAGGACAAAAAAGAAATGCACAGGCAGTGGAAGCAGGGACAGGTATCCTGGGAAAAGTATAGAGACGTTGCCCAGTTGTATAGGGATGAGGTCAGGAAGGCCAAGGTGCAGCTGGATCTGAACTTGGCAAGGGATGCAAAGAACAATAAGAAGGGCTTCTATAGGTATGTCAGCCAGAAAAGGAAGGTCAAAGACAGTGTATCCCCCCGATGAACATGACTGGGAAACTGGTAACAATGGACAAGGAGAAGGCTGAGGTACTCAACAACTTTTTTGCCTCAGTCTTCACTGGCAATCTCTCTTCCCACACCTCTTGAGTGGATGGACTTCAAGGCAGGGACTGGGGGAGCAAAGTCCCTCCCACTGTAAAAAAAGATCAGGTTCAAGACCGCCTGAGGAACCTGAACATACATAAGTCTATGGGACTTGACGAGATGCATCCCAAAGTCTTGAGGGAATTGGCTGATGTAGTTGCCAAGCCACGCTCCATGATATTTGAAAAGTCATGGCAGTCAGGTGGAGTCCCTGGTGACTGGGAAAAGGGAAACATTGCACCCATTTTTAAAAAGGGTAGAAAGGATGACCCTGAGAACTACCGACCTGTCAGCCTCACCTCTGTGCCTGGGAAGATCATGGAACAGATCTTCCTATAAGCTATACTAAGGCACATGGAGGACAGGGAGGTGATTCAAGACAGCCAGCATGGCTTCACCAAGGGCAAGTTTTGCCTGACCAACCTAATGGCCTTCTATGATGGAGTGACTACATCAGTGGACAAGGGAAGAGCTATGGACGTCATCTATCTGGACTTCTGTAAGGCCTTTGATACAGTTCCCCAAAACATCCTTCTCTCTAAATTGGAGAGATATGGATTTGATGGATGAACTGTTTGGTGGATGAGGAATTGGTTGGACGGTCACATCCAGAGCGTAGTGGTCAATGGCTCTATGTCCAGATGGAGATCTGTGACAAGTGATGTCCCTCAGGGGTCTGTATTGGGACCAGTACTGTTTAATATCTTCATCAGTGACATGGACAGTGGGATTGAGTGCACCCTCAGCAAGTTTGCAGATGACACCAAGCTGAGTGGTGCAGTTGACATGCCTGAGGGATGGGATGCCATTCAGAGGGACCTGGACAAGCTCAAGAAGTGGGCCCATGTGAACCTCATGAGGTTCAACAAGGCCAAGTGCAAGGTCCTGCACCTGGGTCAGGGTAACCCCTGGTATCAATACAGGCTGGGGGATAAAGGGATTGAGAACAGCCCTGGGGAGAAGGACTTGGGCATACTGGTGGATGAAAAACTGGACATGAGCCAACAATGTGCACTCACAGCCCAGAAAGCCAACCGTATCCTGGGCTGCATCAAAAGAAGTGTGGCCAGCAGGTCGAGGGAGGTGATTCTGCCCCTCTGCTCTGCTCTGGCGAGACCCCATGTGGAGTACTGCATCCAGCTTTGGAGTCCTCAGCACAGGAAAGACATGGACCTGCTGGGGTGGGTCCAGAGGAGGGCCACAAAAATGATCAGAGGGCTGGAACACCTCTCCTATGAGGACAGGCTGAGAGAGTTGGGGTTGTTCAGCCTGGAGAAGAGAAGGCTCTGGGGAGACCTTAGTGCAGCCTTTCAACACTTAAAGGGGCTTACAAGAAAGATGAGGACAAACCTTTTGGTAGGGCTTGTTGCAATAGGACAAGGGGTAATGGGTTTGAACTAAAAGAGGGTAGATTCAGACTAGATATAAGGAATAAATTTTTTACAATGAGGGTGGTGAAACACTGGAACAGGTTGCCCAGAGAGGTGGAAGATGCCCCATCCCTAGAAACATTCAAGGTCAGGTTGGACGGGGCTCTGAGCAATCTGATCTAGTTGAAGATGTCCCTGCTTATTGCAGGGGGGTTGGACTAGATGACCTTTAAAGGTCCCTTCCAACCCAAACTATTCTATGATTTTATGATCAGATATTTGGCATATTCGGGACTCTATAGTTTCCTTTCACCCATCTTTCTCCGATACTAAGTGTATGCATCAAACATACAATATTTGCACAACACAAATACATAATAGACATGAATTTTGACAGAATGATACAGCAGGCACACACAGGCACAGGAATGTGATGCTGAAGCACCATTCAGGAGTTCAGAATTTATGCACAAGAATTTATGTAAGGCTAATAGTTGTACTAATGAAGTACCAGCATGGCATCAATTCAATTAAAATAGAGAACACATGATCTGCTTAGGAAACAGAAGGGTTAAGGTTTCATTTACTTCTTGGGCTTCTATGAGATCAAAACAATTGTTTCAGCCAACACTGTAGAGCTCTCTGCCGAAGAGGAGGACGTGCCTGAGTTAAGGTCTTGGTCCTCTTCACTCCAGAGGTAAATGGGGTCTTTACAAGAAACTTCTGTCAGCTCTAGCTTCATTTTATTGACTTAACTTCAGAAATAGGCTAGCCTTGAAGTTAGCTTTGGTATACCGATTTCCACCACCCTCCACCACACACACATCCAGCATTTCTGAGTTTTCCTTGCTGCTACCTTACCTGAGGGGTTTTATAAAACAAGCATTTAAACGCCTCAATGTGGCTGGTAAGTTCGAATAAGATCTGAGAGTACAGAGATGTCTGGGGTAAATTCAGGCCATAAGAAAACAGTTTAGAAACCACATTAAGAAACTTTAGCCAAACTGAAACGGTTTAGCCAAATGACAATGGTTACCTGTAATTGCCAGGGGAAGTAAGGGACTACAGAGACAGGAATGCCACAGAGCACAGGCTGCTCCGCAGGTTGTTCAGCCATATGCGAGGAGAAATCTGCAGATGCAAAATTCTGAGAAATCACACAGAGGAGCAAAGTCGTCCCTATTTGATGTTGACAGCATTGAAACGCACTGAAACAGCAAAGCGGGAAAGGAAACTGGTTGAGAAAGAGCAAATGATAAAGTCTCAGAGTCTTAGGAGAGGAAAGAGTGAGAACAGCAAAATAAGCTATTGTAAAGAACATGGAATTAAATGAACAGAAGTTAGATCCCATGGGAAAGAAGTTCATAGGAGAGTCCAGTCCTTAAACAAAGCATACCTAAGACACAAACTGTCCTAATGTAGAAGTGGCAGGGAGAAAGAGACTAAATCAGGTTCTTCAGCAACCTCCCCCATAGAGAGGAAGCATGTAGATTGTGGGAAAGGAGATAAAAATTACAAGCAACAATAGTACAGGCATATAGAGATAAAAATCAGAGAGGCCATGGCAGAATGTAAAATACATCTAGCACAGAGAAAAAAGATTATAAAGCTTGCATTGGTACAATATTAGTAAAAGGAAAACAAGTGAGGAACAGATCTATTAAGAGGCAGTGAAAGCTCTTATTAGACATCACCAAGCAGGCAGTGTTTAATGATTTTGCTTCAGTATCTATTAAAAAAATCACTGTGGATCAGGCAGTCAACAGAATTACCATCAGCAACATCAGGGATAACCTCAGGCTAGAATTCAGAAAGAATAGAATAGATAAGATACATAGTTTTTAGTCGGATGAAATTAATCCAGGGAAATTTAGAAGAACCCTCAGAGCCATCAGCAGTGGTACCTGACAGCTTGTGCAGGACTAGCATGTTTCCAGAAGAGTTCTAAAGACAGTGTCTATCTTTGAAAAGGAGAAAGGGAGGAGTCAGAATTATGACTTGCTTCATTTAACTTCAATTCCAAGAAAAAAACCCAACCAACTAACAAACCATTTGGGAGCACTTACCAGGTAATCAGGAGGTAGGTAACATCCAACCCACTTCTGTCACAGATCCAATGACACCTGTTTAAATTTCTTTTTATGACAAAGACCTTGTAGAGAGACAAGGCAAGCACAAGGAACCACATATGCTGACTCTACTGAGGGCTTTAACAGTTTCACATGACCTTGGCAAAAACAAAGTAGGAAAAATATGGTCTGGATGAAAAATATTACAGAGTAACTGCGATATTCATTGTAAAACTGCATCCGTAGCTGCAATATTCATCAGGATTGGCCTTCTAAAGGAAGGAGGATGAGAGGAAAGGTGAGAACAGCATTAGCTTCTGTAAAGAGAAAAGGAATAACCTACCTTCCATGCCCTTGGTAAACAGCAGAAGTACAGGGATCAAATCACAGCAAGAGCAGGGTCCAGGATAGATATGAGGAAAAATGTCACAATGGTACAGATAGCTGGAATAGGTACTAAACGAGATTGAGGAATCAGCCCTGCCAGAGGCTTTAGGAGGTCAGGTAGGACAAACACACCTCAGATTTACTGTATACAGTCAGTTCTGTCCTGAGGCTGGGGCATGAGGCAGCTGACCTCTTGAGGTCCCTTTTCTCCCTTGTTTACCTTAATCTTAACGGTCCTTTACAAAAGAACTACATTAGTTTTCTAGGGTGTCCAGTAGTACAGAGAGGTAAACCAGTGCTGATGAACAGAAGTACAAATTGACCAGCTTCCCTCTCTTGCCAAGGCTGAAAATATTAAAATATTCACCAAGAAAAAAAAATTAAGATAAAAGAAGTAGATAAGGCTGTTGAACCACCTGACTTTTGTAATATCAGACATCACAAAAAAAAAAAAAACTCAAACATTTTTAAAGAGGGCAATATCAACACTAATACAATCTCTTTAAATGTCCTGTAAGAAAAAGAGTTTTCAGTGATTTCAGAAACTCTCTCTTTCATTTAAAGGACAGTGGAGATTCAAGGGAAGAAGGGGAGGGGTGAGAAAAAACAAGACTCCCCCCAACCTTACCTTCCCATAATTTCTTTCCTCCATTTCTGTGAATGATCTCAAAGTCCAACACATCTTTCTTTCCTGTAAGCACCCCAGAATGGCCACACACAGGTACCCAACCCATCACCAGAGAGCCTCCCTTCTCCTCTCCTGAGTGACCTAGGACTTGCCAGAAATGACTTGGTGCTGCTTTTTCCCCCTTCAGCTCTTGAGACCTGTCTCACCTGATGGGTCCAGGTTTGTGAGAGAGCACGATTAGCAGTACCTGACCTAGGATTCCCCATGCCCCACAGATCTCCCCAGCATTTCTTCTTTTTCTATGACGGATCTTCTACCCCCCTGCAAGTAATTCCATGCCTTTTCATGCAACCTCTTGAACAATTCATCATGCTCCCCCATCTGAGCAGTTCTTAAGCCTTCTTTCCCCTTCAAAAAGATTTATACTTATATTACTATGTTGCCCTGATCCATCGTCACTGTTACAAGTTTGCAAACACATTCCAGTCCTTTCTATAGTTTTAGATTTTTTTCTCCCCATTTGCTATGTAAGCCTTGGAAAAAATCAGCAGATGTCAACACTGGCTACCATGAAGGCAATAACCTAGACAAGGCACAGCTTTTTAGCATTTTTAATCATCCTTGTGCATAAACCCTCTCCACACAGGGGAGGGAGAAGCCACAAGGTTAGGAAGGGTTCCGTCATGCTCCAAAGGGCTGGTGTTGCTCTATGTGTTCATGAGGTAAGAGGATATCCATCCAGGCATGGCACACATGGCTTCCCTTGTGATTTCAGGCTTCTCACCTCCCAAAGCTGTTCACTGTCTGTATGGTAGGTCTTCTCCCCCTTCCTCCACAGCTGCTCTTCAAACCCTATCCAATCAGCACCATGGCCTCAGCAGGACAGCCTCCAGTGCTGCCCTGGAATCACACATATGTCTAATTGTGGATTTGTACCCAGCTTGGACAGGAGGCAAGTTTGGGCCAATGCCTAAACTAGTGAGACCTCTGAGTGTGCCTTGTGGGAGGGCTGTTCTGGGAAATGCCAGGGAGGTCCTGCTAACCCACATAATGTTCGTGTAATGGGAGACCTGACACCAGCAGGCAGATTTGGATAGGAAGGGAATGAAAATAGGGGCAGCATTGCCTAATGAGTGGGGCATGGTCTGAGAGGCTGGAGACTTGTATTCTGGTTGTATTCTCAGTTCAGCAGCTGATCAGTAAGGCAGACAAAAGCTTCCTCACATTAAAATCACAGCCTATCTTTACCTTCTTTTATGCGCTAAAGGACTTTAAGGATGCACTGCCAGCTCATATGAATGGGCACAGTGGGCAATATTGTTTTGCTCTACACAGTCTATGATATGAGAGAAGCTGTGTTGGCATCTGTTATTATTGTGAGAAGACACCATAACTCAGGAACTACCCAAAACCAAATGGAAAATAAAGGGAAAACACAATAGGAATGAAGGATTCTTAGCAATCGGGTAATAACAAGCCAAAGTGGAAAGTTTAAAGTGGCTACTTGCAAACAAAGAGCTTGCACTTTATCTGCCAAGACTGGAAAAAATCAACCTCAAAAAGGCATGCCAGGGAAAAAAAAAATAAATCTATAAAGGGGCAATAGCTCTGTGTCTGAGAGCATTAGTAGGTGTAGGCTGTAACAGGTTATTAAGCAGCATGGCTTTGAGAAAAAACAAATGTTTATTTCCAAGCCTCTAAAAACTGCAGGCTGAAATATGACCATGAGTCTACTTAGTATAAAATATCAGAACTCCTCGTTTTTTAACTAAAAGGTGTGTCTTAGTCTGTGAATAATTTGAAATTAAAAGAAGGCAAGTGATAGCTAAATCTATGGCAGTTAACTTTAGCAAGAAGCTGTGTAAAGGGCTCAGTGTACTGCTGCTTGGTCAAAAGGAGACCACACAAGTCACTCAGCTCAGAGAGACGGGTGTGGGGAAATCTGCCCATGCCTCATCTCTGAAGTGGCTGTATTTGGAATATGAAGGTCTTGTCCCCAGAGGACTAGAGAGGAAAAACAGAGAAGGCACATCCTGTGGTATTTCAACTACCTGAGAAGCAGGAGTCAGACCTGCTCTTGTTGTCAAGTATTGCAACCTGTTTGGGGAGCCAAAAGGAAGAGAGACCTAGAGAAACAACAGCCAGGCTCTCAAGCTGTCCTCCTGAAATTCAGCAATGCCTTATCACCACCCTCTCCTTTGGCAACATGACTGGCACATCCTGTCTGCACTGTCTTTGCCAGGGGCGAGGACACAAAGGCCACTGCTTACCTTGTACTCCAGCGCAAACTATCTGGATATGAGAAGTAAAATACTTGTTCCCATCTCTCCACTTTAATTTTAGCCCTTGTAAGTGATTAATAATGATGATTTGGGACCTAGGGGAAAAAAAAGTTGGAAGAGGAGGGATGGGGGACAAGGAGGGAAGAAGGAGGTCGCCTGAGCAGTTGACTGTTGTTATGGCAGAAATGAAAAAAGCTCAAGTTCTTAGCACTCAAATTTCCAAGAAACCCATAATGTTAGAGAGGCAGTCTGTGCTCATCAGCCTTTGCTTAAATATTTACTTTGTCTCCATGACTGCCCCTGGCCCAGGCTCTTGGCACCGTGATGTCATGGTAAGAAGGCAACACCAGACCCCTGGTAGGAGTGGTGGTCATCAGGCTGGCTTTCTGGCACTGCCCTGGGTTAGTCATCAGCTACCCTGCTCCCCATTATCACACCGATGTGTCCAGAGGGAGCAGGCCAGCTTTTGGCTCTAACCTTCTTATTTTCCTGCTGTCTGCACTAGGAACTCTCCTTTATTTGCTCTGTAACTGTAAGAAAGCATCAAAAAGGACTTTGAAAGAGTTTACAAATTGTGGGCACAATACACTCTGGAAAAGGTGGGAACAAACAGCTTTGAATTCAAAGACCAAGCTCATCATAACTTGGTATTCCTCATAACTTGGTATTCCTGTATGGTGGGATATTATCAGTGCTAACTAAGAGTCTTACTTAGAGAAGAAGCAAAAAGCATTCACCCCCTCCCTTAAAGTAGGAGGGCAATAAGGAAGAGTAAAGTGAAACATCCTGATATCTTATACACACAATCCAAGGCACATCATGGCCCTCTTAAATGGCCATAAGTGGTCAGAAACAGAAATGTATTTTCAGTTTATGTGACAATGCTCTACCTGTGCCTGTCTGCTAGTCATCATTTTCTCTTTCCTCCTGAAATCTTTTAAATCTGTTTGTCAGTCTTGACAGAAGAAAAGATGGCTCAAAGATACCAAATTTGCACAAGTTTCATAGAAATAGATGGCTAGTTGAGGAGAGAAACCTTACTAGGATTCCCATGAAAAGGAAGGGAGGGGCAGGACCTGAACTCTTAGACACCAGAGAATCTGTACAGGACAAGACCTTATCGTCCTTATGGGAGTCCCATGTCTAGGTAATTTTTCAAAACAGACCTTCTCTCTTATTAAACACTGAAGGTTCCACTTATAAAGGACAGAGCCATAGGAGAACAGCTTCATTCTCACCCCTGCCCAGGCAACTACAAGCTAGATCTCTTATAAACCACAGTCTGACAGCCACACTAAAACAGCGATCCAAGAGTGACTTGTTGAAAGAGCAACTTTCAGAAGTGCTTCAGCATTCACTTCTTGAGACCAGGTATTTCAATTAGACTGGCAGTCAGGTAAGCATCAAAACAAAGGGCTGGATTTCTTAAACATCTCAGTGTGCCAAGTATGGACAGACAGGTGCTGGGGGTCAGGCTTGAGAAACACAAGCTCAGCTGCTGAGTATTCATAGCGTTAGGATAGCTGGCCCCACTCTGCTAACACGTGCACTATCTGGAAGTGTCCCCTTTTCCCTTGGGGAAGGTCCTTCCAACAGCCTAAGCCAGCCCAAGCCTGCTGAGGTGAGGATGGCTCACAGACAGGTCACAGACTGAACTCCAGTGAAGCAGCTTCACAGGAGCTGGCAAACAGGGGTCCCATCCAGGGGACACTGTACAGCACAGCACACTGTTAGAGAGTGTCTCAGTGTCAGCCCTGCTGGACAACTTTGTTCCAGCACTAGGACGATACACCGAGAGTTTGCCTCGAAGGTGAGACCAGAACATCCTTTGACTGCAGTACTGTCATTTCTGATGCCCCCGATCCTCCCTTCACCAAACACATCACTGGTGGCATTACCAGTACAGCACCAAACCTTCTCAGTAGCCTGGTTGGGAAGAGAAGGATGAAGGTGTATCTCTCTTCTATTTTCATTCAAAATTGCATCCAGTTTACATGGACACATCCTGCAGAAAAAGAAGCTGATACTCCACACGGAGGACCAGGGAATGGATAGGACAGCTTAGCCAGAGAAGTGCAGGGTCCAACAGGAAGGGCTGAGACATGGCTGCACTGCTTGTGTTTTGACAGCAGCCTATTGTGTGGCCCTGGACACATTATTTCACCTTTCTGCCTCCTGTGAACAGCAGGTGATGGTGTATGCCTGCGTGCCAGCACATTTCTAGATTGGACCTGCAGAGCTCTTCTGCATGTCCCTCACCTCCCTTTCTACTCTCCACTCCCTCTGGCAGAAATCTTGGCAGAAACTCAGCAGAGCAGCCATAAATACTAGCACTTCCTCCACAGTACAAGTTCAAGCTGGCCTGGGAGCAGAATTTAAAATATAATTTAAAAAGCAAGCAACATATTCTTAAACACAGACCATAAAAAGACAAGTGCCCGGCCTCTGGCACAGCTGGGAACTGCACTGCAGTTACTGCCAGGTGAGGTCAACAATTTGTTGTTTCAGTGGAGATGGGGAGGAAAGGGCAATCCTATGCCAAATTAATTCAGGTATCAGCTGGGCTGTTTAAGTGATTTCTAGTATCCTCCAGGCTCTATCCCCTCTCACTCCACACTCATCTCTGCCTGCCTTCCTGCATCTTTTACACCAGCTCTACTATAGTACACAAGGGTTCCTTGTCAGCAAGTCCTCCTCTTGCTCTCTTATAATGAAAAACAGCTGTGGCAGGCATGTCCCAAACAAAGCCTTACACATTCCTGGTGGAACTGGCTCCTCACCGCCAAAACCCCCAGACTTTATATTTACTACAGAAAATTCAAAACACAACCACTTTTCCTCCTCCAAGCTGTAATTTCCTCCCTGACAGGCCCATCAAATTTAAGATTTCACGTACTATTCTTATCTCAAGTCCCTGCTTCCCCCCTGCCCCACCACTTAGCAAAGCTGACAGCCCTCCAGCACCATGAACATTGCTATAAGTAGCTTCTGTGGAGCAGAGTGGCACATTCTTCCTTCTCTGAAAAAGACCACAGAGGGTGGTTTGAAGTAGAGATAGGAAAATCACTGTGGTGCAACAAGAATCTGTCTGAACTGTACTAGACCTTCTCACCAGGTGGAACCCTGTTTAAAACAGGCAGGTGGTGAACACCTCTTCTCTCTCACTTGTGTTTTACTTTGCATCCTATTTTCTGGCAGTTTTGCCCAGAAACTACTATGGCAAAATTCAGAGGGAAAGCCTGGGTTTGAGATATTTCAGGTCCAGTTCTGCAAACTGAAGAAGTCTGGGTGATTCAGCTTAGGTTTCAGTACCAAGAAAAGTGATAGGTGCACCGAACCGAAGACCAATGAGCATTGGTCTGAAGACCAATGAGCTGAAGACCAATGAGCCGAAGACCAATGAGCATTTTACCCCTTCAGTTTGTCTGTGAAAGCCAAGTCTTGAACTGGGCCTGTGCTGGCACAAAAGCAATTAAATTGATTTTTGTAGATTGTACTCTGAGAAACATGGGGACAACACACATTGATCTGAACCACTCCATAAACCCCAGCGAGTTATCATCTGTGATTTTTGCTATTCACAAGAGGAAAACATAACCACATGCAAACCATTGACGTAGCCAAGACATACAGGATGAGTTCAGGCACCAGCAGTACATGTCAATGTATCCTGTTGTAATGTGGTGACTTTTAAGTACTACTGATCTCTGAATAAACTACCTTGAGTCCCACACAGCCTCCAGCTGCCATACAGGGGCTTCAGATAGGTTTTAGGGTACCCAATGGGGTGCTTTGCACCTCCTCTTTTCTCATAGCTGATAACTGGCACCCACCACTAGCATGCTGTTCCTCTTCCTCACCCCCAGCAGCAACTGGCACCAGCAGAGGTGTAAGGCTCTTCTCAGTCACTGCCAAGGATGAGGTAGGTGATGGAGCTCAGCAGAAGCCTCCCATGAGCAGGATTCAACTCCACCAGCTACAGGCTGCAGTCTGGAAACGGTGAAGGAAGCACAGGGCTGTATATTTGGCAAGATTTGTGCAGCTTTTTGCAGAGAAGGTTTCCTGTGCAGGCTGTGCTCACCCCTTAGTCTAGACTGAGCCTTAAAATGTGTTCCTGTGAAGCTGAGGTCTTGTCTGCCTTTTTGCTGCTCAATTGTCCCCCTCTCCAGCAATTGTTACAAGAACAAGGGCAACCTGAGCTACCAACAGGCTCAGTGATGGGGAGGAGTGGTCACTAGCCAGGGGAAAGCAGTAGCACTGTACTTTCTTTCCTGACCATTTTTTGCCAGTTATCTGAGTTCCAGGTCAGCAATTTAAGTTATCAAAGTTTGTTCCAACATTATACAAACAAGTGAGGGAGAGTCTGAAAGCAAAGCCAAGCAAAGGAAGGTCAAAAAGCAGCCTCTTCTCCCACAAGACCTTTATTGAGGACACTACTTCTTGAATAGCCAGGATGTATTAAGACTACCTCAAGGCTTGGTCCCCTGCCAGCTATCTTCAGGCACTGATTTCCATAACACTGGGATTCTTGAGGCTTAGAAAGGCAAGTCTTCTGTCAGCCTGACAGCCAAAGAACAAGCTTTTGTTCCTTTTAAATCCTAACCTGGTTCTCCTCAGCCCAGCAGCTTTGCTACGTAGGCAGCATGCTAGATCATATGCCATGGAGCAATCATTCCCCTGCCACATCCTTCCTACACCAGATGATCAGCAAATCACTCAGCAAAACACCAGCAATCCTGGGAAGGTGGGTCTCACCAGAGTACCTAGAGGCCATAATTAGCAAACACCAGTCTTCATGGCACTCACTAGAGCTTGTACCTGCAGCTATATTTTTCTTAAGTAAGGCAATCCCAGCCCCATCCACAAGCATCTCAAAGTTCACCTCCCACTGGGGTCCTTGGCCAATTTACTGCAGTGAGTTGATCAGTCTGTTAGCAGAAGTCCCCAGAGGGGTGGCTGGAAATATTTCCTCCTACCCACCCTCCCAACAGATTTTTCACAAACTACTGTCAAACCCTGATACTCGCACTCTTCCAGTAGAAGGAGATGTATACATATATATGACATTGTAGTACCACAGCACATGGAGCTTACCTAATTTCTTGCCTAATACAGATCTACCAATAAGATGGGATCAGGACAGCCCATTCTGTGTTGGCAGGAGATGGTCACTTGACCTCTGGCATTGCTGTGACCACAAGCAATCTGCCTACTCCAGGTGCCTCTGAGCCACCAGGTGTGTAGCCTTAGGGAATGACAGTCAGAGATAGTTTCTGGCCACCAGTTGGCAACCAGAGCTGATCTCAGCAAAATCTGCATAGGATGCGGTGGTCAATATTTGGCCTATGATTTCCTGTGTTACACACAACTATATGACCCTTTAATATAGAGGCAGGGCCACTGTATGGTTTTTACATCTCCCTGCACATATCATCTCCAGTACCCAGCTGTGCTCTCTGGAAGATTCCTGGTAACTTTCCTGAGATCAGATATGTAGAATAAGTAGTAAGAGGGAGAGGAGCAAAACCTTTTAATGATATCTATAGAGACATCTGTACAGCAATTTTTTACCAATTTGAAACGGAATGATCAGGGACTGTAAACAGCTCAGAATAAAGGTTTAGTACAGCAGCATCCTCAGTAACATGACTGAGGTGAAAGAAGTGATGAGTGAGCAAGCCTGTGTAAGGATGATGTGAACAAACAGAGGTTACAGAGTGCAGATGCAGCCATACTCCGCAGCCCTCCTGAGTTCCCAGCACCAGGCATATGTGCCAAGCAGGTTTCTACTATACACAGTAGGGGAGGCAAAACCCTTTCTCAAATTACGTGCTGTCCCTTCCCACAGGCAATTACTTCAAGCTGAAATTTCTGCGATTAATTTGTGCAGGAAACTCCTGCATCTCACCTCCTATTTCAGCAGGAGATTTGTGGCGTTGCAGAAAGGCAGGAGCGGCTACTGCTCTATTTTGGGAGAAAAGTGTGCACGACTTCTCTGCAGGAAAGAAGTTTCAGAATGGGCCAAGGAATAGTCAAGAAAAAAAAAAAAAATGACAAAGGTTTGGTTACTTCAAACTGTAATCATAGTAGGCTCCTTGATCTTTTATTACCCTTATAAATTAACCAAAGTGCAACCTCTTTCCTAAATCCTCGTAAAATCCCATAAAATGTATTTATAAAGTTCTTCCAACAACAGTCTATGAAGCAGGGCTTGTCCCAGCAGAGAATGCTAGCATTTCAATCCTCCAGAGCAGCATTAAACCTGCAGGTCACTTCAGTCCAGCCACAATCCTGCAGAGCCATCCCTGCTAACATTTGGGCCAGATTCTGCAGTTCTGCTGTTTTTTAAAAAATATATATATTAAATACATGCAAGTAAGGGTGAATGATAAAACACACAGAAGTAATACAAAAGACCCACCATTTCCAGGAAAGAAAGGGGAAAAAGAGAAGAGGCTGTTATGTTTCTCTGAATGACTGCTATGCTGCTTTGTTCAGCCACAAGAACTCCCTTCTACAAAGTGCTAGAGGTTATCTGGTCACATCAATGCCATTAAATCAGGTCACATTTGGAAGAGAGGTAAGAGATCACGATAACCTGTGTTGAGGATCTTTTGCAGCTGTAATAGTTTTAGGTCATCTAGTTTTATAACTTAAAGTGTACACATGCACACACACATGCAATACCTGCAGCAGAACCTGTCCATCCTTGGGGCAGCACACAGGAGCAGTCTTCAGCAGTGCCCTGGAAAGCTTGCAGAGAAGCTAGAGAACCCAAACCAGGTCCGCTGAGAAGTTTGCCCTCCATTTTCCTCTGGTGGCACAGCGTAGCATGGGGACGCCAAGGTTGAGGTTGGTACCAGGAGGCAGATTATCATCAAACTGTCCAAACCTCACAGCCAACTGGTGGAAGCCAACAGCTCAGGTGTGGAGGTGGCAGTCACTGGCTCCTGGTAGCAAGTCCTTGCAAACAAGGATTTAAGTGATTTACATGCAATTTACTAAAATCAAATTTCTGTATTACGTCCTTCCTAAGCTTTCAAGAAATTATGAATTTCCATTGATTTTTTTTTTTTTAAATTGTCACTAGGGGTCACATTTCCCAGCACATCTACTCATCCTTAAACTTTCAGGTGAAAGCTTTGATCCTTAAGTGATCATCTTATTTGTTTAGGTGGATGGAACTGTTAAGGTGAAATACCACATAAGATGCAAGAATTGGCAGACTAATTTGGCCAGGGCCCAGCATTTAATATTTACTTTCTCTTGTGGAACCAGCAATCAAAATGGATGAAAGAGGTTCTTGGTCAAGTCTAGTAGAGGCAATAATCCTGAATTCTCAAAGTTCATGGCCCATGTGACACCTAACCTGCAGTAACTGTCCAAAAGCACGCTCTTTTTCCCTGGCACAGATGAAATTATTTAGTTTAGATTCTTTGTTAAGACAGGCTTCTCTTTCTGTTCCTACAAACAAAGATGATTTAGAAGTACACAACTCCAAAGCAAACTGTTGGTTACACATATCTTGTGAGACATAGAGTTTTGGTGCTGGGGCACAGGGCTCTGCCCTTGATGAAGACGCACAGTACTGCTTCCAGTGGTCTCCACCTGCAGGACAAATGTCTGCATTGTGAAAAGCAAAGTTCAGTGAAGAAAAGTGTGAGGGGCTACCCTAAAGAGGGAGAGGGAAAATAATAAATCAAACACACCTATTCAAAAAGGGAAGTAACTGACTAGGCAGGGAACTGAAGAAAAGGGTCAGGACTTGGACTAAACCACAAACTAAAGGGCCAGGAGTGCAGACCAATTGCCATAATTTGTCTAGAGAAGATCAATCTTATTCTAGGACTTTAGGAGTGATATACATTTGGTACTAGAAAAAAAAAAACAAACATGCTGCCACTGGTCTACGCAAACATGAATGATATGGAGAACACTTGCTATCTCTCACAATGCAAGAGCTAATGGGGGATAAGTGGGGTGGGAGCAGTGGTTAAATTGCCAGGCAAACACATCTGAGGAAAGATGTGGGAAATCATTTTTTGTGTGGATAGCACGTAAATTGAGGAACTCAGTGTCACCAGATGCTTTGAAGATTAACCATAAAATTTGTCTAACCTCTTTTTCAGCCAATTGAATTAGTCCATCAGGGTCTATTAAATGTGATGATATAGATGTAACCTCCAGTTCAGGAAGTTTTTAAACCACTGATTGCTGAAAGCTGAGAGCGCCTTATGCAGTAAGCATACCCCAATTTTTATATTTTCCCTATTCATTACTGGCCATATGAGACACCTGACACTGGGCTGAACTGTTTCGTATAAGTTGGTATTAAAGTGTTTTTCTACAATTACAGATCTCTACCTTAGAGGTTTAACCTCTTCCAACTCTCTCTCACCTAAAATGTGATCTAGAAAATGAATAATATTGATAGTTTAGGAATTATGATCAAGAAAAAAGTTAGAAATAACTTGTTTTGGCTCACGGGAAAAAAAAAGAGGAATATATGGCAAAACATCTTAAATACGTAAACTTTTTAAACTAAAGACCATTGTTCAAATTGTTCTCCACCTGGAAAAGAATACAAAAGGCTAAATTTATAATAAGCAAGATTTCAGTTAATCACTGCAATAAAACTTCATAGTTATGAAGTTAGTTAAGCATTGTAGTAGACAACTGAAATTGTAGAATCCTCTTCATGTAGGATCTTCAGGAACAGGTACAGAAAATCATTGCCAAGATGTCTAAGTATGGTCTACGGAATGGTCTAGGTATGTTTGATGCTACCTCTGTTCATAGGAAGAACTGCATTATTTTATCAAGTCTGTTCTGGCCTGCATGTCTAGGACTCCCATGGATTCAAGATGCCAAGAACAGAATTAGTGAAGACTAAAGAACGCAAAGTGCAGACAACCCAATAGACAAGGGGAGTCAGAGTTGCCCCTAGAAAATGATAAATTTGACCAAGTTGGTATTTCTAAAGCCTTGTGAGAATATTCAGAACAACCATTATAGCCCATTTTAGAAGGACTCAGCAGCAAGAGAGGAGGGAAAGATGCATTTGATGATAATAAATTGCTCTGGAAAAAGTAGAATTGATACAACTCTCTTTCCAGCAATGTATGTCCTGTGTTCACTGTTAAAAACCCTGCAGCTCCCTTGTTTCATGCCCACCAGGCAAAAAATAATGTTTTGCTGCTAGTCAAGAGCTATGCGTAGGCTGACCAGTTGCCTAGCACGTGTACTAGCTGGCCAGCCCACATCATGCTGGTTTGGCAAAACAGATACTGGAACAGTGTCACAGCTGAGTTCTGCTGGTCTCTTCCCCAGCTGGGGCACCAATCTATGCTCCTCTATTCTGCCTACCCAGCGGTTTCATTGGATTTATAGGCACTTAACTACTATCATGATGGCAAGCCCTCTGCCTAATTTGTCATCAGTGGACATCATAGGCATCATCATAGGAAATAAATGATTCAAGTAGTGACTGGTTTATCTACTGGTTTCAGTGGGACACATCTTTCCTCTAGCCTGTTGAATGGAAGATTAAGGGATGATTTGACAAGAGTTTAGATGCACCTACATTTCAAAATATAGGGCCTTCCATTACCACCACCAAAGATATAATAAGCTCAAGTTGTAACATACTGAAATCCTGACTAGCAATGGAGTACACATTTTTAACCCTATCCCAGGACATTTTAGGTCATTTCTCCCCTTTTTCCCACTGCAAATCACCTTCAAAGAAGAGTGCACCAGACTCAGCTGGGTATTCTCCCTGTCCTCCAGCAGCCTCCAGTTCCCCAGCATCAGGAATGGCTTGTTTCTGGCACAGGTTTCTTCCCCATGTTGGCAACCATGGTGCTTGTAGCTAACAGTCTATTAGCTATAATTAAACAGCAGGTGCTGCATTGGGAATCAGCTGCTATAATCTGTTGTAGTAAAATGATGAAAACATCATTTGAGTCAGATGGTGCAGAGACCATGGGTCACAGGACAACAGATTAAATTATGGAATGATCTTCAGTAGGTGCAATAACATAGCTGGGTTAAGTTTCAGGGCTTGATCCAGAGTGCAAAACACTGAATTAAGTCTAAGTTACCTTCAGCAGCACTGGACCAGACCAGTAGCATTTGCTATTTTAGAGTATGGATGCCCTCACTAAAATTGGTGTTTGGCACTGCCTGAGGCCATGGCAAGTGACAGTCCCCCAAAACTGTGGGCATGACAGGCAAAGTACAGGGGCAAAACAAACAAGCAAGCAGGAAAGAAAGCTTGTTGTGTCCCCTCTTTCTGCAAAGTTTGTCTGCTCCACTTGAGACTGAGCTCCGCATGGATTCCTACTCATTCAGAAAGGAAGATCTCAAAAATTGCCAGCATGCACCCTGGGCAATAATGCTCTAACCTCTCACAACCAAGCCAAATGATAGGCAGCTTTAGTCACCAACAGCTGCAAACACGGCCTCTCTCACCACTGCTGTGCTTGCTTCAAAACTGTATCATCCTCTGCCTCCTCACTGAGTGTGGGAAGGATGTGGTTGACCAAAAATCATTCTCCAAATTCATCCCAATTGCTTAATTAATTATCCTTTAGTTTTGACGTGAGGAAACAGTTTCTACCTTCTGCAGCAGCTCTATTTTTAGTGAAGCATCAATTTTCTCTGTTTTGTTATCCCTTACTCAGTGTTAGTCCTGCCCACACAACAAATTGATCGCTTGTGGTAGACAAATATTTTTGGCTTAGGCTATGAAACAGGCAAGAGGAAGAGTGTAGAGAAAATGAGTCTTAATAACCAGAAAGAGCATCACTGTAAATCAGAAATCACATGGAGAAAGCAAACCTAAGAGAAAGAAGAGAAAGGAAAAAAAATGTATTAGTATGTAGAAGTGAATGTGTGTTTGTGAATATAAATCTACATAAGTCAGAAGCATCCCTCAGCTTCTGCCAGTGCAAATTCAGATCAGCAAATTCAAGCCCATATGAAGGGAGGCTTCAGTTCTGGCTAGTGTTCCTGGTGTGCCAAAGATGGCCCTGCATGCTGCCCAAGACCATCCCTTCCTACCAAACCATGGACCTAGATCAACAGGGGAGGCAAGATCATTTCGCAGGCACTTTATATCCTCATAACATCTTCATAGCTGTTCTGACTCTGAACAGCTGTCAGACAAGGGACTGATCCTATCTGAGATCTCACATTTGCGTTAACTGCTTTCCTGCCTGGCTGAAATGAAAATAGGTACTAGGGGTACTAATGTGACCCAGATACAGTATACTCAAGAGAATACTGCTGCGTGATGGTCCTGCTACTTGAATGGGGAAAAGGGAGAAGTCAAAAGGAAACATCTTCCTTGTCTACATTCATCCCCCTTGTAATGATGCTAACACCTGAAGTGATGTGAAGTGAATGGCTTTAAGGCACAGTCCAGCTCTGCATGTTACATGCAAGGTCTGTCACCCTAAATGGGTGACACCTGGCACCACATGGCTCCAGCTGCAGCCACCCCCCAACAAAAGTCTTTCAGAAACTGTTATGCATAGTCTCAGCCTCTGATTCCAGGTCCTGTCCCTCACCCAGCTCATCTGACCACACCTGCTTTCCTTAAAGGTCTGAAGGTGAATCCAGAGCTGGACTAGATGCAAGTGATGAAGCAGCATAAACTGCTCCACACCACAGTGCCTCTGCCCTATCATCAGTATTTAATCTTCACAACACACCTTGTAACCTAGATCTTCGTTGAGACTGCCTGAGCTGGGCAAGTTAAAACAAAGTGGCATGACCAGCCCCCTTTGACCTGCATGCTCTACAATGATGAAGGGCAAAAGATACTGAAAATTATAAAACTGGCTGGAAACTTGGTCAAAAGCCCTAGCTTTTCTGTAAGCTTCAGCCTGCTTTATACGAGCCCATCCACACCACTAGCTCTCTTTTGTGAGCTATTTTAAGAGTTTAAGAGTCTTGGACCACCTTGAGCTTACTGCCATCCTTAAACTGTGAGAAGCAAGGGACCTCTCAAAATTATGCAAGCCAAAGAAAGCCTGAAACTTGATGACAGTAGTTTACTGGACTCAGGGCAGCAAGAAGCAGACTCAGCTCTGGCTGAAAATGTCATTAATGCTGCAGGTCCTGTTACAGACTGAGGAACCCATAGCAGAATGGGAGGCAAAGACAGAGGCACCAGGAAAGGCTGCAGGGACAAAACAGGAGTGCAAACTATTAATAAACTGCTTATCGCTGTGTACATACATGCCTACCATTTTTATCCCTCAGTCACGATTTTGATCCATGCCAGCCCTGGATGTGATCTCCAGCCACAATGTGTGCATGAAAGGAAAATAATCCTCATTTAATCTGGAAATCTCATATTCCTGACTCCAACTGCTGCACTGGGACTGCTGAAAGAAACAACTCCTCCCAGCCAGGCCAGGTGTTTAAGTAGCTTGAACTGGAATTTACTGCCCTGAGCCACAGTTCAGCAGTTGTTAAACTTGGACATCAGCCAGTGCCCCAGACTATTGTGTTCCAATAACTCCATCAGCATTTTTGTCATCATCTTCTGGAAAACAGAGGAGCTTGAACCAGACAGATAAACAATAGAAACTAAATATCAAGTCCAAATACACAAGCTGTCTACAGCTATGATTGTGTCCATCCTTTCCAATATAAATGAGAGAAGTAAGGTAAACCCTGTGGCAAGACATTTATCTTAGCAATAGGCTCCAAAAGAGTTTTCAGGAAAGGAGCACAGTTTGGGAGGCAAATTAGCAACCCAGCACAGCTTCCAGGACTGCTGTCAGTAGCTAGGAGGAGCAGGCATGGAAGGTTATTAGGCTCCACCTAGAAGTCTGCCCCAGAGCCCCAGGCCAAATGCTGCTGCCTACCATCCACTCCCCTAGGTGCGGCCAAACCCGCCAGAATTGCTGCACCCTCGCCAGCTCTGTGCAAGGTTCATGGGCACTGGTGGAGCCCTCTCCCATCGTCCTCCTCTCTGCGTCGTCAAACAAAAAAACACAAGATAATACTGGCACATTTTTCCTCTGGATTGCCATGTTCCAAAGCCAGTAATTATCAATTCAGCAGGTTTTGTTTTTGTTGTTCACTTTAAGCAGAGAAAAACTGACCCATTTGAGATTCTGCAAAGAAGAGCTGAAGCTAACGGAAAGTAAGAGCAGAAAACTGTTTTGAGGAGCCCAAAGCGTCCCATACAGAGGACAAGCCAGCCTTCACAGTACAAAGGGAGGATATGCTGTTTAAGGGAGGTCGCTCAGAAGCCTTCAATTAAGTTTTCAATTACAGTCTCCCTAGGTCATTGTAGGTATGTCATCAGTTCCTCTTAGGTCCTATTTTTCCCCATCTGTTAAACAGAGGTAGAAAAATATCTCACTTCTCCACATCCCTTTTGTCCAACCAGATTGTATAGCCTGCAGTTCAGGTTTGGTTGTGGTCTTAGTTAAGACTTGAAGAGGCCATGGTTTCACAGTAGAGCTGAGTTTAATCCAAGTCGCTTTAGACACCAAGGGAGGCAAACAGAGATCCCTTCCCAAGTTCAGATTTGCATTTCTCTTGTTCCCAAGGAGCAACACCTATGCAGAGCTCCTGCTACAGTAGCATCCATTCCCACTGTGCAATCACTCCCAGGAGAAGGAGGCTAACTTTCTGGAAATGCTCTCCCTCCATCTCAGCAGGGCAGCTACTTTAGTCTTTGCTTCCTCCACAGGCACCACACCTAAAATATAAATTATATTCCTGAAGGTGGGGGATTTTGGGGGTTGTTTCCCCCCCCCCATTTTAACCTTTTGCTAGGGTGTGAAAAGTGAATAATCCCAACTGAGCATTCCTTACCTAACAAACTTACAGTTGACTGCTTAGTTAGGAATTTAATAAATGTGACTTAATTATCTCTTAACAAGATTGCTTTATTAATGCCCATGGCCATAGTCCTTTAGGGCTCTCTATCTTGTCAGATCTCAAAAGCTAGGCTGAGTCAACACTTGAATAAACAGCTGCCAATAAAATACCTTGTGCTGCCAGACGTGGCATTTGAATTTTACTAGATTATTCCCTTCCCAGGTTGAGCTCTGTACCTTCGCACAGTGCCAGCTAAAGCTTTGCTCTCAGAGGTTCCTTTTCTGCATGAGATGCAAAGTGGAGAACTGACCACTTTTGACACAGCTCACAGCAGGCAAAGCTTTAGAAATCTTACTGGCCAGGCCATACGCCAGCTGGAGTAATTCTAGTTCCCTTTACTTACTTCAATTTTCACCAGGAACCAGTGTTCTCCACTTCTGAAGAGCTGTTGTGCAATGCTGCCATATACTGTTAAGACCTGTCAACATGGCAGGCTTTGGGCATCTTCTTAGGTACCTGAATTACCTATAAAATGCTCCTTGGCCATCTAGCACTCTTATTACTATTAATATTAGAAGAGAAGAATGTATGGACAGCTCTCATTTCTATTCTCAAATGGCTTTTTTCAGTTGTAAGCAACTTCATTAAACTTTAACCTTTTCAGGTGGAACTTTGCCCTTCTGGTTTATGCCTAATATTTTTGGAAAGTTTATTTCAGCTGGTTTTTAGTTTTAAGGCAGTGAGTCGGCAGGGAAAAATACAACTGTTGCCATGATTTAGAAGTTAAAATAAATATTCTGTCACCTTGTCTTGAGCAATCCCACACTTCACCAAGAAAAGAGAACTTTTAAAGTTGGCTCAGATATGCACTTGTTTGTTTTCTAGTGAAAACACATCTCAAATCAGCTGAATCACATCAATGCCTACTGAGCTAACCTATCCAGAATCGCTACTTAAAATGCAGGAACAAATCCAGAGATGAGTCTCTCAGGCAATAACCACTCAATAGCAACAACAGTGGTAGAGGTCATGGCCCTTGAATGCTAGAAAAGACATTCTGCAGAGCCTGTTCTTCAAGTCAGAGGAAGGTGGTTTAAAGGAAAGGTTACATCTAACATCTGAAGAGAGGAAGACGGTGCTGGAGAATAGCCTCTTCCTAATTTTTTTTCCTGAAAAAGCAAGCAACACCCTCCCACCCTCAACAAGTCATGCAGTTAATTCAGTACAGAGGAGAGCAGCAGAAATAGCTGAGTCAGTATCACAGAAGATGCAGCAACCTCTGGGGAACAAATGCCTGACGAAGTGACACCTCGTACGGGGTCTATAGCTGACAGAACAGCAGCATGCAGCCACAGGTTCAACACGAGACTCTTATCCAGCTAGCAGAAGAAGAGTAGATATTAGACAATGAAAAGTCCCCCCTTTTTTTTTGTCATGGCTACCCACATCCCAGACAAAGCTAGAAATAGATTTTTATGAAAATCCATGTATTTTAGGACCTTGTACTCAGAGACTATCTCTGGTCCTTTCAAGACATGCTGAGCCTTGGTACCATGTTCCCTCTCCTGCAATTTGAAATACCCAGTGTTTCTTACGTGCAAAACAACTGCAGCCCTGTTTCTCCTGGCCTGCCACAAAATGAAGGCGTGTTTCCTGGCAGGCAGTTTGTTGCTCTTCCAAACCACCCCGAGCGGTCTGCTCAGCATTACAGCCAACGCAGACTGCTGCAGTGCAGCACACTGAGGAAATGTCCTGGAAGAGTTTTAATTGGAGCCAACATCTCTGACAGTGAGCTGATGCCTTGTGGAAAGCTTCAAAGCAGAACTGACACTACCTCTAGAGCAGGACAGCTTCTGTTTCCTTCCCCCCTTACCACAGAACCTTCTTCTTGTATAAAACCAGCAGAAGCTGTATTGTCAGGGATGGGGTGGGAAGCAGTAAATGGGAAACCAGAGGCCCAGCCACTTCTCTTGACTTCACCACTCTTCTCTACCTCCCTAAGTTAGTTGCCACTTTTCTTGTGCTGGTTTTGGCTGGGATAGAATTAATTTTTTTCATAGTAGCTAGTATGAGGCTATGTTTTGGATGTGTGCTGGAAACAATGTTGATAATACAGGGATGTTTTAGTTATTGCTGAGCAGTGCTTACACAGAGTTAAGGCCTTTTCTCTTCTCACACCTCCCCACCAGCAAGTAGGCTGGGGGTGCACAAGAAGTTGGGAGGGGACACGGCTGGGACAGCTGACCCCAACTGACCAAAGGGATATTCCACACCATATGACATCATGCTCAGCATATAAAGCTGGGGGAAGAAGAAGGAAGGAGGGGACATTTAGAGTGATGGCTTTTGTCTTCCCAAGTAACTTTCCTGGAGATGGCTGAACACCTGCCTGCCGATGGGAAGTAGTGAATGAATTCCTTGTTTTGCTTTGCTTGCATGCATGGCTTTTGCTTTACCTATTAGACTGTCTTTATCTCAACCCACAGGTTTTCTCACTTTTACCCTTCTGATTCTCTCCCCCATTCCACCAGCAGGGAGTGAATGAGTGGCTGTGTGGTGCTTAGTTGCTGGCTGGGGTTAAACCACGACACTCTGTATTCACTCTCTTTTTTACCCCAAAGATGTCTAGTCTGTACAGGTCACAAGCTCTCGCAGCCATGGGCAGCATCTCAATATATGTATGCTTCCAGCCTAATGCAACAGGGAGCATGACTAAAATTTTTTAAATAATTAAATATCAACTAATAAAAGCCGTATTGTGTAGGAGGGGCTGATCTGCTTCTCTTCCTTTTATGCACTTGAAGACTAAATGCTTTGTAGAACATTCCTCTGTGTCAGCTACTCTGGAGAGTGCAACATTAAGGAAGCATCTCTTGCTCTTCTGTCCCAAGATCTAAAAGTACCTCTGGCCTTTGGGTGACAGCCACACAAGGATGGATGCCACCAGTAAGGTGCTCCAGAGCATGAGCAGCAAGGCTGGCTCTTGTCACCCATTTCCAGGCACCTGCACTAGAGGAAACCGTCAGTGCCACTAACACAACACATTAGAAGACTGCAGAGCCTAAGTGACCCTCTGGCACTGGCTCCAACCCCACCAAGCCTATGGGGCCATCTCCTCTGGCTTCAAGTGGCCTGCATTCTCTACAGCAGCTGTATCATGACACATGGCACAGCTTACTAGGGACATTTTCAGGCACACCTAAATCTCCTAGGCTGGCAGCGTCAAGCACCACATCCTGGCAAATGCGTCATCAGGAAGTGAGGTTCACCATTGTGTTTGATCACACTGCACTGTATCTGGGATGAATAAGGTGCAGCCAGTCTCCCCTCCATGCTCTCACCCATCCCACGGCCGCTGCTTTGCCAGTTGTCCAGGCTCATGCCTCCAGCCAGTCTTACAAGCAAGAGGAGAACCTGGTGCTCTCCACCAGCCTGCCCATGCAAGGACTGGTCTTCCTGAGTGGGTAGCCAAAGTTCAACAGACAGTGCGCTCAATAAGAAACTTCAAGGACCTGTCTCCTCTTTCTCCTGCTCTCTGCTTTTACCATAGTTGCTGAACACTCCCATTTTCTGCCTTTCCCTGACTCTGCTGAATGCAGCTGTGAGAGCCACAGAACAAGAACAGCTGTCCCAAAAGCAAGCAGCATCAGCCCCCTCAGCTCATTTTCAGCTCCCCTTCTCTTTTGAGCCAACAGGAGAAACCCTGCCCTAACACCAAAGCTAGAAAATCAGTGTTTCACCCTCCCTTCTGCTGCCTGCACACACAGATCACCCAGAAAGCAGCACCAAGAGCAGGCAGCAGCCACAGCCCCACAAGTGCCAAGCCACCAGCATACACACAGGGAAGAGGAAGTTGTTATCAGGCCCCAGTAACACAAAACAGCTGCTGCTTGGCTAGGGCAGCCATGTCACCCCTGCTCAGGGCTGAGCAGCAGCTGTGCTCCGGAAACCTTCTGCTTTAGCCTGTGGTCCAGATTCCCAGTGAATGAGGAGGCACCTCAGGAGGTCCCAATGAAATCAACACCTGAAGTCTTCATTTGCCCAAGCTGTTTCAGCAAATCAGCCCAGACACCTCACTACCATGGCCTTTCTCTTAAGACACCCCTTTTTCTCTAGGTTCTGCTGGCTCAAATAAGTGATGCAGCACCATATCCCCAACACAACAGCTGTAGCTAAAATGTATTGGCCAGGCACTTCAGAAACCTTGGAGGGAAAAAAAAAAAAAAGGCAGTCTCAGCCTTCCAGTGACCTGCCTTGGCACCTCAGCCCCAACTCAACTTGCAGCACAGGTTGCTCTGTCTGTCCCACACCTTGCCCAGCTCCACCAGTGCAATTCAAAGCCAGCTGTTAGAGGCAAGCGTCTTTAAGGCAAGCGTCTCTTGTGAAGCCTACATAAGCACACAACGAGAGGGATCTGCACTGGAAAAAGCCTTCAGCAAGGCTGCTATAGCTAGGGGATGAACAAAAGACAAGGTGAGGTGATTTAAAATCTACCTTCCCTGGAGGTACTCATGTCTCCTGCCCAGTGACTGTTTACCTGGCAGGAGCTTGAGAACCTTGTGGAAGGACTGATGCCAGCGTTCCTGCAACGTCCTCTTTCCCATAGCACGTGAGTGGCCCAAGCCAAAAGGTTGCACAGAAAATAATTTTCCCATTGTCAGAGGCTAAAATCGTCTGTGTAAATATTATAGCAGTAGGTTAACAATGCAGACTGCATTCCCACCCAACCCACACCGTATTGCAAGGCAGGCAGGTCAGCTCCAGCCCAGGTTTCGATTAAAGAGCACGTTGCAGTTAAAACTGTCCCTGCCTGCTTTTCTTTTGGGTTTAAAGTTCCTCCACAATGCAGCTGCTTTTAGTGCAGGTTTATTATTAGTCTCATCTACATTACGACCTCCTCAACTCACTGGAATGACCAGGAAACCCATAGAGAGAGAACAAACAGAGAGCACATGGCAGCCCTGCAAAAAGTACATGGTCATTTGATAAGTGGAGTTTAGTTTTAATTAGCAGTGATAAAGGGGGTTCATGGTATAATAAATCTCAGAATAAGGATTAGCCTCCCTGTAGCACCTTGCTGGTCATTTTTGGCAGGAAATGGCAACACATTAAACCTCACACTTCACGGCTGGAGCCAAAGAGATTCAGAGATGTGGAAGAGACATCTCACACATGCCTTTTTTTACAGGAGAGGTCTTGCATTTTCCTTTGAAAAGAGCAGTGACATCTGTGTCGGCAATGGGTGAAGTATATATACTTCAAAGCTGTTGTGGGATGACGGTTCCTAGACCAACACATGCACACACGAAGGCACACATGTTGCGGGGTGGGAAGGAGCAGCCACAGTGGGTATCCATGCACCCTACTAGGGAGATGAGGCAGTCTCGCCTTGCCACCGCAGTGCTCTCTGCCTAGCAAGAGGCAATCAGAAAGAGCTTTAAAGCTGAGCTAGGAAAAGGACAAGGTAACGAAGCAAACCTCTACACAGTCCTGTGGACAGAAACTGGCTCCATGACCCTGCTACATGGATCAGCAAAGCCCAGTATTTTCAGCTAGCAACTCAAGTCAATGGGGTAACAACATCTCTTCAGTGCTAACATCAGGTACCTCAAAGAATGCTTCTGTTCAGGCTTTTAATTCCCTCTGCAGACAGTTCTGCACAAAATGCATGCAGAGGTGTATTTCTCTTTCATCTGGCCAGCAATCATATATACCTGAAAGTATAAAGAATAGCAGCCCAGTCCAGTTAAGAAAGGACTATTCTTCATGGGAATGCCTGGTCTTTCTTTTCCTTTAGCATGCACACAGTTCTCTCCAGCTCATCTGATTTCTGTGAAGAGGTAATGAATGATGGAAGAAGAGTTCTCAGGTCATCCCATTCATCCCCAGGATTTTTCCTGTGCTATATTAGCCTGTATGGTTTTGAACTCCTGCAGGGCTGCTACTCTTTCCCTTGGGAGATCATTACACAGTCTGACAGCTCTTACTAACATTTTCCAGAATTCCCCACTGGAACTGCAAACATTCAAAGGAAAGGACACTCTACCAAGCCCTGTGCATGCTGATGGCAGAGCCAAGGCTCACAGCTGGAAAAAAACACACAGGTTGTCCCAGTGCAAGTGATGTGCATCTGCTGTCCATGTGGAGCCCTCCATCCCTTTCAGCCATTGCTCCCCTTCCTGCTTTGGTTCACATGCATGTGGTTTTCAGCTGGTGAGATCATCTTTTGAAAAAGCTTTATATTTGGCTACAAACAGACCCCAGGGCTGCACGTGATCCAGGAGAGGCACGGAGACCATGTTCACGAGGCTCACCATTTCCTTCAAAATGGGATGCTCACTACATGTCACAAACTGCTGGGGCACAAGATTGCTCTCTCCTGCAGACGAGTCTCTCTACTTCTCCTTGCAGACTGAAGTAGAAAGGCAAGTGCAAAACTTTCTACAGAAATTCCTGAGGCAGTTCTGAACTACAGGAACCTGCCTGACCCTCTGTGAGATGCTGGGGACTTTAACCCCATCTGGAAGCTGGGCCCTGGGGAAAGCTCCAGTGAAAACTGACCCACTCCAGGGTGACATTTCCAGGAAAGCTCATTTTTTCTGAGGATTTTTAGCCCAATACTAAGCACAGTCTAAATACTGAAGACATGTAGGAATATGTAAAAAAATCAATAAATCAGAAAAAAATTGCCTTCAGCTCTTACAACATCCTTGCAACACACTTTGGCACAGCAAACAGGAGAAAGAGATAGAAGAGCCAGCTGTTATCCTACAGATCAGACAGCCTTTCTGCCTGGAACCTGTAGACATTGGCTTGTAGCACACAGTGCTGCTGCTGATCTCTCACTGTTGGGAATATTCACCAGGATGCATGCAAGAGGAATCACTTTAGAGCCACCTCCTACCAGCAACAGGTCCCTGTAACTGAGCTGGTCAGAAGTACGCAGCACATTCATCCAGAGCACATCTTTTCCATTTACGGTGTGCAGCTTGAATAGCCATATTAGCACATATCTACATAACAGGCTTTACCTAGTTCTGATTAAAGTCATCAGGATTTCAGCTGCTCCCCAACAGTACTGCCCTGTGCACTGATATCAGCAAAGCTTCCCCCGTGAGCAAACTCTCTTTTCTCACACTTTACAGGCTCACCTGCTTGCTGGCAACACCTGGATCACACAAGGTACCACACCATATCAAGGATATTCTTGTTATTGCCTGATGCCACAAGGGTGCAGGACCAGCTGGCAGCCACTGTGCAACTCCCCATTCCCCTACTGTGGTAAAAGATGTCTCAGTTTCCCAAGAGCATAGGGAATTTCTGCCCTGTGGTACAGCTTACGTTAATCATTATTCAGCTGCCAACTTCAGCATAGCTACATTGACCAAGGATCAGCAAAGTTGCTCAGAAACATGCCTACAGTGGGGGGGGAGGGGCACATGTGAGAAATCACAACATAGCTCTGGGATTTTATGTCCCTGTTTAGATACTTTTGAAAATTCTCACCTTATCTGAAGCACTGGCTGAAATCTCAAGACATTAAAGCAGAGTTTATAATTAATCTAACTCTAGAATTTGGTTAAATGTTGACTTTTTTTTTAAATTAGCCATGAATAGTCACTTCTAAATGTGAGCATTTTCAAGCTGAATAAATGCCTCCTCCTTTCTTCTCCATTCCTTAGTGTTATAAGAGTTATGCGGGAAGACTTAGCAGTGTTTATACTCACAAGTTTGGGCTCTACAATTTAATCTTCATGCAGTAAAGAATAGGAACCACTTGCATAAGTCCATGACCCTCAAACCAGTGTAATTGGTTTCACCTGTCCCAGCTTGAAGAGGTTAAAATATTTAGCCACTTTTAATGAAGACAAGTTATTTGTTTGCTTTTTCAAACAGATTGTACAATCCCATCCAAACAGCTTTAGTCTTTTTAATTGGGACAGCAGGATGTTGAGCAAGTTCTGCATGCTAGCAAAGGACCTCTCCTTCAAACATACTTCGTAATTCAAACGTAACTCCAGCCAAGGCACAAGTTGAACATCACCCAGGGCTAACCAGGAAGCCCCAGGTCAGGCGGAGACTCTTTTTTCCTAGACCCTTTGAGGTTTCCCTGCCAGAGGGTGGCTGAACAGGCAAGCTCCAGAAGAGCTGCCCCACAGCACAACCTGCTGGCATCTCTCAGCCAAGGCAGGACAGCTCTAAATACATTACTCAGCCTAGCAGCAGCACAGAAAGACAAGATCCAAGATCAAGGTCCAAGGACATGAAACTACAAGGAAGTCGACCCAAAATGCTCTAGAGCAAAGACCAGCTTAGCCCACAGTAACTAGCTATCCAGCAAGACCAAAAAGTCAAAGCAGCGTCCTAACCCTGAACTACTTAGGCCTTCTAGCAGATAGGAATTATTACAGCTCTAGGCTTTGCTGTTGTTTAGCCTGGTTTCTTCTAGAAAAGCACAAACTTAGGAGCCCATACTTTGTGCACGATGAAAGCATTTGCTTTTGAACCCACAGGCCAACTTCAGCCAAGTGCAACAAAGGTAATTAAGTTTCATGATACTTAGAGGCCATAGAAAGGAGACAACTAGAGTTGCCCTGGTCAGGCACAATGCTGCAATATGAACTTGCCTTTACTGCATACCAGAGAACCCACAGTGGAAGAAGCCCTTAGAAATGCTTCAGTAGGGCAGGGCTCAGGTTTCCTTTTTTGATGCCAGCAATAAGCAGCCACTGGACAAATCCAGAGAAACCAACTCCATGATACCTCTGTTTCCACAGCTCCCTGGGTGTTTTCCGACTACGTGCATTAGCTGTTTTAAAGGTCATGCTTCAGAGTTCTGCATACGCTCCCCAATTCTCTGGACACCACATGGCATATTGCAAACTCACATTTGCAGTTGAAATGTTCTTCATTCCTATTATTCCTTTAAATGTTTTAGTATTCCAGTATTTCCTTTCTTCTCTACTGTCTAGAACAACATATTTCTAATACAGGCAACTAAATAAGAGGGAGGTGGCACTTAGAATTAATCTAGTCTAAATTTAATTCCAGGATGTTCCTGTGTTTTATTGAGAAAGAGGCCATGCAACAAGTTGAAACCCAGTGTGCGTCAGGTATGCTATGCTTCACAGCAGCAGAATGTTGTTTTTGGCAGTCCCTTGGCAGATGTCCTCTAGATAACTTGGTAGGACCCCGTCTATTGTTATATTGTGAATTCTGCAAGCAAACTTTCAAAGGTGTTGCATTTCCTCGTCTAACATTCTTGCTATTAACTACTGCAACACTACACCATGAAATGCAATAGATTTGCCACTATTGCCGGCCTCAAAAGCAAAACAAGTGAAGCCATTCTACGAGGCTGGTTTTAGCCCAAACAGAAACAATGGGTTGGAGGTAGAAACAGACAAGTGAATGTTTGCTGCTGGTGACCTCCAACACAAAAAGAGCCAGAAGAGAAGAAATCCTAATTGTTTTGGACTTGCATATCAAGCCACTGCTACAAAAGAGCCCTTTAGAGGACTGCACGTGCAAGCCACCTTCCACAGTCCCACTGCACTCCTCCTTCACTGCTCACGAGTAGCTAGATGCAAGACAGAACCAGCAAAGCTGCCAAATCTTTACAACTGGGTTTCAACGTACAAGCCAGAAAACACACCTTGACTTTCAGAGGCCAGGCTCCAGCCCACTATTTTTATTTTGTAATGCCTAAACTGAGCTAGTATGAGACAAAACCATTGGGATGCAAAGAAAAACCTACTTGACATTTCTCCAGCTGACGCTGCACTTTGAGCACCATTGCAATAGGACATGGGGTAATGGGTTTGAACTAAAAGAGGGTAGATTCAGACCAGATATAAGGAAGAAATTTTTTACAATGAGGGTGGTGAAACACTGGAACAGGTTACCCAGAGGGGTGGTAGATGCCCCATCCCTGGAAACATTCAAGGTCAGGCTGTACGGGGCTCTGAGCAACCTGATCTAGTTGAAGATGTCCCTGCTCATTGCAGGGGGGTTGGACTAGATGACCTTTAAAGGTCCATTCTGACCCAAAACATTTTATGATTCTATGGTAAGCATGAAGATCTGCCTTGTGTGCAGAAATGCAGAGGCAAGACTCGCTCTGGTGCTCAGCCTTACACTAAAAAGCTCAGTTTCTGCTGAGAAAGTAATTCACAGCTGGAAGTGCAGTAACTCAAATAAGAACAAAAAAGACAGGCTGTGCCAGTATCTGAAGAGGAGACCTGGATGTAAACATACCAGGGCTGTGGGAACTAAAACACACAACTAAGCTTCTGATGACTACTCGCCTTCCTGTAAGAACCTGTTAAGAAGCCACACAGATTTTTATGGTGGTGGTTTCTTTTAGCCATAATGTAGTTGTAATATTCTCACTGTGTCCATGAGAAACTCCTTAAGACACTTGTAAATAGAGTTGTAACCCAATTCCAACTCTTGTAATTATATCATACCCACTTAAATTATCCCTGAAGGGTTTTATTTGTTTTTAATAAACCAATCTTAGAAAGTATCTGTTTTTAGAAAAGAAAACTCTTTCAGAGTTTTGTTTAAGTAATGCCCCCTTCCTCTCCCTTCCCTTCCTACTCCCTCCAAGAAATCAGTACAGAAGTCTAATATCTCTTCAGAGAGAATAAAAACCAATGCAACTTCACAAGCTTCCACTCCACAGAATCTGGTGTCCAACTTTGGGTCTATGAAGAGATCCACAGAGACCAAAAGAAACAAGGCCACAGTTAGTGCAAAGTTCATCCAAAAATTTCCCCGTTTCCAGGATAAGCAATTACAAGTCTGATGATCATAGTTTGCCTTTGTGGAAATGGCTCAGGAAACTTAAAAAAAACAATACTGCAGAGCACTAGCATAACAGCTGCAATACTGACCATTTATGCAGGAAGGCACTTCCTACAGACAGGAATTCACTTACATAGGCAGGGATAAATTACAAGGAAGAGCACTATTGCCTGGATTCACCCTATCAAAACACAAGCATTTATCTGAGATGCCTACATGAAGAGAAAAAGAAGTGAGCTGAATCTGAGGTAACACCCATGTCCTTCCTTGGGAGACAGCAGGGAGTCAAGGAGACAGGCTCTTATCTCAGTATCTGGAGTAGAGCTTGAAGACCACATGCTTAGGTCTGTGGTTAGTGACTCACCTGCAATTAAGGTGAAACCTGAGATCCCTATGTAAAGATAAGTCTCTAGACTTTGTGGTTGTAGAGCAGCATCTGCCTGACATCCGCTAACAGCTCAGAACAGTTGTGCTGAGAGGCGAACAGTCCCAAGCATCTCAATGGGGTGCAACTCCCCAGCTGTGCTGGGGGATGTTCCCAGCACCTTGTTCCATAGATACTGCACACAGGTGGCTCCTGGAAGATGGCAGAAATCAGGGTTCAGTTCCCTTCTGCTGAGGAGAAACCAATTAAAAATAACCTTAAAATACAATAAAATTCAGTCCCTCAAACTTTTTTTTTCCTCCAGGAAATGTCGTGTGAATTTTTTCGCTTATACTTCAAGCCTTCCAAGGAGGGAGACTCCCAAAACCACAGTATCCTTTTACCCCAAGAGATGCTCTAACCTACTGGCATGCAGATGTGGTCCATGCAAAAGCACTGCAAAATGCAACCTGATGCTGACAACCAAGTCATCTCACTTTCAAAGCAATCTCCTTCCTTTCCTCAACATACTCTACTTGCTGAAATTTTGTCCTCAAAATTTTTATTGGGTAAGATTCAGGAAACCTTCTCCTGCCCATCTCTTTCAAACAAACCCTTGCCTCTGCTGCTGTGTGTGCTATTTACAGCCATTTTCATAGCACTTTCAGGTTGACCTTGAACAAGAAGTCTACGAAGTAACCTCTTCCAGGGTAAAGACTCCCTCCAAATTCTAAATAGCCAAAGAATTTGGATAAATAACCAAACCAAAACCCAACGGCTCAAATTGAGGTTTTTCTATTATCAGCCTTAATATTACATACAAGCAGGATTAAAGAAGTGCCAACTAATTTGAAGTGAGACACAAGCTATCAATCTGGTTAAAAAAATATAATGCACCTTGATCTAGCATTTTACTATTGGTAAGTATGTGTCATTCAAATAAGATGCATTAGTCACTGAAGAATACTTGCAGAAAATCAAGTGTTTTCTACTCCCTCTCTCAGCTGCAGATGTTAGGAGGTAAGCTGCAACTGCACATGCAATAAGGTTTCCAGATTACTAGCAACTCTGAGCTGGTCCTAAATGCAAAACAAAAACCAAAACAGAGTCTGATGCTCTATGCATGAAAGATAATAAGCAGTGAATGGGTCTGCATACCTGGGAGACTGGCTCTGAAATTACAGAAGCAGTACCCTGGAAGATGATCAGCATCTTCTGTGACAAGTCCATACTTCCAGTGAGGTCTTCAAAGCCCCCATACTTGGAATACTGAAGTAGTGCTAATTTGCTTAAGCCCCAAAAGCCCACTTGCCTGCTTCTGAACTGGCAGGGACAGGAATGAAAACAGAAATGCAACAAGATATGCCCTTCCAGGGCCCCATTTATTAAGTGAATATAAAAATAAGATCATTTAAGTGTAGAGGCACAGTAATCTGCTCCATGGTGAAAAGATGTCTTGGGTTAGTGGTAAACAGAGTTTACAATGCCTTGTAAACAGACTTCTTTACAAGCAAGAAGCATACTGAAACATGCCACACATTGGATTAAAAGTTCCCTGTTGCAGCAATACTCCACACCTCTCATCTGGTGATTTCAGAGTACTTCGCAAAAGGTGAGAGCATCTTTTGCTCAGGTTTCAGAGGAGCACACATGAAACAAATGAAACACAAGGAACTTGCACTGTAAACAGCTGAAAAAGTGCCACAGCGTTTTCTGAGGATGATGGCTTACCCCTTGTTAGATTTGTTTTATAATGAAAAATAATGGCCAAAGCTATCGTGCATTATGTAAGTTTTAAAAATTACTACTTTTTTTTTTAACAGCAACCTGTTGCACGATTGAATAAAAATTATTTTTTTTCCTTAATACAGTACATGGCATTTCTCCTAAATTGCACCAGAACTAAATTTGGAAGCACTTTCAATTCATGTTATAGGCAAACAGGAAAGAAAAACAAGTCACACAGGCTTTCAATCTCCTTTCCATCCCTCTGCCCACTGTTTTAACCCCACCCTTTCACAGCTCTGAGTCCACGTACATTCCATTGATCAGGTAATCCACTTGTGTGTAATCCTTCTTCTTGTAGCTCTCATAGGCCTGCATAAGGAAAAGAACTATAACAGTTATGAAAAAAACCATACCAACTAAAAGCACTGCAAGAAGCAGACTTTTATCCACTAAGTACTGAGTCAGGGGCTCAGCAGCAATGAGAAGATACTCATTGCCCATGTCCTGAGTTTCTGCAAGGCCCGAAGCTGTTGCTTTGGGTACATCTGCTGGAGCTGTGGTTGTTGAAAGAGTGTGAGATGTTGACTTTATCCCATGCCCAGTTGTAGTTTCTGCTGTAGAGGCAGTATTTAAAACTGTGGCACCTCTTGTAGAGCCCAGAAGAGAAGTTGATTTACTCAAGGATGTTGTGGCTGTACTTGCTTCTGGCCCTAGATATAGCAACGTAATGCCATGCAGCGTATTCGTAGAGTGTGAACTCTCCAAGGGGGTGAGTGCTGTGGCACGAGTGGAAGCAATGGAAGATGTTCTTGCATCCTGCGGGATGACGGTAGTCAATGTTGTGCTCAGTGTCTTCAGGCCAGCTCCAACAGCGGCAGGGCTACTAGAGCGGGGAGTGCTGGTAGTGGCTGGGTTAAACTGCTCTGTTTGAGGCACTGGAGTACCTGCTTCAGAAATGACAGTGACGGGAGCAGAAGTAGAAGTGGGGGACAATACTGAGACAGAACTACTATTTCCTGATTTTTCGGTAGTGGTCACAAGCTTGGTGACGTGACTGGAAGTGAAAGCAGAAACATTACCAGAAGTGGGAGAAGAAGCAGTGGATGACATGGCTTCAGCAAGGAGACCAAAACCTCCAGGGGCATTTGAGGCTTTGGCAGTTGTTTCATAAGCTGTAGTGAGGACAGTTGCGTTTGTAACATTTGTTGTTATGGCTGTGGCATTGGTGGTGGTCACTGCAGTGGTGGTTGCATCACTTGCAATTGTTTTTCTTGCATTTGTTGTTAAATCTTCACTCTCAGCCCTAAGCAAATGCCTCAAGTAAATCTTGCGAGTCCAAGCAGTTGAGGAAAACAGGTTTTCCATGTTGTGTCGGTCAACCCATGCATTCACCATCCTCTCCTTTTTCTGTGGATAGCTTTCATGGTAAAACAGGATTGTTTCCCTTTTCCCATCAACAATTTCTTCAAAGACAAAAGCAATGAGATTCATAAGAATAAAACTCTCAAGCTCAAATCTGACCTCATACCCCCAACATGCAAACCAGAACACATATTCTGCAGTACACGTAGCACCACTGGAATAAATCAGTCCTGAAGTCAGGAAGAGCATGAAAACTCAGACCTCTGCCTTTATTGCACATAATCCCTTCAAGGGTTTTGTTTTGGTTTGGGTTTTTTGTTTGTTTGGGCTTTTTTTTGCCACAGACCTCTGGCATTTGCCCAACCAGGGAATTAATTCCACTGAAGGCAGGTAAGAAAGTACAGAGCTACAATGCAGAAGCGCATTATCAACAGGAGCAGCATTACGAAATGTCAGCTCCTGAGAAGATGACTCATGCTTTCAAAGTTACACAGCACTGACAAAGCCTTCATGCTTAGATTTAGAATTTTCACCTCTCAAAACTGATTAAAAATTTCATTTCCACCTTCCAGTTATACCTTCATACTTCGGGAGAATTTCCTTCACAACTAGTGATCTAGATTTATAGTGACATAAATCCCATCTGCTTATCAAAGGTCTGGTTGCTACGTTGCAGAGAAACCTTTGCTAACCCAAAAGAACCATAAATACACTGTCTTTTTTTTTTTAAACTTGTGTACAGTGAACTCTAGGAACATACTTTAGAAGATTCATTCCCCAATTACCAACAAGCTCCATTTTGTTATTGTGTCACTTTATTAAAATTTAAGACCTTGGCCTGGAAAGTCACCATGAGCAATTGCTGCTAAGGCTGCTGATTATAGAAGCAGCCTGCTGCCTCTGGCACAAAATCCTGTCAATCTCAGAAAAAACAATGCCAAGACATTTTCCTTTCTCTTAAAAAATATAAATACATCTGTTAAGCGTTTATTTTCCAAAGGACAGCGTGTGAAGTGCAAATGGCTTGAATTAATGATGTCTTCAACATGGAGACAAACTGTTACTCAGTAACAGTTACAAGAGTTACTGAAAGACACATCATGCACATGTAAGTGCCAGAGCCCTTACAAGGCTAGTGAAACAGTTTTTCCAGCGAACTGACTTTACCTACAGAATCATCCTGCAAATATTTCACAACCCATTTCCCTCAGCTGAAAGCCAGTCAAGGTCTAAACGTAGGCATTTGAAGCAAAAGGACCAGGATTCTGGATTTAGCAGGAGCCTGCAGCATGGCATTACCTCCAAGCACATCTTTGATATCTTGTTCTCCGGCATTCTGGCACACACTCAGCTGGTGACACTGCAAGAGGATGCAGCGATTCTGGTAGGGCACAGACCAATTACAGTGATCGTTACCTGAAAACAGCAGAGAAAATGGGTCGCTACACACAGTATACTGAACACACTTCATGGCTGGAATTAACGAATTAAAGAAAAAAAAAAACAAAACAAACGATAGCTGCAAGGTCTGGCCTTAAAGGATCCTGACCCAGCTTTAGAGAAAATAACTGGAAAGCCAATGAAATCAATATAGCAGCTGCAGCCTACCTACCTTCTTGTCTTCTGGTACCAACATCTAACAACAGCAATTCACTCACCCAGACAGGGACAAAGGGAGTGCACTACAGTTTGGACCCATTTAAATGCTAGCATTTATCTAGATGTCTGGGGGGGGGGGGGGGAGTGAGCTGAAATGGAGAAAACGCGCACCTCATCACCCATGGGAGACAGCTCTCATCTCAGTGCTTGGAGTTACACAGAAATTTACTCTTCATTCACTGAACAATGATACCATTAGCCATAGGAGCCATCACAGTAATTGTCTTTTAGTAAGTTGAATCCCAACACAAGCTAAATAAGGTAATCACAGCAGGAACTCTCTCCTGGCATCCCTTTGAACTAACTAAATAACTTCTTTCTGGGTGTGTCTACATACACATAACCAAGCTTTGAGGGAAGGAATGAACCTCCTCTAACCAGTGCTGAGGAGATATCTCAAACACTGCACCCAGTTTTGGGCTCCCCAGCATACAAGAGCAGTATTGACATACTGGAGCAAGTCCAAGGGAGACTACTAGATGTCTGAGGGGCCGAAGCAGATGATTTACAGGAAATCCCAACTCAACATCAAGGGAAAAAATTAGTTTCCACCAAGAGGGCACTCAAACACTGGGCTGGGGGCCAGAGAGGTGGTACACTCTCCATCAGGTCTTGAACAGCCAGATTTAAGTCAGGTTCAGACCAGAGACCTTCAAAAGGTCCCTTCCTGCCTAAATTATGCTATGATTTTATGTAATACCACAGTAGCACACAATTAATTTCTGGGACACATGCTGTAACAAAAAGCACAGAAGAGGATAACACAGTGCTTAGTCTGGGATGAAGCAGATGTGTGCCCAACTGACCACCCATCAGTGGATTAAAGGAAACTTAAGTGTACGGTAGGAGAAATTAATTTCTGTGTTTTGTTAGAAGTGTGAGAAAGGACAAAGAACATGCCTATGTGCTACATATTTAAAGCTCTTATCTACAAAGAAAGTTACCCTCACTGAGGATTAAGGCTATGGGAAGCTTGAACTTTTCATAAAAAACCATTTACATTACCACAGTTATTAAAAGGGCTTGTGGAAAATTTATGAACTTGGAGAAATCCCTGTACCAACAACTGCAGTCTGTTTTGACAGCCCTAAAGAAACTAGCAAAGGTGGAATTTTACTGACTTTGGTAAATTAAGAAAGTGACTGAAACCATGCAAAGCCTTTAAAAAATTGTACTTAAAAAGTGATAAAATGAAAAGCTTCAACAGTCACAACAGTCACACAGAGCAGGAGATACAGCAGCAGCCCTTCAAGAAATTAAAATCCACTCCTCAGAAGTGAAAGCATGTTTGGATGTGCCCTGATTCCCAATCCCATCTCCTGTCCCTCACTCAATAAGCCATGCTAGTGGGGAAACACAGACCATCTACTACTGTAAATCATGCTATTTCTCACTTCTCGGGAAAGGGGAAAACAAAAAGACAGCAGCATATCTTGCATCGGCTACATATCTAAGTCAGTCAGTTCAGAAAGGTCAAGAGACTAATGCAGTCAGTATGGTTAAAGCACCCTGGTTTCTGCTGCCACCAGGATGGTATCCAGCTGCTCATGACTTCCCTGTTGCTCCCAAGGACAACCAGATACCTCTATTGAGCTGAACTGATTCGTACTCCCTTTGATGCAACTCCAGATTGAGGCTCCAGCTGATGTGTCCACTGCAAGACACATGCCACCCAGTGGCTCCTTTTTGCTCACTTCCAATTAGGAGACAGGAAAAAAAAAAGTGGAAGGACAACAAAAGCTCTTCAGAGCTGTTTTGAAAGGAAGCCATGTAGGCAGATGCCAAGGTCTTGCCCTACCAAACTGGTCTATTTCATTTTTAAGCCTGCTGTTACTGGAAAGAAATTGCAGATGCCCAAAGGCAAGCAGAAGCCACGTAAGCAGATGTATTGTGGAAGTAGGGGGCAGGAATATTTGCTCTTGCAGCCACATCATATTTCCCTTTATTTTCTCCAAAGCACGCAAGATAGCCCAGAATTATGGCCAAGTGTCTCTGTTCTCAGAGCTCAGATGGCCAAGATGTTCCCCTCCAGCACTGGACTGGCCACCCCAGAAGAAACCTGGGAGAGCTCTGACTAAAGCTGGGGATGCAAAAGGAAGAGCACAAGCTTATCTTACCTCCCAACATGGGTTCACTGTGCTCACCAGGCATCTGGGAATCCTGGATTGCCAAATCTTTGCTAAGATGGGCACTTTCTCCATCATGTATATCACTTACCCTAGCAGCATCTGGAGACTTGAACCCATTGCATTAGACAACATACGGAGGTTAGAGTTACTACCCATGCTGTCAGCCCTAGAGAGTTTTGCTGCTTTTATTAGCATGTAATTGAAGTGTCAAACTGTCTCATGATATTGGTACAATTGTTTTGTGATACATTAGTTTGCTAACTACGTATCCTGGCCTTGGGTGTGGATATTCGAAGATGATGCTGGAATAGCTAGATCAGCAACCATTCCCTTTTCTGCAGGGCACATCTAAGATGTGAATGTACTTGCAAAAGTGGTTCTTTTTGTGATAGTTGCACTACTTCTCTAAGTTAGTGATGTTATGTCAGCAAGGGTGTAAATTACTTCTACAGAAGAGAGCCTAACCAGCTAGGAATGTTATTTTTCCACTTCTCCAAGCAATGTAGCTATGAAGACATCTCCCCATGCAACCTCGTCCTGCAACTTAACACTATAATACCTTAAAAAACAACACCCAGTGCTCCTTTACTGACAGTTACATAGGTGTAACTATTCCCATATCTAAGTCTCAGGCCTCATATCTGTAATGAAAGAAAGCACAAAAATAAATATACTTGGGGAAGGTGGGAATGAAGAACAAGAGCAGTAAAGCTGATCTTAAAACCCTAAGCTAATCACAAAAAAAAAAAAAAAAAGACATTTCAGGTCTTTATCTCCAGATGATCTCTCTGCACATGGCTATACGTTTACGTCAAGAGTTTGTATCTTTTCCATCTCCCTTGACCCTAGGTAGTGCAACAGACTGGCCATCAAGTAACAAACAGGCATTAAATTGCTTCAGTGGGTTTAATACAGAACATAAAACCTGAAAAGGTTGATGCTTTGGGGTTTAGTTTCGCATGGCTTCCTCAAGATGAAACAGGTCACCTAATTCTAGAGGCTCAACCCCCTCTGCTTAACAAAGCAAACACCCAACTGGACTTACTCTGTAGAAAACACATCAGGAGAGAACAAGGTAAAGGGTATAAAAAAAAAAGTGGTTGAAGTCAGCAACGGGGTGAAGCATGCACTCAGATCATCTCCCAGCCCTGACCACAGACTAACTAAATTCCTTATGTCCCTCCTCTGGAAGAGACAGCTGATAGCACCTTTTCTACCCTTATGAGATATCAGGAGGTTATGATGACATGTGCACAGTGTTTAGAGATTAAGGTGGAACAGATAAACAGGCAGTGCTACAGACTGTCAGCACAGTCAGTATGAATGTGTCCTCTCTCTAGGGTTTACCACCTTAAAATGCAGAAGCTGAAGTTTTCACAGCTCTGGTGCCTGGGAGGCAAACCCACTCATATTTTACCTCCTAAATAAAACAGTTTATAAAGGTGCTTTCTTTCCACTATGAAGGGATGTCTCATGTTTAAAATAAAGGTTTGAAACCACTGGGCATTAAAAAAAGGCATCTTTATGATGTTCCTGTCAATCTGATTGTCAAATATTCATCCACCTGAGCCAAGGTCTCATGTTCACCACAGCATCACCAGTTGTTTGTAGGTGCTACAAGCTCTCACATGTGGCTAGGTAAGACAGGGTTCTTCATAAGGACAACTCTGAAAGACTCATTTAGAAGTTTAATGCTTTTTAAAGACATCTCAGAGGTAGACAGCAGAAGGCTCTCATCTCCCCAGACTTGTTTAACCCTGTGCTTGGTTGCAGGATACAACTGGTTTCTTCTAAGGCAGAAAAAATGCAGATAAATACCAGTGAGCAAAGACTACTAATTCCAGTGCAGCTGTCTACAACTGCACTGTTCACTTGCAAACGTCCGGCAGAATAGAATAATCATTCTTCAAGTCAAGTGACCTAACACCCTTTGCACGCTACCAGTGCACAACAAGCGCACATGCATGCTGTTTCTTACAGAAGCCAGAAAGGCCCTGGGAAATGGTTGTTCTGGATTCAATTTAACCAAAGCTGTCAGAAGTTATTTAGCACCACAGGACTGCACAGGAAAGCCATAACTGTAAATGCCTGTAAACAACTGGAATTAAGAAAGATAGTTGTCAGGGGAGCAGAAGAGACACTTAAGAAACAGAAAACCCAGCTGGAATTCCAGCTAAGGGACAAGAACCTCACCTGAAGCACCTGGGCTTTGACAAGCCTGCCTGCACTGCTTTTCAGTTGTAAGCCTGTTTATTCGCACTACATGGACTCCTCTCCCTTTCAGGACAGAAAACCTGTGTTCACATATACAGAAGGAAATCAGCAGGAAGAATACAATGGCAGTCCACATCTTCAGGTTCTTATATCACTTTCAGATCCACTGCAATATACCTATTAAAAAAGAAAAAAAAGAAAACTAAAATGATCAATTGATATCAAGAGAGTGTTTTACTAAACACACTCCTATCAGCAGGAATGGGGAAAAAAAAAGTACAAATAGCAGGCAAGCATCATTACACACAACATACAGGCAATGATGCAGAGGCAGGAAGAGAAAAGACCATTCCCAAATTCACAGAGAGGCTCTTTCTTTGGAAAGGGTACTTTGCTCTTCTTCACTCAGGCCCCAACGGAAAACAGCTCAAGTCAAAAGCCATGTATACAAAGCCAAACTCAAAGCCCACAGGCATATGGCAGCACAGACATAATGCCTTTTGACTCACTCTGGGACCCTTAATGTTGTTCCTAGGCTCAGCAGAAGGGTTTGCACCAGCTTGAGCACACTCATAACGCGGGGAGCTATAGTCCTGGCCCTGCCTTTACACCAAGTCAGTCAAAACCAAGCATCAACCTTAGCTGATTCCTGCTTTGATTTTCCTGCTCATTGCAAAAAGCTAAAAGGAACTTTGATTGAAAACAAGCAAAAGCCAGTATTTCAGGTCTTCCAAGACATTACACAGACACAGAAGCTGTTACTGAAGGAGATTCACACCCACAGTAAGCCTTCATTTCCCCACATAAAAAAAATAAATAGGCAATGTCTTTTCTCCACTACCAATGCATGCACAAGACTCTGTCCCAATGGATGGGCTTTCATCCTTGAAGTCACTGGAGGAGCTCCTGTTGACTTCAGAGCAGATCATCAGCTTCTGCCTGGATTTACCCCTCTTGTTTCCAAGACTTTTTAAAGCTTTATATGAGCTTCCAAACGGTTCAGCCTGAACCAGATGAATTGTAAGTCTCCGGCCTAAGTCATTTTTAAGGGGAATCCTCTTCATCATCACCGAAGCAAGCTTTAGTCCTCATCCTGCATTTATGAAGAGAAATGTCATGGCCTTCAAAGAGTGTTGAGATTCAACCTTGCATGACATCTCAGAGATGTACGTGACTGCAGTTGAAGATGCAAAGGCAGTTCACAACACAGAATGAGCAGCATGTGTGAATGGTATAAATAGCATAGTGAAAAATGTCCAGTCATCAGTAACATGTTTAAGACCCTGATTTATCCATCCATGTAAGCAGTTTCACCCTGAGCTCTCAACTCCAGTCCCAACCACTTGTGAATTTAAAAATACAAGTAAGAGCCTTTTTTTCCTCCAAGAAAGCCCAAGATAACATTTATTAGCTTTGACTCCCAGATTGCAACCTTTTGATGCTTCATACCATGAAACTTTTGTTTCCAAATTTTCCTCCTTACTCTACGTCCTAAAGCCCTGAACAGGGTAACAGAGTTTTAGCCTCAAAACTACCCTGCCTGAAAAAGGGTGAAATATAAACAGCTACCCCAAGCTTTGCAGAGGACACACAACATACAGGTCTACATTGGACTGTCAAAGAGTCAAAGACTGGAAAAAAAAACTTGATACTAAAATGCAGTGCCTCAGATTCAGCATCCGTAGTCACCCTACAAGTTCCCTAAGGAACTCAAAGCCTCCTTCCTGCCCTATTATTTATTCTAGTAAAAAGTTATTTTGCCTGTTGAAAATAGATGGGAGTATTTCTACATCCTCTGCTCTCCCTGAGAGCAGGGGAGCCCAAAAGGACTGGACTGTAGGGTACTTGCACCGCTGACCTTAGCTCGTGCACTTCTCTGCGGCTTTCTCCCTCGAGTAAGCGTGCACAGCATCACGCTCATTTTGGGCAAGCAGGTTTCTCACTGCAGCCAAAAGTTCATGCCTGGGTCATTCCACCTGGCAGCTGGAAATATTTCTAAGTCTGACCTGACAATAGAAGTCTTGGCAGGGAAAGGCAGCTCACCAGCCCCATCTAGTCCTGCGTACCAGAGACTGCGCCTGGTGCCCAGCCAGCACCAGCTTCGCTGGGTTGTCTCTCCCATTTCGCACTGCGCATGCACAGCGCAGACTGACTTTGCTCATTCCTCCTCATCACTTGCTCTTCCAAGTGCACCTTAGCAGGAGTTGAAAGAATCGGCACAGGAGAGGAGATGACCTGTGCCAACCACGACCGCAACCCCTGCAACATGGTACACAGGCATCGGCTGCTCAGGAAAGCAACCTCACTTTTTCGGCAGGGAATTAGCAATATGAATTTGTGTTATCCAGCCAAGATAACTTCAATACTTTTTCCACTGTTCTGAATTACAAGGCACTTCCACAAGTTTGCCTTAGCCTTTAGAACGCTCCTGCTGTCACTCTTAGCATATGCTGTAGTTGAATCATTGAAAATTCCAGTTGACAAGACTGGGAGCAAGGGAGAAAGCAAGGGAAGATGTGATACTCTGCCCACAAGAGATTTTTCCTAGAGCAGACAGACTCTTATTGCTGACAGACAGCACAAGTTTGCTTTAAACTCCAAATCCTTCAACTTAAAGCAAGCTATTTGGGTTCCCTCATGGACACTATAGGTACCTCACCAAGACATTCAGAGTACCATTTGTCAACCTGCACTCCCACCACGTTATACAGAAATAAGTGCACTTTTTGTAAAGTTCACAGGTCACAGGCAGAGATTCAGCAAGATCTGACCCACAGAAAAAAAGAAAGAATACATCATTAAGGGTAAATTTTACATTTTAAAGAGAGTCCAGCTTAGGTTTGCTGTCCCTTTTCAAGGTAAAAGGCTTACAAGAAGCAGTATTTTATAGCCTAAGAAGTGACCCTGAGAGTGAATTGGCTGTGCAATAATGTATGCATTTACTGTTTTAAAGAAAATAGTAGAGAATAACAGCAATGAATACAAACACAGAGCACTCTCTTATTATAGGGGTTTTTTTCCTACCTTTACTAATACCTTTGTAGTTATACTAACCAACCCTCAAAGAATAAACATCTTGAATTGCATTTTGGAAATGCAGATATAGCAGCATTATATCTATCCATAAATACTATAATTATTATTATAGTTAAAATCTCAGTCAGTCTTTTAGGACAAATAAAATAATCTTAATCAATCTCAACTGACCCAAGAACTACATATATTTCTAAGATCAAATGTTGATCATACTCGGTGTCTAGAAGCTGTTGCATTAACAGAGCCATCTGTCCCCTATGCACAGAGATGCTTTGTATCCCCAACCACATTAACCCACCAGAAGTCCTTCTCATCACAGCTGACTTTGGTCCCACTTGACTGCAACAGCACCAGAGGAAAGCAAAATCCCAGTAAATGCCTCTCACCTCCTTCACAGCACCTGGCAGCCTTTCTGGATTAGGCCAGCACCAGTTAGGGGGGATACACCAACCTCAGACACAAGAGGTTTGTCTCCCCTTTCCCTCTCTTTAAACACAGTCTCCTCAGGGGCCAACTGATAATCCCTCCCCCAAGGCACTCATTACAAACTTACAAGCTTAAAATAATTTTAAATGTTCTTTAGCCAACTAAAAAAATCTCTTTATGAATTGCAGAGTGAGTGTGTGAAGTAGACAAACACAATACACAGACTGTAAGTACAGCAGACAGGCAAACAGCTCATTTCCAAGTCCAGCGAGGGGATAACCAGATGCAGTCATACCTTAATGTAGTCCAGATGATGCTTGGGATGCTGTATTAAATATCAGAACCTCCAGTGAGGATTGGTTTGGGTTTTTTTTGGCCTCTTCCACCTTAGCACAATCCCATACATCCAGAACAAGAGTTGCAATTACTCGCAGATCACTTTTCCCATCTTAACAACTGCCTTTTATAATTACAAGCAATAAGCTTTATTTCTGCCTTCCCATCACACTTCTAGCCAGTCCCACATAGATTTGTACTCAGAGACCCCACTGAGTGTCCACCCCACACACCTACATCCCAGAAAAGCACCAGCTAAAGCTTCTTCTCCAGATCATGTTGCTCCCCAGAAGAAACCACCCTCTGGCTGTTGGAGACAACACAAAGGAAGAGATGAACGCTACTGTTCCCATGAGAAGTAATTTTGAAAAATCAGGGCAAAATTCACTCTTTGAGCACTACCTTCTCCATCTGTAGGCATCCCCAAGGAAATTAAAAGTCAAACCAAACCACAAAAGGCAGCAACAAATAAAATCTGGGAAAGGACTACACTTTGAAAAGTACAAAGTTTACTTTTACCATCTGTGGCTATAACTCAGCAGGGAACAAGCATGCTGGAAAACCAGAATAACTTTGAGTCAACAACTGAATGACTGATGACTTTGCAATGTACACACACATCCAGAGGGCATTGCCTGCTGGGTTTCAGAAGCATTCCTCCCTTCCTGCCAATTTCCCTGTGCTTGAGCCAAGGAATTCGTGAAAAAAAAAAAAAAAATTCGAAGTATTATTTCAAACAACATTGATTGGGCTGATGTTGCATGAGCAGAGTGAAACCTTTGGAATATAAACCCCTTGCCTCCATGACCTCCCAGCCAGCCTCAGTTGCTCCTGGTTAAGCAGCTTCAAGGCGCATGCAGTGACTGCACCAAGGTGAGAGATGTAGAACTAGACAAAAAAACATGGAAAGAGGGAGTGTGCGTGCTAGAGATCACAGGTACAAAGCGAGCAAAACAAAACATTTAGGGCAACACATGCTCCTTCAAGCTGTCAAAGAGCCAGCAGACACTGCCCCAAAATTCTTACTTACAAGTGTGCATGGACTAGGCATGAAATAAGGTCAAAGAGCTGCAAAGAAATCTTCTATCCTCAGTATAACAACAAAGCAGGGAAAACAAGGGTGGAATACCTTTTGCAGACAATGATGCTACTCTCCCTTCAAATTGAGAAGACATAAGGCCTGGTTTCAATTTGCAATCGCTGCTAAACACTTCATGTGTTGTCAACTCTCAAAACAAGTGCTATATTTCACTCTTTAGAAAAACAGGATTAAACCAGATTTTGCTAAGGGAAGACAAGCACATCTCATTTTGCAAATCAAGGCTAGAATGCAGGAGGCAGGGAATCTGTGCTGCAATCTTGAGAAGCATTTGGCTTCCCACGCTTATCTCCAAGGCTGAAGTTGCATACATGGATAGGTCTGGAGTCAGAAGGGGCAGCACCAAGGCACATGAGGCTGGCCCACTGTCAGCTGAGCACAACCAGATGAAGTTATATCATTCTCTGAACAGCAGCTTTAGAGCCATTAAGTTCCTCTGGCTCCTGAAGAAAGTTAATGACAAGTAACAAAGTTGTTTCTACAAAATGTCACATGCTATCAACAATGAAGGACGAACTGAACACAGGTTGAGAAGCATTAGACATTACAGGGGAGGAAATGCATTACTAGGTCCCTGGTCTGGACACAGTTCCTTTGACTTCCCAAGACACCTGCACAGCATAAAGTGTTCCCACTTCCTTAGAAAACCCAGGACACAATGGTCAAAGCTCCATTTGCTGCCCCAATACAGGCTCTCGATGCCCCCACCATTTCCAGTATTAACAAAATGCTCCTCTGGGAGGACAACTGAGGTGGGATATGCACAGTTCCATACTTTCAGAGGGAGTTTTGAAGGAAAATGTGCCTAGAAATCACCGAGTCTTATCTCATGGATACATCAGCCAGGCTAGGATGGTGACCAACAAGCTGGATCTGATAAACACCTGGAGCTGACATGAAGCCAGCAGAGCATTCAAGGCTGATCTGCTGCAACAGTAGGATGCAAGTTACCCATGCTCCGAAATGTGATTCAGAGAAGAAACATTAACAGCTCAGGTCCGGAAGAACATCAGTTGAATTTCTTCTCCTACCACACAACTTCTTTAGAGCATAACACTGCACAGCTGGCCATGTATTATGGAAGAGCTGGCACATCCCTCCACATTAGCAGGCACACTCCTCACTGCAGCAGGCAGAATAGGGTATTGGGTGAACATCAGTTTGGTCTGCTGCTGCCTTTTCTGATGTTTCTCCTGATACATGTCCACAAAAGAAGATTTAAGAGGATCTTACAAAGCAAAAAAGTCCACACAGACTGCATCACATTGGAATCTGTTAAGAACAACAGCCCAATAAACAAAGACATTTTAATTAGGCAGCCATGAAGTTATACATCTTCTCCTCCCCTAAATATGAACCACCTCCTTCAGTTTGTAGTGTAGTCCCCATCTATGGCTGAATCTCCCATCAATCTGCATGAGACACACCCCACAGGAAAGGTGACTTGATGCCTACAGCAGCATCTACAAGGGAATGAGCCAAAAGATGCCAACAGCTGCAAACAATGAAGTCATAAGAACAGAGACAGCATTCTTGCTCAGCACACCCAATACACCCTCTAGATTCACATTTGACCAACTTAGATGGGAGTTATTAAGCCAGACAGTAAGGAATAATCCAATGTCACTGAGCAGACAGCCTCTGAGAAGGCTGGAATACCGGTGTGGAAATGGTACTTTTTAAAAATAAAAGTTTGCATCTGCTAAAGTATTTCTCCAGCTGCCACATATTACTCTGCAAGAAAATCCATTCTTCTGCTCATAAACGGCCAAGTATAATAGATCAGGACTTTCAAGATGCTCTGCATGAACAGAACAAACACCTTAAAGTCTCTTTCAAAGAGGTGGAACGCCAAGTTTTGCTGAGAAACTCTGTGATCACACTTGGAACTTGGCCAACACATGAAACTTTCACAAGTATAATGTACTTCAGGCTCCATGCTGACAAAGGCACATTATGCTACACAGGGCCAAGGCTGTGCAAAGCTCACAAGAAACAGCATCTCTGCAAGGTCAACACCAGCACACTCCCACAAAAGGAATGGAAAGCCATTCCTTGGTGGATTAATTGCAGGCTCTGAATAGCAGACCTCATTCACACAGATATTAAAGTGCTATATCCTTCAGGTTCAAGATTTTCAGCCACTTGCTCAATCTTCTCTTCCCTACCAGGAACCCAGAGAGGAAGGAGGTTTTAGTGGTTAGAGCCCATGTCTGACAGTGACACAACCTGAGCTCAGGCTCCTTCCCTGCTTCCAGCTTCCTGTGGAAGCAATGCAGGGCTACAGATTCACAATCTTTGGCACATCTTTAGCTGCAGTCAGTTTTGTGGGTAGTTCTTTTGGTTAGTTTTGTTTTGAATATTACCAGTTTTACCCATCTCCATCTTTCTGTGCCTCAGTTCCCCACCCATATTCCTCTCTCAGGGCACAATGCAGACAGCTTACGCTGGCACCATTGAGGCTTCAGGGCCATCACACTTTGCCTCTGAGAAAATAAACGTTAAAGCCTAAAACTGCAAAACCAGCATCACCCATCCATCATCCTTTCTCACCCATATTAGTGCCATGCTCTGCAGTTCAGATGGTGAGAAGTACTACTTAGTGGGATACTTTTCCTGTGAAAAATGACCAGACAGCTGGTTTTGGAATATCTGAAACAATCTAGTTTTAATATAAAGAGAAATGAACTGTCAAAGGCTAACTGCATAAAGCTGTAACTGGACAATAAATCTGTCAACAAAAATACCTCCAAGCAATAAAAACATGCACTATGGCTCAACTGCAACCTTCCCTGGTCTGATCAGCACCCGAAGCAGCTAGCAAATTTTCAGACATGGTGTTGTCTCATGGGAACAGGAGATCATATCCAGGGCATTTCATACCATGTGTTTCAAATTAAACAGCTTTCAACAAGACCCTCAAAGGAACCATCCCAGTGGGCTCCCACATGAACTCTGCAGCCATTGAGCTAATACAGAGCAAAGGAGATCAAAAAGGGTAGGAGGCAAGCTCATGATTTTGGTTTCTCTAAGTGCCTGCAGAAGCAGGTACTCTGCAGCATGGGTGCTTCATGCTTGCTGAGAGATGGCATTAGAAGCTAGAACCAACACAGTGTACATGCACAGGAATAAATTGTGTCTGAGATGCTATTAAATTCAAAACTGCGAAGTCTGGAGCTAACAGACTTAAACAAGTAACGACTTCAGCCTGAAGGTACAATTAACCAAGGGTTACTTTTGGAGCAAATAAAACTGCCAATGTGTTAAAGTCTGACCACCCACCCACCTCCTGCCCTGCAGAATTTTACCACTGTCAGCAATTTCCTGGCAATACAGGTCAAGTTAAATTTCACTGAAGTTGATAGTTTAAATGCTATCTTTCACTCCAGATGTTTTTGAGAAATCATTATGCCCCTCTATAGGTTCATGTAGCTGTAATACTAATTTTAGGCATGTAGAAACAGAGGACACATCTTCATCCAGAACCAAGGTTCTGCAAGTTTGCTCAGGAATTTAAGCCCGTACATGGTTTTCAGCAGGGTTATGCACAGCAGTGATAGCACCCTGTGTTACAAAAGCATCACGCAATACTGTGGAGAGCTCAGAAACTGAGAAGAAAGTTCAGACAGTCTGGAAACAGCCAAAACACAGTCCCAGTGCAATGACTGAAGGGGAGCTTCTGCTCAGTGCTAAAAGAACAGGAAGGAAGGAAAGCAATTTTTGTTATTTCTCCCTTCTGCAAGGAAGTAGGATATTTGTGCACATCCTGACATATGGAGAATAAAAAAAATTAAAAAAAAAACAACAAACAAAACATCAGAAGATACATGCCTCCACCTCCGGTTATCCTCACGAGCAAAACAACCTGAACGCTCCTAGATTATAGGAGGTTTCTTCTTTTTAAGCTAACAACTCTGGTTAACAAACAAAGGTAGCTTTATATAGAAGGTCTGCCAGGTAAGATGCAGCAAAAAGACATTCCAGCTTATCACAATGCAATATGATACTGGGGAGCTTTTCACCATATATATGTTAGCACAAATCAAAAGATTCTTTCCAAACTCTCCAAGCCAAGAAGACATTTATAGCAATACCAAATGCAGGTTGCTGGCACATGCATCCCTGCTTTGTGATTCTGACAGCTTGAAAGATGTCAAAATCACAGGGCAGGGTGGGTGGGGAAGCTTAGCTGAGTCTATTTTTTCCAAACAAAGAGAGAATCAAATACAGCAGCAGCTCTCCTCACCCTTGCTGGCCTTCCCTGTGGAAGGTTCGTCATAGCCAGTAAGTCTTCAAGTCATGCACCAACCTGAATTTAAACCTATGGGTCATGAGAACCTAGAGGAAAAACATCCTTCCCTCTCCTTACTCTCATGGATGTCCATGGCTTCCAAGGCAGCATCCATAGAAGTGCTTCAGCCCAGCTCTTGGGTCTCTTGTCTCCTACACGGCAACAGGGCAGCAGTCGTGCTCTCCTACTTCATTCTAGGTTCCCTCTTTTCAGTGTCAGAGGAACTCATGTAAGTATTGAGTTCTGATGCTAACTGATTAATAGGTCCAAGTAAAAAAAGCTTGGTTTGAGCTCCTCAAAGCTTTTCCAGTACAAATACGTTTGTACAAAGAGCCCCTTACTCATGGAAGGGGGACTGCACAGGTAGGTTCAGAAGAACCTGCTACTTTCTGAGCTTGATATGGAAGGTCTATCTATCTGTCTCCTACTGATGCTGCTAACAAGGACTGCAAAATTATACCATAGGGTTACCTGAATACCATGGGCATCTACAGACAGTCAGCAAAGCAGCTCACCAGAGATTACAACTTATACCAAAAAACACGGAAGTGAAAAACTGCATGTTTTCCCATAATCTCTCTCGTGTTCTGTATTTTCCTGGACAGATGGGGTCCAAATACAGATATTTCCTGAAGCACTCTTGGATGCCTCTGCCCCTATCTCAGTCTTCAATTTTTGCTCAGCAGTACAGCAACAGAATATGGAAAAAACAAAGTTGAAACCTCTCTCTCAACTTGTAGCACCTGAACTCGAAACAAAAGAAAGAGGTTATTCTTACTCCTCCAGAAGTTGTGACCTAAAAGCAGCAGCATAGACTGAACCCATTAGAAACTTCTGGCTACTGATTTTATGCCAGAGATGCTCTGATCCTGTAACAAGGGGAACAGTGAACTAGAAAAGCCAAAATACCAACAAGATCAGCCCACCCTGGTCCAAAGATGAGCTCAGCATACACTAATTATCTAGGTCAAGAGACTGCCTGCGGGAGGTTGTCCAAGCATGGACAATAAAAACAAGGATAAGGACAAATATGTGAAAGCCACACTGCAAGTAGTAACTCTTACTGCTCACTTTGATACACTGAATGGTGTTTTGAAGACTTTGGCTCCAACGTAATCCAATACAAACCTGTCTGATATCATCAGATTGCAGCAGAACACCATTATAGTTCAGGAATCAACAGCTGGAACAGGCTGTGACTGAATGAAATCAGATACAAAGCAAAAGACATGCCAAGAGTTAAATAATTCACACTTGAATTAACATGCACATCCTGCCTACCAAACCCCACCTTTTGCTCCAAATCCAGTTTGCTGCTAGAGTCTCTGCAAGCCTGGAATGAGAAAAGGCTGTAAATGCAGAAGAGCGAGGACCCAGGTGGCCAGCACCAAGGTACAGTACTTCTTCACCCTCATCCTTTAAAGCAAGTTCAGGATCCTCAGAACTAGACATCACACAAACAAGCCCAACTTGCAGGCTGGAGAGCCCCATCGGCTGGTTGTAGGGGCCTCCCACCCATAAACCCACCCCCACCCTCTCAGCTGCTACACAAAGTAGCAGTGATAAACCACAGCAGGGGTAAATCACACCAGTAAACTGCATCAGTTTAGAGCCAGGTACACAAGGTGAAATAGCACCAATTCTGCCTTCCTTGAAAGCTGCAATTTGTAGTAAACCAAGAACTGCCCCATAAGCAGCAGAGTCATCCATACAGAAGAACAGGAACCTCAGAGTGACATAACGTGTGCTGTGACATGATAACTATCAACTACTAGGAAGTGTATTTGCTACTTAAAATCATTTGGAAAACTGAAAGCTTCCAAAGGAGATCAGAGAAAGCTCCAGAGCTATCTTTTAAATGACTGCATGGGTCAGAGGACCAGCAGTCTCCTCTTCTCTTCTCTATTCTGGGTCAGTTTAGTAGAGAACCAGCATCTTCTCAGGACTTGAGGGAGAAGGGTCCTTTGTGGAAGGCTGTGGCCATCTTGGGAAGTTGCTCTTCCAGCTTCTTACTAAGTTGTTTCTGGTGAATCTAATGACAATGCTCACTTCCAAAAGGCCAAAAATTAAAGAGGCAGAGAAAGATGTCCCTAGCCTTAAAGCATGGCTGGGCACAACACGCCCTGGCAAGGCAATATGCAATTGATGCCAGGTTTTCACCTTCTTTGTCAACAACCAGTGGCCATCAGGCTTCAGCAGTATGATGCCACCAACTTTCAAACATAAACAAGAAAGAAAGAACATTTCCACTGGATGTTGGACAACAACTCTCAGCTCTTCCAGCTCTCCTTTGTAATTCCAAATTTGACTTTTTCTTTTTCAAACAAACTCTGAAGCACCTCTTCAGAAGAGGTACTTTGATCTTTCACACAGAAATCTGTCTTTAGGCATATAAAGTAGGAGCCAACAGAGTAAATCTCAATCTACCAAGGATTAAGTGTTACAAAACCTGTCATGGTACTAAAAGGTGCATTTGCTTTTAATGGAAAAAAAGACTTGGCACACTTCACTTTATGGAAGAATCAGCTCCAACTGGGACACTGTGACAGTACCTCTTCAACACCAGAAGCTGTGATCAAGTTGCGTGTCTCATTATCTAGCATGGTTAGCCTGCACCTAAAGCTAGCAATAAGCTTTAGTTATCATCAACAAAACATTTGCACAACCTGTTCTTGGCTACAGAACATTTATGTATTTAGTGAAAGCATGAGATAACCTGAAAACACAGCTCTAAGCCTGATGACATTGTATCAGACACCTTTTAATCAGCAGGAAGTACATAAACTATTATCTTAATGTCAGTAACCACGAAGACTTTAGAAGGCAGAGTGCAGATAATATTCAGGTGAACCACCGTAGAGAAGTGTTCTCCATCAGAAGAGGCTCTGCTCCAGGTCCAGGGTCCCAGTTCAGAGTGATGATGCCAGAGACACACAGGGAGCATGAGCTTCAGCACAGCACGGAGACACCATCTCCCCTACCAGCTATATCTCAAACAATGCAAGCACCCACAGAAGGGTTTAACAAAGCTATTATAATAGCTCACACTTTAAACTCACTAATTTTCCTGAGACCCTGGCTGTAACTGAACAGTCAAGTACTGTTAGCGTTCAGTGGAAGGATCTTCATGAGTTTCATTTGCGAGTGTGGAGAAGTTAAAGGCTTCCTCTGCCCTGGAAAGCAGTGCTTCTGCCTCCACCAGCTTCCGTCTCAGCACTCAGCTTCTTGGGCATCTGAGCCACTTTACAAGAGGGCACTTTCACTTCAGTTGCCTGAAATTGTATCATAAGGTAGATCTGCCCAAGAAGATAACAGAGCAGATAGCGCCCTGCAGTGAGAATTAGATGTTCACAGCATGGATTGGGGTTTTTTGGGGCTGTTTTCGGTTTTGGTTTTGTCTGAGCTTTGGTTTTGGTTTTGTTTGTTTGTTTTTTAATGACAGCCATCTGAAGAGGAATTACGCATCAAATCTTGCTTAGCAAATCCTCTAGCACTGACAGGCCAAGACAGAAAACTCTCTCTTCCTGCATAGTAACGTCTACAACATCAAACAATCTCTAACCACTTAAACTGCATGCCCACCATTTCAGTCTTTACTTTTTAAAGGTTCTGCCCATTTTCTTCATTTCCCTCTGGCAATAACTTTCCTGGAGATGAGAGAAAAATACTGAAATAAAGTTGTACATGTATTTTATTTACAAATTCTCTCCTTCATCCAGACATCCTTTATGCAGATGAATCACCATATGAAATCCAGTGTTACAGCTGTATGTTCATTGGATGTATGTCCACTGTATCTTGCTCCGAAGCAACTGTAAATGTGAATGCTTGAGCACGCTGTGGGATATACCTAACGAATCACAATTTTGGAGCACGTATTTTAACTCGAGGGAACCTCTGCAGGTGTAATCTTAGTGATTTCAATACGGTTCTGCAAACAAATTTGTCCCAAGACATGCAATAACCTAAGAGCTCATTTAGCAGAAGGGTTTGCAGTTTTCAGTCAACTCCCAAGGGACAGATTGTGCACTCCACAGTTTGCATTACATCTGTTTCCACTTTCAGAGCTGTCAAAGACCAAGTGGATAACACACCACCCAGAAAGAACTGCTTGCTAATATTGCCAAAACCTGCAGGAAAAAAAAAGCAACCAAAACCCACAAAACCTCCCACCTCACCAGCATTTTCTGTTTATATTTTATTCTAAAACTCTTTCATTCAGATATTCCTTATGAGGATGGGTCATCAGCACCAGAAATCCACTTCTGTTACAGCTGTTTATTCACTGAATGGATTTCATTACATCCACACATATCCAGCTTCTAGACGTTACAAGATTTTCAAAGCCTAGAAATCCTTGCTCCCTTTGCAACGGATGGAAAAGCAACAAACCGGAATCTATGAATACACCGGATCCAGCCAAAAGCTGTTTGCTAAATAGAAAACAAACCCAACTTCCGTACTTTTGCTTTTCAAGTCAGCTGGTAACAAAAGCCATCCGCATTACAGCTCCATCTAGGCCACGTGCTTCTCAAACTCAAGCAGCAAGTGTCCCTGAAGAACGTTATCAGCTGTTTCTATGTCAGCTTATCTGCCTTAGGCAGCAATTCTTCAAATACACAAAGCACGTGTTTAACTTTATACATGAGAGTAAGTCTAGCAGAACTAGTAGAACCTGCTACCCACATAAAATTAAGTCATGTAACCACTGGCAGGCTCATGGCAGGCTCATTCCCCTGCTGCCTTCACTGCCCAAAATGTGCCCACTAGAGCCAGGTATGCCCCAGATGTCGTCAGTGATACATTTCAGCCACAGCATATGCCTACTCCAACCATCTCAGAGATGGTCACTGCAGCCAGAACACATGGATCCTGCCATATCTACAAGGCAAATATAAACTGTTGGCCATCCCTCAAAAAAGACCATCACAGATGAAGATATAATTGTTCTTGGTGTCAATTATCACCTTGCTTCCTGGCTTCAGGAAGAGTCAGCACAGCTTTTGTAGCACGAAATTATCTTCCATATCTAAAATATTTGAGGGTATTCATTACACTTGGATTTGTATAAAGGATTTTGGTGAGGGACTATTTCAAATTTCTAATGCAAACTAAGATGCTGTTGGCTACAAAGAAAGGCTTTTGCATGGACTGGTAACTGATTGGAATAGGAAATAAAAAAGCAGAAAGAAGCCGTAGGTTTTCATGAGGACAAGTGGTCACCAGTGAAGTTCCAGAGATCTGTGCTGGGGCCTCTGCTATTCAACACATGCAAAAGATTTGAAGAGAAAGGGAATAGTGGGAGGATATTGGCTTTTAACTGAACTGCCAGAAGGTCTCATGATACCAAGCGTTGGAGGACGATGTCTCTAGCCAACAATACTGATCACTGTTGAAGACAATACTGTACTAGACACTCTCCTTCTACCTCATGCAGATAGCTTCATGCACTTAAGGTCCGCTAACAACGGCGCAATAAGCTGACTGATTAACAAGTCCTACAGCTCTTATTGACCAAATGTCCACTGCCATAAAGGCCCAGAAGCAGTGGTGTGGACATACAGTTCAGATGACAAAGGCCAGAAGCTCTTCTAGAGACGTAAGAACCTACACACCATGCAAACTAAGTTTATTTTGTACCAGGTAGCTTGGCCAGAGTTATGACTTCCAGTTAGAAATTAAAGAAGCTCTCTGCACAATTTTCACAGAATCACAGAATGGCTGAGGTTGGAAGGGACCCCTGCAGGTCATCTGGTCCAATCCCCTGCTCAAGCAGGGCCACCTATGGCCAGCTGCCCAGAATGATGTCCAGATGGCTTTTGAGTATCTCCAAGGATGGAGACTCCACAATCTTCCTAGGCAATCTGTGCCAGGTCTCAGTCACCCTCACAGTGAGAAAGTGTTTCCTGATGTTCAGAGGGAACCTCCAATGTTCCACCGTGTGCTCATTGCCTCTGGTCCTGTCACTGGGCACCACTGAAAAGAGCACTCTCCCTTCAGGTATTTACATACATTGATAAGATTCCCCTGAGCCTTCTCTTCTCCAGGTTGAGCAGTCCCCTCTCTCTGTCTTTCCTCATAGGAGAGTTTCCCAGAACAATAGTCACAACACCAATTCAAGAACAGAAGCCTCTACAAATGTAGCAATGAAGGGCAGTTCATATGGACTGCACTAATGGCCATGTGATATGGCTTAATGCACTGTCAGGAAAAACTCTCACCTTCAAGGGCATATGCTCCACCTCACTATCAGGTGAGAGGTGGTCTTCAACCATAGCACTTACACTTCTCATTCCTAAAGGAGCTCTGCATAGCAGTACCACGTTGAGACAACACAGGAGCTGCTGCTCTTGCAAACGAGGCCATTTCCAAGCATGGAAAGCATCTGAGATACATCAGGCTCAGCAGTTCTACATCAGCCTAAGCAAATATTGTGAAGACACTACACCATCTGTATCACAAACCAAGGAAGATACCGTGACTATCCCACAAAAGCCTCACTATAAAAAGGAACTGGAAAGATTAAACACGTTTTGCACATTTTGTAAAGCTCTAGATAATCAGGATTCATTAACAAAAAGGACTAATGACAAAAAATGCTTGAGGAGAGAGCGTGTTTGCTCTTTTCAAAGCTGGTCTCAAGTTTTCATACTCAGACCAGCTGGTCATGCCTACAGTCCCAGCACTTTCCGTCATGCTCATGAATGAGATATTTTCCAAACAAAATTTTTAAAAAAATTGAAACCTGGGAATAGAATGTTTTCTTTTAAAGGAGGGAAGCACATTGCTCCTTTTTTAAGCCTCATCAGGTAAAAGAATGTCAGAAACCCACATGAAGATTGCTTTGAAGTCCTAGTGACAACATAATCTTTCCAGATCAGTTAGGATACGAAGAGCTTTAGAAATGGGAAGAAATTATAACTTAAAATAAAACTTGTCTCAGCAGGAAAAAACCCTTGATCAGCACAGCTGAGAAAGGCAGGAAAAAAGTGTTATAGCAATACTTATTGTTTATTAAGTTAACAATTAGACTAGCATCCATTTACTGCGGGTAGAGATCTAGGGAGTAAATGCTCTTTGCTTGGACATGGAGAATTTCAACTTATCACTGGGCATTTCTCACCCATAAGAAACTCCCATCCTTAACCCCCTTAATAAAGCCAATCTCTTGTTTATCTTATGGCAAAAAATTAGAGAGCTTTTCCACCATGCTCTCCTTTTTAATTACCTATGGGAACTTAAGTCCAGATGCTACTGCCAGCAAAAGACATGCTGATGATGTGAAGTTTCATCAAAAGGATGATGATGTAAAGGAGCTTTGCTGACAAGTACACCAGCCCAACCTTTGTAACATGGGTCAGTCCATAGCATGACAGGGCATCAGTTTGAAAGGGCAGAGCATAGGTAAGATAGCCCAACCCTCCCTTATCTCACAGGGTGGAAAAAGAGGCATGAGAAGACTGAGCCATTTGTGTATAGCTATAGGAGGAAGTGGTCAGAGCTAGGAATGAAAATAGAGTCTCCTGAAATCCAGCTTAGTGCATGAGCTACAAGACAGTCTGCTTTTCCTATGAAAGCATATATTTAGTAAGAGTGTCATTAAGAGCATCTCAGGAACATCCAGAAATACCTGCTGTGGGGTTTGTCTTTTCTGAAGGAGAGGGAGAAGAGGAGTGTTCCTATAACATAAGTCACATACAAATAAAAAATAGTCAATAGTAAGATTCAGGGGATGACAGACATTGAGAAATGAGGAAGTGAAGAGGTAGCACAAATGCATGAAGTAGCCTCCTCTCCCATTAATGGCTTGCTTGATCTTAAATGGATCCCCAATATTTCCCTTCAACCAGTTTGCATTCATAACACTTCTACCTTTATTCCCTGTTCTTCAATTTATTCCTGGTTCATGAAGAGGGATGAATTTTGCCCTCACCCATCCATACATGCTCAGTTCCTGCTGACTTCTACAAAATTTCCCTCTACTAATGGACTTGTTTTACAGCAGTTTCAAATCTGTCCAGAGGGAGCGAAAGAAAAAAAGATAGTTTTGAGTGTAGAAACTTATCAGGCAAACACTTGTAACTGTTTTCTTGCTGTCAGGAATTATTGCACCTTTAGAAGAAGCAAAAGCCAATAAAAGCTTGGATACGGTAGGACTACAGCCGAAAGCATAGAAAAAAAAAATGTGTAAAATATTATTGTAAGCAACCAGAGACACACTTCTCTGAGACTGTCAAAGCATTTTCACAAAGAGATGGAAGAGTGGAAAGGTTTACCCTGCTTTTTAATACAGAGAAGCCATAGAAAGAAAGATAGAGAAGACAACTCCGCAAAAGAACATGCTTAATCCTATTAAAATTAATGAGATTTCATCCTGGTCTCCACACACAAGTTCTATTGGGAGTTTAACTTAAGTGGATTTAAACCCAGGTTTAGTTAAAGTGCTGTAAAGTCTCCCCAAGCCAAATAAATATAAATCCAACACAAATATACATGCAAAATTCAATGCAAATTTCATCAAATTGCTTTTTTCTTCCTTCCCTTTTTTTTTTTTTACAAAACAAATCTAAAACCAGTGCACCTTCTCTATCTGAAGTATGCGCTCAAGTGTTTTGCTGAACTACTGCATAAGCAGTTCTCCAGGCCTGCCACTAAGCTGGAGCTCAGGGAAGGCAATCCCAATGCCCTCCTGGACAGCCAGAGGCAAAGAGGGTCATCATTAGCAAGAAGCAGTGATGGTTGCGTTGTGTTAAAAGTTACTGTCGCACAGGAGTCTGAGGCTTAGCTGGGGGGGGAACCCTCCCGTTGAGTCATGAGGTTCAGACAGGACCCCCTTGCTTTCTAAACTCCTTCTCAGAGAGGAGTCTAGGTGCAGCTAAGTCCAGCCTTAGTCTCAGACTTGGTCAACATTTTATTTTGTAAGGATTGTATATGTAGCCACCCATCAGAGTCAGTGTTTGCCTGTCAGAGCCCTCTCAAGGGCTTTCACTGACACAGCTTTGCAAAGTTGATTAAGACAACAGCGTTAAAGTAATTTGGCAGCGTTATAAATCTGGTCCCGTTCAGTGTACTGAACTATCATGATTACGGATGCACAAATAACACAATACACCTTCAGTCTAGTCACGTTCCATGAACTACCACTACCTTTGTTATGATTGGTATAAAATGTTCTCGTTTCACTTTTAAAGTTATAAACTAGAAAAATTCAAAGTGCAAGCTCAGTGAGGGGTGGTCACACCTTGGAGGCGGGTAGCTTTTGGGATGGAGGTGTGTTTTGGTATTATAACAATGTTATAATGAGCGAAGTTCACCAAAAGGACAGCATTTTGTCAAAAACATGACAGGCTGTTGGTCCAGGGTAGCAAATATGCAGCTTATTGGTTCCATGGTACCTTCAAGTTCCCACATTATCACAGAGCCTGGCCGCAGTGTCCCCACACCGCTCCACCCTCCAGGCAGTTCCTCTTGGAGCCAACACACCAAGTTCCCCTGGTGTTGCTGACATCTAAGGTTGCAGGCCTAGGGAACTTCCATGGAACGGATTCCTTGCATGTCAGCCACACTCCACCCAAGAAGCTTCTTCCATGCTGTGCCTTACTTAAAAGTGTGAATATAAGTTTAATTTCTAAGTCACCTCCAGCAATTATTCCACAGGTCGTGAAGAGGACTTGTTGAATGTCTCAAATTAAAAAAAAAAAAAGGCCTTGTACACAGACAACCTCCCCTTCCTTCTCTGTGTATTTAGGGAATAACGAAGGTAGCTACGGGGGCTTGGACACTCCATAGCCACGTCTGCAGAGCATAATTTAGTTGTCCTTTAGGGGACACAGCTCAACTGAGACTCCCCAAGCAAAGGTGACAGGAGCTGTGGCGATGTACAGAGATAATCAGGGCATGCAACTGTAACCCACACCGACTGCACAGACCTAACTGCCTGCTCAAATGGAGGACCCAGCTGGTTCCTCAAGCAGGTGCAAGATGTACAGATGGACTGTGGGTCCTGCCCCATGCATTGGGGGACAGTCCAGCTGGCTGCAAATAAACAAGTACTCATCTCCCTGTCTCTCTGCCCTCTGTGCCTTTCTTCATACCACATTGTCCTACAAGAAAAAACAAACAAACAAGCACCCAATGTGCTTTCCAAATGGTTGACAAATTATCACATGAACCGGGAAGAAAGGACATGATGGAAAATCCAGGCTCACACGGTCATTCCAGAAATCTCACATTCTGCAAAGTGCATTTAAAGACTAGCTCTCCCACCTTGGTGATGCAGCCATCGGGGACCGTGTTTCAGTCCCATCCTGTATGATGACACTGCACAGCACCAACTCCGTGTCACTGCAGTAGCATCCCCCACCTCTCAGCACTGAAACCCAAGATCTGATCCTTGAGGCCAAGCCCACAACGGCAAAGAAAAACAAAGTCAGCAAAGGCAATGGAAGACTGCTGGAAGTTTTGGCACCTACGCTGATCAACATTCAAAATTGCCTAGAGGAAACCTCATTTCAGTGATAATCACAATAACAGCACAGCAGAGCCATCAGCTAAATGCAGGGGTTCCACGAATACACCTAAAGAACCAAAGCAATGAGGAAGCCAGACAGCACAACAGCAAGCAGCTAAGTGCCACTCTACACACCAGCGAGGCACACGTGTGGTTCCACTGAGCATTAAAACCCAATTCTGCAATTCTTGCCACTTGCTTTTGTTGGATAAGTTGTTCACAGGAACATGCGGCAATGTCCATGCAGACATTCCTTCAAGAAGGGGGTCCCTGTACCAGGCCAGAGATATGTTGTCCTTTTCTGGATGAATTGCTGTACCACAGGCACCCTGGGCACCTTATCTCCATGGTGACCTCCTTGGACTGCCAGCAGTCAAAACCTGGAGGAGCTGCAAACAGCATTTCCCAAGCGCACAGCCAGCTCCTGCCTGCACTCATTTTCAGCATCGCTACTGTCCCTGCAAGGCCAGCAGCATCCTTACACCCCAGCTGTCAAATCACAAGCCCTGCTGCCTCCTCCAAGTCTAAGTTGTAGAAAGGGAACCATAACTTCAGTCCAAAGGAGCAGAATTGACAGGAAAAATGAATGCATTAAGTGCTTGCTACAGTCCAGACAGAAAGGGTTCAATCACAGTTTACTTCACAGGACTTCTTGGCTTCCCAGTCAACAGCCCTTTGGGAGTCCTTCCCAGACCCAAATGGGCTGGGTATCATTGACATCTGGGGTATGATGAAGGGTTACACCTGCAGGACACACTGGAAGGGAAGCAACCTTGCTAAGCCAGAGCGCACAGTGTCAGATGGCATCCAGCAACAGCACATGCAGTAGGGATATTGCCCTCCCAGTCCTTTTAAGGGTAGGAGGAAAAAAGACACAAAGATCATCTAGTTTGGCTCCTGGTGTAGCATAAGCCATAGAGTTTCATCCAGCAATTACTGTGCCGGGGGGAGGTGGGAAGGGTATCTCATCTACTGCACAAATGAACTTTGTACCAGCTCTCTGTTCGTAGGGATGAACACCTTCAGAAAAGCATCCGACCCCAGTTTAAACACTTCAAAGGGCAAATGGCCAGCTGGTGTGGATTGTCATTGCTCTGCAAGGGGGCCATAGCAATGCACAGCAGCTGAGTATCTACACACAAGTGTCAGTGAATTGACTGCTTTTTCCTCCAGCTTTCCCAGTGCATAATTGCTTTTGCTATTATAAGTTTGTATCAAACACAAAGCAACAATTAAAGGGCAAGGATAAATCTAAAACAGACATTAGCAGTGCCTGAACATGCTTATATGTGGGGTCTAGCAATGAGAGCAGAAACAGGTCAGAGCAGACTGATCTGAGCATGGCTGTTCAGCACACACATGCAGGCAATGTAGAAGATCTCCATATGGAGATGAGGCCTGCGAGGAAATGCATGTGCATGACACCCAGCCATCCATATGACTGCTCTGAGCTGTAAGCCCAGCATCACTCAGAACATGCACGTTAGCCAGGATGAAGCAGTCGCTGCGATACACCTGGTTTGTGGGTACGCAGCAGAGCAACAAGTTCATTCCTCCTACATCCAGGTCTCCTGTAATTTTTCACTGCAAATATGCTGGCATAAACTCTTGCTGGACATGGTTTACAGTGCTTCCAGTTTATAAAACTGTGTTCAAGCGTGGATGATGATACATAGAACACGTGCTCAGTTAACACTATGTGTCAGAGCATGGGGAGACATCAGCTTCTACTAAAAGCTTCATGGAGAAAAGTTTTATCCATGCCTTTAAAAAAACAAAAAGAGGCAAGGAACTCTAACCAAACAAATCAATTCTTCACAGTTTCTTCACAGTTTCTTCAAGCAAAGTTTTGGACATTTCCAGCATGCACTGCTTTAAACAAACATCTCCATTCCTTAATGTCCCTGCGACATTTTCCCTTGAAAATTTAGTCAGTCACATACAACTGAAAAAGTCAGCTACTACATTTAAAAGTTGCTACATTACCTAACCCTGTAATCCAAGCTATGCAGCCAGACATTTTAAATACATTATCAGGCCTTCAGCATGGATGTTTTTCACCACTGAGGCTTGAAATTTCGCTTGCAAATTACTCCAATCACCTTTGAAAAGTCTATGCCAGGAGATTTCCCTTAGAAAGCAGCGGCTGCAGGTTGCATGGATGTGCCAATTAGAATTTCAATAGCAGATAACCAGATGCAAAGTCTGTTTTCTGGCAGATGGGTTTATAAATCCAGCAGGGAATTTGCAATTAAAAAAAAAAATGTCGACACCAACAAGTTAAGAGGCATGTAGTCTGGAATTTCCCCCAGAAAAGTACTAAAACAATACATGTGTTTATACATACATTATATATACACATATAAACTAGAACCAAGCAGCAAACACACACAGCAAGTGCATTAATCTACTACAGACATGTACGCTAATAAAAATTGACAGATTCCTTCTAAACTATCCATCACCATGTAACGGACTGCATTAACATTGCATTAACATATATAGTAGTGGATGATTATGTAAGATTGATAAGTAAGATCAATACAGAAATACATGTACTTTTGAGAGAGACACACTGCATCAACATGCATCTTAATAGCCTAGTTTTCAAAGCTACTAATCAGCCACAAACCCTCTGAGGTCAAAAGGGCACCAAATGCTCACTATCAGGGAGTTTACCTCGCTCAGCAAGACTGCAACATTGCTCAAGGAGGGGAGGATTAGTATTTCTATGGGTTTGTTCCTCCAGTAAGCAGTCAGTTAACTCACTTTATCAGGAAACAGGAGTGCTGGTGCATGACCAAGCCTGGCAGGGATTCAGTCAGCTAACGTGCAGGATATCAAGGCACCTTACTTGACAGGATCCTGAGACAGGATTTTTCTTTGCTAAGCCTAGAAGACAAAGTTTGGGAGAGAGCAGAGGGGAAAGTTAAGGGATTCACTGAATCCACCAGAAAAAGATCCACTGTGATGGGATATCTCCACAGGATGCTGTACTTGAGAGCTTAGTCAAAGAACAGTATTTATTCTTCCCACCATATACTGGATTCCCGCTGACACCTTGCTAACGTTGCCCAGGGTACCATTAAACCTACTGAAAACCTTTTTCATCTTATCGTACCTAAAGTAAAGATTTCAGTATGATACCACACAAAACAGGATTCCATTTACAAAGGTAATCTCAATCATATACGCTTGACATTATTTATTGAGATTTTTACATATCTGTGATGCCACGCATAAGGGCAATCCGCTACAGACAGTGTATTTTTGAGGTGGTCCATAGGGCCTAAAAATGTTACATTTCTGGCAGTGAATTACTTGCTGAGTCAATCAGCTCTCTTCCCTGCAATGAAACTGAGTTTCCTCCTCTCCCACCTCCCCAAGAACAAAATCATCTACGACGCCACACACATTGCATTGCAAGGGACCAACGGGTGAGTGCAAAGCCATCACTTCCACGACTGCTATGGGGGGGGTGCAAATTATTTGCAAATTTATTTGCAACTTCTGTGGCAAATTTATTTGCAACTTCTGTGGCAAATTTATGGGAATGGCTGCCGAGCCCCTGCTCCCCCGCCAGGCCACGGCCACCCGTCCTCATCCCGCCCGCGGTCCGCAGCGGTTCAAACCGACACCGGCTCCGCTCCCCCCCCTCTCCGGAGAACCGCCGGCACCACCGCTCACCTGACACGGTGTCCCCCCCCGTCCCCACTCCCCCAGGCCCAACACGAGCCACCGCCCGCCCTCACTCACTCACTCACGACGTAGCAGAGCCCGGCGGAGGGCACAGCCCTAGAGCAGCGGTGCGGAAGAGGCACTTACCCCGGCGGAGGTGGCCGCATGCCCAGCGCCGGCGCGGCCCCCACGGGGAACGAGAAGAACCCTACCACCCAGGGCCCCGCCACATGCCACGACCTCGCCCCGCCCCGGACACACCCCTCCTCCTCTCATTGGCCCGGTCGCCTATCGCACCGCCCCCTCCCGCCCCGGCCACACCTCCTTTCCTCCCGCCCCGCCCCTTCCGCCCGCGCCGGGTCGGAGCATCCCCGTGCGCAGGCAGCGCTTTTCACCCCGGAAACACCGGGGCGCTGGGGGCGGGCGGGGGGGTGTGGTGGCTACCTGCTCGCGGAAGTTATGTATGCAACGGGGGCGGAGTTTAGGCTGGGGCGTAGGGGGCGGTACTGGCACCGAGAGCAGCGGTGGTGGGGCCTGGCCGGGCGTTGCAGCCTGCCTCTGCAGCCTGCCGGCCCGCTGGTCCCGCCTAGTGGGAGTGCGAGCTCGGCACCAATCGTCCCCGCGGCTGACGGCCTGCGGGCGGCCGCCTGCCCAAGCCGCGGCCTGGGCGGCCCGTACCGCCCCCGCCTCCTCAGGGAGAGCTTCGCTGCGGAGCCGGCGGCCCGTCGCGTGGCTCCGAGCCGCAGCGCTGGCAACGCTGTCGTTTGTGTACAGTTGCACCGAGCCGCAAATGGCCCCGGTTGCCGTTATTATGTATAAATCACCTTAAATGTCCACCACAGCTTAAGATCCGTGTTTTTTAGAGTTCGGTCTAGGATACGCCGGTGACAAGCTATAATCTGATGTATTTTCATTCTGAATTTTCATAACACGAACTCCAGCGTCCACCATCTTCTGCAAGTTGTGGCGCAGCAGCTGGAGTGTCTTTTTGGCAAAGCTCCGTTTAATAGCAACGCATTTTGCCCATGTTTTTTCCAAGCAAACGTCACAGGATTTTTTGCGATGAGTAGAGGAACAATGGCTGTATTAGTTGAGTGCAAACTTTCATAATCGCCATCAAGGAGGAAAAATTAGAAAAATGTATGGGCTGACAGCTTCTTGCTACCCTGGACTATGAAAAACACAGATATGCCACCATAATTTGGGCATAACTTTTCTCATATAATCCCTAAGCTATGCAAGTCTGGTTTACTAGGCATGATAGTCGCCCTGGCAACAGCATTGTTTTAGTAGAGAATGCTGCTGAATTAAATATTGAGTCAAATAGCAGAAACAGCTCCTTGTAGATTGTTTTCCTATTTCTAGTGCTGCTGCCTATGTCAAAAGTTTGCACATCAGCAGCCCACAGCTGCTTGGGGCAAACCCTAGCAGCAGTGGAGCTTTGAAGCTTTTATATACCACGTTATGTACATGTATATACAGACACATATATAATATATATGTCTGAGCCGCATTCTGAAGCATGGAGCTGGCTCCATGAAACAGCAGAAGATGCAGGATTTCCTTTAAGCCATCCTGCTCATTTTAGAGCAAGCACACTATCTCCTGAATTCAGCTCCTTTGGGTTATTTCCAGATTGCCCAAAGAAAAGTCATCAAAAGAAGGTGCAGAAAACAGCACTGTGCACATACAGGCACAGTCTGTATTGTGAGATGCTTTACATAGTGATTGTGGCATTGAACAGATGAAGAAGGAGTCCTTGCTACCTCAAATCATTACACAATTTCAGCTCTAATGCTAATCTGGCCATAGATGAAAGTGATGCTGAAGTCATTACTCATCCCAACGTAATTTTAGAACACACAAATTTACTTTTCGGAATGAGCAATGAAGAGGAGTTGATACCCTGGTCCATCAGTTAATTAAAAGTAGACAAAATGCAGAGCTGGCCAGCACTCCACATTAAGGACTCAATTTAAAGCATGTCTGTCTGTATATATTGTATAGATACATCATTCCATCATTCATGTAGGATACTGACAACTACTGAAATATTCCCTCCCCTCCTTTCTAGAGAAGGAGGAAGGGAGATGGAATACAAGCACTGAAAATTACAGGCACTGGAAAATACAGGCACTGAAAAAAGCTGTGATCATGCAAACAAAGAGAATAGGATGTCATGAATGCGCCTCCACTCACCTCTCTCCCTATGATGCACAGGGAATGCCAGTTGGTCAGGCTGTTTCCTTTGGGAATCCCAGAGGACATCATTTTGAAGTGTTTAGAGATCTTTGCAACTTTACATGCCTTGTGTGAAAAGCTACATGCCTCGTGTGCTAAGACATGCTTGCAATAGCAGGTTTTCATAGAACATAAATGAGGGCTAAGCCACCGTTGAGCTTTCAGTTGGTTTGTATTTATTCCAGAGTGTCAGGAGAGCAGAGGTTATGGGATGTGGTCTCCATTGCTATCAAAAATGCTATCAAAGGGCTGGAGGTGCAGGAAAGGAGATTGTAGGATATTAGTTTAAACAGGAATGGCTCCAATATAGTCAAGCTATGTCCCAGACATTAACCCATTCATGAATTTTGCACTGACTGAGCTAGAGACCAAAAGGCAGGTCTGCATTTAAGAAATAACACATTTCTGTTTTAAGAACAGATGGTGATTGGGATACGGAATATTTGCTCTTCTGGACTATTCAGATAAACTTAGCCAGTTGACGCAATGCAAAGAATAGTCACACATCTCCCATTAAGTCTAAGAAAAGGTAGAACTACATCCCTTAAAACACATGGAAGGTTGAACCTCTGTGCCCTGCATTGTAATGGCCCTTTTTGTCCAGTGCCAAGACGGCTCTCCCAGCCTGCTTGGGAGAGCCATCCCCCTAGAAGCATCATGCCTCCAACTCTGCATGTGGTAGATACAAGCTCCTATAACAGAGTTTTAACTTGGTGTGGGCCAGATTCACCTCTGGTGGAACTCCAGTCTAATTAAGCCAAGAACCTGTTTAGGCTGCTATCATTTTTTTCCATAACCATCTCTTCACAGAGGACATGCCTCTGCCAACTCTCAGGCTGCCATTAGGGAAGAGTCCGAATAGAACTGTTGACAATATGTTTGCAGAGTACTAAATACCATTGAATGTGATTTGTAAATATTTACACTTGGAGGAAGAGATTTGCTCTTTGCATAGTTTGCATGCTGGCATCTTCTAGGCTGAATATATTACTAATAAAAATCAGATTGTGAAAAAAATAGTCCATGCTGTTTCTTTGCAGCTATTTTATTAAAGACAATGGTGTGATAAGGAAATACATTCTTTGGGAATTACGTTCTCTCCAAAATTTCAATGCTGGAATAGGCACTATTGCTGCGTGGAACTGAGGCAGCACACGCTGCAGGAGTGCAGGTTTTCCTAGCAAGGAACCCTAGGCTAACACAAGAGACATTTTAGTTGGGGAGGGAGAGTCCTCCTTCTCCAACAGGACTAGTACCTGCAGCCAACTGTACAATGGCTCACTTTGGCTTGACAGTCTTGAAGGGATTTGGCCATGGTTCCTTTCTGGTCTTGCACCTTTCCCAGCCCTGAATTCAGTCCCACCAAATCATGAGTCTGACCAGCTCTTGTAATTTTGAGTCTTTTCAAAGCATTCTAGCTTCCTCAATCAAGATACTGCATGAGAACCTTGATATAATTTTAAAACAGCTTTATTGTATGTGAAATGTGAAACAAGTGCCCCTAAAAGTAGAAACGTGGATAGGCATATCTCAATTTCAGTGAGCTGAACTACTCATATTTGAACACAGGGGTTCCCATCCAGTGACAGTAGTCACTTAAAAGTCAAACTTGATAATTAAAATTCCAAATGCTCTTTATAAACTTATTTTAAAGCCAAGATTCTCATATAATATCACAATTGTAGCAATGTGCACCAAATTAAAGAATTGGTCACAGGAACAGAGCATCAAATTGACTGCATTTTGAATTATTATAAAGAATGAAATACATGCAAATAGCTAAAAATTATCTTCTCTGTGCATCCACAGAACATTACAACCACAGATATAACATTACTCAGGACCCATCAGGATGGTCCAGTTATGACTCCTAGAGCTGTCCCACTGGCATCATGTTACTGCAGCTTCACCATGAAAAATGGATATCGTGCTCTGCCAGAAATCCTGCCTCTCTGAAGCCATGGGAATCTCTGAAGCACAAGTTAAAACATACATTAACTCCTCACAGCTAAGAAGCAGCATGAAAGATATTTCTAGCAGTGCATTATCAGACATTTATTATACCTGACATCATGGCACAATGTATTGCAATGTCCTGTGCTTAACTATCTTCCTTCTTACTGGCTAGCATTGCCTCCTGGTGCAGCTCCTTGCTAGCCTCATCATCCTTGATGGAGTGGAAGAGAAAGTACAGGCTGAGAGGATAGGGAACCTGGGACCTAAGAGAGCCACAGACTGTGCAAGAGGTAGGGCAGAAAGGGGGTACCAGCAAACTGTTAAAATTGCCTTCGGGCCATGGCACAAGGCAGAATGCGGCTCTTGAGAAGTTTCTAACCACAGTCCCACCATGTTACCCTGCTACTACACTGCAACCTGGAAAATCTTTGTTGAGTAAAAAGGCACAGTTCATCCATGGCAGATGTGCCATATGAAGACTGGCTGGGAGTGTTGTTGTAGCTTATCTCTGGGCTGCAGCTGGCAGCTACACTCCATTGATGTGGCCTGGTATACACTCCAGTAGGCAACGGTGCCATCATATACCATAGGGATACATAATAAAACCAGACTGGAGTTTACAATATAAATTAATTCCAGTTCCCAAGGGTCCAAATTCAAGGTTCTTGGCTGTTCTAGCATTTGGATTTCTCATGGCGTAGCTACTCCAACATCACCACAAAGGGGGAGCATATGGTGTTTTCTAGTTCTGGTTTGTAATGTTCTTGCTGAACAGACATGGAACGTGTCTGATGGGTACTGTACAGACACACACAACAAAAGCTGGTCCTTACTCCTAAAATGCTATCCTGAAGAAGAGCAGACAGGCTTTGTCTTCACTAATGGGGGTGGAAAAGGAGAAGGGACATGTTTCCAGTGCGTTGACTGATGAATTTTTCCTAAGGGAAAGTGAAACATGCTTTGACTGATCAATACAACCTGCCTTGTCCACACAAAGATTTTAAGCACGCCTCTCCTTCTGGCATAGGTGTGGCCATACAGGGAAGTAGAAGGGTTGGGAGAGAGACAGATCAGAAGTGCCATATCAGGGATATAGCTAAATTCTCATGAGAGCTACTGTTGACCTGGTTTCTGCTCTGCCATGTTTAGCTCATCCGTAACGATTTCTGACTCACACCAGAATGCTTTGCACTGGCTGCTTCCCTTTTTGAAGGACAGCCCAGGCTGATGCAAAGGATGTATTTGGGAACAAGAGGCAATCCCTTCAGGAAGTAAAGCTGGAAAAGCACCATAAGCAAGAATCCAAACAGTGGAAAAAGTGGGTTGCTGAGTGGGGTGGCAGAGAACAGGGAACTGCCATTTTCAGAAAAGACAAAAAAAAGTAATGAGAGTAGTTGCCAAATCCCATCTTTGCCTAGAGCTATGCCAGGAGGATTTTTAACTTGAGGGCTTAAAGAGTTCTTAAAAATAATAACCTGGAACTTGAGCCTGTATCCTTTATGCTGAAAGCAGGGTTTGTCCTGCTTGAAGAGATCAGCCACAATAAGGAATCAAGCTCAAATGCTACTTTCCCAATCGAATAGGCGGCAAACTTTGCACCACACCTGATTCTGAGTGCAATGTATTCAAGTCAAATACAGGGCTTTGTGCTTCAGTCCTCCTCCTCCCTCCCTCCTCACACCACAAACCAGGACCTTGATACTATGCCAAGAACACCTGAAGATTACATGCAGCTGAAGCTGGAGCTGACCGAACATTCTGCAAATGTTTCTGTTGATTTTTTTCCTTTTGCCTGTGTGTGTGCAAGCAATGGATTTGCCAATGAATTTTGGATTGTGTTCTCTCTACTCACTGCCTTAATGGTAGCATCCATTGAACCATCAGCCTTCTGGCCTTAGAGACAGGCACAGAAGGAAGAGGCTGTAGCTACTTGCGTAACTAAAAGAAACAAAGATCGTTAGAGCAACGCCTGGCAGTGTTGCTGTCAGCTTCGTGTCTGGTGGCATTTCTGCAAGACACCATTCTGCCCACCACCTTTCCACTCCAGGGTTTATAGCTTCGATATTGAAATGTGAGGTGAACAGAAACCTGCACAAATGAACTCAGCGTGGAGCACATGTGGTTTTGGTTTGTTGTGCTACCAAAAAAAAAAAAAAAAAAAGTTATTTTAAAGTAAAGCCTTTTGACTGGATTTTGACAGGTTCTGTGGCATCCCTGTGTAGAAAGAGGCACTGTATAATTAACAAGCCAGCACAGTCTGTGCTTGTAGATTTTTTTTAAAAAAGAAAAATCAACCCAAACAAATCACACAGCAGTCTAAACAGTGGAAGCAGTGATGGAAGAACAGTGTAGCTGCTTACATCTAACGACACAGCACGTGCACGAACACCTACATCTTTTTAAACAGGGGTCCATGCAGCGTCCATAGAAGCTGGAGGACAGCAGTGCATGGTGCCATTCTCCTCCTTAGATCAGGTACAGCCAGGGCAAGAGAGGGCAGTTAACCAGTAACATACTTTCTGGTGCTTAGTTTCCTAAATAATAATCTGTTTAACATTAACTGAGTGGATTATGGATTTTTCCCTTTCCATGTGGGGGGCATATCCCAGCCAAGAGATTCAGAAACTTCCCCTGGGCTGGCAGGGGAAAGGGCAGCAGGAGGCAGCAAGTTACACGGGGGGACACTGCAGGTGCCATATCAGAGTTTCCTCTCCAGCCTGCCCAGGACACTGTGGGTTTCCCAGCCTCCACCCAGGAAACCCAAGGAGTGCCAAAAGCCTGAGGCTTTTGAAGGAGTGGGGTGGTGGAAGGAGATTGCCTGAACACCAGCAGGTAGTTGGACTGACTGGAAAGCAAGCTAGACAAGGAGGTGCATGCACACATCCAAGGGTGCTTAGGGACTGACTCCCCTTTCCAGAGCCTGCGAGGAGCAGAGAAGGGTTAAAGCTTCTTCTCCTCACTGCTTTTTCTTCTTGATTAACCTATTGCCATCCTGTCAGCCAAAATGAATGTCTTTCTTTCATATAAGCCCACCCTCATGCCACTTTGGCGACACAGCTGGAGTCACTCTGTGAGCTGGAGTCACCCCAAGACCAGCACTCAGACAGATCCCTTAAGGCTTTCTTTGACCTTCTCTTCTGGACTTGATCCCATCCCAGAAGCAGAGCAACCATGTTCCATTCATGCATATGCCACCCTGCACTCCACGAAGCGTGCTCAACAGCTGGCTACAGAGCATTTGTCTTCACACCAGCATCCACTGGCAGGGAACATGCCCCACCACCGGGCAGTAAAGCTGCAGCACTCCATGTGCTCCAGGCTGGGGCTGAGCCTCCCAAACACATGCACACACACATGCACACGCACACAGGCGGGAAGGTGTGCGCTGGATGCAGGTAGAAACGAGGAGCACAGGGGGTGGGAGAGGGACTCCACATCACCATGACCTCCTCCCACTGCACCAGGTCTCCTGCACATCTCGGCAAAGCAGCAGCTAATAAACATGAGGCTATGGGAGCATGCTGGCAGGGAAGCCTTGCTCATTGCCCCACAAACTGTTGCAAAGTTCTGAGACAAGCTGGGACATTTTGTACATGTCAGGCCCCCGCTCTGCAACACAGTTGCAAAGCAATCTGAGTTTCATACTGCAACCTGGGCTGTTTGTGAGGTTCCCCAGCCTGCTGGTGTCATGGCAAATGGACCTCCGTTGATATCTACACCCCCCAAAGACCACTTCATACAAACAGTGCAGAACAACAGACTGTCACCAGCTGCTGGTTGTATCCGTTACCTTACCTTCAGCTCTGGTACGTCCTTCTGCCCCTTTGCTTCATGGTGATGCCTTCAGAACTAGCAAAGTGCTTTTCAATGGACTTCGAAGTGCAAGTGTGGAAACTCCTTTGGTCATGGCTTGCTCTTCAGCAATGCCAATTGGCTTGCTCAAAGGGTATTTGCTAGAGGAGAGAGGGAAACCACTGAAGGGAGAAGTAAGAGTGTTCCATAATGGGAGGGGAGGGGAAAGAAGAGTTTAAGCAGGAGCTGTTGAATGGGTCCCTAAAATATATTCTTACACCAAAGTCCACGAGGTCTCATGGTTACATTGTGGTACTCAGACTAAATCTGTTTTTTTGTAATAAAGAAGAGGATAGAGAGAGAAGAAAAGGATGCAAATAATAATAATCACACTGTACTGTCTGACAACTGTCCTAAGGGCAGCACAATACTTCCAGGTGGTTCAACTCCTGCAAAAATCCTTACAGGCTACAGGGGAGTATCTACCACCATCAGTCATCTGGCATGGACTGGATTACTTGACCATGAGCCTGTTCAATCAAAGTACTTTTTAATACAACCCGTGTGGCAGGACAAACACCAGGAAATAAAAGAGTTTTGTCCCAAGCTGACAAGAGGTGGTGTGGAGGAGAGAAAAGCACAGGCTTCGTCTTGGATAGGGACATGGTGAATGTGATAAAACACAAGCTGAACACAGACATATGGAGCCTTGCAAAAGACTTAGCAGGAACAGCTAATACAACTTTGAGGTGAGTTAACAGGAGCTCTCTGTTGGTACAGAGGAAAACTGTTTTATTGGCTACTAAGAATTAGCTTTGGGCTGGCAGAAGCCATGTAGATTGATCACTCTCAAGGGAAGAGGAGACAGGACACAAAGCTGACAATTCAAACAAAGCTTCTTTTCTTGCCTTTTAGTCTCATGAATGTTCCTCACCTGGAGGGGAAAAAAATACAACTAAGTGACTGGTCTCTCTATTTCCCTTTCTTTGTGGATAATAACCCAGTTCAGCAGCTGTTAGGTCCTTCGGGCCAGTAACCTTAGCCAGACATTTCATGCCAAGAGAGAAAGAGCAGCAGGTGAGGAGGGAGCAGGTGGCTTGGGAGCTCATATCAAAGATCTGTGTATCCTAAAGAGCTGTATATAGGGGAGGCACAGGAAAAGGAATTATTCAGGGAATTATTCAGGGCTGACAACTGGCAATCAGATTTAGTTGTGAGTCATATCTGTATGTTATGACTTTAAAAGTATTCCATCAACAGTGAGAAATAAGAGAGGACTTGACATCCCTGATATTGCAAAAGCATAGAAAAAAATGTGTAATCACATCAGGAAAGAAAAACCCTTAAGCAAACAAATATACTTGCAGGCTTTTTTTGTCATGCTTCATCAGTATGAAGCAGTATGGCCACATGCTACTTTTCTGCTCATTTGGTCATCAGAAAGAACCCAACTAGAGCAAGTTTCATCAATCCTGTGCAGAGAAAATGTTCACAGCTGTTAGCATAGAAAACAATGCAAACAAACCACTGACACTGCATGAGGTCCTTCGTTCCCCTTGATCTGAGACTAGCACCATGCTATTTGAATTAATAAGGTACTGGGTTCAGTCCTTCTAAACCCTGAGTGGTTGCACAACGCGTTGAGCAACAACATAACACACTGAAAAAATCTGTCATTGCTGGCATATGAGCTGAATGATTGAGATATATGACCCTCCATTCATTAATGACTAAGTGCAGCAACTGTTTTTCACTACATCGCTCAAGCCACGTCAAACCTTCAGCAGACCAAGCAAGTTAGCCAATACTTCATATAGTTCACACAGTTACCCAAAATGCTAGGTAAAGCTCCCTAGATTTTTAGTAGATCGCAAACTATTTTTAGTAGTTTTTAAGTTACCTACAGTAACTTATAATCTCTGGTTTAATAGGCAAGAGAGCAGAAGGGGAAGTGAAAGCTGGAGTTCTTGCAGGAGGGCTAGCACCCTTTAACGAAATAACTAAATTTCAGAGATCATATTCACGATTGCAACCATGGCTTGCAGCCTTCCCTTTGAAAGGGCTAGAGCCTCTAAAAGAGACAGGGAAGACGCTTGCTCACTGGATATCTTCCACAAAGAAAGGTATTGCTCAGCTCTCGTGCTTACTGCAGTGACCTCCCCTTTCATGTTTGCAGGAGCAGCAGGTGGGCTTCAGAGATTATCTCAGTTCAGAAGCTCAGCCAGCTGCTGAAAACTCATCTGGGAAATGGTATAGTTTGTACCCACTACACCGGTTCAGGAGTTGCCGAGACTGGCTCCACAGTTGCCTACCCATGGAGTACCAGAAAGGGTCAGTTATTATCATTAGGCATCTCAGGAGGCTGCTGCCTGCTTTCAGCCTCCAGAATGATCACCTGCTGATGTTGCTGCAAAACATGGGATTATTCAACGTCCTTCCTGACTTCTGCTAGCTTGATGTCGACTGCTTGCTAGGTGCCAGGAGACATTACTCATCACATGAGAATTAAAATTGTTATTGGCCATATTTTTTGCAGCTGGGCTTTCAAACTGTTTAATTTTGCCAAGGGTTTGTGTTGTCAAGCTGCATTTTCTTTTTGATTCATGTTAAGTTTCATTTGAGCTGGTTGTCACTGCATGCACTGAGGACTAGTTGTCTGAATATGGAGGTGCATGTATGCCATCGGAGCTTGTCCCTCTGGACATACTGGTAATGTTGCTTCTCACATATTTCCATTTTGCCTGCATGCATTGCTGCAGGTCATGTATCCAACACATACAATTTATTCTCAGCCCAGGAGGTGGGCAGCAGTCTTAAAGCTGGTGGTAGAGCTTTAGAGAGGCAAGAAGGCCTTGGGATCATGGGCTCCCAGCACAGTTTTGGGGAGCTGAGAGGAGCAGCAGCACTGTCTGTACAAGCATGTCAGGAGGGCGTTAAGTGGGGCTGTGGCTGGTTGGACCAGCTCCTGCCAGTGAGATGCAGGAAGACAGAGCATGGTCCAAGGGTTTGTTCAGGACACAGGGGAAGAGGAGACTCCTAGGCTAGATCTGTGGGTGAGAAGATGGGTTGATCTTCTGAAGGGAAAGGAGCACTGTCATTTTATCCACACTGAGAACCTGTGTTACTGCATCGCTGCCTCTACCAGCACTGAAACACATCTGAACTATGTGAATAGAGAACGGGAGAGTGAGCTAATCAGGGCATTATTTCATCTCATAGGATACCATGGCAAGAGCATTTAGACCATGTCTGGTAATCCCAGGCTGCTCCATGCATCTTGCGTCTCTCTGGTAAAGAAGTCACAGACCTGACACAGAAGAGGTTCCCATTCCAAGCACTTCTTTTGAATCCTCAACTACATATTTGTTGCTCTGGCTACCCTCCAGTACAGCTGGGGCCTATGGGACAGAAAGGTTGTGTTCTCTGATGATGGGTTCCTACAAGCTGAGACAATAAGGAGGAAGGATCTTGGCAGTACCCCCGCTGAGGAAGAGGAGGCACAAAGCCTATATCCATTATGAGACAGAAGGGAAGCCACACAAGATGCCTGTTGCTCCAGGAGTCACCAGAACCAGCCCTCCTACGTAGCTTTTCTTCCACCTCATCACAGCACTGCCAGGATAAATACAAACATTAGGGGAAAACAGCATTTGTTGCTTTATTGAACTGTCTCTAGGGATTGCTGCTCGTTTTGCCTTCTCACATGGCTCTCCGTCATTAATCAAGATCACCCTCATCAGAGCAGCCAGGAGCCTTTAGGAGGAGGAATTGCAGGAGAGGAACCTTTGGAAATCAACTCAGATGCTTTGGGCCTGACTTATCTGCAGCATTGTCAACTCTGGCTATTTTGCAGTCCTGCAATAGGCTTTGGGGCTGTGGGTTTCCAGCTTCTGAATAGTGATTTAGATACCTGAGCTTTCACCCACTAGCAGTAATACAGGTTTATAATCCTTAGGATTAGAGAAAAACATCTAAGAACAAGTGCACTCTGTAGCCTACAGTAACCAGCAGAGAGCTATGTTTTTAGGGGAAAAAAACATTAATATTTCAGGATGCTTAACATTGAACTAGCACATATGATGCTTATGATCACTCTGTCCAGCCCCCAGCTTCACTCCCCCTTGAGGCATCTGAAGCTTGAAGTCACTCCTTGAATCTCCAGCCAGACTCACCGGGCTAGTAGAACACTCCTTCCAACCAATCCCACCACCACTGCCTAAGGGCACCAGTCCTTCTTCACCATTGAGTGATGGCTGAGCTAAGCCTTTTATTGCTCTCTCTGCATCCAACAACCTTCACAGGTTGAGCAGAACAGAGTGAATTGATCTGTAATTCACTTGGATGACCAAGAGGGATGACCCCTCTTGGTCATCCAAGTCCTATATTAGAAAAAAATTGGTAGCCACCCCACTCCTTGGCAATTAATGGGCTCACAGTGTCATAGCAGGGCTAAAAGCCCCAAATCCAATAGTGATATACAAATTTTGTTGTCTCTCAGAAAGAATTACTGTGTCCTTGCAGCTTGTGTCCTGATGCCTCTGATGGTCCCTGGGACTGCTTCACCCCACGGGTGCCCCTGGGGTCTAGGTTGTGTGGCCTCGCTTTGCTGAGGGGAGCTAAACCCTTGCTGAAAGCTGGCAGAAGTGACAGTTTTACTATAGGAAACTAGGTCACCTGAGAGGACAGCCCTCCCTCCTCCCCACAGGTTTTGTTTCTAATCCAACGGAAGTCAGTACATATTTAATCAAAACCTGGTGCTTCTTTTTGCAGCTGTTTCTTCCTGACTCTGGCAATCTTCATGTGTGGCCATGCATTTCAGATGCGTGATGTGGCATGTCTGTATGCCCTAGAGGTTGCTGGTTCCTGCCAATGCCAATCCATAGGGGGTTATTCAAGTGTAAGAAAGTCCAAGATTTGACGCCTAGCCTACAAACATTTCTGTTCCCAAGTTAACTTTTCGAGTATTTCTTCTGATTTGGGGGTTACAGATGGTCTGTCCCTATGCTCTGACTCCCCAGACATCTAAGGAAACATTAGCAGGTAGGTGAGGTTCAGAATTCACCCTTGTAAACCAGCTGAGTTAGCATCAATGCAATAAACGCACATTCCAGCTCAGCTAGCAAGGTCTCTCCCTCAGGGCTGGACCACAGTGGCTGCCAAAGGAAAACAGAAGGGATTGAAGGGCTCCAACAACACTGTCAAACTTCAGAGCAAGAGCACGGGCAGATCAGTGGGCATCCTGACTTCACCCTTTGCCAGCCAACGTCTTCCCTCTTTGCTGTTCACTAATGTAGATTTACTATCAGCTGACAGAAAAAATGCGCAGACGATGCAAGGTCGGAGATTCCTGTGTTTCCCATGATATCAAGCCTGCAGAGTTTTCTCAGGCTTCATCATTTGCTACTGGAACCATTGCCCTTAGTACCATTTTACAGATAATGACACTCCCTCTTAAGCTGGAGGTTTTCATTAATGGCAATAGTCACAATAATAGACAACTTTCTGGACAGCTTGGGTTGCAGCATTAGCTGCTGGGGTTATGAAGGACAACTGACTCCTGGAAATCTCTACCTAAACAGAGAGGTACCTCATGGAGGAATCATATGCAGAGTAACATGCAGGTTTTTTTCACTGCAGACTGTTCTGTATTTACACATGAGATCTAGCTGGAAACTTAGCTCCCTGCCCCCTAGAAAACAACCTGGACCTCCAAACCTGCATCATCCTCTCATTTTATAACTACTACAGTCGATGGCAAAATGTCTTTTTTCCCCTTTAAATGCAATCGCTTGCTGGGAAATAATAAATAAAACTTTATCTGGTGTTTATATAGATTAAAAATTACCTAGCAAATTCACTTCTTACACTTGAGTTTGCAGGCCAGGTGTCCATCTGTGTCAGTCTGAGGCTGATTCATTGCTGCAGGACCCCACTGGTGGAATTGCAAGCCTTGTAGCTGAATGAATCAGACCTCTCCCCTTCCACTGCACACCAGTGTGGGTTTGTACAGCTCAACGTACCAGGCAGCTACAAATAAAGCCTAGGGTGTGCAGCAGATAGAAAGAGTGCAGCTGCCACCATCAGGAATGCTGGGGCAGGGTAGGTGAGCACAGGGTCCACTCAGGCCTCAGACAAACTAGGAGCAGGGAAATCTCTGCCAGGGGCACACGACAGAGGAAATCAATGAGTCTGCAAGATTTTAGAGGCTGTTAGATGGAAATGAGAGGCAGAAGGGGAAAAATACCAAGCCTTACATGAGAGTGGTGGCTTGCAAACTGCTGTGAGGGGAGAGGTCTCCGGGAGGATGCGCTAAATTTTGCTTTCCTGGGGTGGGGGAGAGACAGAGTGTATTTCTGTCCAACAAAACCCTGTAAAGGAGCGATGACTTGGCTGCAAACCAAAAAGGAAGGATAAGGCAGGAGAGGGCGCCACTGGTTTGCTGGCATCTCCCACCTCATCTGTCAGGCTTTGCTGATCCCTGCTGACATAGGTCTAATCCAAAGCTGATTGTACTGTTTCCACCAAGTGCAGCAGACTCTGGATAAAGTGAACAGCAGAGAGCTCTGAGCAAGACATGCTGAAGCTTCCCTTCAGGGACGGGCAGGCAGGGTGGTAACATCCCTTGTGGGCTGTTACCCTAAGGATGCATTTCTCCTGATGCACACCCCAATACCAGACTGGCTTCATCCCAGAGCCATCACATAAAACATGCTCATGGCCCGTGCAGCGTGGAGTAGCTGTGGCTCTGTGAGTCTCCTGGTGTGTTGGGTCACTACCTGCTCGCTGCTGGGTCAAATGCTGTGGGGCAATATGTCCCCTCTGCATCCCTCTCTCCCCGCCTTGCTCCTGCCACTGATGGTAGAGGAATCGCTGCAGGACTGCCACTTCCCTCTCGCCTTGTGACAGCTCGGGTCGAAGTTCCATCATGCTGATGCAGCTCCCCAGCGTTACAGGCAGGGGAGGAGGAGGGCACGCTGCCGAGGTATCTGCAGTGCATCCTCTGGTCCTGCAGGGACGCGGCTGTGCCCAGCAGAGCAGCCTTCACTCTGTGTGTGGCAGGAGCAGTGGAAGTTGCCAGTGGGGAGAGGTTGAAGCACAGAGGGGTGGAAAGCCCTCATTTGCAAATATGATGTACAACTGCTTTTCCTTACTTGGGGTACACTGAAGAGCTCACTGGCCTCACAACACACTGGCTCCACTCACATGTTGATGAACAGAAGCAAACGGAAGTATTTGGGAGCAAGAACTAGAGTGATCTGGAAGGGAAGGGCACTGCAAGTGATCCCTGAGTCTCCTTGCAAAGCATCACAGACTGTTTTTGAGAGCCTGCACTTGCACTCTTGCAAACACACAGATGGAGGGTAGCGCTGCAAGGGGTGGGGATGTGGGGAAGCAAGGGATGGAGTCCAACAGGGAGCTACGCCTAGCGACTGGGGCTGAGGATGGCACAAAGCCCAGCAGGCAGGCCAGAGGAGTAAAATAAGAAAAGGTCTGCAATGGCACAAGAACAAATTCCCCTGAGTCCTCGGGATTTTCCTGCTCCCTGAAGCAAGGCAGAGGGCCTGGCAGAGGCCTCAGGATCAGACAGAGCTCTGGAGAGGACTGAAGGTTCCAGCTACTGGAGGGGGCTTTGGGGGAGAGAACAGAGGGGCTTTCTTCTAAGGAACTGTGCCCTCACCTGCCCACTTCTCCTCACCCACTGCAGGCTGCTGGTGGTCCTCACCATCTGCAGGGCACCCAGCGGCCATCCTCAAAGGATGGCTTCTTTGGCTTGCACTCAATACCAGCCTGACCCTCTAGGAACAATGGTGTTGCTGCCTCTGAGAGCAGAGGATGACTCCAGGTGAGAAAATAACAGTGAGACTACAACATGGCTGTTTCAGAAAGGATACCCAGCCCTGGCGTTGCTTCTCCTCGGCAGGAAATGCACCAGAAACTCCCAGCTCCTCTTTGCTGTCTCTCCTCAATACTTGCAGGTGCTGTGTCCTTTTGATGCTGCATTTTTTCCTTGCTGCTTGGTACCACCTTCACCTCTTTTCCTCCTACCAACCATTCTTCCAAGAGTGAGGGCATTCAGGCAGCGCCTAGGTGTGTCCCAACCTACACACGCTCTGCCAGATCACCGGCACAACAGTGGGGTAGGAGATCCAGTGGTGCAGGGGTTAAGCCATTCTGCTCTGGCTGTCCAGGTCTCTCCCCTCCCACCTTCTCCCATGAAATAATCAGTGGGTTTTAGCCTTGCAGGCATGCAGAGGGTGTCCAGCTGCTCTTGTGCAGGCAGTAGTATCCTCTAAGCTGCTGGGGACTAGCTGTCCAAAGGAATCATTTCCAGGGACACGTTCAGAGTTGAAGGGTAAAATTGAAAGAAAGAAAGAAGAGAGAAAGCAAACAGGTGCAGCTTATTCCAGCAACATTTAACACAGAGGTCAAGGTCTCAGTGTTTGTATCTCCCAGTATTTTAGGGAGAGGAGAGATTGTTTTCCAGAGGCCCTGACTTAAAAAAACCAAAACCCACAAACATATAAAGAAATACTTATCTTTGTGGATGAGAAAAAAGCACAGCTGAATGTCACTCCCGCTCTCAAACTGAATTTCCACAGGCTGGCTCAGGAGTGGCAGGTAAGAACATGGACAGAAAAAGTGCATTTTTCAGCATCAGGTCACAGCAAGCAATGAGATGCAATGGGATTTGATCTGCTTAGCTGGCCTGGCAACCAGCCAGCCTGGGATAACGCAAGGGAGGCCATGGTTCCACAGCACTGCTAGCTTTCTTTGGTCTGAAAGAATCTAGCAGTTGCAAGACTAGAGAGAAGCATCTGCCTGGGTACCTCCATCTCTTTTCCTCTATGCCATCAAGTTACCAAATCAGCTCATTCAAAGGAACAGAGAGGATACAGAGTCTGCTGCCAATACACTGCATGTTTGCTGACATGTTAAAGCACACAGAGTTTGCAGCCTTCAGGCATTCTGTGTCCATTGACATGAAATCAGTGGTTCAGATGGCATGGAAGAAATTAGCGGAGATAACTAACCTCTGCCTCCTCTGATACAAAAGCTCAGAGGGCTCAAATGAAGGCAAGAGGTTGCAGATTCAAAAAGTTCAGGAGGAGGCAGCTTTTCTTGTGATGTGTAGTGATGCTGCAGAACTGCCCACAGCAGGATGTGGTGGATGCTGGACAGGAAAGACTGGACAGGTTCAGGGAAGACAAATCCACCAGGACACAGAAGCTGTAGTTGGCTTAGGTAGTACCTAAACCATACGCTGTGAAAACCTTCAGAAGTTTGACTCTGGACTTGCTCTGTTCTTAGGCTCTTCTTCAGGTGTCTGCGATTGCCCACTGCCAGACACAGGAGAGGAAGCGAGGTGACTTGGAGGCTTTCACTGTACCCAAGAGTCATTCACAACTTTTACAACTGCTCATTTGCAGCTCTGTGTCAGGGCCCTGAGGACATCCATAGGCCTTAATTAACCCAACCAGCCTCACCTGAGACCCCCACCCACAACTTCTGTCCATGGGCCCCAGTTTAAGTTAATCCCTGGCCCTTCAGTCCTGGCCTGATATATGTCATAGGCGTACCTGCTCCTACACCTCTTCCTGGGGTATTTGGATTTCCTGGCTTGACCTCAGACCTGACTCGCATCTTTACATCTACTTGGCCATCACAAGATCATTCATGGGACCAGTTGCAGTTACCATCCCTGTGCCCCTCACCCAGCTGAGATGTTGCGGGACTGTGCATTGTCAGTGAGGGTGCTACACTTGGGACTTAAAACCGGCTGTAACGTGGGGGTATTATAAACTGGTGCCAGAGGACTAGCTTCTGTGTCTTCTCTTAGCTTGGCTGGAGGCGGGTGCTGCTGGCTTGCAGCAAGGTTGTTACTGGAGTGGACAAAAGGCTGTAAAGTAACCAGCAATTGTCAGACTCGCACCATAAAACACAGGACACGAGGGCGAAGCCAGAGTGGTTTATGAGGGCAACAGCCCTCTGAGGAGGAGAGCCCCAAAGCTGAATCTACAGCAAGATTTCATCTATCAGTCAGAAATGAGATATTCTATAGGAGAAGGGCTGGGCACTGGGGGCCAACGCTAATTCTGTATTGGTTAGGGACACTTCACAGAAGCTGGATTGCTTTAGTTAGATCATTCAGCCCGGCGGGAGGATGAAACTGCATTTCTTCTATAGGGATAATGTTTACCAGAAGCAGCAAACTGCTTTTTGTTTTGAGTTCAGGTATCAGCTGCATCCACAGATGCTGTTTTACCATCAGAAGGTCCCTGCATATTTTAGACTGGCCTCAGAGCCTCTAATCTTGCCGGAGGTATCTGCTGCACACAAGTGGGCTGCTGGAACAGCCCAGCTTGGGGGGTGTTTCAACTGACTCACCAGGGCCTCGCTGAGACTGGCAGCCTCAGACCTCTCTGCCTCAGAGCAATCTCCAGTTCCACAACAACTCCACCGTTTAACCCTCTTCTCCAAGGAGATTTGGCAGACCATGAGGGAGGCCAGCTGGTGATGGATGGCCTCAGGCTCTTCCTTACCTACCTGTCCACTTTGCTGCATTCACTTCTCTACTCACTGCATTATTTCAGTTACAAGTACTTTTATGTTTTTGAGCTGCTGTGACTCTTCTCCATACCATCCTGGGGCTTCAGCTCATGCTCTCCCAGTGCTTTTCTGGGGGGTAGTGATCAGCTGCATGGACATCCTCACCCTCAGGTGAAACACTCTGCTTTGTTTTTATGCTGCACCAGCATTGATTGCTGTTGTGTAATGCAGACCTGGAGCTTGCCTTTTCTGCCTGAGCTACACAAAGTGCTAGGTTTGCTGAGTGGCTCAGAGCTTCTTCTCAGGAATTAACCCTTTCCCCTGTTTCTGTCTCCTGTTGCTTGGAGATACCCAGGGAACCAGTGGTGGAATTTCCTCCAGGTCTCTTCCACTTCTTCTAGGGAGTTTCAGACTTGCTGTAGCTTTTTGTCATTTGTCTGCCAGGGTTTCTCCTCAGTTTCCTTTTATTCCCTCTGTGGACTACAGGAACATATCAGTGTTTCAGGACCCTGCAAGAACGCTGCTTTCCCATGTCCCATTTTCCTGGGTAGCAGAAAAGAGCCACTCCATGCCCAGGTGTACAGCCCCCCATGCAGCATGGAGATCTCCCCATTCCGTGGTCATGCTTTTTCCCTGGCTGAGAACATAACTGCTGTCACCCCAGCAGGGTAAAGCTCCCTTTCAGCTCACCAGGTCATGCAATCTCTGTGAAACAGGCCAGGCTGAGTGGGAACCAACATGCTGGAGACAGTGCTGGATGCTGAAAACAGGGGAGAAATTTCTCTGCCTCTTTTTGAATTGGTAGCACTGGGCTGTCCCAGTTTGGCAGATTTCTGCTAACCCCTCCTGTCACCTTTCCAGTATAAAAAGCTTAAATACCTTCTTATTCTGGTCTGAGAGGAAAGTTCCTAGCCTTGTTCCTCCTCACCTGCTGTACCCTGATTACCTGCACTAATGATGAAGTGAGTGCTACAGAGGGAGACTGTACACCCACTTGCCCATCCCTGGTACACCCTGCACAAGGGTGCGCCACCAGTGGAGATGGGGGTCTTCTCCTGCTTGTTTGACATCTCAGCTGAAGAGTTTTGGAAATCTGAACACTTTACTTACCCTCCTGAACAGAGTCAGGGGCACTTAGGGAAGCCAAGGCCTTTACACCTGAACATCATCAGAAGGCACCACAAGCTGAGCATGGGATACACATGGTAGTCTTGGGTTAATCAGAGCAGAAAAGGCTCTGCAGACTGAGGGGCATGGATTGACATAGAGTGGGCAAGTGCTTTTCAAGGAGGAGCAAGTTGCTCCAGAGGAAAGCAAAGGCTCCACACAGGGGGATGCTCCCAGGGCCGGGAAGAAAATGCTGGTCCTTGGCTCCATGGGGAGCCCCAGTGCTTTGGGGCCTTGCAATGCATGCTGCTGCTTACATGCAAAGGGCCACCAAGTCCACAGCTGCAGGACTTTGTGTTGTACAAAGCTTGAAGCCCCAGTTCACAACATATAAAGGAATGGACAGTTAGACCTGTATTCTTTGCCACATACTGGTTGATCCTCAGCAGCAGGTGGCTGCACATCGAGACTGTGGCAATGTAATTGAGCTGTGCTGCAGGAGGCTTTGCCTGATACTCTGACTACTCTGCCACACCACTTACCTTGGGGAAAAATGTTAAGAGATAAGGGCCAGCCATGCTTAATTCTTTCCACATAAGCAGTGATTACCTTCTAGCATAGAAAAAGTATGTGTATAGAACTATGGCCTATGAAAAAGTAATTAGGACTGTTTAGATTTCCTTTCTGCTCTTTAGATTGACAAGTTGACAGAAGAAGACCAGTAGACATGATTGGTAGCATTCTGCTCAAGCCTGGGGTCAGCCCCATAATAGGTCAGGATCGATGGTGCACCATTTGCACTGTAGCAAACAGATGCTTTTCCCTGTGGTTCCCTTCCAGGCTCCAGATCTGCCTCAGCTTCTCTGCTACTTTAAATTAAAAACAGAATAATAATATGCAAAAAGAGATGCCATTACACAATATTTTCTAGCAGTTGGCACAGCAAACAGAAGCACAATAAGAGCTCAGGGAAGGGAATCACTTGGCAAAGCATTACATGGTCAGGAAACCTCAGCTCATCAGAGGTGAAGTTGCCTGTGCCCTCACTGAAAATGATTCCCCATTTGTAATCTCTGTGAGATTTGAACTTTAATCCCTGATCAGAGACTAGGGAGGGTGGGATGCATGGGGGAAACTCCTTTAGTAAGAGGAGAAAACAGTTTCCCTGTCTCTTCTTGCCAGGGCTGCTGGGTTCTGGACTCTGGTCCTGACTCCACCATTACTTTGCAGTGTCACCCCACACAAGGTTGGGTGCTCCAGTTGCAGTACCCAAACAAAATGACAAAGTAACCAAGGCACGTGGAGCCACAGGCACAGCAAGAGTGATGGGAGAGTCCCCCTGGTCCCGGCGGGCTTGTGAACTCTTTTCTCCCAGCTTTTTGTTGAAAATTTGAATTAAGTGTTGACAAAAGCAAGCATGGTTTTAAGTGGGTCCCTTTCCTCATTGGTCCCCTTCAAATGAATTCTGTTGGCATCTGTGATGTTATAATGGTATTAGCTCACCCATTTCTGTACCACTGCAGAGGAAAAGCCAGGTGATACTTGGTTTTATCTGTAACGAAAAAAACAAGTTGAGGAAAAAAATACTTTATTTATCTTTTCAAAAAAAGAGGACATTTCAGGCCTCCTTTTGTCAACCCATTAAAGCCTTCCCCATCATGCAAAGGAGCACATCCGCTTTGTTAAAGGAGGAGAGCAAAGGATCTCCAGAAGGCTCTGGAAATGCACCATCAGATTTGCCTTTCTTTTTTGGTGGGGAGCTGACCTCTCAGGAGGGGGATAGAGTCATTTGAGGATGATGCACCTTTTCTGGCTTGTCAGAAAGGCAGCTTCAGTCCCCCTTGCTTGTTGTGCTCCAGCATGGTCAAAAACCATGGCCCACATGATGCTGTGCACTGTGCAAGCCACCTGCATGGGGGAGGGAATGGGGGATGCACAAAGTTTTGCTCAGCTCAGAGACTTCAGCACTGAGATGAGAAAAATTTTCACACAGCTGTTGCCTTTTGTTACGAGCCCTGAGTGGCTGAAATGCAGCTGTTTAATTAGCATATGCCCCAGAATTTGGGGCTACCAGCTCCCCAGAGGCTAAAATTTGGATTATCTAAGGCAGAGAAAGAACTGAGTCTTGTGGAGGTTTTTATTGGAGGACTGGGAAATTGGCTGCTTGCGGAAATGAATCATATCAGCATGACACACTAAAAATCTGGAAAAGCCGTTGGCAACATGACGAATTTGAACCCCGTGTCTCCCTTGGAGGATGGTGACTGAGCTGGGGAAGAATCAAAAAAGTCAAGAGTCCATTGACTGACATCACCATTAATTCAACCACTGTCTGAGATAACGAAAGGGTCTTGGCCTTAGCCAGGAGTGAATTATGCATGTTTACAGATGCATCCCTCCATGGGTGTCACCACTTCTCAGCAAAAATAATAGCAGAGATAGAAAATACCCTTAAAACAACAGAAGTTAAGCAATTAAAAAAAAAATCTTAACAGTCATGAATATGGTATCCTGGCAGCATCCCTTTGGAATTTGTTTAGTAAAGGCTTTAAAAAGGCTGGGCTGGCAGGACACACAGCTCTGGACAGAGAGATGAACCCACCCAGGGATGAAGGCTGCCTGGCTGCAAGATGTTATTTGCTGCAAGTCTTCCAGAGACCAGGCTATGCTCCCTACCAAGAGTCCCAGGTCCTACGGGATCCTGTGTAATGGTATAGATCTTTGGTTTTCTCTGTTTTTTAAAGGAAAAAGAAGTCATAGGGGACTGAGTTAAAGGCTTGAGCATGGGAGGGGGAGGTGATCAGTGATCCGCGTCTTTCTGTCTAGGGTGATAAATTCCCAGCCACTTGATGGTTTCAGATTTGCTGACATCAGACTGTTGTTAGATTATTGGTAATCTGAGGGGAGGGGAGAGGCATTTTATTATGTTTGCACTGTGCCCGGTAAAAGTGTTGGTACCTCTAATCATCATCATAATAAAATGGAATATTAGTAATAAAACTAATCTTTTGCTCAGGACTTCAGCACCACAGTGGGGGAGATTTGCATGATGTTCCTTTCAAAAAATTGACTTCTCACTCTCTCCTTTCCACTTCTATCACTGCTGCAGCAAAACAAAAATCTCCCCAAGCAGTTTGTAACATGGAACATATGACAAAGATGAGCAGTCTGACCTCTCTGAGAAGCAATGATACAACCACACACACACACACACAGTTGCAGTAGGTTTCTGCAACCAGTTTATCATTAAGCTACAAGGAGCAGCTCACATGTCAGCTTGTCAGAGTTCCCTTAGAAAGTTAAATAGTGCACACTTTATTTGTAATTGGATGCAAATTAAAATATCACTCATGAGAGGGCTGAAATCCCAGAAGGGCAGATTGCATGCATTAAGCCTCAGGATTTGAATAATGTCAGAGAATATGCTGTTCCTTTTTACAGTTTGTTTCTGTCCTCTGCCACCCCAGCAAAGTGAATAAATCAGTCTCTTCCCCCTTCCTGGAAAGTGAAAGGGGAAGATTCAACATCTGCTGATAAAGAGCATTTGAGTCATTCACAGTCTGCCAATTGGAGCTGCTCAGTGCAAAGTCTGAAAGTCAGGGATGGCAGCAGCTCCATGGGGCTTGGAGCAGGGACAGCCAGCCTGAGGCCATGTGTGTTACTGGGTATGCAGAGATCAGCCTGCTCTCCAGGGCAGCCTGCCACATTCTCAGTGGGTGAAGAAAATCAGTAGATCTGCCCGTGAATTCAGCTGCGAAGAGGGAGACGGTGTTAGGAAATAGCCACCTTCCTTGTGCTTGACGTGGGGTTGGGCTCTGAGGAGAATATGCTCAACCTCCGTCGTGCCCTAAGGAGAAAAATGTCTTGCTCAGAAGCAGTGAATGAGCAAAAGCAGCTGGAAGAGGTTTTCCCTGAGTTTTTCCTTCCCGTTCAATGGCCCACAAGAAAAGGTCTCATGACTCCCTTTGCCCAGTTATGTGGATGTGGACTCGCAGATTCCCCCTCTTGTTTCCCCATACAGAGACATGCCTTTAGAGGGTGGGTAAAATGCAGCAACTGTCTTTATCCTAAGGGAGCCCTGGCACAAGCAAGGGATGAAAGCCAGGTTTGTCCTATCTTTCGTAGGGTAGCCATTGGCCAAGGATGTATTGCTGAGCAGAGACCTCTCTAACTGCTCCATAAGGGACCAATGAGGTTCCTTACTTGGCCCCACTCCCAGCAGAAGGGTTGAATCCTGCAGGCATTACCATAGTAAAGATTGATAACACGAAGATGGAGGCCTCACTCAGAGCTTCTAGCTGGTCTTTTTAGTCAATAACCGTTTTCTTTCATGCCTTCCACACACAAATCATGCCCCAAAGGTGCTCCAAATCCAAAGCCATCATGTCTTCCTGCCTCAATCCTCTGGCTGGACTGCCAGCTCACGTTTGTATCCAGCCCAGCATGATCAGTCTCACCACAGCTGCCATCGTGCTGCGATTCTCCATAATCACTGGATTATTTCAGGGAGGGTGGAAAAAAAACCTACTCCAAAACCTGTCAAACCCAGTGCTACTCATGCAGAGAGGCCAGGGCAAGACAATGGTCAGCTTAGCAGGGCAACCTGTCCTAAGCCTGGTCTGGAGGGGGTTTATGAGGACATCCCATTTTTAGGGTAACGTCCTATCTATGGGCGACATCCCATTGTTCTTTGGAACATAACAACAGACTCTGGATGCAGAGGGAAGGCAGCCAGGGAAGGAGGATGGTGTGTCCATACAGGTGTGTGGAGGAAGCTCCTAAGGGAGACGGGAGACTCTGAGGACCACCCTTTGGTATTAGGCTTCCCTCAAGCAGAGCCATCCCTTTAGCGGTAAAAGAGAATTAGTGACATCTGGTACTTCTGGTGGAAAGCAAAATTATCCCTCTAAGCAAACAGCGACAAGTCACACTGGCTTGTGCAGCTCAGAACTAAGTATAAAAGATGGAGAGGTGCAAAATTGACAGCCCTGCAAAAGAAGGACATCGCCCCTCCTTAATTACAACTGCCACTTTATTACCTGGGATAAATATTGTCTTTTGGGGAAGTTTTTTGCAGTGTTTCACCACAACAGCTGCCTGTCCTGTGCTGTGGCTTCTTATTATTAACAGGCCCATGGGATTATAAAGCCGGAAGGGAGCAGGGAAAATCTTCCCCACAGCACATACACAAACAGCGTGCAGTGAGGTCAGGACCAGTTTCTGAACGCTAACAGTTTGGATCACTGGGAAGATGCTTTTCTCCCACCTCACTGGAAGCACCTGTCCTCCTGGGTGTCTCAGCTCCTTGGAGCACCGTGGCATCTGGAAATGAGTTGCAGGCAGAGAACAGTATGTCCTCTCCTGGTATCTCTTATTCTAGGGAAACTTAACTAAAAACCTAAACATAACAAAGCTGCTCCAAAAGCAGTTAAACCTTCCTTGCTTCATGAGGAGCATATAAGCACTCTGGCATCACACATCAGCCTCTCTCTGACTGAGGCACCTCGTTCCTCACTGCAAGGCAGAAGCTGTCCCTTCACATATGCTCAGAGAAATTTCCCAGAAGAGGCTTCATAAAGGGCCTCACCTCCCTAAAAAAGGAGTGCCATCAAGACAGGACCCTCATGGGTTAGAAACAAGAGGAGAGGCCCACCATCTTCCACCTTCACCCTACATGTGGGAGTTCAGCTCCTCCAGTCACCCTGTTTTCTTCCCTGCCCATCACCTGAGCGGGGTCTGAGAAGGTCCCTGTCACCTCAGGAAGAACCAACTGGATGGCAAATACTCAGCAAGGCTACTGCCAATTTGCTGCCATTTTTTCCCCCAGCTCAAGCAAGACACAGAAGCACCGCTACACTCGTATACCAAAGACAACTTATGTTAGTGGCTGTGAGCTTACAGAGAGGAAATGGGGATGCAGGACCGATACCGCACAGGAATCAGGTATCAGTTGCATCCCGCACAGACGGACTGGTTTGGTTTCCCTTCTGATGCACATGGCAGACGGGGAGAGATGTGCTTTTTACACTGCTTGTCTGGAACAACCATCAGCCAAGTCCTGAGCATTTCCAAGGGAAAGGGTAGAAAAATGGTGTCCAGGTTCTGCATTATACAGGCATTTAGGCACAAGCTGAGAAGAGGACGTCATACCAGTAACACCAAATGGCACATACCTGAAGATGTCGGAGACATTTGTTCTAACTATCTCCTTCTCCCAGTCAACTTCATATAGCAAGTATAGCAGCTATAGATATCTCCTCTGCTAGTAGCCCCCAGGGCACTACCAGCTTTGTTCTTTTACCTGTATTATCTTTGCAGCTTGCCTTTCTGCTGCCAGCAGGCATAAACATGGTCTTTCTTTTTACATAGGGTAGGAGATGGTCTCAGAGGTAGGATAATTTTCCAAATTTATGTTTCTTCCCTCTTTTTCTCTCCAGACTTCCAAAGATTCAGGACTGAAACTTTGCTCTGAGCCTTTACCTAGTACAACCAACAAATCCTATGACTGTAATTGGTTTTGCTAACTCAATAACTGAATAAAATTTTGCTGAGTAAATGAATTAAATTCCAGTATCTCTACAAATATACAGGGACAGGATTATTTGTGGCCTGACACAAAACCACCATATTCTGATCAGCTGGATGCAGGTCATGCTACAATCCCATATTATACCTTATAGCATGATACAAACAGGAGTTTGTTCACTAGGTAGCACTGATCAAGTACAGCTGGTTCTTGTAGAGGATCTTCTATGAAGTTTAGCCATTTCGAATCTCAACATTTTTTATCTAGGATTACAAATAAACATATTATTTTTTCCCCTTTTTTGGCACTGGATGTGAACCACAACATAAGTTAATGCTCTGAAGATAATGTCTAGCCCTAGGCCAATTGTTAATGCTGTTGCAAAGAAAACTCTATGCGGAAAATGACACTGCAGAGCAGTTGCAAAACTCACGGTGCAACCCAAAAAGCAGGAGCAGATGATTTTGCATAGGTCTGGATTACTTCCATAGCTTTTTACTTTTCCCCATTGCTGGACACGGATGCAGAATACTGTCAATATTTCATTCGAAGTTTTCAACTGAAGGGGCAAAATGTAGAGGGGTTGCTAAAGACCAGTTTCTGCACATAGTTCATAAACCTAAGTGCGCTGGTGAGAGCATATGAAATCACACTGTGATGACAGAAATAAAAAAACCTTTCTAATATTCTTGCTAGCACTGAAATGCCAAACCTAGAGAGAAGCAGAAACAAGGGTTTCTTGGGCACTGATTTGCCTCATCCTGTTGATAGTGTTGCACATGAAGAAGATCTGCATAGCGGGTGAGATAAGATGGTTGGGGTTTGATGACGGCTGCTTGAGTGCTGACAGGTGTTTCCTTTTCTAAATCCCTTGGGGGAGTACCTGGCTACCTTCCCTGAGGAGACACTGGTTATCTGAGTTGATCTCCTTTGCGTTTTAACTTCTATGAAGCATTACAGGCAATATTGTATTTTGTGTGCACTACAAAGAGCTGGCTCCTCCCAGAGCTTTCCTAGGGTGTCTCTAGAGCGGCATTGACTAACTCTATTAAGGGACTTGGGATTAAACTCTGCTCTGAGTGTTTCTTCTGCTCTGAAGAGAGATGCTCTAATACAGTGAGTCCTGTCAGCAGAGCAACGCCACAGCTTTAATAGGAACTACTTGGTTCTCAGCCTAGACTGGTTCCAGTTAATTAATGGTTTCATTATCCAAAAGGGTGTTTATAAAGTCCTAACCCCTACTCCAGTCTAAAAGCTTTCATGTTTCTAGCATCTTCTACCCAAAGATCTCAAAACTATTTATCATATTACCTGATACCATGGATATTATCTCCCTTCTCCAAAAAGAGAACAAAGCCAAACTTTCCAAAGCGGCCCATCATTTTTGGGTGCCTGATTTTTGGCCACATTTTGGACTAGTTTTCAGAGCTACAGGCTTTTCTGGGTCTCACAGGTCAACAGTACTGCAGAGGTCTAGTACTCATAAAAAGCAAAACATGGATATTTTAAGTTTGTTGTTCAGAAGAGTTAAAGATTATGAAAAACTGGCTTGAAAAATTCAGAAAAATTTCAGGATTAGATAACAGAGCATGGAACTGGATCTGAGGGCTTGCACAAGCCCCTGTGAAAGCTCTCTGGCCAGTCAATGGCTAATAACCCCCTTTGGAGTCCATGGAGGGTTGCTGCCAATGCAAAGTCCTGCAGCTGGGTATCTTTGGGAACAGGCTGAAGAGCTCTGTTGCAGGTGACTTCAGCATCCTGCCAGTGTACCCTAGAAGCACAAGACAGGAGTTTGAGGATGTGTTTTGCCCTGCCTGTGGTCCCAGGAGGCTGTGGTCCTCTTACCCTGACTAGGAAGAGGACGAATGCATGTTCCTTCCATCACATCCCAGAGTGGTTGCGAAACAGCCTGGAGTGACTCAGGCGCAGCTGGAGAAAACATCATGTTTTCAGGACCATAATGTTCCTGGCCTGCAGTCTGGGGCCTAGTATTTGTGGTAGATTTTAACTAGGAACTCAACTGACGGCCAGTTTTGCTCCCTTTAAGCTCTGCCATCTGAGCCTTTGATTTCTTGGGCCCCCATTTATAATTGTCTACTGCTGCCGCAAGGAGTTATGTGCTCTAGACTGTGTGGAGAAATAATCAGTTTGGGGTATACAGTCCCATGTTAGTAATTAAGGAATTTGGTAACACTCACAAATTCATTAGCATGTAGCATTGTTTTGGCCTCCCTTACAATGATGAAGAGGTATGTCTTGTTGTAGTACTATGATGTTCTTCACTTCCGTATACAGCTTGAAATGGGTTCTTTAGACTGGGTCTGTGGTATAGGTGTTTGATCAGAAGCATGAAGGAATATGTGTGTGAGTGCTCAGACCACAGAAATACCCATTTTTCTCAACAGATTTAAACAAGTTATGTTGATAAAAATGAAAGATCATGCACGTCACAGCTAGGAAGTAGAACCCTTACAAAGTTTCTTGGGATAACAATCAATTTGCCATAAAATTTAAAAACTAGCTTGCAAAGTTTATGTTATTCTATATTCTGTTATATTCTATCAATCTATATTCTGTTAGGATTTTTTGTCATAAAACATGTATCAGTATTTATTTGTTGTTCTAACTTGCTTGATTTGTCCTAAAATAATTATTATTGTCATCAGACTGGCTGAAAAACTTTCCAACAGATGTAAAGTATCTTTCCAAAATGGTGGCAATACTGAAATAAACTGCAGCATGCCTGTAATGAGCAACTGTAACACTAACATTTTGCAGATTGTAAACACAGCTATGGCTATATTATGGGAGGAACTATCATGATACTAAGTTTAAGTGCATTTGTTTGTTTTTAAATTATTAATTGAATAATTGCCAGGTTTGTGGCCATCATTAGGCTTCAGGATTAATGGCTGCACCGAGGTGAATGGAGACTGAGAGTGTTAGGTTAGACTGTGCAGGATCCCTTGCTGTGTGCAGAAGATGTCTTGCATGCTGCTCGAGCCAGCAGCCAGCTCAGCACAGCAAACAGCTCAGCTGCACATCAGACAGTGATGAGGTGGGAGCTGCAGAGATTCTTGTCACCCTGTGATTGGTACAGAGGGTATGAGACACTTCTGTCCTTGGAACGCTGAGCACCTGACACGTCCCCTTTTCTGCGCAGGGCTGCAATGTGCCACATCTGGGCAGGGGAGCCCACGTCCAGTGCTGTCATGGTCACAGCATGACACCAGAGGATGCAGGGCACCAGCCAGTGCCTACAAAAGCTGGGGAGAAGCAAGTCTGCAAGCCAATTTATAGATGCGTAAGAGGCCTGCTTATGTCTTCCCATGTAGTAAATGGAGATGGAGGTTTTGTATGAACTTGTTTTCTCTGCAGGGCCAGGGAGTAAGTCATTCATTTTTCCCTCTCAGCTCTGTTTTATATGTATGTATTTATTTTACAGTGTTAGAGAATTAAAAGCAGGAGAAACCAAGAGCATTTTCTGCTGCCAATGAGCCAGTGACTTACCTGTAATTAAAGAGGACGTAAACTCATTTATTTGTTGATTCAGGTTGGGCAGGGAGGAGAACATTGACTCTTTATTGCCAAAATTAGAATTGGGTAACTCCATTCACTCTTGTGGATAGAGAAGTCACCCTTATATCTTCACTTAAAGTGAAAAAACACAGTCAGTCCAACAAAATGGATGACATGTAGGAGAGCTCTGAGTAGATAAGTTCTATTCTTTGCAGCATTAAGTTACAATATGTTGTTTCTCCCACCCACAGTAGGGGGGAAAGTCTGTCCTACAAATCAAAATTGTTACAAATTACAGGCTTAATCCTTAACACCACAAGGCAGTCTCCATCACGTGAGTGTTTTGGTCCAAAGAATATGCAGTAGTGCAGATAAAGATGGACAGATCCTATTGCAAGTGAAATTCCCCACTGCTCATTGCCGTCTTCTGGGTTGGAGGACATGCGTAGTGGCAGCACTGCAAGCGGACAAGGCTAAGGCAGAATCTGTGGTCTAGAGGGTTTATTTAAGATACGGTTAGCATGCAGCCTTTGTGGCTTAAGAGCTCATGTGTTAGCTTTGTTCCCTTATGAGCTGTCAGTGTAACATATGAATACATGATTCTTCCCCTATGGGCTGCAGATCCCTGGAGATACTGCTTGTAAGAGGTCCTGGAAAGTATTGTCAGGAGGCTCAGTTCACATCAGTACAAACTACCCATCCACTGGAAAAATATCCACCACTGGAAAAGGTTGGAGATGGCTGATGTTGACCAATTACACTAGTTCTGGTTTAGAAAAAAAATGTTTGTGTTTAAATGCTACTGCTACATCTCTTCCATTCCTATTACTGCTTCCCTTTGCTTTGAACGGAGTGCACCTTTCTCCTCAACAGTACACGCATATTCCTGTAAGGAAGCACGCACTGCACTACCTAACTAAAGATCATGCAACAGGTGGGTATGACAGATGGGGGACAGCAAAGTAACAGTGAGATAATTAGGATTAGAACCATAAACAGCGGTGGTGGCAGACGTTATGAGAGACATTTGCATGAAAATTGGATCTTTGCTTATGAAGAGTTCATTGCTTCCTGCTGTTCTCACAAAAAAACATGTTGCTTTGACATCACAGTAGGTTGCTATGGAGATGCTGATGCTACCAAAGATAGGACTGAGCTGGAGGGCTATAAAAAGTCCTGGAGACCCAGCTGAGTCCGTACGCATTTGGGAAAGGCCAGCACAGCATTTATTTTTGGCAGTTGCACAGCAGCCTATTTATGTGACAGAATGTGACACCAAAAGTGGATAAGGGGACATCACAATACAACAGAGTGCCACGATGCTGGGGCGGGGGTGGGGGGGGTGGGGGGAGAGGCATAGTTAGGAGTAGGGGAAAACTAGGGACTTGAATTGGTACAACCCTGGTGATACAGAATAAAGCTCCCAAAAAAGGAAATAAGTTTTAGAAAGAGGACATGCTAGAAACCAAAACTTTTCTGTTCCCTGAAAGATATCACAGGCTTAGCAACCTTGTGAGATATGTCTCCTAGTTAATTTTAAATCTCAGTAAACATAGAATCATAGAATCATAAAATCATTTAGGTTGGAAAAGACCTTTAAGATCATCAAGTCCAAGCATAAACCTAACACTGCCAAGTCCACCACTAAACTATGTCCCTAGGTGCCATTTTTACACATCTTTTAAATACCTCCAGGGATGGTGACTCAACCACTTCCCTGGGCAGCCTGTTCCAATGCTTGACCACCCTTTTGGTGAAGAATTTTTTCCAAATATCCAATTTAAACCTCCCCTGGTGCAACTTGAGGCTGTTTCCTCTCGTCCTATCACTTGTTACTTGGGAGAAGAGACCGACCCCCACGTCTCTACAACCTCCTTTCAGGTAGTTGTAGAGAGAGATAAGGTCTCCCCTCAGCCTCCTTTTCTCCAGACTAAACAACCCCAGTTCCCTCACCTGCTCCTCATAAGACTTGACCTTGCTAACAAATACTATAACTGTTATTTACAGCTGAGCTGTCAGCATGTTATCCCACAAATGTGAGGTCATTTACCCGGTGTGCGAGACGCCAATATACACACAGGGCAAACGTATTTTATTTCATGTGTGAGCAGAGATGGGTGCTAGGTGGTAGCTCCACAAAGCTAGCACCAAGTTTGGTCATGCAGGTATGGTATTTATACAGTCTAGTTATACATATGCATAAGTAATAACACAAAGCAGTTTTCTACTGGTCTACATTTCTCTTATTCCAACTTAAAGCTACAGTGCTACTTTAATATCCTGCACATGCTCAAAGGTGAGGGGTCTCTGCTTGGACCGGGGTCTCCAGCTTGAGGGGTGTGACGTTTAGTATTATAATGAGGATAGTTTGCATGAGGGTGCTTCTTATCACACTTCTACTAGTTGTTTCAGATGGTTCCCAAAACATATTAATTAGCTTACATATTTCTTTGGGATGTGCTTTACTCCCAAGGACAGTAATTCTTGTTTAGATGTTCCATGTTCCAGCCTGAATCCCCCTTACCAACTTTACGTAAGTCCTGGCTTTCCACCAGCTCCTGTTAGACTACAGTTCCCCCCTTTGAGACTATGAGACTTTTCTTCATAGTCCTCATATGTCTCATTATTAGTTCTCATTAATAGTATATTATTTCCAGTAGTAACTTGTACAGTTAGTCATCTAACACATTTTAAGGCACAACTAACAACAATACAGATGATTATCATGATGATTACAATTATAATCATCGTTTAAAGTAAACTTGCCAACCATCCAGTTAGGGAGAATCCAAAACTTTGTAATATTTTGTTTAGAGGCCTGAATATCTCTACTTGATTTTGCCACTTATTTTATTTCATCTATTTGTTGATCTAAATGTTCAGTTATATTGGGGATATGGATGCAACAATCTTTGGGTTTCAGTTTTAGGTACCCACATACCCTGTGTTCATGTAATAACATTAAATCTAAGGTTAGCCTATTCTGCAACGTCATCTTTGAAGTTTCCTGTAATTGAGTGTTTTAAATCTTGTAATCCTGCTCTAGTTGCATTTGCTAATAGTTCTACTTGTCCTGTCAGATTGTACAACCACAATCGACTCTGAAAGGAGGTAATTTGGAGACTGAAGGTAGCTTCGGTTTAAATCTAAAGTTAAAATTCCCCACTCGAGGGGATTGGCTGCAGATTTAGGTAATGGTAAACAGGCCATTATACTGCTGACGTTATGGATTCTTCCAGAGGATTGGACAAGTTTTAAGACTAGATTTCTGTTACAAAAAGTATATGCTAGCTTAATCAATGTCAGAGATGATACAATTTTCATTGGAACCATGCTAAATTAATAACACTTTCCGAGAGTGTTGTAGGAGTAATTTCAATAGTAGTTTTCTAAAAGAAAAACCTTGATACAATTGATCAACAGTCCCTGGTTAGTCGGAGTTTCAGTTCTCCAGTTGGTGTAGAAGTCCACTTGTGCTAGTCTGGTGCCTTCTTTACTGTAGTATAATGAATCCAGGAGTCGATCCCATTCACCTTAACTGCTATATAAGTTTTAATAGCACTGTATAAGGCCCTTTCCACTTTTCTTTCAAGGGCTCATCTTTCCAAGTTTGTACGCAGACTGTGTCTCCTGGTTGGAATGGGTGTACTGGAGTGTCCAAGGGAATGGGAGTCTTGTGGTTTAGGTACCTATGCAGGGAGGATAAATTCTGCGAGAGAGAAATCAAAACCTCTTTAATTACAGCCTGTCCCTTTATATGCATTTGGTCTCCCTTCGTGGTTAAATGATTGATTGGATATGGTTTCCCATACAGGATCTCAAATGGACTAACACCTTTCCTAACTCTGGGTGTAATTCATACTCTCATTAATGCTATTGGTAGGATACCTATCCATTTCATTTGAGTTTCCTGACACACTTTAGAAATCTGTCTTTTTAGAGTTTAATTCGTTCTTTCTACTTTTCCACTGGACTGTGGCCTCCAAGGGATATGCAAATCCCATTTAATGTCTAGAAATCTAGAAACTCCCTGCACTATTTATGCAATAAAGTGGGGTCTGTTATCAGAGACCTGGAACACCAAATCTGGGGATAATTTCTTTCAATAAAATTTTAATCACTTCCCTAGCCTTGTTAGTGCAACAAGGGAAAGCTTCGGGCCAACCAGAAAAGGTGTCTACCATTACCAATAAATAAGTATACAGATTACACCTTGGCAATTCCATGAAATCTATTTGCCAGTATTCCCCAGGAGTTATTCCTTGTTTTAAGATTCCTCCTATGATTTTCTTTGCAATTTTTGGGTTATTGGCGCAACAGATAGTGCACTTTTTAATTATTATATCTGCTAGGCTTTGCATTCTTAGCCCAATGATGTAGTCTTTTGGCAATTAGCACTAATGCATCTGCTCCCGAGTGTGTTTCTTGGTGCAGTTTCTCGAGTAGAATTTCCATCATCTTTTCAGAAATCAATAATTGCTTCAGTGGTGTCACCTATCAACCCTGATCATTTTTGGAACAATCTAATTGCTCTGCCAATTGATTTTTCTTCTCAGTATATTGTGGGGGCGATAATTCCAAATGGGATACTGGAATTAAAGCTCCTTCAAATTTTGATTTCTGTAATGCTGCTTCTTTTGCTAACTGGTCTGCTTTTCGATTTCTCTTTGTGATTTCACTGTTCCCCTTCTGATGCGCTTTACAATGCATTATAGCAACCTCCTTTGGTTGAAGGACTGCCTGTAAGAGCTTCATTATTTCTGTTCCATATTTGATTGGAGTCCTGTGTGAACTGAATAGTCCTCTTTCTTTCCAAATTGCCCCATGTGCATGCACTACTCTGAATGTATACTTAGAATCTGTGTAAATATTGACTCTTTTTCCCTGACTAAGCTCTAAAGCTCATGTTAGTGCAACCAATTCTGCCTTTTGAGCAGATGTATTACTAGGCAAAGATTTAGCTTCTAAGGCCCAAGTACGTGTTACAACTGCATATCCAGCTTTCCATCTTCTTTCCAACACAAAACTGCTTCCATCAGTAAATACCTCCAGTTCTGCATTTGGTAGAGGTTCATCTCGCAGATCAGGCCTACTAGAATACACTTGTTTGGTGGTGGTTAAGCAGTCATGATGCAATTCATCGGATTCAGAAAATGGGAGCAGAGTTGCAGGATTTAGAGCAGAGGTCAGGGAGATTACAACATCATCTTGTTCCAGCAGCACAGCTTGATATTTAGCTAACCTGCTTGGGGAGATCCAGTGATGCCCTTTATTTTCAAGGAGAGAAGACACAGCATGAAGTACAAATACAGTAGTCGGTTGGCCTAATGTCAATTTCCGAAATTCTTCAATCAAAGTTGCAATAGCCACTACTGCCCTCAAACAAGTGGGCCAACCTTTACTGACCTCGTCTAATTGCTTTGAAAAATATCCCACCGGTCTTTTCTGGCTCCCCAGTTTTTGTGTCAAAACTCATAATGCCACGTGCTGTCATTCATGTACATATTATAATCGGAAGGGTTTCCTCAAATTCAGGAGTCCCAAAGCAGGAGCGTCCATGAGTTTCCTTTTAATTTCATCAAAACTCTTCCTACATTCAGGTGTCCATTCGAGAACCCCCTCAAGTCCTTTCACAGCAGCATACAGTGGTTTAGCAATTAGTCCAAAATTGGGAATCCATAAGCAACACCATCCAGCCATCTCCAGAAATCCTCTTAATTGCTTCTTTGATGTAGGTACAGCAATTCTACAAATTGCCTCTTTTCTCTCAGTACTTAATTCTCTCTGTCTTTGGTGATTTCAAACCCCATATATTGGACCTTTTTTTCCCAATCTGAGCCTTTTTCTTAGAAACTCAATACCCTGCCAAGCCCAGAAAGTTAAGCAAACTGATGGTGGCTTCCAGACATGCCTCATAACTGTCAGAACCAATTAGTAAATCATCAACATATTGCAACAATGTTACAGCATCATGATCATTTTGCCATTGTTCCAATTCTTTGGCTAGTAGGTTACCAAACAAGGCAGGGCTGTTCTTGATTCCTTGGGGAAGGACAGTCCAGCAGAGTTGTGTCTTACGTCCTGCAGTTGGATTCTCCCATTCAAAGGCGAAGATGGTCTGGCTCTGCTTATCCACAGGTATACAGAAGGCGTCCTTTAAATCTAATACTGTGAAATAAGTATTACTGTTAGGGATTGTAGTAAGGAGGGTATATGGATTTGGAACCACAGGGTGGACATCTACTGTCCTTCCATGAATTTCTCTTAAGTCCTGTACCAGTCTATATTCAGAAGAATGGGGCTTCTTTACAGATAGGATGGGAGTATTAAATTCCGATTGACAATCCCATAACAATCCATGTTCTAAAAAGGAGCTTATTACAGGTTCTAATCCTTTTCGAGCCACCAGCTTAATGGGATATTTTTTCTTTCTTACCGGTTGAGCTCCTGGTTTCAGTTCAGTCTTTACCGGAGTCGCATTCTTTGCTTGTCCAGGTATCTTCGATGCCCACACCAGAGGTATGACCACATTCAGTACTTCCTCTGGAATACTCATTTCTTCATTAGGATCTTTCTCGATTAACAAACATATCTGGGCTTTCCAGGCAGTCTCTGGAGGAATATGCAACTGAACAGAGTCTTTTAAAAAAGTTAGTTGTGCATTCAGTTTACAAAGTAAATCCTGTCCAAGCAATGGTAAGGGGCATTCTGGCATATAAAGGAATTCATAAGTTAATTTAGTATTTCCAATTCAACATTCCATAGGTTGTAAAAACGGCCTTAAATTCTTTTCCCCTGTTGCACCAACAATGGTTCTTTTAGTTCTACTTAAGGGTCCCCTACAACTAGTTACTACAGAATGTGTGGCTCCACTATCAATTAAAAAATGTATTATTTCATTCCCCAGCTTGATTGGAACCAGAGGATCAGCTGGGGAAACTTTAATAGATTCCTCTGATCCCCTTCAATCCAACCCAATCTCCGTCATTACCCCAACAGTTTCCTCTGTCTCTCTTTCCTGATTACCCGGACAACGTGGACAATCTTTTTTCCAATGGCCCTCTTGCTTACAATATGCGCACTGATTCATTCCCAAGGGAATGTCATGATGATTTCTACTGTGATTTCTATGGCCTCTTCCTTAGCCACAAAATCCACCTCGCCTATTTTCTCTCCCTTTTTCTTGTTCTTCTGTCAAGGCAGCCAACAAAGAAGCTTGCAGGTTTGCTCATCCCCACTTCTCCTTCTCTTCTATTTCCTCCCAATTATTATACATCTTATATGCAATTGCTGGTAACTGTGAGATTGTCATTCCATCCACACCCTCTACCTTTTGTAATTTCTTTCTTATATCTGCTGCCGCTTGACCAATAAACAGCATGTTAAATAACTTTGAATTGCTGTCATCTTCTGGATCCAGATCTGTCCATTTTCGAGCTACTTCACACAATCTCTCATAGAAGGCTGATGGGGTTTCCTTATCCCCCTGCCTTACTTCATATAGTTTAGATAAATTCTTAGGCTTTTGCACTCCATGTTGAATCCCATACAAATTAATTTTTGACATTCCTTTACCCTTTGTAATCCCTCACTTGTGTTTGGATCCCACTCTGGGTCCTCTTTTGGGAGGTACATATTGGTATTAGGCACCGCCCCTGTCCAGTTGTTGGATCAGTCCCTCTCTAGCCTTCTCTAAAATTGTTCTCCTCTCCTCAGTGGTAAACAAATATTCTAGGAGAGCCTGTACATCTCCCCAGTTAGGATTATGAGTAATCATTACAGTTTTAACAGTATTCTACATTCCTTCTGGATTGTTTTGATAGGATCCAAATACCTGTTTCCAGTTTAATAAATCAGAAGTAGTAAAAGGTACAGGTACATATACTGGTGTTCCTTCAGGCCCTACAGCCTGTCTGAGGAGAGCTTGAACTATTGGTTTCTATCCCCTTGTTCTTTTAGAGATAGGACTCACAACTCCATTATCACTTGAGCTATTGAATTCTGGCTGTTTTGGGGGAGCTACCAACAGCTGAATATCCTCTTCCAAATTTTCTGATTCAATACAACAAGATTTTCCCTTTTTCTCTTTTAATGCATATATTCCAATCTGATGTTTAGAATCCACTAAGCCACATTTTTTCCTAATATCCCCATCATTTCTTACTGAAGAAAACATATCCACATAAGGTATTTCATCCCATTTTTCAGTTCTCCGACAAAACAACATTAATTGCAATATAGTGTTATATTTCAATGATCCATTCTCAGACCATTTTTCATCATCTTCCAATTGATATTGTGGCCACCATTGATTACAATACCATTTTAGCTTATTTTTAGTCATGAGATCCCCCCAAATTTACTCCAATTCTTCAGGATGCATCCTAGAGGAGAGCAAAGGGGTGCCTCCCGGGAAGCAGCAGCGCCCATATCAGTACCGAAAAACCCAGCGTTTCTACACAAACCAGAATGAGGGACATCTCCCTTTGTTACTCAGAACAGAACAGAACAGAACAGCGTGTAGAAACAATCAGAATTATGCTACTGACACATATCTTTCCTGATGCGTCTTATGCAGAGCCCAGAACAGAACAGATGGTGCCTGCTTCCCGAGAGATTTTGCCCCTACCCTCCTTTTCTCATTTCCCCCCAAAAATACCTCTTTTCAGTAGCGTTGCACCGTTGTGTCACTTACTGCTAGCCTGCAGGAGAGGAGCTGAAGGACTCCCCAATCAACAGGTCAGTGCGTGCTGGAGTCCACTCGGGTCTCTTCTCCCCATTGGATGCAGCAAGACGAACTCGGCAAGGCTGTCAGTGCAGTCCCATCTGGGGTGCTAAAACTGTTATCCCACAAGTGTGAGGTCGTTTACCCGGTGTGCAAGACGCCAATATACACACAGGGCAGAGGTATTTTATTTCATGTGTGAGCAGAGCTCCACAAAGCTAGCACCAAGTTTGGTCATGCAGGTACGGTATTTATACAGTCTAGTTATACATATGCATAAGTAATAACACAAAGCAGTTTTCTACTGGTCTACATTTCTCTTATTCCAACTTAAAGCTACAGTGCTACTTTAATATCCTGCACATGCTCAAAGGTGAGGGGTCTCTGCTTGGACCGGGGTCTCCAGCTCGAGGAGTGTGACTTTTAGTATTATAATGAGGATAGTTCACGTGAAGGTGCTTCTTATCACACTTCTACTAGTTGTTTCAGATGGTTCCCAAAACATATTAATTAGCTTACATATTTCTTTGGGATGTGCTTTACTCCCAAGGACAGTAATTCTTGTTTAGATGTTCCATGTTCCAGTCTGAATCCCCCTTACCAACTTTATGTAAGTCCTGGCTTTCCACCAGCTCCTGTTAGACTACAAGCAGGTCATCATCATCATGAATACTTTTAGACCTGGTTAAAAAAGTTAAATTCCCTTTTCAACCTTCATTTTTCTAACCAAAAGCATTTTAAAAAACAACAGCCTGAGCTTTTCTGCCTCCCAGCTGTTGAAAAATGAGGAGCAATTGCCTGAGCAAAATTTATCAAACATCATTGTCAGTTCTCTGAAGGAGATGATTGGTTACAAAAGCATTGTTCCTATGAGAGAGGGACTTCACCACAAACCAGCCACTCACCAATATTTCTGGATGCTGAGTGATGGTCACAGGCAGATTGGACACGTCCACCAGAGACATTTCTGTGCCCAAGAGTCTGCCCCCTGTCTGCCACCCTACTGAGATCTGCCCATGGATGGCAGCACCAGCAGCACGCAGGAGGTCTCTGGTGGGCACTGCTCTGGCAGGGTGGGTGGGCTGCACAGCAGGTCAGCCAGGGCTTCACAGATTATAAAATTATTCTTGATGCTTTTGAAATCTATGACATGGTCATGCTTTTCAGAGTAAAAAAGTTTTCACAGGAGCTTCCTACTCCTTGGCAAATGTGCCTTTACCCGTGTGTGGCTGCATTTCGGCTGCTAGCTTTTCCCTATTCCAGAAACCAAACAGAAGATTTGCCTCCACAAAGCCTAATGCCAGTAGTAGTTTCACCCTCCATTAAAATAACCCCCAAGCTATTGATATCAGCCAGTAGCAATGGGTGCCACTTCCCCTCCCAGTATAGCTGTAATACTTCAGTGTTCACAAAGAGTCTTTACTCATGTTCCACACCCCATCCAAAAAGCAGGACGGCACTTTCTTCAGGTATCAGTTTGTTCAGCACTGAATGAAAAGGAACGTAAGAACAGAAGACACTGCTTGGGCTTGCAAGCACCATCCCCAGTTTTCAAAGGCAAACCCATCACACCCGTCTGTACGCTCATTAGGCTTCATTTAGACTAGGCAAAAGCAGGGACAGATGCTACACTCACAAAAGATGTTTCTGTAGTTCATAAAAATACATTGCCTGTGATATGACTGAGCAGCTATGATAGGGATGCTGCATGAAAGCTCATCCTGTCTCCTTCCCTCCCCTTTGTTTGATGCCACAGCAATTTAGCAAAGGCAGAAATGGCTCTGCACCCCTGCAAGTTTAAGAGAGACCTGTAGCACTTCTATATAAATTGAGAGTCTGGGACAAAACAAGAAGGAAAGAAACTAGATTAAAAACCAGTTTCTTCATTTAAGAAATTGTTGCAAGTGTCAGCGTAGGATAAAATCTTGTAGAAATACAAGTAAGGGAACACAAACTGCTCCAGTGCATGTTTTTGCTGGAAATGTTTTGGGACATGTGCTCTCCCTCCTCAGGGAAGGACAAATAATGCCTTTGTTGTAGACTTTGGAAAGAAACAGCAAGGGCTTTTATTCTAAAAGCCATTGCCCAGCAGCTGAGGCATCCTTGGAACAGCTAAAAGCCTTCTAACTTCTTGCTTAAGCTTATACATACACCTATATATCCCAATTAAACTTGTTAGGTTTTGTGCCAACATCAGTCATTACTTTAAGTTTCTCTCCTCTCTGCCAATGTTTACACAGATGCAGGATTTACAGACAGGAATCACCTCTCCTCTTCTATTCTACATTACCTGGCTGAACAGCCACGGCCCTTCTGATTTCTTCACTTAAGATAGGATCTTCGTTCCTTCATCATCTTAGTAACCTTTTCTTGTGCATACTTATTCCAGCCTGAATTAATCCTTCTTGGGGGGGTGGGGGGGTGGGGTGGCTCAAACAGTATACAGTATTGCTGATGCAATTTCAGCAGTGTTTATATAGTGGCATTAATCCTGCCTTCACCTGTCATCCACAATGGATTCCCCCAAAACCATAATGCTGTGGTGTCGCACAATCATAGAATCATAGAATCCTTTAGGTTGGAAAAGACCTTTAAGATCATCAAGTCCAAGCATAAACCTAACACTGCCAAGTCCACCACTAAACCATGTTCCTAAGTGCCATGTTTACACATCTTTGTGACTCAGCCACTTCCCTGGGTAGCCTGTTCCAGTGTTTGATAACCCTTTCAGTGAAGAAATTTTTCCTAATATCTGATCTAAACTTCCCCTGGTGCAACTTGAGGCCATTTCCTCTCATCCTATCACTTGTTACTTGGGCAAAGTGAGCCACCTCTGGAGCTGCTAATTGAACAGAGCTCCAAGCCAAAAAGGAGGCAGATCCTTTTGTCTTAGAGGCATACAGGGATATACAGAGCAGACAGAGGAAGATGCCTGGTTGACAGGCTTATGGCACTCTGATCCAAGCTGAGATAGGACTGAAGGATCCTAATTTAGGGACCTACAATCAGTTCCCTGCAGCAATCTCATCTTCACAGCAACGCAAAACCCCTGCATTTACATCACCATGTCTTTATCTTTTAGTCTTTGCTACTGATACATCATAATTACTTACTTATTTACTACAGAAGCCCCCTGTTTTTTTCTGAACTCTTCAGAAATGCAAAATATGTACTATTCTTTACGTAATGGCCACATTGCTATTGTTTCTGCAATTCTTTTTATACAAAAATCTCACCAAGCTTTACCAGTAGTAATGAAGCGAGCCTCACACCCTAGCTCCTCTGAGAACCAGAAAGCATATTAACTTCATCCTGCAGTTATTCTACTCTGCTGTTCACAAGCTATCAAGATATAGCCAAAAATCATTCAGCAACTCAAGAGTCACAAGTTAGAGTACCCTTAATTCAGCTCCTTGTATGAGAAGCATTCTTTTTCTACAGCTTGCTCTGTCATGGCCATAATGACATAAAGCTTTACAAAGGTAAATTCCTAGACAGGAAATCTGACTGCATGCAAGTGCTCAGTAGGATAGCTTACCAGGCAGAGCACAAAACAATGCAGACAATTTCACCACAGAGAGCCAAATGTGTCTTGCCAGGCTCTTTTTAAGCCATTAGCACTGTATTTCATAATGCACAGACCCCAACATTGTGATGTTGAAATGTGACAAGTGGTATTTGCTTGACAGGCAAGACTGACCTCCAGATGAACCTTTAACTAAAAATGGGAATTATGTGCAAAATAAACTAACAAAAACTTCCACCAATTTTGTACTTAAAACCTGAAACGTGTTCTGTACCTCTCCAGTCTTCCCTTGCCAGCAACCAGGGTTTACCTGATTTTAAATCCCACACTGTCCTGTCAGCATGCAAAACTTTCCCCCTTGAATCAGATTCCCCACCCACCCCTTAAGTGTGTAACACAATACGAGGTACTTGGGACAAGCACTTGCCATTGTGCTCGAGTGATTGTTTTTCCATCATTGTGCCAGGTCATATGAAAACAAAGTAATTTTAAGTACAGTGGGTGTAATTATTACAAAAATAGTTGAATGGGTTATTATAGGCACAGTAATTTCTTTTGAAATAAACAACTCTTGAGATATATTGTAGGATGCTACTAAATTTTAAGTAATTTTCCCAATCTGAATGCGTGGGAATACGTGCGTGTGGGTTTTAAAGAAAAATTGAAAATACTTTGCAGCCTACCTCTTGATGCCTCATAGACCACAGATTAAGAACTGCTATTCTATATCAAACCATACCACTTTTTAGAACCCATTTCAAATTTCCCTTCTTACTTAAAAACCTGTAAAGATAGCAACCCATAATGGATAAAATACCATAAGCCTTCAGGTTGCTTGAAAATAATGGTAAGTATGGCACAGTTAGTCTCCTAGGGATTCTAAGCCAATTTTACTAATCTGCTGTGTTATGCAACTTTTTTAGATAAGTCCATACTAGCAACATATTGTTCAGCTTCAGAACTGATAACAAAATAGTTCTGTGAATTATTTTCAGCTTCTGAATCTGTTCACATTTTCCTTGTCCTGGGCATACACTCAGATTTGTAGAGTTCATTTTTTCACCTTTTTCTATGATTGTGAGCAAGATGCAAGGAGCCACATCAGCCAGCTGATATCCATTTAAGTCTGCCAACGGTATCTATCATTTTCAATATTGGATGTGACTGATGGGGATTGGCTGGGCATATATAGCAACTCAGGATGGCTCAGGAAGATACATTGTTACAAGCCTACTTGTGGCTGACCTGGTGATATCTGTTTCAGCATCTCCTACTGGCTCATCTCCTCCACCAGTCAAGTATTCAGATAGCCCAGCATCATCCACCCCAGTCCAGTCTCATGGCCTCTCACATGACACAGCCACAGGTTGATCACATTCTCACAAAATACTTGAATTCTAACTTTTCCCATGAAATTGAAAATTGTTCACAAAGCACTCTCAGTCCTTTCTCCTGACAATCTCTGTTCTTCTGGACCAATCCGTGCTTGCTGCTTGCTTGCTTTTCTTGCATTTCTGTTGTGCCTTTGTTGATCTATGTCCAAAATGCAACTTCTCTGTCTATCCCTTCTGGATATAATCATCGCTCTTCTGCTGTTCAGTCCAGTAATTTCTCATCATATTATCAAAGGAATCAGGGCTTTCACAGGATATTTTGGCTGCCAGTTTAGTGCTGTGCTCTATCTCAACAATTAGCCACAGGAACAGGCTATTAAAATGAATGGGGAAAGCATGGTCAGTGCCCCTTTGCCTTCCTTGTTGGCAGTGAGGGTTTGTGCACCTGTCAAAAGCCTTCCAGTAAGGGTTTGTGCACCTGTCCAGCCTTCCTCATTTTTACAGTAGAAAAATGGAAGATGAAGTGGTGAAGCTTTGTGTTCTTCTTTAACCTGTAGCAATCCTGCAGACTTTTTTTTTTCTGCCTGATTCACACTCCAGACCCATATGCTCGGAGAAACAGAGATATAGTGACCTTATTATGGGTGTGAAATGTTTGATCCAGACTATCAGGCCATGTATTAACAGATGGAGCATATACTGTCATGCATATTTATCATTACCAAGCAGGACCTGCATTGCATCGCTGGGATCACAATTTATTGGTTTTGGCCATACTTCTCCAAGTCCTTTTTTTATGCCCTGGAGTCCACTGTTCTGTTTTGTTCTCCGCTTCTTGATATGTATCTGTTTTGAAAATAAGGTCATACAGAAAAGTTGTGAAGACGTCTACATCCATATGCCAGACTTTGCATCTCTTTTTCAATTTGTTTGCTTATCTTGTCTACAGCTACTGTGCATGTGAGACTGACAAGCTGTTGCATGGCACTACAACTGTACTTTTCTTTGTCCTCCTTCTGGTACCTGTGGACAGCCTCCACAGATAGTTTTATGTCTTCCTGTGGGTCAAAAAAATTCCAGAAGTGATGTTCATGTCAGAACATCCTTGATATCTTTCAATTCCTTCATGTTGTGCCCTACCCTTTGGGTTACATTGTGAAGGAGAAGCCCTTTGAATTGTATGATCATCAGTGTATGAATTTACTGACATAACTGAACATGAGTAACAGTTTCAGATTTTTTTTCAGACTGTGTTTGAAATTGTATCTTTAGTATTGCTTGAATCTTTGCATCCTCAACCAAATTTCCCTTTGAGAATACTCTCATCCTCCAAATGAAGTGATTTCATTCTTTGAAATTGATGTTCAACCTTATTTGGTTTAAGTTTACTAAGCTCTTACAATTTCCAGTTCTGTCCTCTACTGTTCTTGAGGTAAGGACCCCTGCTGCCCAGTCTGTTAGGCCATTGGCATAGATTTTCTTCTCTGCTAGACATAGCACTTGGGCCCATTATACTGCAGCCAGAATTGTGCTGAGTATATTCTAAAAGGTCATTTAAGAATGTCTGCCAAATGCTGCTCTCAAAGTGTGGATCTTGGAGCACATTGTGTTCAAGGTGATCTGTTAAAATCCTGTCATTGCATTCAATTTGCTTAAGAATTTGGCTCATGCCATGGATGAATTTTATGGAATTTATTTAGAATGGATTTATTTATTTAGAATGGATTTTATTTCTTATGGACAAGTGAAAACATTCCCTTTCATCTGCTTTTGTTTAGCTCCTTTGAGTTCACACAAAGTCCTCTGCCTGATCTTTCCCTGATCACTATGGAGTCAATCCAGTCTATTGGTTCTTTTATTCTTCATTGTATTGCGCAACTTTCCTTCTAGCCTCTTTTTTTAAAACTTGCAGAAATTGTCATGCAGCACGCCCTGCAAGCACTGGATTTGCTGTTGGATGCTGCGGGGAACTTCCCATGTAGCCCGTGGGTCTGTTTAACACCCACGGTGTGGCTCCAGATTGTCCTTCTGAAACACAGTGGCATGTACCCTCTCAATCAGACTGAGGGACATACACATTTAACTCCACGCTAGATAACTTATATCTTAATCTTCTAACATTTTCCCTTTCTATTTGAATGTCAGGGTGTGCTCTCCCAGCTTGGGCACTGTTCTTTCAAATAGCAGTTCTTTGCAGATATGTTTTTAACTCTTCCATTTTGACATGCACCTTACACTGACTGTGCTATTGCCAGTGACTGGCGGTTTGTGAAAAGGGAAAACCCTTTTCATTTTGCTGCATTGTGTTACAATCCTAAAAACATCTCCTCATCATCACATGAGGAATCCCTTTCCTCACTCACTATGCACATTTTCCTGCATTTTGTAAATGTTTTAACAGTGGCCTGGGTCTGTTATAAGTTCTGCATATTTCTTGCATCATTTGTGCTGATTGCCACACCACTGGTATGGTTTTCTGCTTTCCATTTTCTGCCCTCCACCAAATTTCATTCTGTTAACTTTTTCCTAACCAATACAGCTATGTGCACTGAGTGATCTTTTCAGCACCTTTATCTTGGACTTGTATTTGCATTTGATCTTTTGACTTAGTGTATTCATACTGGCCTTTCCCGGTGTCAGACTCGCCAAAGTAGCTGTTTATGAACTTTTTAATTGCTGTGCTTTGTGCCATCTGGTCGGTAAACTTTTTAATATCCCTTATTGATAGAAATAACCTCTTAGCCCCGGACAAATCTCTGTACTGTTTTCCATTTGTTCCATGCTGTCACCTTGAGCCCTTCCCTGGTAAATGACATTTTTTGCAAGAATACATGAGCCTCTGGCACTTCCTGACTTTCCACAAAATTGCCTGCTTTACCCCCCCTGCTACCTTCACACAGTGCGATGGCATTTCCTCACACGTCTGGGTCTGCGCTGTTGAGCAGTCTTTTCTACTCCTCCAGTTTAATTGTCCCAGTAACTTTTAATTTCCATTTGACACTTTTCCAGATGTCTTTAGTGTGTCCCCTGATTCTCAAAGCTGCACAGGCTCAGTAGTAGCTTTCAATATTACCTCTCTTTCCAGGTGTGTCGCATTTTGTACTACTGTTTTCTTGATGAGCAAGACAGGTTTCAAGATAAATTCTTCATGACAAATGAAAACTATGCATGGGTAAGATTTAAAAAAAAAATAAAAATCTGCTCTTCCCTGGATGTAGGCTGTCACTATACACTGTCCCTGTGCTCTTTTGTTTGACATTTAGCAGCCTTGTGTACTGAGAGACACACTGCACTGAACACATCTTGAAGACTGCCCATATGCCACAACTGGATCTCTGCACAACATTTTATCAAATGCATGCATCTCATTAAATTTCAGGTTTCAGTGCAAACCCACAGCTTCACTAGATTCGATGAAGCCTGCTCACTTTCAGAAGCTTTTGGATGAGGCTTGACCAGAGTAGGGTGAGTCCACATGGAAGTCATGAAAAATTTGGAAGTTTTGCTTGGATTCACCCACAATTTGACCCCAAAAGCTCAATTCTAAGCTGAATTTGAAAGGATTGAAGACTTTTTTTTTACTCTCTCCTGAGTGAGTTATTTAAAGCACAATAATCCAAATTAATGTGACATTCAGGATTTCCAGTAATGGAATAACATTTGAAAGTTCATAATGTATATGCTACCTTAATTCTGCTCTCCTTATGTAGCTCCAGATTGCTGTATAACCAAATATAACCGTATACATTTTTCAGCAATATTTGATAACAAAGTTCTAAGCTGACATGTTCACAGTGCAAGAAACTGTTACTATTAAATGACTGTGATCCTACCTTTTCAGACCGACTATCTGGACTGGCCTTTGCAATATTGTGCTTGGCCAGTTCATCTTACTGAAACAAATCTGCATTCACTCAGTGACACATTCATAGATTATGGACCCCTTATAGACAAGAGAGAAGAAAAAAATGAATTCAGCTTTGGGTCTTTTCTCTACCTTTGTTATATCAAATAGATGTGTGTGGCAGAGGAGCCCATAAATAAAACCTTCATCCAATGCCATCCTGCCCTCTGTTTAAGGTCAATATCCACATGCTCATGGCTAAGGGCTCCGGGAAGAATTGCTGCCATTCGGAACACAGTTTACAACATCAAAAGATTTCCGCATGGCTGAAAATTTTCACTGCTCCAGGAATTCCATTGTAACACAAGCATCTATCTGTCAAACCAGCTCTGCCTCTCCTTTAGCATATTAGCATCCAAACACCAATCATGGAAAAATACAAGCCAGTGTCAACAAAACTCAGACCTGAAGAACTAGCCTGCCTTCCCTCATTCCTGGCCTGCAGCCACTGGCTGCAATCTTGTCATATGATCTCGTTACAGCATCCTGTAATCTCAGGAGGGTCAGCTGGGGTGCTACCTTACAGGAAACTCAACTGCTGAGGGGCCAGGGGGGGGTTGTGGCAACTGGTTATTTTTGGGGCTCAGCCTGTGTTTCCATTCCCTGTGAACTTCACTCTCCATGATGTGGTTTCAACCCAAATACCACCAAGTTAAACAATACTGAGGGCAATCTTTTAGCTGAGCTGAGCTGGACAATGTGGGGATCACACCCCTTCCCAGTGGAGAAGGTTAGTTCTGGGGTGTGATCGGTCCCACTCTAGATGATGGCTTCTGCTTCCTGCTGTCTCACCTGCTCTGACAGTTTCAGTTCTCCATTTACAAACCCATGTATAACACCGAGGGTCCAAAGAATGCCAGTGCGGAGGCATATGTAAATATGTGTGTAGGAGGAAGGGGGGGTGGAGCACTTCCAGTTTGCAAAGAGCTTCTAGATCAGTCTGTGGCAAATAACATATACATACACATACGTATGTGCACATATACAAATGCAAAGCCATACCCTCTCATTTATATAGCTACTTTCATCTTCAGACTATCTCACAGTAATAAGAATGTCCTTCTGAGATAAGCTAAAGGAGCATCTTCCCTTTCTAATATGCAGCAGAACATAGAGGCGTGAGCTGTATCTACAAGAATGAGTTTCCCCAGCGTAATTTATTGGTATTCATTGAAACTGAATGATTAAAACTACTGTAGCAATTTTATAGAGGCAAGTTTATGGACTCAGATGGGCAAACTTCACAAATTCTTCCTGGGGCAGCTTAAGTTACCACTGTCCTTAGGTTTCTGCTAGCCCTGCTGTGGCAGTAGCACACATTGCAGCACAGTTGGCAGAAAGGGAGAAGTTGCTGGGTGCTCCAGTTCACTATCTTAGTTCAAACTCCCCTTTATTAGCAACGGAAGCTGAAATGTTGGACTATGAATGAGGGGCAGGTGTACGCTCCTTTGCATGCATTTTGGGCCATAGCCAATCCCATCCAGCAGTCGTACATTCAGAGTTAGTGCTGTCTTAAAGCTGTCCAGGCAAACATGAGTCAGAACCTCATGTCAGACATCCACAATGGGCCCAGATTAGACCCTGGAGCTATTCTGATAGCAGGGTGTTTCTGGACACCAGCTTGTACTGTGATCCATTAGCACCCCCAACACATATCCTTCAGGGCAGGGCTCATTTTTGAGCTGTAGTCCTTCTGGACAGAATTTAGTTTTGGAGACAAAATTTCAAAAATGTAAAGGCTTCATTCACCAAGGAAGACTCAACCACCAGCAGCAGCAGAACGGGGGGGAGGGGTGATAAAATACACCTACTTAATGATAAGGTTTGTGTTACTGGTGGATATCATTGATGTAAAATGGAGCCCAAAGCACATACTAATTACTCTTGTTAGTGCACTCCCCTCACTTGAGAGCAAAAAGGGGTCAAACTATGCCAGTCTGCTTTTTCACCTTGGCTTCCCACTTGCCTGCTGGAAATTCAGACTCTGTGGCCAACAAGTGCTATGATTCAGGTTGACCCCTGTTCCCTGAGAGACTTTTTTTGGCAGCCTTCTGGGCTAGGGAAAATGAGTCTGTGATTCATCTCTCTTTCTGTTAATGATGTGAATGGACAGAGCCAATCCATGGCTTCAAATTCAAACTTTTTTAAGGCTAAGTTTTTAAGGCTTGAGTGGAAATCTAAGCATGCCTTAGACTGCCATGCAAACCCAACAACTTGTCAGCTCAAGAAGGATCACTGCTGCTGCACAGAGGGAGAGCTCATGCCATCTCCCCTGAACCTGAGCAGAAGCCACAGTCACATCTTGGATGTTGGCACAGTCCAGTATAAACCTCCCAAGACCAGCTTGTCAGCATCCCTCCTGGCCCTGGCAGGAGCTGTTATTCAAGTTGTGAAGGTTCATGGTCCCCTCCAGTCTCCATCAATGAGGACAACTATAAGCATCGGTTATGACGTGTATACTGCCTGGTAATGGGTAGCTCACTTTCCAGGGGCCACCCAGTCCTCTATGACTTCTTGCTGCTACAGGGATGGGCTGCATTTCAATGAGTGCTGAAGAAAGCACATATTTCCCAGTTCAACCCAAAGCTCACTGAAGTAAGTGAGCTTTGGTACAAACCCTAGCATTCCCACAAGACATGACGTGTAAAGGTAGTTTATATTATCAACTTTTCCCCTGTCTCCTTAATAAGGAACACCTCTTTGCAAAGGGCATTATAACATAAGCTGAATATTTTGTGTCTGAGGGCCCTAAGAAAAGGAGTGAGTCACACATCCCTTTCCATCTTGCTTTGCAAGATGATGTGATATGACTTTGAGCAGTCACAAAAAAATACTGTTCTTTTCCCTCTTAAAGAAAAATGTTTATTTTATTTTTCTTCCATAAAGGAGGCTCAAGCTTTGGGTCATGCTGAATTGAGCTCCTTGTGAAAAGCAAGGGGCCAGCATGGCTGGTTTTCACAAGGCAAAATTAAACTTGGTGTTAAATGGAGAAGATTATTGCTAGCCATAAAATTTAAATTATGTTATTCAAAGCTTTGATTTTGTCAATGAAGAGACTATTTTCTTACAAAGGTTTTCCAGATTAGATTGATTCTGTAATTGAAAATAAAATTATGCAGAGAAAAGTCAATAAGCTTTCTACAAGGGTTTAGTACTATCACCACCCTCTGTGTCAGTCAACAGCTCTTCGGCTTCACAGTTCAGTTAAAACCTATTGGCAGAGCTTGTGTTGTCTAGGAGTCTTCTAGGAACACAGCTATGTGATTGCATTTCTGATACTATGCATGGGAAGCAGAAGGCTGGTTTATGCCTCTGGGCCAAATTCAGTTCAATAATTTTCCCTGCAAGCACGGCAAATATCCCTCATGCCAACTGAGACTGCACATGCTTGTAGTTGGGAAGAATTTGATCTTGCATGCACCTCTGAATTAAACTGCAAAAGACTACATGGCAATCAAGTTATATGCCATAAGAAATCCTAAGTAGAGTTTAGAATTGCTAATGTTCAGAGCATGCTTTGAGATTCTTGAAAGCATAATGCTTTTCCAGTTCAAATCTTAAAATAAAAACTCAGACCTTATCACCAACACAGGGCCAAGTGGTGAGGAGGAGCCCTTGTTACATGACAAGCGTAGTGCAGGCTGCCGTGCATATCCTTGGTCATGCTGGAAACTATGGAGTTCCAGATGCAGAATACCCTAGATGTGAAAATTGACAAAAACATCCTACTTGCACCTTTCAAGAGAGTGAGGGGTTACTACTTATGCCAGATGTTGTGGATGAGTCTGCACAAAGTAAGGATAGATAATAATGTGTACACTGGCATGATGGACACTTGCAATATCCAAATTTTTATACTGACATTTTACTTTATGCAGTACCATACCTGTTTCTTGTCAGGACATAGCTAATGTCAGAATCCAAAAGTATTAGGGTCAATACCCTACCTACAATTTTGCAATTAAAATGTTACATCATTTACAGTTTTTGTCTGCCTTTAAAGTGTTAAGTATTTTAGCACCTAAGAAAATACAATTCCAGGGTAAACAAGCTGCTGATCTTATCCAGAATTTGCTCTGCTGTCCTCTCTTGGTTGGTGGAGATAGATAGGTATCGAGGCAATTCTTTACTTCAGCCACAAGTTACAAGACCCAATTCAAGACTTACAGAAAGCAGCTTTGTGCCCTCTGATGGATGGGAAGGATGGAGCTAGGCAATAATAGTGATCCTTTCTAATTTAAGTTTGTGACTCTGACTTTCTGCATTAGCCCCATGGGAACAATCACACTGATCTCTGAAAGCAGCAGAGCTTATAAAAGAAGAAGTAGTGGGAAGGCAGGATGATCTTCATGGCAGAGCTGACAGTGGTGGTGGCTGTTGCTTAGGAATGCACATAGAAGCAGAATCACATGGTGTCTGGGAGTGCTTTCAAGAAAGCAGTGGCTGGGGTTTTGCCACAGAGACTTAAAAGTTGAATCCCAAGGGAAGAGTAAAGCAAACTGCTAGCAATGCAGATGATTGCATTATCAAGCAAAGCTTACAGAACTAAAGGACTCTGACATAAACATATGTCACAAGATGGACAGACAATTCACTGTGATGAACGAAGTCAAAGAAGTTATTGTCTCCTTGGCAGGCTGATAATTTAGAAGCAGGTCAGGTACAAGCTCCTAAAGCTCTGATGCATTTCAGAACCACTCTGCTCCAGGCCACTGGTACCCAAAGGGAAAATCAATGGACAAGGAGGGAAACGGGAAGGCACGCAAGAAAAGGATGGACCCTCCTCTTAGGGAAGTCTGCTGCCTCCCTGGGGCCCGGGTGAAGGGTGTCACGAGGATACTCCCTAGCCTGGCACAGCCCTCGGACTATTACCCCCTACTGCTCTTCCATGTGGGGGGCGATGAAGCTGCAACATGAAGTCCTAGGGCAATCAAAAGAGACTTCAGGGCCTTGGGATGGCTAGTAAGGGACTCCGGAGCACAGGTTATTTTATCGTCTCTCCTTCCAGTTGTGGGCAGCAACACTAGAAGGAACAGAGACACCCAATCTATTAACTCATGGCTCTGTGGCTGGTGTCATCGCCACGGATTTGGTTTTTTTGACAACGGGATGGCCTACACAGCACCGGGTTTGCTGGCGTCTGATGGGATTCATCTTTCTCAAAGGGGAAAGAGAATCTTTGCTCAGGAACTTGTGGGGCTCATCGACAGAGCTTTAAACTAGACTCGAAGGGGGAGGGGGATAATATCAGGCTTGCCCGAGAGAAGCTGAGGGACGACATGCCACGGTTAGAGGGAGAGGGTGCCAGCGAGGGCACTCAGCCTGTGTCTCTGAGATGTGTGGGGTACGCTGGGGCACAGCCGAACAGAGTTGAGCTAGGGGATACTGAGGCAATAGGAGCCAAGAGGGAAACACCAGGGAAACACCTCAAAGCACACAAGGGGTGTTCCTCTATGAAGGAGACACGGACGACAGCCCAGCTGAAGTGCCTCTACACCAATGCACGCAGCATGGGCAACAAGCAGGAGGAGTTGGAAGCCATTGTACATCAGGAAAACTATGATATGGTTGCCATCACAGAAACGCGGTGGGATGACTCGCACAACTGGAGTGCGGCGATGGGTGGCTATAAACTCTTCAGGAGGGATAGGTGAGGCAGAAGAGGTGGTGGGGTAGCCCTATACGTCAGGGAGTGTCTGGATAGTTTAGAGCTCAATGATGGTGATGATAGGGTGGAGTGTCTACAGGTAAGAATCAGGGGGAAGGCCAACAAGGCAGATATTGTGGTGGGAGTCTGTTACAGACCACCCAACCAGGATGAGGAGACTGACAAACTATTCTATAAGCAGCTGGGAGAAGCATCACGATCGCTAGCCCTTGTTCTTGTGGGGGACTTCAACCTACCAGATGTCTGCTGGAAATACAATACAGCAGAGAGGAAACGGTCTAGGAGGTTCCTAGAGCATGTGGCAGATAACTTCCTGACACAGCTGGTGAGTGAGCCAACTAGGGAACGTGCCCCACTGGACCTCTTGTTCACGAACAGAGAAGGACTTGTGAGCCATGTAATGGTTGGAGGCCGTCTTGGGCAGAGTGATCACGAAATGATAGAGTTTTTGATACGTGGAGAAGCGGCGAGGGGGGTCAGCAAAACTGCCACCTTAGACTTCCGGAGGGCAGACTTCAGCCTGTTCAGGAGACTGGTCGACACAGTCCCCTGGGAGGCAGCCCTAATGGGCAAAGGAGTCCAGGAAGGCTGGACATTCTTTAAGGAGGAAGTCCTCAAGGCACAAGAGCGGGCTGTCCCCAGGTGCCAAAAGACGAGCTGGCGGGGAAGAAGACCGGCCTGGCTGACTAGAGAGCTATGGCTCGAACTCAGGAAAAAGAGGAGAGTCTATGACCTCTGGAAGAAGGGGCAGGCAAGTCAGGAGGACTACAAAGGTGTAGCAAGGCTGTGCAGGGAGAAAATTAGAAGGGCCAAAGCTGAGCTAGAGCTCAATCTGGCTGCTGCTGTAAAAGACAACAACAAATACTTCTTCAAATACATTAGCAGCAAAAGGAGAGCTAAGGAGAATCTCCAGCCCCTAGTAGACGGGGGAGGGAACACAGTGACCAAGGATGAGGAAAAGGCTGAGGTACTTAATGCCTTCTTTGCCTCAGTCTTTAATAGCAGGGCCAATTGTTCTCTGGGTACCCAGCCCCCGGAGTTGGAAGATAGGGACGGGGACCAGAATGGAGCCCCCATAATCCAGGGGGAAATGGTTAGTGACCTGCTGCACCATTTAGACACTCACAAGTCTATGGGGCCTGATGAGATCCACCTGAGAGTACTGAAGGAACTGGCAGATGTGCTCACCAAGCCCCTTTCCATCATTTACCAGTAGTCCTGGCTAACTGGGGAGGTCCCTGCTGACTGGAGATTAGAAAATGTGACGCCCATCTTCAAGAAGGGCCGGAAGGAGGACCCAGGGAACTACAGGCCTGTCAGCCTGACCTCGGTACCGGGGAAGCGGATGGAGCAGATAATCCTGAGTGCTATCACACGGCATGTAGAGAATAACCAAGGGATCAAGCCCAGCCAGCATGGGTTCAGGAAAGGCAGGTCCTGCTTGACCAACCTGATCTCCTTCTATGACAAGGTGACCCGCCCAGTGGATGAGGGAAAGGCTGTAGATGTTGTCTATCTAGACTTCAGTAAAGCCTTTGACACGGTTTCCCACAGCATTCTCCTGGAGAAACTGGCTGCTCATGGCTTGGACGGGTGGACTCTTCGCTGGGTAAAGAACTGGCTGGATGGCCGGGCCCAAAGAGTGGTGGTGAATGGAGTTTACTCCAGTTGGCGGCCGGTCACAAGCGGTGTTCCCCAGGGCTCTGTGTTGGGGCCAGTTCTGTTTAATATCTTTATCAATGATCTGGATGAAGGGATCGAGTGCACCCGCAGTAAGTTTGCAGACGACACCAAGTTATGCAGGGGTGCTGATCTGCTTGAGGGTAGGAAGGCTCTGCAGAGGGACCTGGACAGGCTGGATCGATGGGCCAAGGTCAATTGTATGAGGTTTAACAAGGCCAAGTGCAAGGTCCTGCACTTGGGCCCCAGCAACCCCATGCAATGCTACAGGCTTGGGGAAGAGTGCCTGGAAAGCTGCCAGGCAGAAAAGGACCTTGGGGTGTTGGTTGACAGCCGCCTGAATATGAGCCAGCAGTGTGCCCAGGTGGCCAAGAAAGCCAATGGCATCCTGGCTTGTATCAAAAATAGCGTGGCCAGCAGGAGTAGGGAAGTGATCGAGCCCCTGTACTCAGCACTGGTGAGGCCGCACCTTGAATACTGTGTTCAGTTTTGGGCCCCTCACTACAAGAAGGACATTGAGGTGCTGGAGCGTGTCCAGAGAAGGGCAATGAAGCTGGTGAAGGGTCTAGAGCAGAAGTCTTATGAGGAGCGTCTGAGGGAACTGGGGTTGTTTAGCCTGGAGAAAAGGAGGCTGAGGGGAGACCTTATCTCTCTCTACAACTACCTGAAAGGAGGTTGTAGAGAGGTGGGTGTTGGTCTCTTCTCCCAGGTAACAAGTGATAGGACAAGAGGAAATGGCCTCAAGTTGCACCAGGGGAGGTTTAGACTGGATATTAGGAAATTTTACTTCACTGAAAGGGTGGTCAAGCATTGGAACAGGCTGCCCAGGGAAGTGGTTGAGTCGCCATCCCTGGAAGTATTTAAAAGACGTTTGGATGAGGTGCTTATGGACATGGTGTAGTGGTGGTCTTGGTAGTGTTAGGTTTACGGTTGGACTCGATGATCTTAAAGGTCTTTTCCAACCTATACGATTCTGTGATTCTGTGAAAAGGAAAGGAGGAAGTTCTGACAGAGAAAAAGGAGGAAACAACAAGAAAAGTTTGTGCTTAGGGACTGTGGAATTCAGAGGGTGCTTCTGGTTAGCGTGTTTCTCTGGGCACTGTGATCAGCCTGAGTGGCCATTTCCAGTCACCCGCCTTCCCCGTGTGTCCCCTTCTACACAACAACAGGAGGAAGTACGATTTGAAATCAAAGAAATTAGTGGGAAATTGGCTACTGTGGGGTCTAAGATGCTCTCCCTTCCTTCCTAATTCTAGGCTAAGTGTCCTTTAACACCTTACAATAACAGAGTATAAGCCAAGCACAAGATTTTGACATTTTCTGTATATCTCTGTGGTTTAGGAGAAGCCATAGCTTTCAGTTCTTTATCGTCTATGCTGGATTACTGATTGCTAACATTTGTTGAATGCCATATTGTATAACGTGTTTTATATATTACATGTAATGTAATTCTACTTAAGTTCCAGGCTTTACTTGGTTGCTGATGTATCTGAGTGCCTCCAGCACTGCATTAAATGAAATTATTAATGTGCACCACATGCTAAATGTTCCCTCATCTTCTTTTCAAGAAGTATGTGCAGTAGGGTGTCTTTCATAGGTGAAAGCACCTATGCAGGTGCTTTCGCGTCTGTTGTGGGGGTTCTATCGTGTTTTTTTGAAAGGAAGTGGTTTTGTTTTCTTCCTGTACATGCTGCTCTTTGTGTCAGGGTAAAGAAACGAGCTTTGCTCTTTGTGGAGAGTCTTGCAATGGTGCTTAGTCCTTGCTGGCCTCCATGCTGGCTGCTGGGGAAGTTCTCTCTCTGATTTGGGAGAGCCCCTCCCTTTGTGAATAGTCCCCAGTAAAGGTAAAGGAGCTGAGAAATCACACACCTACAGTCACACTGATGACAACAGTCAAAGTATGTTTCTTCCATGGAAGAAACCCACTGAAGAGGATGCAAATTCTGAATCTCTGTTACAGTCCAATTTGTTTTACAAAATCTTATGTCCTACCCTCACCTGAAAGAGTCCAGGGACATTGATGCCTGCTGTAGCTCTTCCAGAATAGCTCCACTGGAAAGTCTATCAAACTCCCCTGGACACACAGGCAGGCAAAGTGATGGAGAGGGGGTGCTCCCCATATGTAAGAGAAAGAACATGTATAGACATGGGGTCCCTGGGCTGAAATGCTCTCTGGCAGAGTCTGAGTGCTGCCAGAGAAACCCTGCAGATTGTCCTACAGGCTAATACAGCCTCCCACTGCCCTCCCCATCACCCAGAACTAACATTACCATCAAGTGACATGTGCCAGATCTCCCTGACACATGACCCTGGGCCTGGGATCTCCTGCACTGAGGAAGAAAGAAGGTGAGCTAGCCAAAGCACAGGCAGGAAACATTGGTCGTCGTCTGGGAATGCTCATGCCAGAGCTCCAAAACCAAATTAGTGCTGTTCAAAACTCAACGACCATATTTTCAGTCTCCAGCCTGCAGAAGGATGTTCAGGGTTCAGTGGGGTATGGGAATATAATCCAGTGAGGGCAGATTATTCACATAGCAGCAGAGTGGGGCTGCTAGCAAGTTCTACTGCACATGCAGGAATAGTAACTTTCAGAGTCTCATAACACAACCAAATTGGGCAGGATTTTTGCAGGGATGGCAAAAATCACCTCTTTGACTCCAGGAATATTTCCTTGCCAGACCTCAAAGTCCTGTGCCAAACCCCTAAGGTACTGATACTTTTTCTTTTCTCCTTCCCTTCCCTTCCCTTCCCTTCCCTTCCCTTCCCTTCCCTTCCCTTCCCTTCCCTTCCCTTCCCTTCCCTTCCCTTCCCTTCCCTTCCCTTCCCTTCCCTTCCCTTCCCTTCCCTTCCCTTCCCTTCCCTTTGTGTTAACATTAGCATAACTACCTACATTTTCCCAGATAAAATAGTTCTCCAAAGTAGCCTGAAAGTGTATGAAGAAGTTAGCCTGAACCTAAGCATGCTTTATCTCAAGAATTTTAAAGCTTGAGACATTCTTTTGTGATTGAAAAGGAGGGGGCTGCCCTGGGAAGGTGTTTGGCATCTTAAATATAATTTCTACACCCCACTCTTGCCCAAAATGAAATCTCAAAAGATGCTGGGGCAGGTATATGAAAGGCTCTAATTTTCAAAATCATTTGTACTGAAATTTTCATGAAGAAGAGGGCTCACTGCAACGCTGGAGCTGCATCTATTTGACCTCAGTTCTGTGGGAAACTGGACAGGGATGTCCACTGACTCCCTTGTTCCTCCTTGGCCAAGACAGCATTAGCTGGGCTTCCCCACATGGTGCCTCCCCGACTAGCACTGTTAAAACTTTTCTCACTCTTGGGGGGACAGACAGTGAGAAAAGGGGTGAAGGCTACAGAAGGAGGAGGGGTCTAACCATTAAGTTTCCAGAAAGAGTTGGCTTTGGAGTCCCCTCTTCTCAATAAGGTTAAACAAAAAGCACTGTGATCACCAAGCAGAGGCACTATCACAGACTCCTGAGCATACATTAAATAAGCCCTTTTGTGATTTTTTTTTTTTTAAAGGTAAGTCGTCCGAGTTTTGGAGAAGGTGGTGTTTGTGGCTAAGTCGTCCGAGTTTTGGAGAAGGTGGTGTTTGTGGCTGGGCAGTGTGCAGTGAGGGAGTTGCTCCATCGGCAGCTCAGACCGAGCACTACAGTAGGGCAACAACACAGGAGTCGGAGAGAAAATAACGGGGAGGAGGCACGGTCTGACTGCACAGAGATTAACTCCTTTCCTGTATTTCCCATCTCTCTCCAAAACTCTGCCAGACCGGGAAGTGAAAACTCCATTAATATCGCTTCCCCTCCTGTAGCTGGCCAGGAGCACGTTATGCTGTGACTGAGATGGGACCTACTGAGGTGGGACCTGCTTGTCCCGTCCTCACCCCCTGGCATCCTGCGATGGAGCGGATCACTTGCAGTGGAGGCGACCACACACTGCTCAGAAAGGTGAGACGGGTTTTCCTTTCAGCTCTCATCAGATGCTGCTTGGTTCCCTTAATTCTTTGGGTTAGTTCCCGTTTTCATTATCTCTGCCTTTGTCTTGATGATGCTGGCTGTATCTCAGTCCTGCTGAATCCGGGCTGTGCTGAGCATGGTGCCATCCCCAGCCACGGAGTTTGGGGCCATCCCCAGCCACCATGGTTTTAAAATTGTTTCCTTCAAAAGGGGACAGGAAAGCCTTTCTTATTGTAAGGCACAACCTTGGGAGGAGAAGAGGATTAGGAGATTCTAGCGTTTAACTCTTTCCTAGGTGGTCGAAGAAATAGCAGTGTAGATTAAAAACCAGTGTCTAGCCCTCCCCCACCCCACCCCCCCAAGTCTGCACTTCTTGTTTGCTCTTTCTAAGCACTTTGCTCTAAAGAGTTTTGTTTAGTCGGGATGCTCAGGGAATGGCTGCTTTTCATACCAATAGCCGCATACCGATGCAAACAGTGCATAGACAAAGGAACTGCCTCTTACTCGTTTACTACAGTCTTCCCGGATTAAAAAAACAACAGCCATCCAAGACACCAAGAACAGGAACAAAACCTCAGTTGATCGGTAACTAATTTCCACACCTCAGTTTGTTTATTCACAAACAAACCATAGGCTGAAAGTGAGTCAGCAAGGGTTTTTTTTGGCTAGGATGGGACAAGGCAAAAGTCTGTCTCCTCTCTTTGTTGGAGTTCCCGAGGTATTCGGGAGTGGACATAAGGAATTTCCCTCTGCTGCTGAATCACATCATGACCACCAAACATTCCCCTTATCCATCTCCTACACCATAACTGGCAGCTAATTCAAATCCACAAGCCTGGACACACCTGCGGGATGACCACATGTGATTTGTTGGCATCCGGTGGCTTCCCAGTCCAACGAGCTAAGGTCTGGGTCTAGGAGCTGGACTCTGGGTCTGGCTCTGCTGACAGTTGTCTGGGCCATTAGGGCAAGTGACTCCTCGGTCTCACTTTCTTCTGTCATTCTTTGTGTTGTGTCTTGCAAGAGCAAATTTGCAAGAACAAAGCACTGCAGAGAAGGAGTTAATAGATACATGCAGTGCCTTCTACTATGGCACCCTAACCCCAAGCTTTTTTCCAGTCTGTACTGTAATAATAGTAATGTCCAGAGATTAGCCAAGCCATGATACCAAAAGCAACTTGAACATGCTAAAACAACTTCCAAGAAACTAAAAGGAAAGTAAAAATTACGTATTTTGATTAATAGCCACAGCAACAACATCAAACCCATCAGCAAGCTGGAGATTTAATAGCCAGGGTGTTGTCTCATTCAGTATGAATATTAATTCAGTAAAAAGCAGTATGAATATGTATTAATTGGCAAGCTCAGAACAGAATTCCTTGAGTTGGGGCAGCGGGGGTCCAAAACAGAGGAAGGTCAGCACTTGAGCTTTCTCCAGTTACATCAGTTTATTTAAAGTGTACCAATTCCTTACTCCATGCAGGTCAGATTTAGATTCCAGTGAGACCCAGGGTTTATGCAGGGCTGCAAACTGCATTCCTGCCAATGTTTTGATAGGATTGCCACTGCTAAGTGGCAATCCCCACAGAATGTTTCTGTGTGCCATTTCATGCATCATATTGTAACCAGATGTAATCAAAATTATTAGTTTGTTCTTTTGTAACTAAGCAATATAGAGATAGGAGCGGGGTAGACAATGCTTTAATATTGTGTTTGTAGACCTATGGCTATGGATATGCTACTGTCCCCAAAGACAATAGGATGAGGAGTAGTATGGACATGCTGCTGTGCTCCCAGTACAGTCCCAGCCCATCTTGACAATGAGTTGAGGGGTAGTTAGAATAATTGGTTTGTGTTAGAATAGGAATAAGGGTGCCAAATCATTGTTAGGGACCATGCACCATGAAGAAGGGAAGCAAGTTACATAAGCAAGGTGATATTATGCATGCCCATAAGAAGTGGTCAACTAAAGGACACACCTGTATGACCACCAAGGACCACCAGAGACCCCCACGGAAGCATCTTGGAGTTCAAGGACACATGCGTAATGACCATGCAAATATGATAATTAGTTCTGGGAAATAGAATGAATATGCATGATCATTCCGGGAAATTTGATGCATATGTATGTAATCGGCCAACATAAGCTTTGGTTGATGTAACCTGCGGTATGCACACTAGGTGGAACAATCCCCCGTGCATCCAGCGCCGTAATAAAGAATGCCTGCTTCTTAATACTACATTGGTGTTAAGGAGTTTGATTCCCGATTTCAGTGACAGTTTTGGTGACCCAGATGGGACCCTGCTTTTGAATTTCGACAGATCCGAGGGATCGCAGGACCTCCAGCCAGCACTGAGAGATTCTCGGGGAGAACCTCCGATCCCCGGACTGAAGAATTCTGAGGAAGATCCCCTGAAACAAGGTAATATGGCATTCTTTCTGAGTATACCGGTAACAAGGGTTGGTTGCCTGCCTGTAAGGTGCAGCAAAAGCTACGCAGTTTTGGGCTAAAAAGGTACCTAAGGTACCTAATCTCTGCTAGGTGAAAGCCTGTGGAGCTCTGGCTAAAGGTCGGGGTTAGAGTCCCCAGCTGGCTATTGGTCTTTGAATTTTGGTCTGGATATTGGAACTATGGATTTGTTGGGCGTTTGGATATAGTTTTTATGTTTTTGTGTTGTCATATTGGTTTTTGAATTTTGGTCTGGATATTGGAATTATGGATTTGTTGTGTGTTCGGATACAGTTTCTATGTTTTTGTGTTGTTGTATTATTTTATAATGGGAAGTCAGCAATCGCTGGAAGGGGGGATCCCAAGAACATCCCCTCTAGGCTGTATATTAAGGCATTGGAAAAATCTAGGAGGAGATCCACTAACTCAGAAACAATTGATTGAATATTGTAATCATTGGTGGCCATTGTATACTTTGAATAGTGGGGGAAAATGGCCAAAGAATGGTACATTAAGGTATAATACCATCTTGCAATGAATGCTGTTTTGTAGGCGGGAGGGCAAATGGGATTAAATACCTTATGAGGTATTTATTTTTTGCTTTGAGAAATCATCTGGAGTGGCAAAAACAGTGTGGGATTATCCTGCAAGATTCTATGGTATTGACTTTGGAAAAAAACAGGGAAGGAATAAGAGTTTAAGATGATGTTGCTCTGCCTGTAGCATTGGGAAAAGGTGTTTGAAATGTGGAAAGGAGGAGGAGAGAAAGCAAGAATAAGTAGGGGGAGGGGAAGAGGAGGACCACCAGGAGGAGCAGCACCTCTGTTTAGACCTCCCCGGCTAGCAGAAGATCAGTGTGCTGTCTGTAAGGAGAGTGGGCATTGGAAAAGGGAATGTCCCAAAACGAGAGAATTGGATCTTTCGCTACAGGCAGTTAAGTTGATGACTCTGAATGATGAGGACTGAAGGAGATCGGGGTAGTCAATGCCAGCTGAACGCCTGGTTACATTAAAGCTGGGGAATGATGAAGTAGAATTTTTAGTTGATACAGGGGCAACATATTTGGTATTAAATATATGCAAAAGGGGGTTTAGTCATAAAACCATAAGTGTTGTTGGGGCGGCAGGGCAGAAGGAAAATTGGCTGGTTTTATAACCTTTGAAATACAAATTAGGAAAGCCATGGGTGACTCATCAATTTTTGTATATGCCAGAATGTCCATCATCTTTGTTAGGAAGAGATATATTGAGCAAATGGAATGCACAAATAATTTTTAAAAATGGAGAGACACAGCTGTTAATACCTGAGTCAAAAGCTGTGGAAGTGAGAATTTTTATGTTACAGAACACACCAAAACTGAAGGAAGAAATCCCTGCAGAAGTGGAGGATGCAGTAACACCCTTGGTATGGGCTACTGGAATTCCAGGTTGGTCTAAATTGGCAGAACCAGTAAAAGTTGTTCTAAAATCTGGAAGTAAACTGGTAAGACAAAACCAGTATCCTATTAAGTGGGAAGCTAGAAAGGGGTTGGAAGAATTAATAACGAAATTTTTGAATTATGCATTATTGATAGAGTGTGAATCAGAATATAATACCCCAATATTGTAAGTGAAAAAGCAGAATGGCAAGGAATATAGGTTAGTTCAAGATATAAGAGCCGTGAATCAGATTGTTTAAGACATTCATCTGGTAGTAGCTAACCCATATACCTTGCCGACATCCCTAAAAGAAAAACATAAGTGGTTTACTGTACTTGATCTCAAGGATGCTTTCTTCTGCATACCTCTAGACAAAGATAGCCAGGCAATATTTGCCTTTGGATAGGAAAGCCCCACCACTGGACGCAAGACACAACTCACCTGGACAGTGCTACCTCAAGGGTTCAGAAATAGTCCTACAATATTTGGCAATCAGTTGGCAAAGGAATTGGAAGTGTGGAAAAAGAAAATTTAGAAGGAATAATATTGCAGTATGTAGATGACATCTTGATAGCAGCAGAGACTCAAGAGGACTGTTTACAAGTGACCATCAGCTTGTTGAATTTTTTGGGACAAGCAGGATACCGAGTATCAAAAAGCAAGGCCCAGACTGGGAAAGAGACTGTGATGTATTTAGGCTTTGAAACTTCGCAAGGACAAAGAAGATTGGGAGCAGGCAGAAAGGAAGTAATTTGTCAAATTCCAGAACCTAGAACGATACGGGAATTGCGGACATTTTTGGGTATGGTTGGGTGGTGTCAATTGTGGATCCTCAGTTATGGATTGTTAGTAAGACCTCTTTATGTAGCTTTGAAAGGATCCCAGGAGAATCACCTCTTGTGGACACCTGAGCGTCGGACAGCTTTTAAAAATCTGAAGAAGGCGTTGATGTCCGCACCTGCATTAGGACTCCCAGATTTAGCAAAGCCTTTTGAATTGTTTGTACATGAGCGATAATATCTTGCTTTGGGTGTGTTGGCTCAAAAATTAGGAACTTGGAAACAGGCCATTGGGTATTTTTCTAAGCAACTGGATAATGTCAGCAAGAGATGGTTGTGAGCGGTGGCAGCAACTGTACTCTTAATCCAAGAAGCAAGGAAATTAACCATGGGGCAGAAAATTATGGTTTATGTCCCACATATGGTCACTTCTGTCTTGGAGCAAAAAGGGGGGCATTGGCTGTCCCCGAGCCGCATGCTCGAATACCAGGTCACTCTCTTGGAACAGGATGATGTGGAACTTAAAACTACAACAGCAGTGAACCCAGCAATGTTTCTGAGCTCGGAAATGGGTGAGTCTTTACACCATGATTGTTTGCAAACTATTGAACAGGTATATTCTAGCAGACAGGACCTGAAGAATGAACCATTGCCTAATCCTGATTTGGAGCTGTTTACGGATGGAAGTAGTTTTGTCCGAGATGGAAAACGAATGGCGGGGTATGCAGTGGTCACCACCACCCAAGTGATGAAAGCTGAAGCCCTCCCTGTGAATACATCAGCACAGAAAGCAGATTCACGCACATGGAGCAATCTGGAAGGAAAGAGGACTGTTGTCAGCTCGAGGATCGCCCATTAAATACAAGGAAGAAATTCTTCAACTCCTCCAGGACATCCAGCAGCCCAAGGAAGTAGTGGTAATGCATTGTAAAGCACATCAATTTGGACAAACCGTGGTAAATGTGGGCAACCAATTGGCTGATAAAACTGCTAGAAGGGCAGCAGAGCAAAGTATCCTTGCCCTGGTACCAGTAAAACAGGTAAAACTTCCAACCCCGAAACCAAACTATGGTAAATTGGATAGATTATTGGCAGAAGAGTTGAGAGCAGTAGAAAATGAGGATGGATGGTGCATAACACCCACCCGACAAGTTATAGTTACCCCCCAAATAATGATAAAAATAGCAGAGGAAAAACATAGAGAAACACATTGGGGAATTGAAGCGATGATTGTGGATTTACAGAAATCAAGATTGCTGTATGCACATCCCAAAGGTTACAGCTGATCTGAATGAACAAATAGATGATACAAAGAGGGTGGCACAGCAGACTCAAGGTTTAAGACGCAAAATGCAAACAAATTTGTTAGGACAAATTTTGGGACATTTTGGATTTTCTCTTAAAGGATGGATAACTGAGTTGTTACAGACACTAATCATTTTTATTATAGTTGTTTTGATGATTTGTTTGGTTTATCAATGTTTAAAGAGAATGTTGACACAGACAATGTCTAGGAACTGTGTAGCAATTTTAAAAATCAGTGATGAAGCATCATGCACCGATGCCGGGAGAGAAGCCACCTGCTTATGTTGAGATATGAAAAATTAAAGAGTAGAAGTATTGAAAAGATTATTATTTCAAAACTTCCAAAGGAGGGAAATGTAACCAGATGTAACCAAAATTGTTTGTTTGTTCTTTTGTAACTAAGCAATATAGAGATAGGAGCGGGGTAGACAATGCTTTAATATTGTGTTTGTAGACCTATGGCTATGGATATGCTACTGTCCCCAAAGACAATAGGATGAGGAGTAGTATGGACATGCTGCTGTGCTCCCAGTACAGTCCCAGCCCATCTTGACAATGAGTTGAGGGGTAGTTAGAATAATTGGTTTGTGTTAGAATAGGAATAAGGGTGCCAAATCATTGTTAGGGACCATGCACCATGAAGAAGGGAAGCAAGTTACATAAGCAAGGTGATATTATGCATGCCCATAAGAAGCGGTCAACTAAAGGACACACCTGTATGACCACCAAGGACCACCAGAGACCCCCACGGAAGCATCTTGGAGTTCAAGGACACATGCGTAATGACCATGCAAATATGATAATGAGTTCTGGGAAACAGAATGAATATGCATGATCATTCCGGGAAATTTGATGCATATGTATGTAATCGGCCAACATAAGCTTTGGTTGATGTAACCTGCGGTATGCACACTAGGTGGAACAATCCCCCGTGCATCCAGCGCCGTAATAAAGAATGCCTGCTTCTTAATACTACATTGGTGTTAAGGTGTTTGATTCCCGATTTTGGTGACAATATCATTGAATATAATCGGACTGCACAAGGCACAATTAAAGTATGGTATGAATCTTGAGTACTGGATGTCCAGCTTTGGATTTCAATGTGTGCACGTATGCAGGTGTATGCTGATTCCTGAAATAAACGGAAAGTGAGAAAGTGCAAATGTTGAACCTCCATTTTGCTGCCAAACCTGCCTCTCTGTAAGAATCATAGAATCATAGAATCACCGAGGTTGGAAAAGACCTCTAGGATTATCTAGTCCAACCGCCAACACAACACCTCCATGCCTACTAAACCATGTCCTGAAGTGCCACATCTACACATTTTTTGACGTGTGCAGAAAAGTGATGCAGAACTAGGATTGCACAGGTTTTCACTTTTTTCATATGGAAATTGCAGAGGTCTCAGTGTAACATAAGAGAAAGCTGAGAAGGTTAGAGGAAAACAGCAAAATTAGCAAGTAGATATTGTGAGAAAGCAAGACCTTTTCTATCCTGCCTCTGTAATCTAGCTGGAGAATCTGCTATCCAAGTTGACATCAGCAGTCTGACTAAAAAGAAATGTCTCCTGGCCCTTACAGCTTCTGATGTGCTGCATCAAATGCTGTCAGTTCAAATTAAGCAATGCTATTTTCACACTGCATTCTGCCTGCTGCCTGACTTGTACTTCTGCGTGCAACTGCATCATACCCTGTCAGGGGCTGGTACTGCCCTGCTCCCTGGATAGTTTGAGGAAGCAGCATGGCCACGTTGGCAAAGCACTGGAGTAAGGATCAGACTTGCCCAGCTATGCAACTCTCTGGGACTAGTCCCTTCAATCCCTGTTTCTCTCCAACTTTTCATTTAGACTGTGACAGAAAGCAATTCAGAACAGGAGCCTGGTGCTTGCGCAACCCACAGCAAACAGATTTCCAGGCTCAGCTGAGTACATCATCTCAAATGAACAGCAGCACTGAAAACAAGTGGAGAGTGCCCAACTTCTGCTACACTGTATATTTAATAGTGTTCCATGTCCGGATGCTTCTACTTTCTCTGCAGACCATTTTTCTACTTATTTGGAATGGCAACAGGGAACATTCAAAAGGTACAAATAGAGACAGTACTGTAGCAAGGATTTTTGGAGGGGGATTAAAAAAATCGCAAACTGTCAAGATGTAAAATTATGTCCTTTTGAAAACTGGAATAGACAAAACCCATACACAACATCTCTGGTCCCTGTGGCTTGCCTTCCCAATTCTTATGGTCAATATCTTCTTGGATCTAAGACCAAACACTCTTCATTTCATCTCAACTGTTAAATGAAATCACTGGAGTGTTGAGCACAAGAGATTAGATCACAACAAATACAAGTTTTCCTTCATAACTCACTGAGCATCATCTTTTACACCATGCCAGACTCTTTAAGGGCTACAAAATTAGTGCTGTGTTTCATCTTCTCAAACTAGCAGACACTGAGTTTCCAGGGCTTTTAGAAGCTATGTGCACAAGGTTTCAGACTGGCCACTTTAGGAAGACAAGCGTAGGCCAGAAAAAAACTTTTGCTTCAGTGTGGGTCAGAAAAAATCTCTTCTCTCTCCTCATTTTAAAGACCGTCATCCTTTTCCAGATGCTCCAATAACATTTTAGGGCTTCACCTGTTGGACAAAATGAGGTCTACTTTGCACAGCTCAAGCTTTCTTGAGCCAGATTCCTATGTTCACCTGAGACATGTTGCTCATTCAAACATCCTGCCGTATGTAGCCATTGACTTCAGCTGCAATTATGCCCCTAGGTCTATGTGGTGATGGGAATTTCTTCACAATACATGTATTTTTTATGGGCCACTACACCCATCTCATAGGAGGAATTCCTTGCCAGAGCATGTTTTATTTCTTCTTTGTCAAGACACACACTTCACTGCAGAACAGTCCTTTGTGGAGTAGCAAAGGAGGCTACCTTCTCTCCTAAGTACAAAACAAGTGTCTCAGAAGGAGACTTCTCACAATTTATTAATGAAGCTTAGGACACAGGTGCTCTAAGGAAAAACAAAAGATGGGCAAAGTACAGGTTTAGGTCCCTTAAAGTGTCCTGGGAATTATATACACTATCCATTTGGATAGACTCTAGTGTGATATGATGGGAAACCTCACTGGAGTCCATAGCCACAGTAAGCCCATAGGACATTCTAGCAAGTTTCCAGCCTAAACATGGAACCATAGTCTCTTGACTACTTAATTTGTGTTTCTTTTTCCCTTGCATTCCTTCTCCGGTTCCCAGTGCATTAATTTCTCTTGTCTGCAAACCTGAAAAAGCTCTAAACACTGTCTTCTCTGCCTGATTCCTCTCAGGTAGGGCATTGCCTTACTCCTGAAGACTTCAAAAGGGTGCCCAGTCAAGTAAAGAAGTGCAACTTGCACTTGCTGGGACTTGCACATACAACCACACCCTTTCAAACCACTTGGAAGGAGTGTCTCAGAGCAGGTTTTCCCACTGAGAGACGTGATCTTCCACCTGTTGATCTCTGGCATGGAAATTAAGAAGGAACGTGTCTCAGTAGACCATGCAAGTGTTGTGAGAAACCCTGTTCCTGCGACTGCTGAGTAAATCCTCTCCTCCTCCTCTTTTCCTTCACCCCTTCTTCCCAAATTGAAGAAACACTTCTCATTTGGCATGTCTATTACATTTAGAGACTTCCTGCTGCATAAGAAAGGGTGATGCAATAAAAGCTTTCTGCTGTCTCTTTCCAGAACTTCATGATGCTAAAACCAGTAACACACATTCACCATGGAACACAGAAAAGCTGGGAACTACCCAGCTCAAACTAGCCATGCTGTAGGAAAAACCTCACTTACAGCAAAATGGAGACTGAAGACTTGTGGGCTTCCAATGTCATCATAGCATGCAGTATTAAAATAGCTAACTTACTTAGATCCTGAAAGGCATAAAACATAAGCAGCATAAAGATTCATACAGACTAAACTACACCTTCAACTCTGCAGTTAGTTCAAGTATTTCCATGGAGTTTCACTGAAGACAGACACTAAGAGGAAGAATGCCAAAAACTTAACAGACTTTGTAATGTTTACTATAAGGACACGCAACCAAGATCTTACTGTGATCATTATTCCAGAATAAGAATAATGATCAGGCAAGAAGTGTTTGTTAAGGCAAAGGAGGTTTGCATTTTAATCTTCCCTCTGATTTTTGCATTGTTTTGGCACACTGTTCTACAACTGTGTTAAACTGTTCTAGTGTTAAAGTTTGTTATATTTAACAACTGCTCTAGTGCCTCTCACTGAACAAGGAGCTAAGTGTTACAGTAATCCTATGTCAGTAATGCTAACTAAACACTTGTGATCCTGAGCAGATGGAGAAATGCAACTGAGTGGCATCATATGCATTTTATTTGTTTCTCCTTTCCTCGTCTCTCCTAGTCTCCACTATCGAAATAAAGATTGCTGAATCCACTGAGTCCTTCCCCATTTAGGGCCAATACCCAATTGCTTCTGTAACATTTTCTAGTGCTTCATCAGTCCAGTCTTACATGACTCATAACAAAGTTTTCATCACTTTCTTCATGAGATAATTCAACAGTCTTCTAGACAACATGACAGCAGTACATAGGTCCTAAAATTAAGCAATAGAAGCTGTATTCTAATCCCTCTGTAAAGACATCCTGTGAATGAACCTGGCTCCACAACTTTTCTTTTTGCATTTTTCAACTACCACCAGATACTTATCAAACCTCTGTAGTATAGGCAAGTTCTTCTTTATCTAGTCCTTTTTTCCCATTGTCTTGTTTGAATGTAAATGTGACTCTGGGTTAGAATCAGAAGCTGGCACTTCAAAGTATTGTCAATAGGTAATTTTTAGTCTTGTTCCACAGCAATGGAAGTGACCAACCATTTCAATTTAATCCAGACGCTCCCAGTTCTTTGTTGAAAGTTGCTAAGGCAGATGTGAGACATTTTTCTAACGACTTGTACTGTTAGAGTTAATTTTCTCCATAGTAGCTTGTATGGGGCTGTGTTTTGGATTTGTGCTGGAAACAATGTTGATAATACAGGGATGTTTTCATTACTGCTGAGCAGTGCTTACACAGAGTCAAGGCCTTTTCTGCTTCTCACACCTCCCCACCAGAGAGTAGGCTGGGGGTGCACAAGAAGTTGGGAGGGAGCTGATACAGTTGGAGCTGTATCAGCTGGGACAGCTGACCCCAGCTGACCAAAGGGATATTCCATACCGTATGACATCATGCTCAGCATATCAAGCTGGGGGAAGAAGGAGGAAGAGAGGGACGCTTGCGGTTATGGCATTTGTCTTCCCAAGTAACCGTTATGCGTGATGGAGCCCTGCTTTCCTAGAGATGGCTGAACACGTGCCTGCCGATGGGAAGTAGTGAATGAATTCCTTGTTTTTCTTTGCTTGCATGCGTGGCTTTTGCTTTACCTATTAAACTGTTCTTATCTCAACCCATGAGTTTTCTCACTCTTACTCTTCCAATTCTCTCCCCCATCCCATGGTGGGGGGCAGTAAGCCAGCCATTGTGTGGTGCTTAGTCACCAGCTGGGGTTAAACCACGACACCCCATCAGGTTGGTACAACCCCAATTTATTGACTTTCATTTCATATTTTGAGTCTATAGTTGTTTTCCTGAACCCTTAAAAATGGGGATGCTTGTGTGCATGCATTTGCCCAAAGGTTCCTAATGCTCTGAAGAGCAGGGACTTGGACATGCTGCCTTCTGTGGAAAGCTGTTCCTTCTAATATGTTCAAAAATGTATTCTGTAACTGCTTAATATTCACCAATATTTAATAGGAACATCCTGTTATCCACCACAAGCTATGAACTTAGAAAACTGAGAACTAAATAGAGACCAGGGACTGTCCCAATATTGACCTTCTGAATACCCATTTCTTCTTGCTCACTGCCCCAAATTCTCTCTTTTCTATAGCAGAGCAACATGACTGTCTTACTTGCCCTCTGCATTTTTATAAATATGAAAAATTATCAGGATTTTTTAATTAGCTGTTAATAAAACCCTCTTTCTGATTTCTTGCAGGCTCCTTTGGAAAGTTAAGCCTCCCATAAAATCCTCTAGCAGTGATTTGGAAATTTAATGATGTTTTTGCTTCAGAGGTTATGAAAAAAATATTTCTTTGTGAGGGAGGGAGAAGGGCAAGGGAAGCTGAACTTTTGAAATCAGTCTCCTGCACTGAGGAAGGCCAGCTAGAGCTAGGTTTGTGAATAAAACTTGTTTTTAAGGAGCAAAGTTTCTAAGTAAATGAAAAGACAAACTGTAACTGAGAGCTACCATTCAAGGAAGCTCTTGAGGCCAACATCAGCAAAACTTTTGGTTCACTACCACAGCCCAGGCACAGTTGCACTGTTGTAAAATAAGTGAGGCAGAAGAACATTACCATTTACCTCCTTTATGAATGCTAATTATGAACATACACAATTGCCCATTCTGGGTGACTGTGACAGTTTTTTCAGGATGATGATGCACAGACAGGACATTACACTCATCTTTATCCAAACCCATGAAAATCCCTCACCACAGAATATTCACATGGAGGAGCTGCTGTTATTGCTTTCAGAAAGAACAGTAAGTGTTAGGGCTCTGATCTGACAGGTTCAAGACCAGGATCTTTGCCCTTTTCACCCCTTCTATGCCATTCAGTTAGTGTCTTTTAAAAGCTTTATGTTAGCCGTACATATTTACTTACAGCCACGCATCAAAATCAATACCTTCTCTTTAAAATTCATTTGATGTGTTACAGTACTGGAGAGAATTTCCAGTGGGAACACTGGGAAATTGGAGATTAGTTCACAAGTAAATATCTGAGGTCTGGTGCCAGAAGGCTATTCTAGTTTCATAAGGACAACTTCATCATTTTTGCTTTTATGTATGTCAAAATCATAACTGAATTATTATTACTTGTGATTAAAAGAAATCTGACTGGGATCCTTTTATCTTCTTTCTTTCAGTGGCGGCTTCTGGACTATTAACACAGTTGGGGAAAAACCTAGTCTAATCAGGCTACACAAGACCAAATCCATCCTCCATCTTGGTCCCCTGGGTCATACAGAGCTCTTCTCTGCATTGTTCGTCCTGATGCTTAATCTAACCTGCTGTGCAAAAGAGTCTGCTCTAGTTGTGTTTGCTTGCTATACAAATTTGTGTGGCAAACAAAGATTTTGCCATACTTTTCTTTACATTAGAAATCTTAACAAAACACTTCCTCAACTAATGGCTTTTTCTCCCCCAACAATTTGGGTCCAGCTGTTCATTTAACAAATAACAGTGTTGCTTTTTTCTATTAGCACCCTCTCATAAACCAAGAGTAAATTACTGGCTGACCTACTTACTGGGATTGCCTAAATAGTCCTCAATATGGCAGTATAATTTGATGCCTTAAAATACAGGGCATACAAGTTGCAAGTTAAAAGAAGAAATATTGAATGTTAATGAAAACAGAATTGGGTAACATAATAGCCTGAGGGATATTATGTTTCATCTCTAACATTCCCCTACCTTTTTTTTTCCCCCTTCATCTGCAGCATTTTGTTCTGCCCTCTTGTAGATGAACTAATTCCTGAATCTCTGAATGAACTGGGTGAAATACTAATGATCTGGAGCTAAAATAAGAAGTTTACAAAAAAGATAGATGTGTTTTCTATCTTTAATAGGTAGTATGTTTTAAAGGGAAGGCGAAATGCATGCTTGCATTACACCATTTCTTGATTTGTGCATTCCTTGTGCATCTCTGTGCAATTCCCAGTGATGGCCCCATTTAAAGAAGAAAAGTATTTCAGGAGTAAGGGGAAACAATAAGATACTAAGTTTTCTTTTTTAAAAGGCAATGGAAATGGTTCAAAGTCAACAGTCTGGGCAATCATCTTACAGATTTAGCAAAGCAGTTTAGTAAATTCCACCTAATAAACATTTTGTGTTACAGATTCATATTATAGCACTGAATCTAAATTTCTCTAGATCAGGAATGACACAAGACTGTGTCATTTGGGACAACAGTCGTATTTGTGTCATATTTGTCTGTTTGGGACAACTTCTTTCAGTAATAACACATGAGAGAGAGATGCTATCCTGTCAAAATTCTCTGCTGATTTTTCTTTTGAGTTGCTACCTTCTGCCTATTATGTTGATTCGAGTCCCCATATTATAAAACATTAACATGTAGTGCACACTACTGCTTACCTACATAAATAATTATCAACTAACTCTAAGCTTCATATATGACAGAGTTGCAGTTCAAATCTTGACAAGGATGAATCTACTTTTCATTATTTCTGTGTAGGCATGCCAAGCTCCCAGTGGTCTCTAACTGAGAGACCTTCAAGGTGATTGTATTCTTCATGACTCACCCTGTTTTATAGTAAGAGTTTGACCTGAAGTTCCTGAGCATGGCTGAATTTCAGAGATGCTAAATGCACGTCCTGGTCATCACTTTGAATATGTTACTTCATCACAAATCCATGAGAAATGAGGTTTCTAACTTCCACCTAGTTCCTTAAGCAACCTCTTAGGCTTTGGGCCTCGGTATATATGCCACTGAAGACTTCCAGAGAATGTGTGGTTACTGGTAAACTAAACAACACTGCAACTTCAGCTCTATAGAAGCATTTCCTCATACCTACAATCTTGTCTTAAACAAGGACCATTTATTACACAGCTAGGAATTCTCTCTACCGGGCTTTGTTGGATTTCTGATCTAACAAGAATGAGTGCCAGTCATCTTAAAAAAAATTAATGTCTGATCCAACACGCTTTACTCTGCCAGAGGAAGGGCTCTATTGAATGAGAAAGATGTAGACAGGAAACTGAGAGAAAACATGAGAGGAACTTGGAGTGGTGTCATGGTTTAACCCCAGCTGGCGACTAAGCACCACACAACGGCTTGCTTACTGCCCCCCACCATGGGATGCAGGAGAGAATTGGAAGAGTAAGAGTGAGAAAACTTGTGGGTTGAGATAAAGACAGTTTAATAGGTAACGCAAAAGCCACGCATGCAAGCAAAGAAAAACAAGGAATTCATTCACTACTTCCCATCGGCAGGCAGGTGCTCAGCCATCTCTAGGAAAGCAGGGCTCCATCACACATAACGGTTACTTGGGAAGACAAAATGCCATCACTCCAAACATCCGCCCCTTCTTCCCCCAGCTTGATATGCTGAGCATGACGTCGTACGGTATGGAATATCCCTTTGGTTAGCTGGGGTCAGCTGTCCCAGCTGATACAGCTCCAACTGTATCAGCTCCCTCCCAACTTCTTGTGTACACCCAGCCTACTCTCTGGTGGGGAGGTGTGAGAAGCAGAAAAGGCCTTGACTCTGTGTAAGCAGTGCTCAGCAGTAATGAAAACATCCCTGTATTATCAACACTGTTTCCAGCACAAATCCAAAACACAGCCCCATACAAGCTACTATGGAGAAAATGAACTCTACCCTAGCAAAAACCAGCACATTCTCCACCCCTTATTCCATACCATTTACGTCATGCTCAGGTCTCACACTATCCCATACATTCTCATTACCCACCACCATCCTTCCCATCCTTTGATATAATACACAGATATCATTCCCTTAGCCTAGGGACCACCCCTGTAAAATGTCTTTAAAATGTCAAAGAATGTCCACAAAATGTCCACTGAGTTCATTTAGTCCATGACTTTGGGCTCCATCTGTTATGGTGGTCACTCAGGACAGGAGAGGTGGTGTGTTGCGTGGAGTTACTGGGCACCAAAGCCAGCTCAAGTCAGGTCACTGCTGCACTTGCACTGCTTCTTGTAATGCTTGTCCTCCATTGGTTCAGGTGGTTCCTGCTATAGTAATTCCTATACCATGCAACTCAAATCATGGGTTACAACAATTTAAAAGTATTTCCATTACAGTCTCCACCCCTGGTCCCTTTGGACCAGACCACAGGGTTTAACATTGCAATGAACTCCTCCCCTTGCCACTGCTCCAGCTTGGACTTATCCACAGACTGCAGTCCCTTAGGGGTGTACCTGCTCCAAGTGGAGCCTTATCTATGAGCCACAGTCTCTTCAGGGGTATACCTGCTGCAGCATGGACTTACCCACAGCCACAGTTACTTTCAGATACACCTGTTCCAGCCAGGCCTTATCCATGTGCCACAATGCCTTCAGAGATATACCTGCTCCAGTGTGGCCTTACCTACAGCCACAGTTCCTTCAGAAGTAAACCTGCTCCAACATAGCCTCACCCATGGCTGCAGTCCCTCCAGGGGAGTACCTGCTCCTTTGCGGGCTTATCCATGGCCACATGCTTTGAGGTGCTCCAGCATGACCTCATGCACAGAAACCAATGCTTCAAGGTGTACCTGCTGCAGCATGGACTTATCCACAGCCACAGATGCTTCGAGGTGTACCTTCTCCAGCATGGACTTATCCTTGGGCCACAATCCCTTCAGAAGTATACCTGCTGTAGCACAGACATAACCATGGCCACAGACGCTTTGAAATGTACCTCCTCTGGTATGGACTTATCCACGGCCACAGATGCTTTGGGGTGCCCCGCTCCTGCATGGACTCATCCACAGGTAGCAGTCCCTTCGACTCGAGTTCACACTGGAGTTCCAGCCTGTCCAGTACAGCACCACAGAAACAGCAGCAATGCCCTGGCCATCTGCCAGCCCAGGCACATGGCCATTGCTGTTACCAAAATGTTCCCAGGCACAGCAGAGTATCATGAAAAGCAGTACAGCACTATAGCAAGCAGCGAAAGCAAAAAGCAGCCACTAACAAGCAACTGGACTCTAATAAACCGTAATGCAAGCAAGCCCCATGGCAAGCACAGAAGCCTGCCCATAATAGCTAAACAGCAATAACAGCTATAAATTCGATCTAGCACATTCAAATCAAACCTGTCGTTATCTTGAACCCTTCGAGCTCCACGTTGGGTGCCAAAAAGGACTGTCATGTAACAGTTACTTGGGAAGACAAAATGCCACCACTCCGAATGTCCCCCCCCTTCATTCTTCTTCCCCCAGCTTTACATGCTAAGCATGATGTCACATGGTGTGGAGTATCCCTTTGGTCAGTTGGGGTCTGCTGTCCCAGCTGTATCCCCTCCCAACTTCTTGTGCACCCCCAGCCTACTTGCTGGTGGGGAGGCATGAGAAGCAGAAAAGGCCTTGACTCTGTGTAAGCACTGCTCAGCAGTACCAAAAACATCCCTGTATTATTGTCGTGGTTTAGCCCCAGCTGGCAACTAAGCACCACACAGCCACTCACTCACTCCCCACTGGTGGGATGGGGGAGAGAATCAGAAGAGTAAGAGTGAGAAAACTCAAGGGTTGAGATAAGAACAGTTTAATAGGTAAAGCAAAAGCCGCGCACACAAGCAAAGAAAAACAAGGAATTCAGTCACTACTTCCCATGGGCAGGCAGGTGTTCAGCCATCTCCAGGAAAGCAGGGCTCCATCACGCGTAATGATTACTTGGGAAGACAAACGCCATCACTCCAAATGTCCCCCCTTCCTTCTTCTTCCCCAGCTTTATATGCTGATTTATTGTTGCTTTCAATTAATTGTCACTCATTTAAATCCAGATTTTATGCTATGTTGGATTACTCATACTTGTAATGCAATATCAGACCTCCTAACTTCAGATTTATTGGTTCTATGTGATCTAGAATGGCAATTGCTGTATGTCGTCATCACCTACAATAATTCCTAGAACCGTAGCTCTTAAAGTCAGAAGTGACCTTTATAATCAGTCAGTCTAATATGCTACATAATAAGGGCCATTGTCGTGGTTTAGCCCCAGCCGGCAGCTAAGCACCACGCAGCCGCTCGCTCACTTCCCCCCCGGTGGGATGGGGGAGAAAATTAGAAGAGCAAAAGTAAGAAAACTCATGGGTTGAGATAAGAACAGTTTAATAATTGGAACAGAATAATAGTAATAATAATAATGAATTATAATGAGAAGGAAAACAACGAGAGAGAGAGAGAGAGAGGAACAAAACCCAAGGGAGGGAAAAAAAGGGGCGGGGGGGGAGATAATAATAACAATTAAAAAAAAATAATAATGATACAACCGCTCACCACCCGCCGATCGATGCCCAGCCAGTCCCCGTGCAGCAATCGCCACCCCCCGGCCAACTCCCCCAGTTTATATACTGGGCATGACATCATATGGTATGGAATAGCCCTTCGGTCAGTTTGGATCAACTATCCTGGCTGTGTCCCCTCCCAGCTTCTTCTGCACTTGGCAGAGCATGGGAAGCTGAAAAGTCCTTGACTAGTACAGCAACAACTAAAACATCTCTGTATTATCAAAACTGTTTTCAGCACAAATCCAAAAGATAGCCCCATACCAGCCACTATAAAGAAAATTAACTCTATCTCAGCTGAAACCAGGACAATTATCAACATTGTTTCCAGCACAAATCCAAAACACAGCCCCATACAAGCTACTATGGAGAAAATTAACTCTATCCCAGCCAAAACCAGCACATGGGAGAAACATATTTCATCAGAAATTCATTTTCAAGAAAAGTCCTAGATTCTTCTCTGGCAACCATCTTGTGACTGAAGAGTCTATTAGCCCAGATACCTCAGACAGTCTTGTAAGCAGCAGTATCAGTCCCTCTCCTTCAGGTAACCAGGAATCAACCCATTCAGGACATCATGCATCACATTCCATCTGACAATCCAGAAGCCAGCAGAGGTTGCACAGCCCAAATAGTTGTTTCCTGAGGAAAACACTCTGCCGTCAATGGGCAATCATATCAGTTGAAGTTCCTATCTAGTCCTAAGGCACAGCCGTATGAAGAACACACAGTTCATGTGACATCCTTCAGGTAGCACGAGCACAGACTGCTGTACCATAGTTTTCTCCAAATTCCTAACCTAACTTCATTGCTGACAGCTGTGGCCACCTTATCTGCACCCAGGTCCTGCTGCCAGCAGGATACTGCATAACTGACCAAACAAACCGAAACAAGAAATATGGCTGCCTTCAGTGTGTTGGAGACAGCATGATCTGCATGGCCTCACTGTTACCTTGAAATGGCTCCAGCACTGAGGAGGGACTGACAGAAAAACTTACAATTCTCAATTCACTTTGAGATAATAGAGGAAGATGATGGAGTCAAAAAAGGTAAGCAAAGCTTTGTAGTATCTTTTGCCAAAAAGTAAAGAATAAGGCCATTAAAGAACATGTATGTCCCTGCCATGATGTCTAAGCATGTCAGTACTTCCACGGTCAAGAGAATTAGAGAGAGTTGACTCAAAAGGATCAGTGTTGACAACAGGCAGCCACAAAACTAATGCAGTCACCGACTTTGTACAGGGTACACAAACTACCCAGGCTCCAGAGAGTCAGGGGATGTCAGGCATTGTGAGGGATGAATCACCTTTCTTCACAATTCTCTCCTAAAATAGGAGGATTAAGGGTAAAATAATAAGATTGCAAACAGCAAGAGAGCAAACAAGGATCCAGTAATCCCTTGTTTGAAAACAAGCTTGACTCTGTGCTGCCCCCCCCCCAAAAAAGGGCACTGTCAGTCTGTCCTGTGTACCTACTGTCTCACCACAAGATGTTACAGGCACACACAGAGTCCATTAATAGATTCCCTCTGCAAAACTCTATTTCAGAAAACCTTTTGCTTCCAAAGAAACTGAAAATTCAAATAAAAATCCAATCATCTCACTGTGCTGGTTTTGGCTGGGATAGAGTTAATTTTTTCCATAGTAGCTTGTATGGGGCTGTGTTTTGGATTTGTGCTGGAAACAGTGTTGATAATACAGGGATGTTTTCATTACTGCTGAGCAGTGCTTACACAGAGTCAAGGCCTTTTCTGCTTCTCACACCTCCCCACCAGAGAGTAGGCTGGGGGTGCACAAGAAGTTGGGAGGGGACACAGCGGGGACAGCTGACCCCAGCTGACCAAAGGGATATTCCATACCGTATGACATCATGCTCAGCATATCAAGCTGGGGGAAGAAGGAGGAAGAGAGGGACGCTTGCGGTTATGGCGTTTGTCTTCCCAAGTAACCATTATGTGTGATGGAGCCCTGCTTTCCTAGAGATGGCCTGCTGATGGGAAGTAGTGAATGAACTCCTTGTTTTGCTTTGCTTGTGTGCGTGGCTTTTGCTTTACTTATTAAACTGTCTTTATCTCAACCCATGAGTTTCCTCACTTCTACTCTTCCAATTCTCTCCCCCATCCCACTGGGCGAGTAAGCGAGCCATTGTGTGGTGCTTAGTTGCCAGCTGGGGTTAAACCATGACACTCACCCACAAGATACGACAAAACTTTCCAGGTCAAGAAACAGATAGATGAACAGCTAGACAAAGGCAGCTGGATTTTCAAAATGTCTGCTATATAGTATCTGTCTGATATCATGAATCACTAAATTACTGGCTTATGACCTGTGGAGTTTCATTCCCTGTCATAGCAGAGAGGAATATGGGCTAGAAGATGCTTTAGCAGATCAACTCAGTAGTGCAGCACTTAGACACTAGCTACAAAATGCTGCTGAAAAATAGTTTGACCAAAAGTCGAACCACCCCTGCTAGTCCTGCAAATACCACTTACTTGTACTTTAAGCAAACACATTTTTCTGTCTTGAGTAAACAAACATATGAGGAAAAAATGAACAGCTAAGAGAGGTTTGTTCTTTTTTTTCCTTTTTTATGTCTAGTTTAAGTAATAAATAGATTGGTTCTAGACTGATGACTTCTTAGTCAGGAGTGGCCATTTGGTTTTTAAGAGCTTACAGGGACTGTAACTAGACCACTGCTGCTTGCTTGTCAAATATGGTTGTCATCTAAAGTTTTATCCCCAACACAAAGTAACTGGAAGAAGAACGCAAAAACAGTATCTGTATTTCTATAGGAATGCAGAAGGTATCACCTGAAATCCACACACAGAGCTTAGGTTCAAAGATGCAACAGCTTTCTGAGTATCACCCAACCTGAGGAGTGCCAGATGGTCAGAGCAACTCTGACAAGACAATGACTGGAGAGAGAGGGCATCAGTGTGAAGTAGCCTCTTTGGGGCGAGGATGTGTGAGACTGGTCAACCCTGTCCTACTAGCCCTGCCTGCTACACCTAGTGGATACTGGATGAAAAGAAAAAAAGCCTAGAGAACAAGTTAACAGTTATTATGGGGTGCAATAGGCCTGGCAGGCTGGGGACCATATACAGACTGTAGCCTCACAAAGGAGCTGATGCAGGATAGGATCATGAGCTAGAATTTTGGAGTTTAGCATTAAGCTTCATTTGCAACCCAAATATCACTTTAAGCAGGTTTTAGCCTTTTTTTTTTTAAAGCATCTATATTTTAACTGAAATCATTGATCTGTTCTGTGTATCTATACTTTCTGGACAAAAAAGGATGGCAGAAGCCAAGAACATACCTATATCAGATATTAGGTGTTACTATGAAAAAAATAATGTAAATTTATATTATTTGACCATAATGGAAAGAAGGCCCAGGCCTGTCTCAGAGAGCTATAATAAAGAACAAGTTCTGGTTTCAGTCATGCAGTCCTTTAAAGGGATTGCTCTTACATACCAGCTCTTCTGCCTTCTTGTGGAGACAAACACACTACTAAAAGAAAAGCTGGACTGGAAAAAGGATGATTATTCTTCTGTGCTTCCCAGTTTCAGCACAGAAGCTGTTTCAAAGCAAAGAATAAACTCGCTGTATTTCTTGAGGCAGCTGAGGAAAACCTTCATGGTTTGCTGTCAAGGTACACTAATCCCTCTGCATTCAGCACAATGCTGCACATGCAGCAACATCGTTGGCAGCTGGGGCTTACACACAGTGCCCTTTATGCACAGGAACACAAGGCAGTCCTTAATGCCTGATCTCGAGCCTGGAATTCTGTTGTGGATACATAAGGCAGAGTCTATCAGCCTAATTAGACATTTAATAAGGCGTTGCTCTTACCCTCAAGGTCCTCAGTGAAACCAGGGCCTTCCCACTGCCTTCAACTTCCCCTAAAAAATCATAGGCTGTGTGAATCCTGCAACCACCTAGACGGCTCTTCCCTGCCAACTACCCTGCCATGTCACCTACAGATTTGAACCTAGTAGCCTTTTCTTGGGACTAAGCATTTATTAGCTGTCTGGCAGCCAGCAAGTAGTTATTTTTTCCAGGGTAACTGGGATGTGAAGAAGGCTGCATTGATAAACTGGGCTCTGACTCCCTGAGAGAGAACAGTCACTCTCTGCTCATGGCAGGTCAGGCCGATATGACCTTTCATATTGGCAGACATCTGTTGGAGAAGCAGCTTTCTGACAGGATGGTACAATGCACTTCTGAAAGCAGAAGAAATACAAAGTTCCTCTTCATGTGAAAAACCACTGACTAGAAAAGCCAGGATCTCCTTAAAAAAAAAGGGGCTTCTAGCAATATTCAGAAGTTTCAAGGAAAGTTTCCCCTATTGTCAGATGTTCTCTTGCATTCAGGTAATAATAATGAGGACGGACAGCAAAGCATAGAAACGAGAAGCAAGATTCATTTGCTTTCTGTATGTAGACATGTGTGCAAGCACCTACTCTGATCACTCCATTCATATTCTCGCTAACCCTGAACATGGAAACTCCTTGTTTATCCTGGTGCATCACTGAAGAAGTTTCTCTATTCTCTCCCACCTCCCCTCAGAGGCACCTTGGAGTTCTTCAAAGAAGTAAGTGGGTTTGGCATTTAAGTGGCTGGCCTTCAGCTACAGACTTGAAGCCCTCAATCATGTGAGCCAGACCTGCCCTCAGTTTTGGAGCACAGGCTGCTTCTTTGTCAACACTTCATTAATGCCGTATCTGGACACTGGGGCCTCCTTTCTGCTGCTGGCAAAACTATACCCTCCTATAAACCTGATCCAGGTCTTCAAAACCCACAGAAATTTCAACAAAGATGAAATTGCCAAATCAGTCTTCATCTTGCAAGACCTATCATCTGCAGTGCTACCACCATGGTTACTTCTGTCAGAATACTGAGAAGGAATGTCAGAAAGTCACAGCAAATTGAATAACATATGTGGGTACAATCTGCATTTGCAATTGAGGAGCAAGTCTCCAGACTATAGCTTTGATAGTTTTCCTTCTAGATAGTCTGAACAAGAATGACAATTTTTTCTTCTAATAATACTAAAGAACTTTTTTCCCAGCTCAGCTAGAAAGCTGGATGCAAGTTCATTCTTCCTCTAAATAAAGGGAGAGGAGGAGAATGTGAAAGGCTGAATTTCAGGAGGACCTTTTACTTAATTGCAATGCAATTTTTAAACACTCTTAAGTTATACAGCAAACCTTTGGGGTAGATTTCATTAACTTACTGATAGGTGCAAAAAAGATTAGAAAGGTAATGAACTATCAGAGGGAGACAGGAGATTAGTGAAATGTTTCACATGCAAAACTAGAACCGCATTGGGGAATCTGTCATCCCAGTCCTTCCCTAACCTTTAATGGCACCATTTTCAGCAGAATGATTTTGTGTTTTCATGATACTTCCTCTGTAAACTGCTAGCAGTGTTACAACTATGTGGAAAAGCAAACAGACAGCTTTTGAGATTGACAAAGAGGAAGGTGTTTTCTGCAGAAATACAAAGTCAGAAGAATAGGCAGGCACCCCTAGAACACATTATAATGTGATTTTTTGAGTTTGTCTGATCCCATCCTTTTGTCATTAAATGCATTAGCCCTGCTCACCAAGTTCAGAGCTTGCAATCCTGCCTCTTACATCTGCCATTTTGCAGTTTCACGCAAAGGCCAAAGTCATCAGGATGGAGCCCACAAAGGAGCAAAAAAACCCTTTCAAGCCAAAAAACCCTTGTTGCCAAGGCAAAGCCCAGTCCAGATGTGTTGGTAATTTCTCACTTGCCTGTATGAAAAAATGCATACAGCCAAAATTTCCATCTCTTGCCTTCCATTCAGCCCTGATGAATAACACAGTCTTTCCAAAGCTTAGAACGGAGACATCAAGCCACCTCCGTATACATCCGTGACAGTAGCCAGATGTCTTTTTCCAAACTTCAGATATAGGCAGAGCTGAAAGGAGAGTGAAAAGGCCATTTCCAGTGACACATTTCAACGTGTTTTACAGTCACAAGGAAGCAGGTCAATTATGACAGCTCCTGAAGTCATAATAACTGACGCAGATTTATTGCATTGCTCTTTGGAGTCCAGTGAGACTTTCCATCGTATTTAAGGAAGCGATGTTATCAAAGCTGTAATTCCATTGCAGTGAGATATACATTCTTATCACAGGCACACTGAGTGAAAGCCTCAAAAGTAAGCATAGACAAATGACCTATTTTTCTTTCCACTCTGAGTAACCAAAGTAAATCATTATCTATCCCAGAGACTCTAGCAGAACCCACCATTACACAAACAAAATAGCCAACTGGGCATTACAACCAAAATTTTCAAAAGCAGCTAGAGACAGAGTGCCCACTTTGTGACATTTTACAGTGATCTCAAATTACAGAAAGAGCAGAGCAACAACCTCTCTCAATCAGCCTAAGCTTGGCATCTTAAATGGCTAGTGATTGGGAAAACCAAAGGGGAAGTCACAAAAAATTCCATCTCTACAGACTGTATTTGCCTTGGACCTTCATGAATCTCTCCTGAGGCTGAGAAAGTACTCTTTTAGGGCCAATGTCCTGCAAAATGCTGTGACACTCCCATCTGCAGAATTGTAAGGGTGGTACAGCAAAGCAAATACTTTGCACCCGTAAAGTTGTATCACCAGAGAAACACCAAGATCGGTGTATGTCTTTCAACCTCAAATAAAACCAAAGCAGTTTTGCCCACATAACTGTTAGCTGGTACTGTATCCAAATGCCTAACAAAAATTGGCTGGCTTTTAAAGAGAATTTTTCTGGCTTCCTTCCAACCTGCTCTCAAAGCTACCTCCGTAGATGCTAGCCTCCATCATAACAGAGATGCAAGACAAAAAGATGCTCAATAGTTGCACATATTAAATCCCGAGCCATTTTCCTCCGTTGCAGGTGTTGATATATCATCTAGTCCAAACTTACTTCAGCTCATACTTTTTATTCTTCCCAAAAACAGATGAATGAAGCAGACAAGGACAGAATTTGTTTAATTCCTCATCCTTCCCTCCCCTAAATTAACCTCTTGCATGCTTCTGAAATGTGTAACCATGTGGTGGAAGACAACCTTTTCCCTTTCTGAGCAAGTCATGAACACAGTAAACTCCATTTTGCTTGATGGGAATGCTGCAGAGATGCACTCAACTTATTTTTTGTCACTTGATAGAAATGCTCCATTTTTCTAATTTTTTTTTTTCCAGGAGACAAAAAATTCTTATGCCAGCCTGGAACATGAAGTTAAAATTACAAGCACACAAATTATTCTCCTCACTGCACCATTGCTGGGTAAAGCAGCGTCTCTGGAAGCAATAGCTGGAGCTTGAGGTATCCACAGGGAAAACAGAACATCGTGCTTGATTTAATGCCCTTCTCATGGGATTTACTCTTGGCAAAGTGCCTGTGTGGTTTATGTCAAAAGCGATACAAGATTTGTACATGGATCCAATTCTCACTGTGAGGTAACTCTTTAGTACTGATGGAGCATAAAAGGACTGAGCATCCTATGAATTAAAACAAAAATACACCTGAGAACCACTCTCCATCAGGAGAAAACCAAAGGCCTGCCAGACTCTGGTAGGAGAGGGAGAAAGATGAATATCCACATATCTCTCCAATATAACCAAAGGCAGTGATGAGAAGAAATTACTATTAGGTTCTGTAATTGGATAATGAGCAGAACAGTGTCAGTGCATGAAAATCTGCAAACAAAAATATGAAACAAGCACATTTTGGGGTCCTTTTTTGCCCTTTTTCTGCCCTTTGGATCACTTTAGAAACACACACTATTTTTTCCAGGTGTGAGATAATAAATACAGGTAATATATATGGACAAATAATGCCTTGATCAGCATGCTCTGTTGGAATCAGATCAGTACCCATCAGAAGTTTTCCACGATCCTGTACTTTAAAAAAGAAAAAAACAAACAAAAACTTTTACAGTAACAAAGCTTGCAAGGTGAAGAAATGTGTTTGTTCTTGTTCTACCACTTGAAACAAAGCATCCCATTGCTGTTCACATGGCTGGAGACTCTGTTCAGTGACAGAACTGCAAATACTATCATTTTGGATTTAGAAATCTGTAGTGGATGAATGAAATTCCTTCCTCCCTTATAATAGGTGCAGTCTAGGCAACCCAAAGAGACTGCATAGCAGAACCTGGTCCACTGCTATTTACCATGGATCTATAGATAATAAATTGTTTCTTTTGGTAGCCATTCAGGATTAGATCAGCTGTAACAACCACCTCTATTTTGCCATTTAGAAGAATTGGGGACTGAGAGCATTAGGAAGCTCACTGTTGTTTATGGAGCAAATCATTTCAGAACTTGCAGAAATAATGCAGGAACAGGGAAAAATACTGTACATCATAACTCCTTGGGACCCCACAGTCTCACACTGATTTGCCAATCTGTATGGGGAGGAAAAGCCTGGCTATAAAAGGGAAACAAGTGAGAAGTATTGAAGCTATGCTATTGTATTGATATTGGTATTGAAGCTATGTATTGAAGCAATACAGAAGTAGTAGCCTTCCTTGTTGGTATAACAAAAGAAAATGAAAAATCCCTGCCAATATAACAAATCTCTGAATGATAATGGTGCTTTGGGAAAACAGTAACAACTCCTCCCTCCAAAGCATGAAAATGACGGAGCAATACAACTTAAGGGTGATACTTACCAAAGTCTCAATTTTTTTGCACAGCATCCTTCATATAAACTGGGTCTGAAGTAAGCAAGTAGACACGTAGAAACAAGCAAAAAAACCCCAACCAACCTAACTTCAGGTTGAAAAGGAAAAACATTGATTCAGATACAACTTGAGAGGAAGTGAAGGAGCCTATTTCAGAACTGACCTGGAAGTTGCAAATCCCGGACAGACTGTAGTCCAGCTGGTCATCTGCTCTATGTATAGTTCCTACAAAGTTAAAGGCAAGCAAGAAGAATCAAGCTTTTGGATATATGCTACTACAAATCCATAAGCAATTTTAAAAGCATCCAAAGGACAGCATTTCATTCCAGAAAGCAGAAAAAAAAGGAGGAAAAAAATGGCTATTTTTTTTCCTGTTTCTTGATACCTTTCTGTGCACTTGTATAATAGCTAACATAGTGGGATTCTGATGTGATTGGGCTTTGTCCCTGACACTGTAAGAGCAATAACAGGCTTACTGAAATTAGTAAACTCATAATGACTTCAAATGGCTTTGCCTCAAGGCAGCAAACAATTTCTGGAGCCTGTTTTTCTTCAAATTCTAACATTTGTTTTCTGTTGAAATATCACCTTTCTTCTATTCGTACCTCTTATGTAGAGACAGGTCACTCAGACAGACAGACGTTGGTGAAGGAAAGCAGGAGTAAAGCAATATTTGTTTCATGTCAAAGCAGTATTCCTTGCTGAGGACAATAACTGCAGCACTCTCCCAAGGACTGGTAAAATCTAACTATCAACAAACAAAAATAATCTTGGAGAAGAGAGAAGGCTGGAAGGATTTTCACTGGAATCTAGCTGGCACCCAAACACTTGCTGTGAGTTCTGTCGAGAAATTCTGCATCCTTAGCAAAAATAATATGCAGAGTTATTTGCAAATGAATTCTGACTGGTCCTTCCTGCTGTGCAACTCTTCATCATTTATTTCCATCTCCCTTTTCCTCTCCCTCTACAACTTGCATTACTTGCATTACTTTTTGGAAATGTATCCCTTGTTTGAGAAACAGGATTTAATGTCATCCTAATCACCTCCTATTTTTTGGGAAGGGGGAAAAAGGAATGGAAATTAATATTACTTCATTTGCTTGCATATGCTCACGTTAGAAGGGTGTGATAAACCTGGGATCCATACTGAGAAATTTTCCCTTTCACCATGCAGGAATTTTATGAAGGAGAGGAAGGGTTTTCTCCCTGAACAGGGATAGTGTTAGGAGATGGGACAGTCTCTTCCCTGTACACAAAGAATTTTGTTTTCCAGGTGCCTTTTCTAGCCTTATGGACCTTTTGCCTTCTTCCTTAACAGAACAATCCAGTTATTATTAGAGATGGCACTTACTCCTGTTTAGCACCCAGTCCTCTTCTATCTTTTTGTTTTGGACATAGCCTAATGTGCACAGAGGCAGTGACTACAACATTGAGTGACAGAGGTTCCTGGATCAGAAGATACTGACATTATTTGTATTTGATGGTGAGGGGAAAAAAAACCAAAACAGGACTTATGTAAACCTCTGCAGATATTGATTAGCTTATTTTAAAAATAAAAGAAAGGGTTGTTGTTGATATGCACTAGTGGAGAAAATCTGCCTTTACCGCAGGCAGGGAGCTGAGCTTTCATACTCATCATTTCTGCACTGTGCCCCTGTATTACAGTCACAGAAAAGATCCCTATAATAATGAAGAAATACAAACCTCCATATTTTATAAATAACAATCTGCAGACCCTAAGTGAATACAAGGATATAATTCACTCTAGGATTTCTGCAGCTGTTAATAACTCACTCAAGCTGCACTCTGGCAGCTTATGACATCAGCAGATCCCCTCAAGTGAATTACAGCCATTAATTTACAGAGGCGGCCATCTATCATCTATTACTGACCATCTGTTACTAAGAATACGTACATTTTTGATAAATTAATAAGATTTTGATAGAAAACATCTTTAATTTTATTCCTATGTACATTCATTTGCGATGTTCAACTTGGAGTGTGTAATCGTCAGTGAAAACTGACTTGTGACATCAGCCAGAGGTGATTACACATTGATTGCAATGGTACGCCTCACAGTAAGTTTCACGAGGCACCATGGCTAGTGCTTAAGGCCACAGTCCTGCACAGATGGAAAGGATTGATCCTCTCAAAGATGTCACAGGAAGATATTTACTCGCTCAGTGTACAAAGGAAACAAATTCTCTGTGTGCCCATGCCAATAGAAAAATGTCATTTGCAATGTGAAACCTGTTACCCCTTTGCAAAACATCATTTCTTCCCAATAGTAAAAATAGTAAAAATAGTAAAAACGGCTATAGAGCATTTGCTTGCTATAAACAGAAGATAAAACATTACCATAAATGAAAGATCAAGCTCATTACACCTGATGATTTACTTTGGCTCCTTCATTGTATTTCTTTCTGTTTCCTCATGCTTCTGATTCATTGGGTGATACTGCTGGGCTCTTAAAATCAGCAGAACTGACAGTAGGGATTTGGGCACAGTATTTCCAGTTTAACATTCCAACATAAGTTATACATGTTATAGCACAAGACATAGCGTGCTTTAAAACTTTCGTGGCATGAAGGTGCCTTATAGCCTGGCAGGCCTGCTAAAGAGACAGAACGTATATGACAACTTGGCTTTGTTATTGGCACATAAACACTCCCAGATGTCCATTTCAGAAATGCTTACGCTGGGTCTATGTAAAAGTACTGCAGAATAAAAGTAAGCAAAAAAACCTCCAAATGCCTGCATGTCTGAGTAAAACCATCAAGCGGGTGATGGAATTCTCAATTGCAGTTATATGTTTGTAGTCCTCCAAATTACCCATTGCCACAGTATCGAAGTCAGATTTACAAATAAAGTAAGAATGGACATACAAGCATACAGGGACAAAACACCATTTGCTCAGCTAGAGCTGTATCTTTTTCAGCTTAAGCTGGATTTGGCTTCATATCACTGGAAAGGTTTTGTTGCAGGGGTGATTTTGGATAGGGAAGCTTAGGGCTGAGGGCTGAATTCTGACCCTGCAGCTGTGGGCAGAAGTCTAGACTGATACAAAGCCCCAGATATTGCAGTGCAGCAGCAGCTTCTACACATAACTCAAGTCTGAAGTTCAAGTTTTGAGTCTTAAAAGATACGGGTTTTACAGAACCACTCATCACATAAGTATTTTAATAACTACAATTTTTCAGTGAAAACTGGGTGACCAAAAATGTTTGCGATATTAAGACTGTACTGTCATAGCATATATGGAATGTTGAAAATGTAAAAGCTACTATTCCCAAAGTGGGAACATCTACAAAATCAGCAAAAAGCAAATTTTTATAACTGTAACAATTTAGGAATACTACTTTGGGAATTAAAGACTACTGATTCTTGCCAATGCACACTGAAATAAACTTACCCATTGCCTGGTGTATGCTCAAAATCTTTTGGTCTTATAGTATCAGAAAAAAATTCTCCAGCAGAAGTCACAAAATCACCATAGATATATTGAGTAACATGTGACTGAATGAAATTTTGACACCTTTAAAAAATAATGCCATCATCACCATCCTTTGATAACTAATTAGAAAACAATAAAACTTTATTATCTGAGACCTTTCATGTTCTGGTGAGGGTTAAGCCTGATATAGTAGTATTAATTTAGGAAGTGAAACCGATGTTGAAAGTATCTATGGGTCTTTCACAATACAAAATATAATAAATTTCCGAAATTACATTTAGTTGGAGCTAGTCGCCATGTATCGGCTGGTCACCCACATGGGCACTCAAAATTGTTTAATGTAGTAAATTTATTCCTGAAGCATCCTATCATGATTTGACCGCCCAACTTTCTTATTTTCAAAGACAGTATTTTGTTTTATTGAATGAAAGACCTACAATGGGAAAATGCCATAATGTAGAAGAAATAACAAACCCAACTGTAATCAAACTGGAAACAGGGCTTTTTTTTTTTTTAACTTTTATAATTATTACCAGAATAGCAGAGGAAAACAGTTTTAGATGAATGTATCCTGAAAAAAAAACAACATTCTTTCAGATGTAGCCAGGGCTTTGTC